>NC_141696.1:471149046-472349046 GCF_964263255.1 Lissotriton vulgaris | reverse complement strand
AAAATTAATCGCTCAGATTTGTTGCTCTCAGCATAATCTCATCCATACCATACCATTCTGCTTACAACAATTAACAGATTCCAAATGACTCTAAATACAGCAGCAGGGAGTCAGAAGAGCAAAAGCGATTTACCAAGTAACCAAGTCCTCAAAAGACCTCACTGACTATAAACAGTTTTTCGCAATAATTTTTAAACATGTTTTTTCAGATCAGCTTAGATTAGGGTTCTTACATTTCTGCTTTGCATTATAGGACTAATACCATAGCGCTGGGACACGTAATGTTGACGTAGTTATGCGCTTTATAAAACTCATTATTATTATTAAACATAAAGAATCTGTTTAAAAACTCTCACAGTCACCGACTTGCAAACACAAAGAAGTAACGACAAGAAACCGATCAAGAAATTCAGATCAGTCATAATATTATGATAGCCCATGTTTGACTGCAGGAGGCAAGTCATTCTGCACTCTAGGCATCAAAATACATAATTTGCTTCTACAAGAATTCAGTGCGAACAATCCCTCACCACACTCAAGAAAACTGAAAAAGTTGTGGTTTTTAACCAATAAACATGGCATATCACTACTTCTTCATCTGGTCTCTTACTCAGGCCTCCTCAGTAGACGCACCCAGGCCCACAGGGGTTAAGGTACTTTACAAACGCCAATAACATTATGTGGACCATGCATTTTATCATATACCATCCCAAAAAATCTGCTTGCTTTTGTATATTCCTGCTCGTCACATCAGACTTCTTTGTCTAATGTTTCTGGTTGACTAAGCCAGAAAACATTTGCACCCTACCATGGCCTGCTCCACTATTGACCTAAACGCCCGTGGAATGCTGTGACCTCCTTTCAGATGTATAAAGATGCTTCTTTGCTTTCTATAGTTCTATGTGACCGGACATGATTATGCATATTAAGCCGACGAGGTGCTAGTATCATCATGACGTAGAATCAAGCTTCTAACTGTCTGCAGCCAAAAAAGCAGACAGAACATTAATGCACCCTTTAATCGTAAACCATCCAGCACGCTACATAATCTCTCCCTCAGACAAGACCTAAGATTATAATCTCATTGTTTTTGTTTATTGATATTGCTCACTGCTAGCCCCCATGTTGCCAGGACCAGGTAACTTTTACAGATTTTCATGTTAGGCCGTCTTCGCAACATAAACCCATGGTTGCCGGCTTTGGAAATTGCTAAACCTAATCCACAAAATCAGGATTGGTTCAATTTTCACAATTCATAGGGCCTTTATAAATGCAGACATGCCACCAGTATGGTAGAATTTTGGCATTTGTAAATAGTGTTGCATGAGTGGGTTCGTGGAAGGCCCAGGAAATTGCTGCCTAGGTCCTTCTCACAGCCAGGTACTGGTGCACTAGCCGTGCCCACTACAGGTTTACTAGGCTTCACTCAAAGGGCTGCGGAGTCAGAGGTTTGTGTGGCACTACTGTTCTGTTCGTTCTTCCATTAGCTAATTCCTGCCCCATCATGCATGATTAGTTTCAGTGAGGGTTCGTGCTACTTCCATACAATAGGCCTGACACATAGAGGGGCAGACTTACTAACAATTTGTGCCGGGGTTGCATCACAATAATGGTGCAAACCAGTGCAAAGTGTTGTGTTTGGATTTACTTTCCAGCATAAAACTCGTTTTCACAGAAAAGTTGCCCTAAAGTAAAGCAAAGTAGCACTAACTGCTTCTTTGCTTGAAGTGGGTATGCCAAAGTGGTACATGAGTGTTCCCATGCAACCACCAATAGATTTTGATGCAAATCCCTATCTACTAACATTAATAGACAGGGATTTACCTAAAACAATTATACCTTCTTGAGGCAAGCATTACATTGGTAATACTAGAGAAAAGTTGTTCTCCAAATATTTCTAACTTTGCATGTGTGCTGTATTGTACAGCACAATTGCAAAGTGTGAATAGTGTTAAACTTTGTCTAAGCACAGTGTTTTGTACTGAAAGGCAATCAATCCCTCCAGTACAAAGCCTATGCTAGACCTTATACGCGTACACCCCCGCAATATGGTGTAGAACCGTGGTACACATAGTACGGCCCGCGGGCAGGCCTTCCTAGGCGGCCTGTGGACATTTGTCTGAATGCAAGGTGCCTTCCCAGACACTTGAAGTAACTGTTCATGTTACTGACGGAGGCGTAGGGTTTAAGATATAAGTTAAACTATTTCTATTATGGCATTAATCATGGTTGGAGTAAATAAATAATGTTGGGGGGGCTGGGCTGAAGCCCTTTTCGCCCTTTGGGCATTGTGCGCCTGCTACCCGCTCTATTATGAAATGTATGGATCTTAAAATGCATAGGAGGGAAGATGCAACCCCTGGCAGTGGGAATTAAGAGTGAAAGAAAACCCTGAACTGCCTCAAATACTGTGTGTTTGTAAGTGAGTGAGTGTGTGCATATACACACTTGCATGTCTATGAAAGTGTGTGTGTGTGTGTGTGTATGTGAGTGTGAATGAGCATTCTGCCCATTGCCCACCACGGTGCAATAAATAATTCTGAATGCATTAAAGTCAAAGCAGGGCATAGAAGAGAGGAACCAATACAAGTGAATGCATGCAACAGTACGCTACTGTACAGACTTAACCAACCCTCTTGCATTCTCTCTGTCAGCTTTATAGTTACATCTGCTTTTGAAATACAGCACTGTCAAGTAATGTTTAGAAAAGGTGGTTGTTAGAAATGGGATCTCTGGTTGGCTAAGGCTTGCGCCAAAGCCAGGCAGAGACCACCATTCTAGTCAGGGCAAGAGAGTTACACGCTGAAGATCACCCCTGCTCACCCCCTTGGTAGCTTGGCACAAGCAGTCAGGCTTATCTCAGAGGCAATGTGTAAAGCGTTTGCGCAACACACACATACAGCAGCAACACACTAGGCACACCACAAAAGAAACTCCACACAAGGTTATACCAATAAATAGCCTTTGTATTCTCATAACACATTAGAATCATAATCACACATTTACACTGTGCCAACTGGCACAGGAAATATTCACAGGGGACTATATACAGGACCAGGCCAATCGGGCCACTGTCAGACCATCAGAACAGGTCAGTAAAATGTAAACCACAACCAGTAATTACTGGTACCATATTGACCTAAGCCTTATCACATTAGACATAAACCCACTCTAGGTCCAAACCTCATCAGCATAAACACATTATGCAATGGGCCTCACCAGCATAACATTAGGCATCCCAGTAACCCAGATAAAGTGCTCACAGCACCTTATCAACTGACAAAAATGCAAAAAGTTTCAGGGTGAACTTGCCAAAAGGGGCAAGTCCAACAGTGTGATTTATTTTTACTCTAGTAGTCCCGTCCCGTCCCAACCCAACCCCACCTAACCCCGCCCCACCTGCCGACCCATCGGTGCAGCCCTCGCCCACAAACCAGACTGTATGTTTGGCCGCTGAGGTAAAGTTTGTGATTACCCATGGTGTAGAACATCTGATAAAGTGTTATTGGCTGAGTAATTGAGTCTTAAACCTGCCTTATTTGCAAGGTACACCTGAACATTCAGGCCGGATTCTCAAAGCATTTTCTGTGAATAGTTTCTAGGAATACGATATGCCAACTAATGGAACCATGCGTATAACTTGCTCCTGGAAAATCATGAACAACTCTTACTCACAGAAAAAGTCTGTCAATGGGGCCCATAGACAGCAGGTTGTCCAGCCCAGACTGGAAACCAAAAGAAGCCCTGGTCAAAATGTTCAAACCAACCCCACATGGCAGGAGGCCAAGATTAGAAAGAGGCCATAGGGCCACTGTGAGGATATGGCAGCCCCTCTCGCTCTGAATCAGCCCACTAGCCTGTAGACCACTGGGAAAACACCAGAGTGGCACAATGGCCAGTCTGGCCCTGCAAGTCGTTTTTGGGTGAGAACCATTGTTTTATTTGAGGCGATGGTGGCAGATGGGGCCCACTGGTACTCGTTTCTGGGGACTGCCAATTATATTCCCTTAAAAGACTTTGACCCTGAGCTAGACAGAAAAACACAAAAAAGGAGAAAAGAGTAAGACGAGAAAAACTGTGACAAAAAAGAGAAAGCAGTGAAAACAACGGTAGCGCCCTGTGGAGGGAGTTCCGTGGGGCGGTGTTGCGGGGCGGGGGAGGGGCAGAGTGAGGGGTAGTAAACACCGGATTATGGATGAACGGAGGTAAGTAAACATTTAAATAAATAAAACAAATTTTGTTGCTCGCACTGCATCGCATTTTGTGATGCCGCGCGTGCAACAAAATTAGTTTTATTTATTTAATTGTTTACTTACCTTTGATCCTCCATATTCCGGTGTTTACTACCCCCCATCCTGCCCCGCCTCCCCGCCCCACGGAACTCCCTCCATGGGCCACTACTGGAAAACAACAGAACCTGCATAAATGGGATAAAGTGGCACAGAGTGTGCTGTGGTGGATTAAAGAGGCATGAGGTGGAATCAAAGCTACGCAGCCTTGATATTCAACAACCCCAGCATTCAGCAGTGCCATCTACAGACGTCTAAAAATGTTTGGGCACCGGCACTTATTACTTTACAAACTAAGCCCTGGTGAGCATCAGCACACTTCGACCAGTGCTAGTTTTGCAGTGCCCAAGCTCTGTGTTTCAGCGCAAAGTTTGACCAAGGAATGTAAGAAATAATACTTGCTTCTCAGTAGAAAACCAACAAGGACTTCCAAACGACACATCAGTTGTAAATTTACTATTTCTGGAGCCATTTGCTTCCAGTAAACATTTAGTTTTGATGTTAGGCAGCCACCGCCAGGAATCCAGGAAGTGACCTTCCATTTTTAGTTCTTTCATTCTTGCTGCTTTAGCAATACCTCCCTCTCATGATTTTTGCACAAGGAAAGTAAACAACATTTTTGAATAACCTTTGATCATTGTAGAGCCTGCCAAAAATACTGGACTGCCCTCATGAAACAGTGCTTCCTGCTCCCTTTGACAGGCACACCTCTTTTAGTAGCAGCTGCAAGGCTTTCTTTTTTTTGTGCAAACTTTGTCCAAGGGGATTCGAATCCATAATATGAACATCAAGTTACATTACTCAAAGGGCCTTATTACGAGTTTGGCAGTACAACTGCTGTAGGACCACATCCACCACGCCAGCAGCCAACAGAGCTGGTGGTTCAAAGACTGACGTATTACGAGTTGACCACAGGGCCGGCGGTGTGGGGATCTTGCAGCAATGGTGAGTACTTTTCACAAATATATTGATGCCTGTGTGTGCATTTCGGCTACAGATGTGTTGGATGCACGCATATGCATGGTATATGTGAAAAATACCATATACCCATTACCAGGGTTCAGCCCATGTGTGGGCAGTCCTAGCAATGTGTATATGGTAAGAAAAGGACTCACTTGTAGATCGCTGCAAACAGGGTTGTAATCCTCGATGTGAAGATCCTGCTGTAAAGGGGTGACCTGGAGAAAGGATCCACTTCAGAATCAGCCTAGAAGAAGAAGAAAGGGGTGAGTATGCACCCCAAATCCTTTGTCATCGCCACCTTGAAGCAGGTGGCCGGACCGTCACGGTCTGCTTGTGGATCAGGCAACTCATAATACGGACGGCAGTACAGCTCCCCTGTACCGCCCTATGGCGTTTGCCTGGCCCCGACTGTGACCTGGTGGTCAGCGTTCTGCTGGTGGTCTCGGCGGTCCAGCCGCAGTCTTTGCAAAGCCAATTTGCCCAGCCTGTAATACGGCAGTTGAACCAGCTAGCTCACTACGCTCGGACCGCCACTGCTGATACAGCGGTCCACAGAACCACCAAGCTTGTAATAATGCCCTTAGTAATTTTCTTATTTTTCTAGGTATAGGGAGATTAAATTATTTTCTATGAATCACAGGATGGTAATCCAGCACATTTAAAAGTAACATAGATCTCTTTTATGCTCTGTGGAAATGGCATTGTAGTGCTCTTTGGGCAAAACTATTGAAATGGTATTACAGTAAGTGGACAGGAAGCAGCTAGATATATCCTGTAGCCTTACTTTATAGCAGAGTACTTTCTATACTCTGCTTGCCTGGTAAAGCATCTGTTCCATGTAATTGTGGGATATTAATCAAATGCTATTGGCTGTTTCATCTCAAAATGGCATCCACTTTACTGATAATGTAGCATTTGTTCTCATTGTAGCCCTTCTTCCATTTCAACAGACTATCTCGAGCAACACTCTGAACGGGGCGGTACTACCCTGCTGACGACCATCTACACAGCTGAGTGAAATGGTGGGCCAAGGGTTCTAGCACTGGGGTGTGAGCAAGATCTGTTGTCCCATGTTCGCATGTGGTTCTGAGGCGCTCAGGGAGGAGATACCCGTGTCTTTCTATGGTGCCTTGAAGAATACGATAAGACCCCCACGCCGACAGAGATTGCTGCTTCTGGTTCTAGGCCAGGGAGACTGCTTGCTGTACCCTGGTATGGGGCACAACTCTGCCTCCTACCCATGGTAGGCGGAACTACCTTGACAGCCTGTCCTTATATAACAGAAAGTCTCACTGCCTTTTGCAGGTGGGGAAATTTCCACTTGCTCTTCCCCCTTATTCCAGCGGCTTCCATCTTCTCCCTCATCTATCTGCTGAGCTCGGGGGCTTGAAAACACCGAGTGCACCCTTTGCATTGCCAGAGTGTTTCCGGCATGCAACACTTTGGGCTGGTGGAGATGCATGCCAGTGTGACGGCCCTGGGTGTGTTCTACCTCAGTTAAGCATTCCCCCTCCACCCTTAATCCACCCTTATCTACCATTCACCATTTACCCACCATTCACCCTCTTACCATTCACCAACCATTCACCCCATACCCTTCATTCACACTTTACTCCTTATTCACTTTCCACCTCCCATTCACTTGCCATCCTCCGTTCATCCCTTACAATCCGATTTACTATTGGACAATTACCCTCAACGTACTCTTCGTCATCCACCCTCTATTCACTATTTTCAAAAATTCATTCACTATTCTCTAACAATCCATCCATCAATCGCTATACTCCATTCTCAACTGAGACATTCACCATTGTCCATCTTTTCATCTTTCTCCAGCCATTTGTCTGTTATTAATCACTCCCCAATTCACCATCAGTTTCCATTCCCCTCTCCAGTCACCATCCATCTGTATACCAATCCCTGTTCACTCGCTATTTGCTGGTCGTCCATTCTTTGTTAACTATCGATTATTCACCATTCAAGGTCCATTAATCAACCATTCATTATCTATTCGCTCACTATTCATCATTTACTATTCATTCGTGAACCAATCCACTCTTCCTCCAGTCACCATTACCGAAACACTCACACCAACCATTGACTTTCACCACCCACCCATCCACCATGTATTCATTTATGTATCCATCCATCAATTCTCCACGTTACGTATCCATTCACCTAGCCACTCCTTTCACCGTCCATTCTTCTCTTTTCTCAAGCATACAACCTTACTTACCCGCCCTTCTATTCTCTGGCTCTTTCACTCATTTGTCCACTCAATCACTTATACAAGTGTTCCTCCACTTGCTCACCATTCCATTTTCTTTAGTCTACTGACTAACACTTTCAATTATTCACTCACCAAATGAGACAACCACACTTGGGCACAAACTCACTCATGATTACACAAACACTTCTCCATTCCACTTCAATGGTGTCTTCATTATTGAACACAGGGAGCAGAGGCCAGGACTTAAGGCAACGAATGCATGAACTATACTAGAGGTGGATTTCATACATGGACATAATATCCTATAGGTAGCTTAAGAAATGAACAAAATACTGCAGATCAGACCTCCACACATGGACACAACAGTACAGATCACACCTCCAGAACTGGACACAATGCTCTGGGTGGGGGCACAGATCTCTAAGATGGTCAATAGAAATGGACTCAATACTTCTTCTGCGACCTGAAGACCTGGACACAACACTCCAGATGTGAACTGTTAAACTGAATATAATGCCCCAGATGTGGAATGCAGACCTGGGTACAATATGGCAAAGGTGGACGCCAGAGCTACATTTAATCATCCAAGCGAGACATCTAGAACTGATGCAATAGGACCGAGGTGACCTCCATCAGCAGACGGAGGGTGCTAAAGGACAAAATACTCAAGATGAGGCTTCTAGAATCGGAAACAATCCTCCAGATAAGGCACCATGAACTAGATACAGTACTGAACAGGGATCTGCAGGCAGGTCTCATGCTTAAGGAAGCTTGCACTGCTGCCATAGCTTTCTGTTAATGTACCTGAGCTATGGGGGTTGGGAGGGTGTCTGCGTGTTTTGTGTGAAAGGAGTGCTCCCTGCTGTTGTTATCAGTGCTTTGTGTCCATTTCTCCGTGCTGGGAAAACTGAAACCAAGAGTGAGAAATGCACTTCTGCTGTCGGTGCTGTATTTTAAAGGGCTCCTGCACTGCCACTGGGCCTGCTGCATTAGTTGTTTTTCTTTGAGCGGACTTTGCAGTGCTGCTGCCAGTCGTGCACCAGTGATTCTTTTGAGAGGGAGAAGCAAGCTCTTTTCCTGCCCATGATGTACCAGAGCTGTGCGGGTGACTGAAGCTTGCAGTGCTGGTGTCTGTACCAGCGCTGTGCATGTGGGTGCAGGGAGGAAGGGGAGTTTGCTCTGCTACTATCCATGCTGTTGTTCTATGTGTGATTGGAGCTTTCAGTGCTGCTGTATATGTTGGCGTGGGGCGGAGGGAGAGCTTGCTCTGTTTCTGGGTGTGTGACTGCAGTCTGTACTGTACTAGTGCTGTGCATGTGTGGGTGCAGAGTGGAGGGGGAGCTTGTTCTGTTTCTATTGTTGTACCTGTTATGATCAGTTGACTGAATTACTTTTGTGTTTCTGAGTGAAGCTTGCACTGCTGCTTAGTCTGAGCCTACGGATGTATGACGTTACAACGCAATCAAAATGATCGCGGTACATCACAACGCAACTTTTACAACGCAAGTCGTTACCACCATTTGCGCTGTAGGGTGCTGGACTTAGGAATAGTATGATTTACTATTCCAACTCCAGCCTACGTACAGTAGGAACGGTGTTGGAATAGTAAATCACACTATGCCTTAGTCTAGAGCGCCCTCCAGTGCAAGTCGTGGTAACGACTTGCGTTGTAAAAGCTGCGTTGTGAATGTACTGCAGTGTTTTGACCGCGTAGTAAAGGTTGTTTCCCGGTCCTACAGGGTAAGTGACACAGAAAAAGAGGGAAAGGGAAAGTGAGTGTGTTTAAGTTCAGTTTTAAATTCACGTTTATTTGGACCGTTGGTCCTCAAACATTACATATATTTGATAAAAATACATCTAAAATTACACATCCTTAAATAACTAAAATACATACAATTATAAAACCCTCCATTAATTAAGTCAGGGTAAATTATTTTGCAAAAAAATTCATTTAAAAAAGATAAGAAGTGCCTTCACTCTTTGCATAGATTTCCCAATAGCAACGGCAATATCTAAATGGCTCATTTCAGTCACCAAAATTACAACCTGGGCCCTATTTTTAATCTCATACTTCTTGAGTGAGAGTGTGTGAGTGTATAACTGATCTGATTTTTGTTCTTTGTTAGTAAAAGGTAGGGGTGTATGAGTGTATGTGCACGTGTATGTGAGTGTGTGGTGTGTATTTTCACGCTGCTGTTACTGCTGAACCCATTCTTTGCATTTTACGGATGCTTTAGAAAGCACCTTCACTGTTGACCAGGAGACAAAACATTTAGTCTGTGATGTGCCTGAGGGCCACATTGATGCTAGCGGAGTGGCAGTTGGGCGTGAATGTTGGGGGGAATTGGTAGTAAGGTCGGTGTAGGCGTAGCGAAGGAGATACATTTGTAGCTGAATTGAACAATGTGAAACCAGAAAACCTGGGATTAATCCTGGTTTCCCCACTTTACCAAATTGTGTGATCCTAGGTAATTGTTTAATTTCACTTTCTCTCCTTTTTCTTCATTATCCCATATGAGAGGAACTAAAAAAACATGATTTCAGGGTGTACGCTGAACAAAATGTTCTCCTGTGTTTGATTTAATAAACTGTAATGTTTTTCATGTATAATAGGAACCCAGGCCACCCAAAGAGTGCACATAACAAATGACTTGCCTCTTTAGTTTAATATTGGCATTGTTGTCAGGGTAGGGGGAAAGACTTAATTTTTCTAAATTCGTGTTTGAAAACTATCACTTTTAAATTACTTCTCAAAGCACTGATATAATCATTGGCACTAAGGTGAAAAGATTCTGCATGTTAATGAAATACACTTCATGAACTTTGAACAGACTGTCATGCGTTTACACTTTTATTGCAAGAGGTGTCTAAAACTGAAGGTGTTTATTAAGTAAAGAGTGCAGGTCTCCCTAGTTACATCCTTTCTTTAACACCAATTCACCTTGAAATAAATGCTTGCTTGTCTGTTTAACATCTTGTTATTGCTAGTGCTGAGTCGAGTAAACAGCAGCCCAGCAGCTGCGGCGGCTGGTGATACAAAAATATAGGGGCAGCCATGCGCCCAACTCACCAAAATCCTGTACAGCCTGGTGCGGCACTCCCGGTGTTGGTGGTCTGGCATCCTTGAGCAAAAAAAAGAAGGACTTCCCTTCCTGCCCAGTGGAATGCAACTCCAGACCAAACCAGCATGAGAGCAGCTCCAGGATTGGTGGGAGCAGGCTAACCCAGCGCTCATTTTGAGGCCGGGGGCCTGTACAGCAATCCCCCGGCTGTTTCACGGCATTGCTAGGTGTGCAGTGCGGGTAGCCAGCCTGACATGCACACTGAAAGGAGCAGCAGTAATTCTGCAATAGCAGGATTCAGTCCTGCCCCCCTGCTTTGCGCTGTACACAGCACGAGGTGTTAGCAAATAAATAAAATGGCTTTATTATTCCATTTTATTCATTTGTTTGTCTGCTGCGCTCGCAGCAGGTTGGATGACGCTCCTCCGCCATTTAGGAGGAGACGCCCTTGCAGCCCGGTGCTCCTGTTTACCATGGGGCCGCATGTAAAGGTCAAGGGCGTTGCATGCACCCCCCAGGCCGTACTTTAAATATCAATGCAATAATCCCATATTCGCTTTTATTAATATAATGGAAAGCAAAAAATGTAGTTCATGGCTAGTCTATGGTTATAAGCAAGCTGTGTGTAATGACATGAAATGACATAAGTGTCCTAAAACATTCTTCTGCTTCATCTACCTGGATGACATAGGACTAACATGTATACAGCTACAAAAGTATGTCTTTGACTCTCCATAGTGCGCTGACTAGCATATTGTGGCTCTCTGAACCAGGTCTGCATGTAACAGTAAGCTCCCAATGTCCTAAACCCAAGGCCCCAGGATGCCCCCAAGAGCAGACAGCAATCTGCAGCCCAAATATCACCAGAATTACTCAACAGGCTTGTTTGTTTTACATAGTGCTTCTTTCACTTCTAAACACTGTGAATAACATATGTTACTATTAATGAATTTAATTGCAATCAGCTTGGAAAGTTTAGGTGGTTAGGTGACCTTACCAGGATGCGATGTCATGACAAGCATGTAATTTACTGGCTTATGTTGCCAGCAATGTTGCTACCTTCCATTAGTCCATCTCTGCTGTGCTGTTATCAGAGAGATCTGGGATTAATTTTGTCACAAATGGAACAAAAGGAGTTGATGGTACAGCTGCACAGATGGTCCCCTAGGACTTACATCCTTACAATTTCCTGTGAGATGTTATTTATCGCATGCAAATAATAAGGGCAATTAGGAATGTCGACCCAAAAATGAGGCATAACGTGGATTATGGTGCATGGTGCTCCAAAATCTCCATGTCCATTATTTGCTTTTTCACCAGGTACATTTTGTCAGGTTTGACCTGTTTAAATTTATCTTGTGAAATGTCCAAAATACCCATAACTTTTGACACCCGTGCAACCCCTGGTTTGCATGGGTGTCGAAATTTTGTGAGGCACTCAATTGAGCCCTAAGGACTTATGGGCATATTTATCATTAAATCATGCAGCTCAGCAAGCCACCTTGCTGTGATGTGCAACAGGGAAAGGGCAGTAATGTGCCGTATTTAACATAATATGGTGCATTCCTGTCTTTCCCCAGTGCTGATGCACAATTTCCTGCCTGGCACCAATGCAGGCACTCATTGTGCAAGAGTGCCTGCAGGATGGACTGTTTTTGCACAAAGTTGGTCACCTTCCTGCACAAAAACAATCCCCTGAGGCATTTTCCTCTTTCTATGGGTGCTGAACACAGCATACATAGAAAGAGGAAAAAAACAAGAGAAATAAAGATATTTCTCCTCATTATTCCTCCCCTGGGAATGTGTAGCATTTTGACACATTGGCAGGTCTACCAGTAATGATAAATCTGAGAATGTGCCAAAAACCATGGGTGTTGTGTGGGAACACCCACGCACCACCAATAAAACACCTCCCTGGGGCACAGTAACACAACACAGAGATTTGGCTGTGTTGCTTTACTCTAGATTTATCAAGCCACTCAGGGCCACGCAAAGGGGCCTTGCTTAGCTTGATAAATCGAGCTTTTAAGTTGAGTTGCTCTGGCGCCCAGTTGCTATGTTCAAGGGTGATACAATTCATTGATAAATATGGTCCTAAATTTACAGTTGGGAGCCGAGACACTAAAACGATATTTCGCTCGAGGCGAGAGGCCTTTGTTGCAGAGTGGCTGCCAAGATGCCCAATTTAAATAGGTTTGCTGGCGTGGCAGATATGTTCTCAAAAAAGAGTTCCAACATAGGACACTTCAGAGGAAAAAAAACATGGCGGCAGGTGAGGCCTGCATTGTCGGAACGGTGGAACTGCAGACACTCATATGAGTGTTAAAGACACGAAATGCTGGAGTTCATCTCCAGTACTCCAGTGGTCGAAGTGGGCGGGATTGGCAGGGCACAGCGTGCCAGTACTTCTTCATTTCCAAGGATTCCGTTCCCCTTCTTTTTTATTTCTAAAATGCACTCCAGGACGCAAGAAATCACCATCGCCTATAAATAAATCTCGGCGTTCCTGGTGTTCGAGGACGGGCGGCAGAGAAGTAATAGGACTTTGTTTTTTCTTTCTTGCCCAGAGAAGAAAAATACAGTGTCCACTTATGTTGTGCCACTTCAGCTATCCCTCCCCCACTCTTTCCTTCTTCCCTCTCTTTCTGTCTAGCAGTTCTTCTCTTACTGAAAACTGTAACTTCAAGACAGGGTTCTCACTCTCTTTTCTCTCCTATCTTTTATTTGCTCCCCTGTGAAATGGATCCAAAAAAGAAAAACGCTTTAGCTGGAAATGTCGTATTTTTCTGATATTTTAATTCCAAGGTGCAGCATTGGGAATAAAAGGTAAAAATATGAAAAATAACTAAATAGGAGAGAGTGGTAGCAAACTGGCCAGATTGATTTTATTCACACCCATATACATTAGTGTCACTTTTACAGAGTTTGCCAGTAAAACGCTACTTTTGTTTTCTTGTCTTTGTTGTCCCTGGGCTTGCAACTAGTGCACCAATCCTGGAGGTACTGCAATGTGTGGATTGGAAAACAAAATGTGCACTGCAACACTGTGTCCAGGGACATGGTCGTTTTACCATACTGTTTATGTTTTGTAAGGATATAAGCAATGGACATTAAAATGGGTCAATTCAGGGCCCTGTAGTCATGTCCTTAACGTTTCAGGCAAAATCACTCACTGATTTATGAATAGTGAGTGTAAAAGCGGTAAGGCAACCATGTTGTTCCAGCTTACATTTCACATGGTTTGCTAAATTTTGCATTCCCCATGAGAGTTTGCTTTTTCCAGGATGTTGTTACTTTTTTTTGTAGGCCACATATTGCCCTTGTCTAGTGCATCATTTAAATTGAGCCGCATCCAGGTGTTTATAGCCCGCAACAATTGGGCTGTAGTTGAAGGCAGTATGAGTTTTTTCTCAGTGGGGCAGTATGGTGTTCAGTGGGGGAGAGGATGTGGCACTATGGCCAGAGCTGCTGAATTTGGAACTGGAGAACCAGGTTTACCCTTAATAACCAGTCCACCAGACCACTCTCCTTAGAGAGCACAATCCCATGCTAGACCTCAGAAGGCTTTGCAAGACCATAGAAGCCCTGGTGTCTTAGCATCAGCAGGTGGACCCTAGCAGGGACACGTGTGGTTTAACCGTCAAGGCTTGTCCACCACAATCCATACTGAAGTTCACCTCCAGTCTTGTGGGCAGGCCTATGAAGCAGCACACCCTAGAACAACAGTGACTGTCACTGAGGTCACAGGACCCTTGAGAAGGGCCAGCTCTAGGGTAGTGAAATCTGTGTGACCGCACCAGGTGCTGACTTTGGGTGGAGGCATTATGTTTGCAAGTATATTAGGGTTTTAAAAGCGCTTGCTGCCTCCTTCCTGGCCTCCAGCAATTTTCGGCAACAATAAAAATGTCATGATGACTCTGGTGTACCATGCAGATCACAAAGTGCACATAATGTAAATAGGTCAGTGGGCTACTGTTTTTGTCATAGAGATCCTTTTGTTACTTGCAGTTTATAAGTTAAAATCCTAACATAGATCAGTGAGCTATTTTACCTTTATCTAAGAGCTTCATACAAACTGCAAGGTATACATTAGAGTGTTATGTTTTCCCCCCAGTCTTTGATTATCCTAATGTTGCAAAAAGTGTTCTTTTGGACAGAAATAAATCAATTCTGATTAAAGGTAACCCCCAACCATGGTATTATGTTTTAAATTGGGAGTTTGGGTTTCTCCAGACCAAACACTATTAAACTATACAGCCTACTAGTATGGTTTTCATGTGACTCCTACACCTTGTAGTCCTTAGTCTTATGTAACATTTTCTATACAGTGTTTTACACACATATTGATTGTCTCTGTGGAATGTGTGTGATGTAAAGTGCTCTGACTCCCTACACTGGTATGAGTGGTGCTGTAAATCAAATTAAATACATCTGGGAGACAGTGTGGTTATGGAGACTTGAGGGGCACTGTCAAAGGGTGGTAGTGAAGGAATCCATGGCAGAGGTGGTCATTGGGGGCAATAACAAACAATAATGCACAGGGCACAATCAGTGCTAAGGCGGGCACTGCCCTTGGGGCCAGTCTGCCTCACCCATAGGTACCTCCATTGGCCTTGTTTCAGCAGTAGTATCTGCAACTCACCAGGGATTGGCAATGCAGGATTTGCATGCACACCAAACTAAGTTTGCAAACTTCACAGTCTCTTTGCTTCATTCACAAACACTTTTAACATGTGCTGCTTGCTATGGGGCCACTGGAATTAATTATGCAGCAAAGGAGGACAAAATGATGCTGCAGAGTTGACTAAATGATGCATTAAAAAAAGGCTGCAGCGTAATGCAGTGTATTTTCTGATATTTTATTATTTTGACATGTGTACACATGCTAACAGTCTCTGGAAAGATGTTGCCTTATTAGTACCAGTATAACATACAAATGCAGCAGTGAGAAAGGTGATCAGTCAACCTTTGCGATAAGCCATCCACTCCGCAGCAATACAAGTCACATTTTTAATTAACTTTTGATACGTTTGAGCTATAAATAATTTATTCATTTAAATGGTCAGATCATGCAGCAGATCTTGCATTATGAGGCAAATAGGGTAGAGCCATAATTATATAGAAAATATTTGCAAACTAGGATATTTTGCCATTCATGTTTGAACTGCTGTTGTGAAAAAAGGGAGAAGTGCTGATGACAGAAACTCCATGGCTTGGCGACAAATGGCTTGTACTTCCACATTTTATCGTATTTTGGACATTCTATGATTAGAAGCATATCCCACTTTGTGAATGTATTTTAATGCCAATAACTCATTATAACCTTAAATAATCATGTGTATCCATTGGTTGATTAAATTGAGCAGTGAAATGCCAAACAAATACTAAAAATTGGGATGTTTGTGCATTCTGGCCACACCTCTGGCTCCGCCCACTGATCCAATCCTTGGGTTATTCCCGCCCTCTGATTCTCCGCCCACAGTTCCCCTATTTTTTTCCCCCACTGCAGTACTCACATACATTTCCCACAAGTTTCTCCCTATACGTGTTTTTTTTTGCCACCCTGTTAAAATTATCCTCCTCAGCTCCAACTATTCTGGTAGAGACAGACTTTTCTAGACTATGACATGCAAACACGACGGTGCTCCACAAATTCTTCTACATTCTTGAAAGTCACAAAAAATGGTTCTGCTTGGTGAAAACTCTTAGGTGAAAACACTCCTACCCCCCAATGTCTTGTAGGTCGGTAATATTTACGCTGTGTAAATTAATATGGATGTCAAAGAATGTCCGCATTTGTCCTAGTGACAAAAACCAGCAATAGCAGATTTCCTGTGTATGTCCATAAGTCAGAAGCACATTCAGCAGTCTTTTTGTAGAGCACGCTGCCTGTGAGTGAAGGCTCGAGATATATATATCAGCATCTGAGCACTGAAGAACTTTTGCTTTCGGCAACAACCATTCTTGGCGACATGGAACGGATGACTTAGGAAACCCCATCTAAATTAATTTAACAGAGTACATTAGCCTACATATGTACATATGTATCTAAGCTATGTCCAGGGGTGTAGCTTGGTCAGTAAAATTGGGGTGGGGGTGTGGGGGGGCGGTTGAGCTTCGGATTTTCCGCCAATCCAGTTTGCACATAATGTTTCAATGCATTATATGACAAGCAGGATGCATGAGAGGACCTAAAGGGGCTAGGGGCTATGGAAAGGGAGAGAATTGCGGATTGGTAGGAGTACTAAGAGAGAAAACACAATATTTTGGAAAATAACCAATATTTTAGGACTTTCATAAGTGTATGTGTGTGCATTTTTATCAAACTGTATGCAAACTGGTGAAATCCGACTGACATCTCACAATACCTGACTGAAAGCAACTGTACCCGGCTATTTATCAGCAAATACATTTATTAAGGGGGTGTAACACCCCAAACCCCCTCGCCCAAAAGCTACGCCCCTGTCTATTAGATCCTAACCCACTTGGCTGCATTTCCAACATTTATTAAGATGTGGAAATCCATGCAATAAGAAAATTCAAGTAGTTTTTGCCATGATTTTATTTCACTAACCCCAAAACGGGTATTAAAAAACACTCTTAAGATGAATAATGAATCCAATTTTCCTGGTTCAGTACCATAGGCCTATGTGCTGTCTGTACATAATGGTTTAAGCAGATGTATTAAGCGCCAGTGCATGGTTTTCAGAGCCCTAGGCAAAACTATATTTTGAGATTTAAGTGCCTCCTTTCCTCTATATACAAAGCCTTTATGGTTACTGTTTGTTTATATCGAGCGCCCTCCTGTGGCTGTTTGCGGTGGAGCAATAAGGCAGCTGCCTACAACAGCTGTGGCGCAGCACTGGCTTTGGATGGATGTGAGCTCTGTGGGCCTGATTCACAAGGGTTTCCTCTGGAGCAAATCGGGAAATGTTGGGAGATTCTCAGAATGTTCGTCACCGTCCAATATGATATTCACAAAGACAAGCTCTGGGGCGAATTTGAGAATTCCTGGAGCACTTTCAAGATAAACTTGGGCAAACCTTTGAGAATTCCATTTTTCACAAGAACACCTCAAAGATGTTCCAGTCGTCACCAGATCTGCACAAGTGCAAGTTTTTGTAAATATGTTAACAAAAGGTTGGTGTAAATCGGAGTAACTCACTGCATCTATGGATTGGTTTCTGGTGAAATCTTTGTGAGCTGGGTCCTCTGCCTTTTGCCACAAACCATGGGTTAACAGTAGTCAGCAAGTGCATGAACAGTTATCAAAGGCAGAATAAGGCATGATGGCCAAGATTTTGCGTTATAAACTACTGCCTTGTTGAAACAGGTCACAACATGGGGGAATGCAACGATTTCCCCAAGAAAAAGAAACCACGCGTTCTGCCACTTAGGGCATGCATCCAATGTGTCTGACCCATCTGTGATTGTCTAAGCATAGGAACTCGCACTGTAAGTGTATGCTTCCACTACAAATCTTACACAAAGACTGTGCCATGGCAAAAGGCAGTTTATCGCGCAAGGCAAACTGTTTGTGAACAATCTCAGGGGATGACACAAGCACCAGGCCAATCTTTGTAGATATATCTCTGCACTGTTTTTTTCCCTGTTGCGCAATGCAGCACAGTAAAATTAGATGATGTATTGCGTTTAGTGCTTAATTTGTAAAAAAAAAATAAGTGCTGGGGCTCTCGTCAGCAGTCAGCTTGCACCAGCCCATTTCTCCTGTTAGCGCTGCCTAAAACAGAACCAACCACTAACCATGAAAGTGGGGGGCAGGATGTAGCATAATGGCCAGAGCAGATGACTTCGGAGTTGGTTTGAGTCTCGGTATCGACTCAACATCCTGTGATTCTACGCAAATCACTTAATCTCCTCGTAAATGAATGTGTCCTTAACTGGTGCTCATAAAAAGCGCTGTGTTGATGATTATGTGCCGGTGCTGAGCATTGATAACCACAGGCTCAAATTAAGCACTGGTTGCGTTGCTTGAAATCTTAGCAAACGTAGACCATAATTTCCTTATTCCAAACTCATTGTAGCATGGTTATATATTTATACATAAGAGCCCCAGAGAACCTTGTGAAGTTAACCCATAGATCTGGGTAGACCTTAAGGGCTCCTTCTGTCACACCTGATCTCTCCTGTCCTTTCTCCAGTGCTCGCGAATCTCCCTTGTCCTAGCCCAGGGGCTATAGCCTTCTTCACTCACTTCTAGTGGATTATTTGTTTGCACCCTTCACCGTCGAGAACCATATATAAATGTTGCATCTCTTGCAGTGAAGGAGAAACAATGATCTTTGGTGCTGACACTGACACCGCAGTGCTGACTTGAAAAGATGTCGCTGACAGTCCGTCCGGCTCCAACACGCAATCATGGTTGGTGGCGGGGGCTGAAAGGGCAACAGTATTACAGTCCTCATGCAGCAGGTAAGGCAGTTGGACTTATTTAAGCAGGTCTTGGGCAGTGCCTGTCAGGAAGCAAGCACCAAGAAGGCAGTAGGACCACAGGGGCATATGTACAAGGAAATGTCGGCGCACAGAGCTGCACCAAATTGGTCAGCGCAGTGCTCCGACAATTCCAAAACACAAGGATGCGCCATATTTATAACAATACGGCGCAACCCTGTGTTTTACCCACCGCTGGTGCTAAAATTGGCTGCCTAGCGCCAACGCAGGTACTCTTGCACCATAGGGCAAGGGTGCCTGCTTTGCAGGGAATGATTATTTATGTGCAGGAAGGTGTCCATATTTGTAAAGCAGCATTAAGCAACAAAAAAGTGGCTTAACACCATTTTAGAAATAAAGAGAAGGGCATTGTGCTACAGGAACGTCCTTACAAGTGATGTTCCTGTGGTGCAATACCCTTGTAAATATGCCCCACAGTAGCTTCAGCTGTCACTGTTAACATACTTATCCATGAGGATATTCCAAATGAGGCTGTGATGGAAAAAAATGTTTTACCAACCATCGCTTTTCGCTCTTACCTTGCCACAGGGGCAGCTATTGCAACTTGTAGGGGTAAGCTGGCGACCTTGCTCAGACAGCTGTACATATGGCTACAGCTAGCTTCACCTCCTGCCTTTACTTGATTCACCCAGTCCCACTATGTGGAAAGGGTTGGGCCAGATGATTGAAAAGGTGGGGGAGGGGTGCTTGCAGAGGGAATAGCCAAATATATGTCTATTTCATAGGGTGCACATATTGAACCTGATCAAGACGGTCTAGCCACCTCCAGACATGGGAAAATTTCGGTTCTCTCAAAACTCTAAATCAAACCCTCTGTCTTTTTTTTAATTGCATTTTATGGTTTTTAACCCCGTTTTAGAGAATTTGGAAAAGTAAAAACTACCTCAATGACACAAGTATACAGGAAGTAGAGAAAAAAAGCTCATTTTAAGTAAAACATTTGTTACACATGTCAGGCTATGACAGCTCGAACTTACACATGCAGAAACACAGACTCACAGACACACACACCAATCCATCCTATCTATCCCTTTATAACAACCTAGGCCATGCCAAGAGCCAGGGCTTTAGGTCGGATGAAAACAGTGACGGGTCTTTAGTAGGGTCCCGGTCATGACTTAAATGTAAAAAAACGATTTTGAGTGAAACACAAAATCCTGGAAATAGCTAAATCTCTTGGGGAATGCAAGAAATATTAAGAGGAATTAAAACTACTGAAGTGGATTATTGTAACGTTTTTTACATTCATTTCTCAGAAATAGATCATTGTTTTTGCCGCTGTAGTTAAGGACATGAATACAGGGCCCGACTGGGACCCATTTCAAAGTCCGTTTTTAATTACTACTGGGTCTAAGACCCGGCCCACTTAAAGCCCTGTCAAGAGCTGCTTCTACCCACCATTGCTAAGGTGTTCTAGTGTGGATAATTTGCTTGCAAACAGTGGAGTGGCGAGGGGTGGATTGCCCCAGGCGGCAAGAGTTTTGGGGGAGGTGATTGCCCTCCCCACTATCGCTCTTACCTGCAGCTGTCGCAGTGCGCCATAGCAGGGATCGACAGTAACCCCCCGCCCGCTTTTACCAGTGCCCCACGAGGAGGCAAAGCAGGGATTGCCAGCACCCCACCCCCTCTTAACTGCAGCCCACTTGGCGGCAAAAGCAGGGACCACCAAGGGCAGTCACAGGTCTTGCTACGCTACTGCTTGCAAACAAGATGGCAGGTACGTACAGCAAAATTTGAAGAATGGATCATCAAATTTCACTTACCTGGCTGCCGCCGACAAAGGCAATAGCCAGAAGTGTATCTCCTGACTAAGGTTATCAAATGAATCCATCTCACCAGGAACTCCAGGTTCCTGCCCAGAACTGGATAATGGTGCGACTTTTGAGGGAAGCCCTGCACTGCTGGAGCTGCAGGAGCCTTTGTTACATGTCTGTAAGAGGGAGGCCTTTGGCATTGGCTTCCGTACTCTGCGGCCTACCAATAGCATGCAGTATTCACACACTCCTCGTGCTTCTATGCTACCTCACATTCTTCTATGATGAGACTGATCTTTCCAGTACAAAATATCAGGGGTCACAGCTGCAGCTGAGGCTGCCTCTAATGGATTGCAAGGGATTTAAAAATCTGATCTCCTGCGTGCCCTTGCATGCATGTCCCTTCTGATGAGGCTATATACAAAAATCTGCACAATTCACACGATGTCCAAATACTAACCTATTTATTTGTTGACCTCTACCCATGCCAAGGTCAAAATCAAACACAGACAAATGTCAGTGGACAAAAATACAAACACAGGCAATCAATTGTTTCTAGTGTCACTAAGTTCAGCTCCCATCTGGAAGTGAATGTTTGTTTTCAGACACCACAAACAGAAAGACGGGTGCCTACATTTAATTCTAACCTGGAAAAGTGAAAATGCTAGCCCTCAAACCACTTTTTCTCACAATTTTTGTGAATACAAACAGACAAAAATATTTTGTTTGTATGGGTGAATTTATTTTACCCTTTTCATAAGTATTTAGTCTTTTTTATGGAAACATTTTTTCATAGGTGAGAAGAGACACAAAAATACTAACATTTACAATATTTACAGCTCACATGCATACACCTTTCATACCACTATAACAACTGACATATATACAAGTAATCCACAAAATCTATACATGCTATATATACAAGCTTCTTTTGAAAAAGAATATCAGTTTAAACAACCACAAATAATAGTTCTTTGTGGAGAATCAAATTATTATGACGCCCAACCAGGGTCAAACAACAAAAGAGGCAACAAGAAAATTAATTTCAGATTCAACAGTTAGTTCAGATTAGTGAATCAATAACATAAGAATGTTAAACCAGGGATGCCTAATTTGCTGATATTTGCCAACGCGTTTCGAATCTGAGTCAGAGCTCAGATTCTCCTCAGGGCTCATTAAATGTAGATTCTGGAAAAGAGAGAGGAAGCTTGCTTTAGCCACTATACATCTAACCATTTTGGTCCCCTAAATGAAGAGATTATTACAACTTTTACCTCAGAAATGGAAGACGCGGTCCCGCGGTGCCATTTTTCAGGTGAGGGCTTTAGTTTAGGCAGAGGTTCTGTTAAAAGAATATGATGGTTAACAACCATCCAGAGACACGCAGTAATTGTGGCTCAAACCCTTCAAAGCATAAAAGGTCCTACCTTTCGATATGACAAATGATGACGCTAATATTTCTTTGAGCGCTGTACTTATTTCCGCTGTTCAGGCAGGGCTGCTGCAGCCTGGAACATATAAACATGAGCGGCACTAAGTACATGTGAATAGTTTAACAATGACAAGTTATACGGTAGGTGAAACTTAAACCGTACCTGGTAATTAAATTTTCGAGCAGGAGAGTTGCTGCTCCGCCAGCCCGTAGCTCCTTAGTGATCGCACGGGCGGCGAGCCGAGAGCTGAGAGCTTAATGCGGTTTTCCCAATAGTCGGTGTAAATCACGCTGGTTTCTGGGGAAAGTTACAGTATATTATTTAGCGCTGAGCGCACAAACTAACTCCTCTAGGTAACAGGTTGTGGCGCACAGGTACTAACCTTCCTCTCCAACTATTGCATCAGGAAATGCGAACCCATTGGTGGACTCACACCATGTGAGCTTCCTACTTGATGACTACCTACCGCTAAGCATTATGGTCATTGTAGTGACTCAGAAAACTTTTTACAAACGCGAAACTTCTGATAGTGAATTAAGCCCTGTTTGTGTACTATTGAATTTTAGTATGAGATATGCTTCTTTTTTTAGAAGCATTTGTTCACTGTTAGTGCCAGAATTCAATTGGTTCAGATTGAACAGCACAGTCCATTTGAACTCATTTTCCCCATGGCTATTGTCAATGAAATGTTGGACAAGTGGCGCTGTGAATTATTTTGTTCTTAATGCGTGACCTATGTTGCGTCATGCGTGTGTTTACCTGCTGATTGGTCTTTCCGATGTAAATTTTCGGGCAAGAACAAACAATGGCATAAACCACATTTTTGGTTCTACAATTAGTGAAATTGGAGTGGGTCCACGTGGTAGTCATGTGTTGAAAGATTTTCCCTTCTATGGTTGTGTCACATGCAACACAATTCCCACATCTGTGGTGTCCCTCGACTGGTTTCAGACCCCATTTCGACAATAAGTCGTTCTTTGGTTTTGTTATTCTGATGTCTGCACGGACCAGTTGTTGGCCAATATTTTGGTTTTTTTTTTAAAGCAAATATTGGTCGGGGGAAGGGTATTTCTAATTCTTCTAGCAAATGCCAGTGTTTCAGGACCATTTGTCTTATTTTGTGCGTTTCAGCACAAAAAGTAGTGACGCAGACCAGACTCTCTAGTTCACGCTTGGTTTTAGTTTCAAAGAGGCATTCTCTGGGTGTATAACGTGCCCTCTTGTAGGAGTGTTTTAGTAACTTTTTGGGGTATCCCCTCTGTTGTAACTCGTCACAAAAATGTTGGCCATGTTGTTCAAATTGTTCAACCTCTGAGCAATTTCTCCGAATACGGAGTAGTTGCCCGTAGGGCAAATTAGCTCTTAGATTTCGAGGGTGCGAGCTGCCATAGTGCAGGATGGTGTTTTTATCCGTTGCCTTCTTGTGCAATGATGATTTCAAACTTCCTCCCACATTTTTTATTTCAACGTCCAAAAACGTCATTTTGACGTTGCTTGAATCAAGTGAAAAATGAATGTCCGGGTGTCGTGAATTGAGCCAGTGGTGAAAGTCAATCAAGTCTGTGTGGCTCCCCTGCCACAGGAGCCACACGTCGTCGATATAACGATACCACTGCTTTATGTGTTGCATGTAAGGGTTATTTGTATCGACAAATTTTCGCTCGTATTCAGCCATGTACAGAACCGCCATTTCCGGAGCATAAGGGCACCCCATCGCGGTGCCCTTAATCTGCATGAAGAACTCGTTGTCAAAACGGAAATAGTTCTTTTTCAGGGTTATTTCTGCCAGTCTAAGTATGAAAGACGTTGGGACTCTGTGGGGTCTCTCTCTGGAGTCTAGATAGAATTCAATCACCTCTAGCGCTTCCTCTTGCGGAATCTGTGTGTAGAGGGACGTCACGTCCATGGTGACCATTAGTTGTGAGGTGTCATCAAAAACAGTGTCCTCGACTTTTGTCAAAAAATCAGTAGTGTCACGGAGGTAAGCTTTGACTTTAACTACAAAAGGCTTAAGGAAGAAATCCACAAATTTGGACAATGGCTCTAGGCAAGAATCACACCCCGAGACAATTGGACGTCCCGGGGGATCAGACAAAAAATTGAAGAATGGATCATCAAATTTCACTTACCTGGCTGCCGCCGACAAAGGCAATAGCCAGAAGTGTATCTCCTGACTAAGGTTATCAAATGAATCCATCTCACCAGGAACTCCAGGTTCCTGCCCAGAACTGGATAATGGTGCGACTTTTGAGGGAAGCCCTGCACTGCTGGAGCTGCAGGAGCCTTTGTTACATGTCTGTAAGAGGGAGGCCTTTGGCATTGGCTTCCGTACTCTGCGGCCTACCAATAGCATGCAGTATTCACACACTCCTCGTGCTTCTATGCTACCTCACATTCTTCTATGATGAGACTGATCTTTCCAGTACAAAATATCAGGGGTCACAGCTGCAGCTGAGGCTGCCTCTAATGGATTGCAAGGGATTTAAAAATCTGATCTCCTGCGTGCCCTTGCATGCATGTCCCTTCTGATGAGGCTATATACAAAAATCTGCACAATTCACACGATGTCCAAATACTAACCTATTTATTTGTTGACCTCTACCCATGCCAAGGTCAAAATCAAACACAGACAAATGTCAGTGGACAAAAATACAAACACAGGCAATCAATTGTTTCTAGTGTCACTAAGTTCAGCTCCCATCTGGAAGTGAATGTTTGTTTTCAGACACCACAAACAGAAAGACGGGTGCCTACATTTAATTCTAAAGCACTGCAATAGTGAGAGACAGACTATGAACTTGATAAAATGGAAAAAATATACCTAAAATTACTTCATTTTAGCAATGATCAGGGTAAGCAAGACCTCTGACCTCTCCCCAGCAGCTCCACTGTCTGTGCCACTGACACCGCTCACCTCCATCTGGTAGGTGTTCAAGGCGGTTCTGTATTTGTGCCAGTTTTCTTCTGTTGTCTTCTCAGTGCCCTGTATCTGGTTATTGTGTCTTGTTCTGTTTCTCTTTTCTGGTTCTGTTCCATTTTTTTGTTTTATTGTGCCTTGTTCTGTTTTCGGCCTGTTGTGTCCCTGTGCCAATTTCCTTTCCCGCCGCTGCTTCCCCTCCTCCCTGCCAGTTCCCTCTCCTGCCTCCCAGCTGCGCTTCCCTACCCCCTTACCTATTTAATGGCAAGCCCGTCTGCGCCCGTCCGCGACCTGCGCCCGAGACCCTGGATCTCAGACCACACAGCTAAGATTCAGCTGCTCTCCTCGCACTCAGCCCTGGGTGGAACAACAACTGCCAGCTGTCCACGGCAAACACCACCAACGGACAGTTCTCCTGTCATCACTGTCGCCAGACCTTTACCATCGCCCGCACCCCCACAGCCCCCGCCCTCATGCCGAACACCAACACCTCTGAGGCCCTGGGATACATCCTCCTCAACGTACGATCCCTGCACAGACACGCGGTAGAGATCTGGGACCTCCTCAACACCCTCTTGCCAGATGTCGCCTTCTTCACAGAAACTTGGACCAACTCCACCTGGGCCCCCGACATGGCCACCGCCATCCCCCTCGGATACAAGATCCAGAGGAAGGACCGCCCCAACCGCCCAGGAGGAGGACTTGCCATTGCACACAAGAGCACCCTCCAACTCACGACCTCCAGTTCGAGCAACATCCCGCCCACCACCGAACACCTCCATTTCCAGATCCAGACCAGCCCCAGAACGGCCCTAAGGGGTACCCTCGCCTACAGACCTCCCGGACCTCGAACTGCGTTCACCACCACCATCGCCGACCTCATCACGCCCCACGCCATCGCCTCCATGGACTACATACTCATCGAAGACCTCAACTTCCACCTCGACAACCTCAGCGACCCCAACTCCGACACCCTGCTGGACATCCTTGGACTGAAACAACTCGTCACCACACCCCCACCCACGAGGCAGACACACCCTCGACCCCATCTTCGCAGGATGTAACAACATCCACTTCAGCCACACCACACAACCCCCATGGACGGACCACCACTGCGTATTCTTCCACGTCGACAAACCCATGGAGCACAAACCTGCACCCTGCCCTCCACGAAGAAACTGGAGCAAGATCACCGAGTACCCGCTCAACTCCACCCTCAACCGCGATGCCCCCGCCACCTCGACCGACGCCAACCTCGCAGCCATAGAACTCCACAGATGGACCTACAACTGCGCAGACAAGCTTGCACCCCCTACGTAACCCCAAGAGACAGCGCCCCAGGAAGGCCACCTGGGTCACCGCCGACCTCCAAGTATCCAGACGCACCTGCAGACGCATCGAGAAGAACTGGAGAAACAGCAAATCCTCAGAGGACCAAACCACCTACAAGAACGCTATGACAGAATACCACCAACACATCAGATTCATCAAAACGACCTTCATCCAGTACAAGATCCTCGCCAACTCCAAGGAATTCTTCAGCATCATCCAGGAATTCACCAAACCCCCCAGTGAAACCATGGACATCACCCCCTCCCAGGACCTCTGCAACAAGCTTGGCTCATACTTCCATCTGAAGATCAAATGCCTCTACGACAACTTCAACGGCCAGACACCTGATTCTGAACCCGCTTCATCCTCCCGCAACGCCAGCCAGAACACCATCTCCTCCTGGACCCGAGTCACCACCGAAAAACACTGCATCGAATATGAAAAGCATCCACTCAGGAGCCCCGACGGACCTCAGCCACCCGCACATTTTCCACAGAGCCACCGCTGCCATCACCCCAGAACAACACACCATCAACGCCACCTTCGAATCCGGCATCTTTCCCGACAACTGGAAACGCGCAGAAGTCAGACCCCTATTCAAGAAGCCCTCTGCAGATCCCACGGATCTCAAGAACTACCGACCCATCTCCCTCCTCCCCGTCACGGCAAAAGTCACAGAGAAGACCATCAACATCCAACTAACGAAATTCATTGAAGAAAACTCCATCCTCAACCCTTCACCATCCGGATTCCGTAGCAACCGAAGCAGTGAGACTGCTCTACTCGCCACCACCGACGACATCCCCACCCTCCTCGACAAAGGACACAACGTAGCCTTGACCCTGCTCGACCTCTCTGCAGCCTTCGACAACGTCTCCCACAGCACACACACCGCCAGACTCCACAAAGCTGGCATACAGGGAACCGACCTCGACTGGCTCCGCTCCTTCCTTGCTGGCAGAACCCAAAGAATCAAACTTTCACCTTCCTCTCCGAACCCACGGAAATCAACTGCGGAGTACCCCAAGGATCGCCGCTCAGCCCCACTCTCTTGAACCTCTACATGGCCCCCTTCTGCTCCATCGTCAGACAGCACAGACTCAGCATAGTATCCTAAGCTGACGATACCCAGATCATTCTCTCTCTCTCACAAAGGACCCCGTCACCACAGGACTCAACTTCCAGGAAGGAATGAAAGATGTTGCATCCTGGATGAGCCGCAGCTGCCTGAAACTCATCTCGGAGAAGATAGAGGTCCTTGTCCTCAGACCCTCCCCATCTGCATGGGACAACTCCTGGTGGCCCACCGCTCTCTGCAGCTACCCCACCACCACGGACCACACCCGAAACCTCTGCATCGCATTCAACTCCTCCCTCTCCATGACCCAACAGTTCAACGCTGTCACCTCCACCTGCGTCAACACCCTCCGCATCCTTTGAAAGACCTTCAAATGGATTCCCCCCAAATCAAGAAAGACCGTCACCAACACACTCATACCCGGGAGACTGGACTAAGGAAACGCCCTGTACGGTGTGATCAACAAGTCTCTGCTCTGCAAACTCCAGACCATACAGAACACTGCAGCCAGACTCGTCCTCTGAATACCTCGACACAAGTATCCCTCGACACAAACACATCACCCAGCACCTGCGTAACCTCCACTGGCTCCCCGTCGAGAAAAGAGTAACTTTCAAAATACACACCCACGCCTACAAATGCCTGCACAACACCGGACCCCAATACCTCAACTACAGAATCTCCTTCCACGTACCGAAGAGGAACCTCCGATCCACTGACCTTGCCCTTGTCGCACCCCCGCGCATCCGCAGAGCAAGAACTGGTGGAAGAACCTTCTCCTACATCGCGGCCAAGACCTGGAACAATTTGGCAATCAACATCAGTAGCGCCCCCACCCTGCATACCTTCAGGAAGACCCTCAAGACCTGGCTCTTCGACAGACTGAAGCTGCTCCCCCAAACCCAGCACCTTGAGACCCTTACCAGTGAGTAGTGTGCTTAAAACTTCCCTGATTGATTGATTAAGCAATAAAATTATGTGTTTTGGAGGAGTGTTGGTACCATAGCTACTTTGCAAATAAGGATCTGAGGCCCTGATTACAAGTTGGTCCAAATGTTTCAACCCCCTGTGCAAACTCCTGTTTGCACAGGGGTTGGAATGATGAATTTAGAGGATTTACCACAGCCGGTAATTCCCGGATGTTTTAAATATCTCACCCTTTGTTAAATTTTGACGGGACAAACGTGTCAGAATCTATCAGATCAGTACCTTGGGGTACTATTTAATGTACCACAAGGATTCTGGTGCAGTAACCTCTAAATATGCATGTTGTTCCCCAAAAACTTGTGATAGGTGGTATTTTATCACCCTAAATAAACAACGAACCTCACAGTATTGTTATTTATCGGGTACAATAACTAGAACCTTCATTCCAATAAACTCTGAATCCTGGCCTTATGCTTCCATTTTTATTGATTTTCACACAAAGAGGCAAATGGGTTTCCTGTCTACAATTATTTTTAGAAATTGAAAAATATAGGAAGTAGGTCTGCTATTCAGTGACTGTTCATGCTTTCACTCATGACTACCAGGCAATATGTTGTAATTGTATTGTATTGTAATTGTATTTATATAGCGCTTACTACCCCTGACAAGGCGTCAAAGCTTTTTTTCGGGAAGTAGCACACTACTCCTGAACTCATAAAAGGTTAGTGGTGAATTAGTATAGTGAAATATGAAAGTGATTTGAGTAATGGATATGTTAGTCAGTTATTTGGATTGAGAAAGATAGTGGAGGGATGGAAGAGGGAAAAGGGTTTACATTTATATAGCACTTTCTACCGCTGATGGGGTGTTGAAGTGCTTTTTCGCCAAGTAGCACGCTACTTTGGAATCCATTAAGGATTAGTGCTGAATTAGTATAGTGAATATAAGAAAGTAATTCGAGTGGTGGATATGCTACATTCTGGCAGGCATCTACATTTAAGTGTACATTTATCTGTGACCGAAATGTGGAAATATACTAGTTACAACTTCATTTTTTCACAGAACTCCTAATTACATATGTATATATAGCAATAAGATTATAACAAACTAAGTATTGATAAATACAAAAAGATATTTAAAAAATGAAACCGAAAGCCCTAGCTACAACGCGTTTCTCTTCCAACCACATGACAAGAATATATACAATTACATGACATGTATATATTAAATAAATAACATGGCATGAGACAGTCTTAAATGAATGAGCGCGTGCGCGCACACATGCACAGTTGGCCACCCACGTGGGTACACACACTGACAATTCTTACAACAGAACAAACAACAGCAGATTCAAAAAACTGTAAATAAGTGCTCTCAAATATTCAACGGTCCGCGTTTACAGAGAACCGGAGATCAGCAAACCTCAGCAATTAAGGGTGCCGCCATGGGGGACGAGAAAACAAGAGACACAATTGCAATATGCCCCTCCCCCATGAATAATTGTGCGAACGGGGGCACTGCTTCAGCAGGTGGCACACAAACCCCCACTTCCGCATATATGCCAAACAGAATCAGGTTGTATGTGAACGCTTTGCAGGCAGCATGGTCACGGTGAAGAACTGGTTAACCAGCAATAGATGGGGTTGCACTGAGGGTGACTGCAATACACACACCAGCACGCTCATGCACAAGACGGCCGGGTGAACAAAGAGCTTTTAAAGCTGGCAGAACAAAGAGGTGCACAGGCAGACTCACACAAACAGTTAAGGAAACAACCATGCTGCTTCACTAGAAAAGCAGATGCAGGCCCACAGACACGTATATTGACGGAGGCAGACACCTACGTGCGTAAATCCTGTGGCAGACTTAGAGATAGAAGTATATAAGACATACAGGTACATACATACAGATTGCCAGATGCCTATACAGGTAGCCAAATATATTTATGTATAAACACACACACCTAGATAGCCCACACATACATACACACATGCATACAGACACATACATGCAGAAACATATGTACACTGGATCCACACAAACATATAAACCAACACACAAGTACATAAAACGTTGACAGATACAGTTCGACAGCTACACGCACACACAGAGGGAGACATATACCTTAACACATAGACAGAAACTGACAGCTACATAGACAGATTAAAAGAAAGACACACAGACATATATACATTGACAGGTACATACATGCACAGAATTACTGCTATTTAAATACACAAAAAGACAGATAAAAGCGTGCATATACACACAGTTAGACAGGCATACAGATTCATAGGCACACCGGCGTACAGACACGCACACAGACAGACGGATTTATAGATCATGTTTATAAGTATATATTCAAATGCCTGTGGTACTTCGTATTTTGTGCAAGGGTGTAATGTATGTGCACGCGTCTGAGTGTCTATAGTTTGTGTAGGTGTGATTGTGCGTGCGGTGCGTGAGCGCGCGCGCACTCCCTTCCCCGTACACGTGAGTTGGCTCCTCCAGCACGCAGGCTGGTGTTTGTACAGCGTCCTGTGTGAAAGTACATCTGTACTTCTATTGTATCTTCAGTGTCGCCTCCGGGTGGAACCCTCGCGCCGCAGCGCCCGTCCCGGCAGCCATTGCCAGTTGCACTTGCGGTCACGAGGGCAGCCGTCCCGGATCTCATTAGGCGGAGCCGTCTGCCTGGCCCGCTTCCTGCGCACTGGAGTTGCGGCCTCCGATCCCCCAGAGCCCCGCTTTCATCCTGCCTCCAAAAACCGACGCTCCCTCTGTGAAGAGCGGCAGTGTCGGAAGCGCCACACAACGGCGCTCCAAATGCAATTGCAAATGTCTGCCCGCGGGCCCTGGCAGCCTCCCCTCCATTCAGGGCCCAGAAATGCATGGTTTTCTGTCTTGGGTTCAGGTGGGGAGGGGGTGCGAGGCTGGGACATGCTCGCCCCTCCCCTCAATTTCCATTATTACCTATAATCGGTTATATCTCCTCCACTGACACAGGCTGCCTTGTGTCCCTCCGCACACCACCATGTCTATCTTTTTTTAACCTCGACTATCGGTTTGCATGAAGCGCTAAACACGTTTACAATACCAACATTACATCATTTAGATATACTATGTATAGACTCAATCAAAAGTTGCAATATCAAATTCATCCAATTCTGACCAAGGAAATATAATATCTTGTTTTATTATTATTTTGGCCTCTATATATCTACGTTCCTATTTCTCCGCGTAAGCTCGCCAGCATCGATCGCTCCATTCCTAACTCAATCATCCATTCATGCACCCAACCAGCCATCCATCAGTGCATTCATCCATCAACGCAACCAATCAGCCATACACCTATCCTTGCACTCTAGCATCCAAACATCCAGCCACCCGAAACTACACCGTTTCTTCTTAGATGCTCACGTTAGCCGGAAGGGAAGACCAAGGTATTTCCGAAACATGCAAGCACACTATGGGCAGGGCCACTGGAATTGTGTGATTCTGAGGCACAGCATTTTTCACATCATTATGGATTTCCCACATAATCCATCACCTGCTGCATAATCTGCAGACTTTACCAAACATTGTTTCTAGCCCTAGGGGATCAAAATGTATTACTAAAAACACGGCAACATGTTAATGAAGTAATACTGCCACAAACATGGGCCATATAATTTCCATTTTCTTGCTGCATAATTTAGTCAACCCTGCTGCATAGTTTGGTCCTCTCCAGTTTTATAATTATTGTGGCTCCCAATACTTTAAACAGCTTGAACCTATCAGGTACTCCAATGCTTTAATTTGTGAAGGATAGATAGAACAGGCACTTCTTGGCATTGCGCAGATGCTTTTAATGGGAGCGCACCGCCACTTCTCAGCAGCAAAAGGGAACACTGGGATAAGGAGTACCTCCATATTTCCATTTCAAGCACTGTGTGACCCTATTGGCGGAAGCCAATGACATAATCAGTGACAAACCAGTCTCAGAGTACATACAGTCATTTTATATGTTGTGCCCGATGGCATTAGCGGATATCACGTGTGTTTTTTCTATGTACAAATGGGCTGGAATAGACCAGGTTGTTTCGCAGATGAAAGAACACTTAAGGGTGCTCGGTGTTCAGTTGTAAATTGCTGTCATTTATCGGGAAAATAATATAGAAGAATTTAGCTATGGAGCTAGTCCAAGTTTGCACTTACATTTATAAGTACAATATAAATTGCGCTGGCCCCGGTACAATTCTCCAACGACGTTTGGATTTATTTGCGGATGCAAAACGTCGTTTTTAAAGAATGTTTGTTCCTGCAAATGTTGCTTTTTCACCTTTTCATGCAATGCTAATGCCCCTGAAAGGTTGCAGTTGCTCCAGCAATCAATTTGTGAAAGCTATGTCGATGCACCAGTGCATGCAATCCGCCCCAGACCAAATGGTTGCTCTGCACTCCAGGCATACCCTAGCTCGTGACAAAGCATTTTTACATGCATGTCCCCAGAACCCTCACAATAATACTTCGAGAGTAACTAACCTCGTGACAACCCGACTCCTCACTTCAGCATGGCCGGGCACACAGATTCCCGGCTACTAGTCACGTCCTATCTACACTAGGACTTACTAACATCATGGAGCAGGCTTTGGGGGCGGAGTGGCGACTAGGTGGGCTGCCACAATCTCAGATAGTGGGGTTTCAGACCCTGAATTCATCATGTTTTATTCTAAATAGCACGGCATTTCATATCTTGGGAGGACACGCGTCATTAGCTCTGGCGGCCTCGTCATTTCTGTACAGCCCTGGGTTATCACATGAGAGTCTACGTTTGAAAAGATAAATGGCTTCTGCTTTAGATAGCGCTTACTAGCACACCCTACTTGCCTCGCGGCGCTGCTTTCAGACTTGTGTGTTTGTATTACTCACAATAAACGAATTTATGTAATTTATCCAACAGAATGGGGTATTCCGTAATGGCGACACAAGCATCCTATATTTTGTTCAGGTGCTCTTTTGGGGGATGGGGTGCTAAAGAGAAGCTGCTACTGCACCCCCAGACCCATAAGTACTTGATAGCTGCTAGTGATGGCTCACATTTTGCTATTGTTGGCTTGCGTTTGGCCCCTTCAAAGCCTACATTATTAGCACCCCCCTCAATGTCAATTACCCAGCACCACTTTCACCGACTCCCCACTCTACTCCCAAACCCCCTACACTCCATGTTGTTTATTTTTGCGCGCGTACGTGCCGCTCCTCAGCTCCCTCCTTTACACAGCGTATCCCATGCGTGTCCAAAAAACACAACCCGAAAAATGGCCCGCTCCCGTGGGACCTCTGGGACAGCAAGACAAAGCAGCAGCTGTTTGGCAACACGTCTCACCCCAAAACAGCAACTGTGATGTGACTGCATTCCACTGAATATGCAGATCTCATTCTGTGGCGGGGAAACAAAAGGTTCGGCTTCCCAGAAGGCTGTGACAGCCATGGCATCGACGTGGGCAAGAAATGCCAGGCTTTTGACATGCCACGTGGGGAACGGAATTATTCTAAAGTATTGTATTAATCGCTTTATAATATACAGAATCGATAGTATGAGCCTGCACTATATCACTTAAAATCGCATTATGTTATAATAGAAGTGCGTTGTTATATATAAAATATTATATTAAAGTGTTATCATAATCTTATAGCGTGAAAAATGAACAGAAATGGGACCACATACTGACCTGTGCTATCGCAATTGCGCGTCTTTTAACCCTTTAACGCCTGCATGATTAAACAAAGCCTGGTGCCATCCAACACACCCGTCTGGTGCCCGCCTGTGCCCATCTGTGCCCCTTTTTCTAATAGCTGAGTAAGGTCTGCCTTGAACGGGTTTATTCAGAGGTTGCACGCGCCTTCAAGTGCAGTAGTGTGTGCAAATTGCAAAGGCAATGGGCAAACAAACCTCCCAAACATAAAGGAGAAAACCGAGGGGGGATGGCCGGCAATCGGATTAAGGAAAGATCTGGATGTAATCGCGTTTTCACGAGGAAAGAATCTGTCCCCGAGGCCGGTTCAGGATTCAGCGCGCCCTGGGGTCCTGAACACCGCTAGCTGTCAGCGAAGGAGCATGCGCTCTACTCGGATAATATCCGGGCATTTGTTTATTTTGCATATGTGACATTTCAAGGTTTAATGCGAACGTGCAAGAAGGGGAGTCTGGGTAACCCTGAGGACAGAGTGAATCAAATATTCCCGGACCCACACAGTGCAAAGAAAGGGGTTCGCTGCCCTGACACCCCCGCTCCTCACCACAGCTAGGGCCCTAAGTGCGCACACCCGCGGGGCCCTCGCAGGCCCCGGGGTTGCTTAGGACTGGCCCCCTCCCTCAGCAGGCCTTGCCCTCACCCGTGTCCTCGTCTTACCTCGCCGTGCTTCGGAGGGGCGCCGCTTCCTAGCGGGGCTCCATACGCGGCCGTCAGTCCCCCCTGGGCTGCGGGCGGTGCGCGCAGGGCCTGGGCCGCCTCATCCTCTCTGTGCCCGGGAGGCCGCTCCGTGCAGCACGAGGCCCTCCGGCGGAGGGCGGCGCCTGACCGCCTCTCTGTACACCTGTGCCCGGGGCCTCCCGCCCGCCTCGGCCGCTCCTGCGAGGCTTCAGAGATGTAACCAGGAACTGGAGGGATGTGCCGGGGACCTCCGCCGCCGCAGCTGTCCACCGCCTCCCCCGCTCCCGCCCCCTCGCCCTCCGCCGCTCGCCTGCTGTCTGCGAAGCGCCTCTCTCTTCACGTCTTTCTCGTCACCCTCCCTCTCGCTTTTCTTCTTCCGCCCCCTCTCTCTGTTATTTCTCACTCTCTCCTTTCTTTCGTTATTTCTCACTCTCTCCTTTCTTTCTTTCTTAAAGGCACACTTTTTCGCATTGTTCTCTTCCCCACTGCCCTTCATCTGTCTTTCAGCTCTTTTTTCTGTTATGATTCCACCAGTAAATAATGCAAGTCCGTTCTTTGAACACTCCTGATTGTGCACTCTCTTCTCAAAAGTATTTGTGGCTGATGACTTTAAATGAGGGGTGTGACCACTGTTCATCCGCTTAAGAAGAATATAATCAGCAATTCTCTGTGCGCCCGCCCACTGTCAAAAGTAGCAAGTGCACGCAACCAGTACGTAGGGGCGAATACTGGACAACATTTCCTTCCATATATATCTTCAGGGGGAAAGGGGGGGGGGGGGGCAAAGTCCCATGGAAAAAACAATATAAAGGTGTCTTGGATGGGGACGGTAATTTTTAGGTTTATCTTGAAATAATACTACATTATTGTAAGACACTATTGTACATATATATATATTCACTGAAAAAACTATAGGTTACACACACGTTATAGTTAGAAATTAGCATTTTAAAAACCTTTTAAATTCAGTGAAAAAACCATAGGTTTCACACCAGTTATAGTTAGCTGGTCATTTTACTCATACAAAACCTTTGAAATTCCCCCGTTATAGTTAGTTCAGCTAACTATAACTCGCGCGCCCGCAATGCACTGCTGATGACGTCACATATACATCACTCATGACATGGTCAGTGACATCACTCATGACATCACTGATGACATCTCAAATGACATCACTGATGACATCATCCTTGTAAAAGAGTGGCAGACCTCCTCTCACTATAATATAACTAATATAAGGGGGAACTAATTCCCCTTGCATACTGGGGGTCCCTGGGGGCCAACTAGCCCACCTGGAACCTCTAGTATGCGCCAGGGGGCTGCATTGCAGAGAGGTGTAATGAGGCTATGCCCCTTTTTACACCTCTCTGCAACGCAGCCCCCTGGTGTGTTTGCAGAGGGGAAACAAATTCCCCTTGCATACTGGGGGTCCCAGGGGGCCAACTAGCCCATCAGGAGCCTCCAGTAAGCGCCAGGGGGCTGTGTTGCTTTGCCCCGGGGGTGGCGGTCCCCGGGGCAGTGTGGGGGGATTGAGGCCCCCCCACACTTCTTTATCACTATGCCCCCGCGATTTGGTCCCCCCTGGGGGTAATTTGAAAAAAACAGACTAGGTTTTTAAAAAAAATTTGGGGGTCCTTGTGGGACCACCTGGGCAGGCCTAGGGGGTCAGGGTGTTTCTACTCTGCCCCCTTTTTCTGTTCTACACGTTTGTTTTTCTGCTCTCTTGTGCCTCAGTCTACCGAGCACAAGATGGCTGCCAACAATTTCTGTTTTGTAGTGTTGGCAGACAGTGGCAGCCAATCAGCATGCAGCTCGTGCACAGGAAGGTACGCGTACCGGGTGTGTACCGTACGCGCACGGTACTCGTACGGTACGCGCTTATAGATATATATATTTTTTTTCTTTCAATTTTCTCAGGAACTACTGGAGGAATTTACATAATTTAAGGAAACGCGTGATCTGCGAATCAGACTCTACCATTTCGCAAATTTCTTATAATTCCGTTCAGCCGTTCGGGCTGTAGCCAATCGTCCTATGGAAAATAACATGGGGAAACACGTTTTGGGACCCCCCTTTTTTCTCAGCCCCCACTTGATGAATCCCCCCAAAACTTTCAGCGACGGAGCGGAGCGGAGCAGGCCATCTTCTTTGAGAAATTCGCGAAGATTTATTAACCAGCGCCAGTTATTCCCAATAGAATGTTGCGGGTTTCCTATGGAAACTAGGTCCTAACTATAACTACCTACTGGCGACCGCCAGTAGGTAATAAATATAAATATATATATATATATATATATATATATATATATATATATATATATATATATATATATATATATATATATATACACTTTATTCGGCATCAATACAATATCATAAAAGTGCAGGTTATAAAAACATTCAAATGTCACAATTATCACAATAAGATGGGCCCAACCCAAAAATACATGTACAAAACGTTTACTGATAAAGCATACACTCATGGCTCTGACAGGAAACTTTCAAATGGATATGATATGGATCAAGTACTTTACAGAAATATCCATTGAAGGGAGCATGAAAAGAACATATGATCACAAAAAAATTGAAATTAAAATTAATAATGAACTCCAATGACTGATCAAATCCTGTTCGAGGACTCGGCCATTTTTTGCACAAAACTTTTTGCACAAAACTTTTTTGCACAATATTTCCGCTTTCTCTCCCCATATAAAAAAATGTACAGTTTTTATCCACATTTTATTCCTCCTCCCCTTGATGTCCTTAGATCTCTTTGTGAATTGAATTGGCACTTTTCACTTTATCGATGTAGTCATATGCATAAGGAGAAAGTACTTTACAATGTATAGAAAAAATGCAAACAAAGATAAAGTTATGTAGAGAATGACGATCAATTGTGGCCTAAACTGTGAATGAAGTCGGTAGCCTAGGCGTTTTAATTATGGAAACAAATGATGGTTTGAGCACTGAGCACTTTAAAAAAACGTTCTAGACAGCCAGGACTCTATGGTCCAGTTGAAGACTGATTGCAGTCGAAACGCGTAGGCCGTCCATTTTGCACTATTTGCACATGGTGTACTTAAAATAAATAACATTTAAACTAACCTACTGTTGTGGTGCCGTGACTTCCGTCGACAAACACGAGGACGTGAAGATTCGAAGAAATATATATATATTTATATATATATATATATATATATATATATATATATATATATATACTTTATTCGGCATCAATACAATACCATAGAAGTGCAGGTTATAAAAACATTAAAATGTCACAATTATCACAATAAGACGGGCCCAACCCAAAAATACATGTACAAAACGTTTACTGATAAAGCCCGTTCTCTACTATCATTCTTATACAGGTGATTTATAAATATTGTGTATTAAAAAAAGGAAATGGTATCATCAGTTAAAATAATAACATATGCAAGATACAGCCTCTTAACAGGGAACACAATAGGTAATCATTTGTTTCAAAGGTACCCTCACCCACACAATTCATTACCGGGACCTTCAGCCTAGCGATACTAAAGTCAGTACATCATAATTTTCATTGTACAGTTCAAATTACTGTAACTATGCTACCCCAAAAATATTTAGTTAAATGTAGTGGACAATTGTGTATTTTAAAGCACATTTGGTTTGGACAACTATTTAAAACAATAAAGAATTTCACAGAGGCTATGGAGCTTCTCACCCTATAAATGTCGGGGACATTCATGGCAAATCCAGGGGTTAAAGCCACTCTGCCAGTAGCTTGCTGAAGACTAATTCAACTGGACAGTTTATGGGAAGATGACTACCACACAATGACTTTTAAGTCTGTTAGAAATGGGGTTACCAATTCTACGGGGGGTAGCATGGTGCGAAACGAGAAGACCAAACTCCTGAGGACATGTGTGAAGCATCCACGCAGTACCTACATACGACACACCAGGCACAGCACAAAAAGAGACACAACACCAATTTGGATGAAAAAGAATAACTTTAATATTGTACTAAAGATGCAAACATAAAACACAGTAATCACAATGGGGTGCCAACTGGCGCCAGGGCAATGTATACCAGGGGGGATTACTTACAGGGGAAAGGGAAAAAGCAAGGTGAGTCCATTAGTTGCAATGCTGAAATAGAAACAAAGTATTAACCTTAGGCGTCAACATTAGGCAGGAATTCATCAACATAAACCCCAGGGGCATCTCACATGTTTGCATGGACCCGGAGGCTCTTTCCTAAGCACAAACCCATAGGCACATAGGCATCACCGGGGGGTAGGCGGGCAACCATTAGCATAAACACGTGGGCAACCTGGGCGTCATGAGGGCGTATCCAGCACAGGTACACAGTGGGCTCAGAGACATTAGCATAAATTGTCATTAACCTTGGGCACCACGGTATGGGCAGAACACAGGAGCCGAATACACCATCTGGCAACTTGTCATTGGTGAAGCATAAGTAAACCACTCCTGTAAAACACAGGCAACATTGCATGGTTCAGGCATAGCATCCACGTTGGCCTAAGCAGGGGCAGTAAAAGAACACAGTATGACCTGCATTGGCGTCTCCTGCAAAAAGGAACAATAGACGCATAACACATTAGGTAGAAATTATGCGTAGGCATATAACTCACTGTACCGCATCAGCCCAAAGCGTAAGAACAGAGAGGCATAACTTTAGCAGTAGCCCCATTACCCATAAATGCAAGATAAACATAAGCTGAAGGACGTCTGGGCATCCTCCTCAGCACGGGTGCATAATTTTATAAATCAACCCTAGGCATGTGTTCCCTGCTGGTACACGGAATCAAACATCTATGGAGGGCAGGTCATTAGGCTCACTTGGACAGGAAAATCAGATAACTAAACACCTGTGGTTATACCTGCAATGGGGGTGACATGCCGATAGGCTAACTGGCAGGAACCCCGCTAGATTATCACTCTGGGGCATAAAACACCTTTGGCACGTGTCCGCCTGAGGATCTCCACTCAGAGGCATGTCCCGCACCAACCCCTCAGCCCAAGACCATCCACGTCTGGGACGGATGTCCAAAATGCCTCCTGTTGCAGCTGCCCACTGTCCAGCAGGGCAGCTGTGTTCCATAAATCAGGCCGGGCGGCTCACCCCACGTTGGAGCCCCTCCTCTTGGGTGCAACTGTGCGGGCAGATTCCCGCGCCGGCTCCCACTGCGGGTCCTAGTGGCCTCAGGTGCCGACAATGCACCTCGGCCGGCCCCCAACAGTTGAATTACCCAGCCCCACTCACCGGCTCCTCATCTTGGTCTGGGGCATCTTGGTCTGGCCTGGAGCTCCCCTCGGCGATGTCCAGGCGGACCCGGGTCTTTCGCGGCTTCTTCCTGCTTCTCAACCGTTGCAGCCTGCCCTCCTACAGCTAGGGCTACACACGGGCTAGCGGCGGTCGCTGGGGAGGGGGCGCACAATGTGGCCTCCTCCGGTCTTCGCCCGGGCCCCCCTCCTGGGACCCGGGGCTTCTGTCGACTGCGCGAGGCTCTGGAAGGTTCCTGTGCCTCAGGGCCAATCAGGCACAGAGGTGCGGCGCCAGCCGCCAATCAGGGCGTGCCCTCCAATGGGCACGGCGGCAACAACCAATCGGTGTGCGGAGGGCTGGGGGCGCGGCCGGTGACGTAGCCGGCGCCCCAGCCACGTGATACCGCCCTTCCCGGCTTCACCAGGCCCAGCGCGGCTTGCTCACTACCGCGGAGTCCCTCCCCAGGCTCCGGGGGCCGCAGCAGAGGCCACAAACAGCAGCAGCACTCTTCTTAATATAGCGCCAGGCTGCAGCGGTGATTTGTCAGAGAGCGCTCCCAGGCTGACGAATCTGCCGGGCAGCGGCGGTGAGTTGGCGGCAATCTGCGGTGCGGGGTAGGCTCCCGCTGGTCTCAATTAGGCCAGAAGCGCGGCCATACGCGGTGTGAACACCGGCAGCACTTCCCCAACCCAGCACACATGCAGCCACCAAGCGCTTGGGGGACTGCAGCCAGTCTCGGGGCAATACAGCGGTTTAACACTCACAGCACTTCGCAGGGCAGCAGCGTCTTCAGCAATATCGCTTTACCAGCACAGCGCTTGATTCAACAGGACGTGGGGGCATACCAGCAGCCCCTTCCACGTAGCGATTAGGCAGGTAGGCCTCAGCTCCTCTTCTCTGGGGCTTGAGGTATAGCGCTTGACAGGCTCAGTTCCTCTTGGCACAGCGCTTCCAGCACACAGCGCAAGGGGGGGGGGGGCGGGCAGTCCCAACAGCAAGCCTCAGGGGCCCCAGGGTAACGCTCCTCACCTCCTGGGGGGGTCCAGTCCCGCCCCAATATATCACTTTCCTATTCAGGCGCTTTCAGGTGCAGCGCTTGAGTGGCGCCAGGTCCCACCAGCCTCAGGGACCTAGGGGGGCCCTCCTTCTTCAGGTGGCCGGGTGGCAGAGCAGCAGGCACTACTGGGCCAGGTCAACAGTTAGAGGGAACTCATCAAAACAGGGCGGTAGGCTTTCACCATCCTCCACTGTAGCGTGGCCCTCCTCCTACACAGCAGCCTGAACTCCTGCAGTGGAGCTTCCACTAGCCCTGAGGACAGCCGAGGGGTTCTAGATAGGTGCAGGGTCCAGCACACAGGCCCAAGTGGCGGTATCCCCTAGCAGCAGGTCCCCTCACGTTCTTGTCCCTGCTCTGTCTCAGCACATGGTGGCACAGCCCTCTTATTTATAGGCCCCTCACCCCACCTACCAGTCAGTGCCAGAAGCTTCTGGAATTCTCAGGGGAACTAGTTCTAACTGGCTCAAGGGGAGGAGTAGAGCACCCTGGGGCCAGGCTTTCCCTCCAAATGGGGTGACTGGGTACCGAACAACTAAGGTGCATTTCTACAATGGGGGTATTACAAGTGAACACACCATTGCATTACATTGTCACATCAAACAGGGTATCTCATACCACACATGGCCTATACTACACAACTCTCCCCCAGCCAAAAGCCAGGGTAGACCAATCATTGCCTTGATGGGCTTCCCTGCTTGGGGCGGAAAAAGGTGGACGTAGGCCCGCAACTACAGGAGCACCTGCAGTTCCTTCTCCACTCTGGAACCCGATGGTTCCCTCGCCCAACCCTCCCTTCACCAACCAAACCACCCCACTGAAGCTCTCTAGCGGGACGTGGCCAGGACTGGCCTCAAGGCCATCCAGAAGTCTTTGGCCCTTGCTCCCTCACAGAGTGGGAGGCTCTAGCCCCAGGCCCGTATTACCCTTTTACCACTCTCCTCCTACCAAACTGCCACTGGTCCTCCCACCTGGGGTCCGAACCCTCAGGCTGAACAGCCATCAGGGGCGAGGCTCTCCTCCCCCTACCTCTCCTTCTGGGGTTCCGCCCTCTCCTCCTACGTGGGACACCCTCAGGACACCCCTCTCTCCCCAACCTATATTCTAAACCCTTAGATTGAACTGGTGACAGGGGTGAGTCCTCCATCCCTGTGCACCCCTTCCCAGAGTTCCGCACCCTCCTAACTGGAGTAGTACCCCTGAGAGTCAAATCTGGGGGGACACTGATAACAGACGTCCCACCCACCAGGTCTGGCAACCCCTGAACCTGGCACCCCAGTCCAGGTTCTACGCCCTGTGGCTGGGCAGGTGCCAGAGGAGAGTCATTCCTCCCTCCGCACCCCCTCCCAGAGTTCCGCACCCTCCTACCCGGAGAAGTACCCCTGAGAGTCAAACCCGGGGGGACACTGGTTACAGACGTCCCACCCGCCAGGTCAAGCAACCCCTGAACCTGGCACCCAGGATCTAAACTCTGCAACCAGTCAGACCCCCGAACCACTGGAGCTCGATTACAGATGCTCCGGGTTCTCCTGACACGCGGGGATCCCTTTCACTGGAAGGCACATCAGGACAGCATAGGCTCCCAACCTGGGGTTCCCTTCTGAAACTCTCCAGGCCCTGTGACTGCGGTTGGGGCACCTTGGGACACCTCCCCGTCTCACTCCTTCCCGTAGATAGGATGTGAGGCCCTACAACCCTCTCACTTCCCTGGGACCTAGCTGGGCTATTCCTCACCTCTCCCGCCTTGCTGGGTCGGAAGATCCCTGCACCACCCCCTTCTGGATCAATCCCCAATGCCCTCTCAGACTCTCTGGCACTTACCCAAAGGTATGCCTCCTGTGCAAGTTCCCTGGGGTCTGAGAACCTACACTGCAATAGATGGTGACGCAGCTTGGGAAAACAACTCCTTAGCATGTGCTCCTTGATAACTGCATGGCACAGCCATTCCCAATCCTCTACTGCTCTACTCACCACCCAATCCTCCAATGTAGTCCAACACTCCTCTGCAAACTCACCCCAGGACTGGTGGGACAGTTTTCCCTTGCCCCTGACCACTAACCCGTCCCCCTCTTCCTGGGAATCAGGCACCGTCTCCTGGGCTCTGGGATTGGGACTCCCTGCACTGGAATCACTCTCGCTGCCACCACTGGATCCCACCCTCACTGGTGAATTCAGACCACAAAAACCACTCTCAGGGGACAACCTACCCATCTGAGCTACTCTCTCCCTGCCAAAGGCCCTCTCCGCCTCCGCTATCCTCTCTTGCGCTAGGACCTTTTCCGTCTCTAGCCTTTTTTCTTCCACCCTCAGCTGTGCTAACCCCTTGGCATTCCTGAGCTTCTCCAGTGCCAGCTGATACTCCCTTTCTTCCCTCCTATCTACCCGCTCTTCTAGGGACAGGGAAAGGGATGGGGTAGTGCCCCCGGGACTGGACCCAGTGTGAGACTCCCTATCTATGGTGTCCTCATCAGCTACTGGCGTCTCTGCCCTATAACCTTCTTCCTCCTCATTATCGGAGTAACCACCCTCCGGAGTTATGGACTGGGAGCCCTCCCTCTGGTCTCTACCAAATCCACCCTTCAAATACGCGGAGGGGTAATCAGACAGGTCCCCACCTACCTCTAAGGGTTCTCCCCTCTTGAGGGCTTCGTAAAGGAACAACTTCCTTCTAATGTTGCCTACTGGGGGTATCCCTCTCTCTTTGCAGAAATCTATCACTTCCTGCTCGCTGTACTCCATGAGTTCGTCCTCATCATAAACCAACCCCATCCTGACAAGTTACACCCGGGACACACCACCCACAGTACAACAAGGGGACACAATTCCAGAAACACTTTTCAGGAGGAAGCAATAATAAAGAAAACACAATAATCAGCAAAACAATAATCCCCAAAAACTGTAATTACTTTTCAGAGCTTTATTTGAAGTGTAACCTGTGGCAGCTGTGGTACTGCGCAAACACAAGTCCTATCCCACTGCCCGCCAACAATGTTAGAAATGGGGTTACCAATTCTACGGGGGTAGCATGGAGCAGAGCGGACAGGCCAAACTCCTGAGGACATGTGTGAAGCATCCACGCAGTACCCACAGACAACACACCAGGCACACAACAAGAGACACAACACTGGGTTGGAAGTAAAAGAATAACTCATGTATGTCTCCAACCTACAAAGGTAAAACACAGTAAAGCCCAGTAATCACAATAGGGTGCCAACGGGCGCCAGGGCAGTGGATACCAGGGGAATTATTTACAAGGAAAATGGGAAAAGTAAGAAAAGGGTAAGTAAGTCCATTAGTGTCCGGGCTGAAAATAAAAAGAATGTTATCAATTGGCATGTAACACAAGGGCAGTATTGCAGTGTAAACACAGGCATTAATCCTTGGCATCACCTTAGCAATAGGCTGTAAGCATAACATAGGACACTAGGCATAAACACAGCCGGCCTGGCATTAGCACCTCCTGCAAAATGGAACCTTAAACACCTAGCATCAACATCTGGCATAGGCATGCAAATTTAATATCAGGCCTAGGCAGGCATAATCACATCTACCATGGAGCACATACCTTTGGTAGGGAAAACATTAGGCATGACATCAGCACCCCCTGCGAAAAGAACATTAAGCGTACAGCATTAACATTAGGCATAGACATGCCATAGACCTAAATCACGAGGACGGGAACACTGCACATAAAAATGGCATAGAACATCAGCAATATCACTGTGAGGGGAAGAAACACTAGGCATCAGCCTTTGGGCATCTCAGCTTGACATAAAACATTAGACAGGAAGGCACATCATGCATGAACTCATTAGGCCAGTAACACTGTGCGTATAAACATGGCCTAAACACCTGGGGCTTAACCTCATGCAGGTAAGTACACCATAGGCCTAGAAATGTAAGAGGAATAAACTACACAGGTAGGCAGTAGACACAGTGACTGTAACATTTCCTAGGTCCGTGCAACAGAGACAACCTTTCTTATGCACCTGGTCAGCATCAACCACGTTTCCTGCTCAAGTACAGGTTGCAAAGAACACTCCCCTAGCCAGGGGTTAACTTTAGCACCAAAAGAAAACAGTATCAAGGACACCGGCCACTGCAGGGGGCTAAACAGAGCTTGTAGACGCAGCGCTGTAAGAGACAGCAGTCCTGGCATAAGACAGTTCTTCCCAATAAAACAGTTCCTTCAGGCCAAGCAGTGTTTCTGCCCACAGCGCTTGGGGGCACAGTCCTCGTAATACAGCGCTTAGGAACCAGCAGGTCAGGCAGTAACACTTCCAGCAGTGCAGCGCTTTGCAGGGCAACAGCGCCTTCACGGCACAGCGCTTTAGGGTTCTAGCGCTTAGCGTACACAGCAGCGCTCACAGTGCTTGGGCCAGCAGCAGTTCCCAGGGCAATACAGCGCTTAAAGCACTCACAGCAGGGCAGTCTTGGTCACAGCGCTTTGGAGACACGAGGCAGTCTCCTGCAGGCCAGCGCTTTCAAGGGCACAGCAGGCTGCAACAGTCCTGGACAAGGTTAGCACTTTGCAGGCACACAGCGCTTCTTCTAGGCACAGCGCTTTAGGATTGTGGTGCTTAGGGGGCAGACAGTCCCAGCAGCAAGTTCCAGGGGCCCAGGGTAACGCTTCTCACCTCCTGGGGGGGTCCATTCCAAGTTGCTCCTTCCTTTCCTTTCCTAAGCTTGGTAGGCATGTGACGCGCACGCTCAACTGCACAAATATATTTAATCAGAGGTTGCCAGACAGCCTTAAAACGGGTAACACATGTTTGCTGCCGCGCTGTGAAGAGCTCCATAGCGATGACATGCCATAAACGCACAAACCAGGCAGGGACTGGAGGGGCTTCAGTTTTTTCCAGTATAAGGCTATGAGCTGTTTGGCCGCCCCTAGCATGTGAAGTGCCAGAGTCCAGTCACTCGGTGTGAGCGCCTTCAGGCCAACAGGTTTGATGCCCAATAGAATAATGCTCGTGGGGGAGGGATGCATAGAGGCAAGATGGCGGCCGCTTGAACGGCCGGTGTAGTACAGCAGTGAGGATACAGACGGAAAACTCGCCCGGGACCAAGCAACATGCATGGGGAATCCATTTCTGAAGCAGCATGCTATCGGATATGAAGAACCGCGGTTGAATAATACTCGCGGAAAAAACATTCACCGGCTTTCGGAGGGCTGGGTGGGATGCTGACTCTCACCTGTGCCGTGGTGGCGAAATTGATTTTGCGGGCGGTTCGGCTGACTCTATGGTCTCTACCTGCTACCTTCGCCTTCCGCGTTGCTGAGAGGCGGAGTCAGTTGCGAAGTCAGCTGCGGAGCCAAGTGCGGAGTCAGCCGTGGAGGAGAGACCTGACACTGAACAACGGAGGTGGCTGGGGAAGTGCCGCTCAACACCAGCAGCCAGAGCAGAAACAAGCGCGACCGAGGGGCTGCTGCAGCGACAGGAGCAGGAGCAAAGGGAGAAAAAAGAGCGAAGTAGCGCTCAGTGATTGCAGCCAAGCCCGTCAAGCAGTGAAGCACCTTAGGCAGAGTACTCTGTCTGTAATGGCGCCCAAAGTAAATCAGGGGTCCAAATCAACACAGAGAAAGAAAATGCAAAAAGAAGAAGCTGGTAATGCTGGTAATGCAGCCCCCGACAACTCTTGCGGCGATGAGACCACCACCTTACCCGATGTGCCACAAAAAAAACGTCATCAGGGGGCCCCCAAGACCCGGTTGGCGACTGCATCAGTTTTGGACCTCCTGGTAAAAGCGGGTAAGGAGAAGGGGGGCAAAGATATTAAAACACCTGAGATTATAAATGACTTGAACCAGCCGTGTTCCCCCAAGACCCAAATACCAACCCCATTATCAACAACAGGAACATTAATGGAGATTGAGACTATTGAGATAAATGAAGTCGAGAATGAAGTTGAGAATGTAACTAAGGCAGCGGGTTTAAATCCAGCCCCTATATTAAACAAAAACGGTGATGCTATAATTGAGGCACAGGAGCTGGATACAGGCACCCAATTCACTAGGGGAGACACTAGTAATTCAGATGGAGCATTATCTGAACCCTTAATCCCCCTTACTACTAAAGATAAAACAATACTAAATGGCGCTATAGGAGGGGGTGGTGGTGATAAAGAAAATGACCCCAGTGAGGCATTTTTTTCGGTCTCTGACGGAGGAGAATGGTCTGATGAGGATGAGGAACGTAGCTCCTGTGTGGAGACGGACACTGATTTGGAGGATAACATCCCGACCACAGCCTTGAGGAAAAAAAAAGCTGACTGGAGTCAAGAGATGGAATACCAGGAGCATCAGGAGCATCAGGAGCTCACCTGGGATCATTCCTCCACACAACCGCTACTAGGAAGCCCTCATCTGGAACAAGCTCAAATGTCACTACTTGAGACAATCCATCAGGACATATTAGCACACCGCGAGGAGACACGCCAAGACAGCAGAAAATCACAGGCTGCCATGAGAAAAATGCAGGGGGTAGTGAGAAAGCTCTCCAAGGCTTGCGCCACCACTGGGGACAGAGTGTCAAATCTAGAGGAGAGGGTGGTCACTACAGAGACTGAGATGGCAGCTGCTACGGTTAAAGTCGAGGCTCAATGCTCCCAAGTTACAGACATACAATGGAAGCTGGAGGAGATGGAGAATCGTCTCTGAAGGAATAACCTTAGAGTCCTAGGAATTCCGGAGGGAAGAGAAGGGTCAGACATCCGAGCATATATCGTGAAACTTTTCCAACAGGCTTTCCCTGAATTGCCCGGATGGGATTGGACCAAAGAGATACAGAGAGTCCACCGTATTCCCTTCAAAATAAGAAAAAATACTAAAGAAGGAGATAAACCCAGGGCAGTGCTGATTTTTCTGGGGAACTTCGTACTCCGACAGGCAATCTCGGAAAGGGCAAGACCAGATGCAAAGAAGAACTGCGATGGTGTTTCTTTCTTTGTCCGCCCTGATTTTTGCCATGTGACAGTGGAAAGACGCTGGCGGTTATGAGGGCTAATAAAGCCTTTTCAAGATAAGAAACTTCAAGCCTTCCTAATAAATCCAGCCCAGCTTAAGGTTATTAATGAAGGGAAGACTTTATATTTCTCATCTGAGATTAAGGCCAAAGAATATTTGGATAGCCTAGACAAATAATAGTAAATGGTCAGAATGAAAAAAGGGAATGTAATGTGTGGATTCCTTATGTGTGGTTAGCTTGGTTAGGGGGTGTTTAAGCTGGTTTTGTCATAATTATGGTAGTTGTTTTTTTTTTTTCCCGGCTGTAACTTTATTGTAACTAATCATGGTATTTAGGTATCCTCATTTGCAACTGCATGACCATCACACGCACAAACAAGTGTTGTGTGCCTCACAGTGTGGGTGGGTGTGCTGGGTGGACAGGGTGGGGGGTGGTGGGAGGAAGAGGGGGTTGGGTGTGGTGGGTGGGCTTGGGGGGGGGGGGTAAAAAAATGAAAAAAGACATAAAAGGGAGTTCAGGATGCATCGCTATGGCCAAGATCATATTAGGACACAGGAACCACTTAATTCAGTCGAAAGATAATACCAAATCTAAGAGGCAGAAGATGACAAAAGGTCAAACTAGAAATAAAGATGTGAGACATTAAAATATGTACATTGAATATCGGAGGGCTAAACGACTGGAGGAAAAGACAAAGGATGAACCAATTTGTCAAATTCAATAAAATTGATGTGTTATGCCTCCAAGAAACGCACCTCCCATGGGCAAAACGAAACCTCATGTCAATAAATGGATTTGATCTGGTTGCGTGCTCACTGCAAACCTCAATGGTCAGAGGGGTGGCTATTCTGATAAAGAAAACCTTGGGGGGGGGGTTAAGAAGGTAAAAGCTGATAGCTATGGCAGATGGGTGATTGCCGAGCTGGAGTTAGGATTTACCATTTGTGTAATTTATGGATCGAATGGCGACGACCCAGAAATCTTTGATTTTTTAGAGATTGAACTTGCAGGTTGGGCTGTACCTGTAATAATATGTGGGGATCTAAATATTTCTGCTAGCTGGGAGAATAATGTAAAATATATTGGTCGAAAATCACGAGTTTACAGGGCAATCAAATCCTTGAAAAAAATCAATAGATCTAGTGGACATCTGGGGGGTCAAGGAGCCTAATAATTCTGGTTTCACATATTTTTCCAATCCTGCTCAGAAGCATTCTAAACTGGATTATTTTTTTATCTCTACACCAGAGATAAATAAGGTAACTATTACTAAACTACCAAGAATACTATCTGACCATAACCCCTTAGTAATAACCTATCAAAGGAGCTACCGTACAACAAATAGACCACCATGGTCTTTTGAGAGGAGATTACTGGAGGATGCCAGATTTACTGCCCATATTAAGAGCTGGGCAGATGACTTTTTCTCGGCCAATAGATATAGCTCTACCAGGAACATAGTGTGGGATTGTTTTAAAGTGGCTTTGAGGGGAGAAACTATTAGCTATTCGACCAAAATAAGAAAAGATGATAGAAAAGAAGAAGAAAAATTACTTGATAGACTCATGAATATCGAGGAAGAGCATGTGAAAGTCATTGCATCAGGGGGAGACGGTAGCAGCAGCCATAAAGCACTTATGGCAATCAAGGCAGATCTCCAGAAAATCTCCACTCAGAAAGCGATGGGTGAATATCAGGCTACAAGATCCAGTCGATATGAAACTGGAGAACACGCCGGCAGAGCCTTAGCCCTGCGACTTAGGCAGGAACGGTCAAAAAACACTATTAAAAAGATAGAAGAAAGGGGTAGAGAGTACACAGATACAACAGACATCCTCCGTGTTTTTAGAGACTTTTATAAAAAATTATATGACGAAGAAACAATGATCGGGGGGCATTATACGAATTTAGAAGACTCTGGTCCCTGTCTTGATCCCTCCCTTCAAGAGGAACTGGACAGAGATATTACCGAACTGGAAGTTAAAACTGCCCTTCAGGAGTTGGCTCCAGGGAAGGCTGCCGGCCCGGATGGCCTCCCCTTGGAGGTATACAAATGTATTGAATCCGAAATCATAGCCCTATTAGCTGACCTCTTTAATGGGATAGTATACAAGGGAGAAACCCTGGAATCTTGGAAAGAGACAAACATCATTATCTTCCACAAAAAAGGGAAACCCAGCGAGAATCCGGGGTCATATAGGCCGATATCCTTGATTAATTCCGATACCAAGCTTTATTCCAAAATATGGGCCTCTAGAATGGGCAGGGTCATTGGCGGTCTGGTCTCTCCGTGGAAGCATGGGTTTGTCCGTGGACGAGGCACTACCGATCATACAAGCAGAGCAATAGCTATATTTGACGCCCATGCTGTCACGGGGGGGAAAGTCGCAATGATCCTGCTAGACGCGGAAAAGGCTTTCGACCGTTTGGTGTGGAGCTATCTGTGGGAAATCTTGATAGGGAGAGGTTTTGGGCAAAAAATTATCGGAGCTCTAAAAGCTATGTATCTTAATCCTGTGGCAAGAGTTACGGTCATGGGTGAGAAATCTGATACTTTCAACATTAAAAGAGGAACCCGGCAAGGATGCCCATGTTCCCCTATTCTTTTTATCCCTATATATTGACCCACTTATTCAGGCAATTCTGGGATGCCCTAGGTTAAAACCGGTGGTAATAAATGGATTTGAAAACAAAATATTAGCCTATGCCGATGATTTGGCCGTCTTTACCGAGGATCCCCAACAAGCAATGTAAACGTTGGTCGATCTGACAAAACAATTTGGCTCCAAGTCAGGTTACCTATTAAACGAAGCAAAGACCCAGATAATTTGCACAGGGAATGTGGTAAAGGCAGATTCTAGATACGTGGATGCAGCAGTATATCTGGGGGTCACAATTAACGCTTCTGTAGAGAAAATAGTGGAAGGTAATTATTTACCACTGATAAAATCAATAGAGACTGACCTAAAAAGATGGGATGGACTGCACCTCTCTTTGATTGGCAGGATAAATGCAGTCAAGATGACGATGTTCCCGAAGCTTTTATATCTCTTTAGAGCCATACCACTATTTATTGAGGAAAAAATAATGTCAAAACTGGAATCGGTCTTCATCAAATTTATTTGGCAATACGGCAAAGTAAGAAGGTCAACAAGTCTTTTATCTCTCCAGCGGGAAAGGGGGGGCTTGGATCTCCCCAACTTAAGGCTATACCACTGGACCTGTCTTTTAATACAAATGAAAATACTATTTCAATTAGATGTTAACATTGACAATGTTAGACCAGAAGCATATCAACCCCCCTCCATTTATGAATTATTATTGGGAAGAAAGGCTACTGGTATCATGTTATGTGAAGTAGATCGAAGATTTTATAAAAAAGCAAGATACAAGATTATTGATAGCGCTTGGAGGGTATGGAAGGCCTGTAGAAAACTATGTAATATCCCCAAAATTAATGCTTATATCCACATCTACAGATTCAGCCTCTTTTCAAGGCTTGGGATTGGAAGGGTTTTGAAAATTTGGAGGGAACTGGGCATTAATACACTACGGGACATAATGGATGTAGAAGGATTTATGAGTTTTGAGGCATTACAAAGGAGGCACGGTATTCCAGATAATCACTGGTTCGCCTATACCCAGGTTGACCGTTCCCTGAAGTCCATTAAACCAAAGCCACCTCCCCCTGAAAATAGCCCCCTCTTGGAAGTATTGTCCAAAGGATGCAGCAAAATCAAGCCTTTATACAACATCCTTCGGGCTGAGATCAAGGATGATGTTGATAAAACAGAGGTTGCATGGTCTAACAAATTAGGGAACCCGAATGTAGATGTTGACCAGGCTATAGCATTGAATAAAAGAATATTCAGAGCTACAAACCTAAGAGCTCAACACTATAAAACGGTATTTAACCTATACCATACCCCGGCAACATTACACACATGGGGGGCTAGAGCGGATGATAATTGCCCAAGATGTGGGGGGGTCAAGCAGACCTACTGCAAATGTACTTCTCTTGCACTCTCTTGACTCCAGTGAAAAAAGAGATTTAAAAACTATGGGAGGGGCTGCTAGGTCATAAGATCGATCTATCCCCTACCCTGATGATTCTGGGTACAGATTCAAATTTAAATTTGGGCAAGGAAGAAGAAGCATCGGTATTTATTTCTGTTGCCGTTCTTAGGATCTTGATTTCTGCGGGGTGGAAGGATACAGTTGCACCATCCTTTCAAATGTGGCTATCTAGATTCCTTGGTATACACAATATTGAGACCTGCCTATATGAGTATAAGAGGGGGAAAGTACGGGACTTCGGAAGAAGGTTCTGGGCCCCGGTAACCAATTGGAGGGAGACTCATGTAAAAGATGTATGAATTGTTAATCCGCATATTTGGATGTCTATTAATATTGGAAATATAATTATGCACTCTGTCTCCCCCTCCTATTTATATTCTGATGATTTTACATGAGCTTTTCCATTTTAGAAGTCTTAACTATTTATCTAATGCATGTTTGGATTGAGTATTTGTCTTTTGTATTTAAAGAATATGAGAATTAATTATTAAGCCTGTGTCCTGAATGATCAAAATATGTACTTTAAAAAAAAAAAAAAAGAATAAAAAAAAAAAAGAATAATGCTCGTGACTTCAGGCAGAGGGAATCCCAACACCCCTCTAATGTGGCTAAGTACCTCCTTCCAGAACATGGTCAATGCTGAACATGTCCAACAAACATGGATGAAGTCCCCAGATGCAGTCAGACACCTCCAACATAAGGGAGAAGACGCAGGAAACATCCTATGCAAACGCTGGGGTGTATAATACCATTGAGTCATAATTTTATATGCATTCTCCCGCTGCGGGATCCTGCGATAGATTTTGGGGATATCTTGCCATAACCGACCCCACTGCGCAGGCGTAATGTCCGCTGTGGATGTAGACTGCCATTGCTGTTGGTTCAGGTGGGAGGACACTACAGGAGGGTCCTGCAGAATCTGATAGATCCGAGATATCAGTCCCTTGGATTCGTCAATGGAGGGGACCAGCCACTCAAAGGGGGCGAAGGCGCGGGTAGCTGCCTGCTGCATCTCGCTCCCAGATACCCAGTGCCTCAGCTGAGCGTATTGCACGGACACGGAACTCCTCTCTACATTGAGAAAAGGTCTTAGGTGCACCCCCATCATACAGATCACAGATCACCCTGCATCCCCCTTGCGCCCAGGCTGCAAAGGCGCGCGTGCGATGGGCCGGCGGGAAGAGCTGATTCCCCTCTAGAGGGGTGTGCGGTGAGGGAAACGTCGTAAGACCTCTGCTCTCCGCCACCTTGTCCCATATATCCAGCACCGTTCTAGTAGGCACCGCTATATATGCACTCTTAGAGCGTGCAAGCCATGTGAGATCCCAAATGGTGCGCCCCGTCACCACCCGATCCATATGCAACCACACCTTCTCACTCTTCGTCGTCGTCTATTCCACCACGAAACGAAGGTGCGAGGCCCAGTAATAATCCACCAAGTTGGGACAGGCCAGCCCCCCCCATCACACAGTGACATAAGAAGCTTTTGAGAGAAACGTGGCCGATGACCGCCCCATATGAAGGCCGTAAGTTCTCGTCAGAGGCCTTGTATATGATGCAATGGAATAGGTGTGGGGAGGCATTGAAATAGGTATAACATTTTAGGGAGGATTGACATCTTAATGGTATTGAGCCTACCCAGCCATGATATCATTAAGGGATTCCACCTCCGTAGGTCTTCCAGGACCGCCTTCCGACACTCCCGCCAATTTGCTTGCATCCATGTGTCTAGAGAGGGAGTCAACTGGAGGTCAAGGTAGCAAATGTGGTTGGAGGCCCATTTATACGGCGCAAGCTTCTCAAGGACAGGGATCTCCTCCTTCGGAATAGTGAGATTCAGGGCCCAGGATTTGTAGTGATTAATCTTAAGGCCGGAGGCCCGTTCAAAAAGCCGCAATAGAGAGTGTAGAGCTGGAAGGGACACCTGGGGGCGCATTAAAGTAAGAATAAGGTCATCCGCAAAAAGCGCTACCTTGTTCTCGCGTCCTCCAAGGTGGATACCATGAATGTCCGGCGCCTGCCGGATCAACTCCGCTAGGGGCTCTACTACCAGGGAAAACAACAAGGGTGAAAGGGGGCACTCTTGCCTAGTGCCCCTATGGGTGAAGAAGGGTGCAGTGAGCTGCTCATTTACACTAATCCTGGCCTGCGGGGCAAAGTATGGTGCCATGACCCTAGCGACCATGTTCGGACCCAACCCTAGCTTATACAGAACCGCCCGAAGGAAAGCCCAATCCACCCGGTCAAATGCCTTCTCCGCTTCTAATGACAGGAGGCAGGCCGGTATATTCCAGTGGTGAGCTTTCCCCACCAAGTGTGCAATTTTACGCACGTTATCCGTCCCCTGCCGATAGCGGATGAAGCCAACCTGGTCCGCCTCCACTAGCCCCGGCATGTGGGGATCCAGGCGTTTCGCCAGCAGCTTAGTGTTAGATTTCGGGGTCTCTAGTTGGCACAGGTAGGTACATGTGACAAGTAGGGATCCTCTCCTCTAGTCAGAAAGAAGGGGATTACACTCCTACACTGTTTCGGAAGATCTATTGTCTTCCAGACCACCAGCAAGGAAAAGGAGGCTTAGTCCATCATCTTCTTCTTCAAGCCCCGCTTCTGATGATCGTGATGCCACTTGGCAGCCACCAGCTCAGTCTGAGAGTGATGCACGCCACAAGACAATGCTTCTGAAAAGGAAGGTTTCAGAAAACTTAGAGTTATGGGGGTAGATGTAGAAGAGGGGGATGATGCTGATGAAGACGAGACAGTCATCACGCACATCACTCCCGCCCCAAAGGGGATGGAGACCAACACTCTCACCCTATCCAGAAAGGCTGCTACTGAGCGGGATGTAGCAGGGATACCAACACAGGTTACACCACCACGACCTCCAGCTGCCATATTTTCAAAGGCCCGGCTGGGACCTACATCCAGCTCAACCATCTCAGTAGGTAGTGGTAGTAAAAGTCACAGTGTAGCTGCACAGAGTCACATTCCAAGCATACCCTCCAGTCCATCTGGTATTGAAAGTGGCACATCGAGCAGTGCCAAAAAGTTCTCCTCCCCAGTTTGGGACTTCTGTTCTGTTAGCACCAAGAAAGAGAATGTTGCAATATGCTCAATTTGTCGACAAGGTGTTTGGCGGGGTAAGCTTGGTACAAACTATGGTACCGGAGGTCAAGCAAGTCATCTCAGAATACACTACACTAACGTGTGGTAGACTCACCTACTTCACTTTAAACAAAGTTAAAAAACTCAACCCATTGAAGTTGGGCATGAAGAATCAGGGGACGATATTATTGCGGTGGAAGGTGAAGAAGAGGGAAGCATTTCTAGCCCTGTCCCCAGTAGTGTAGTGGTACCGCCCACATCCTCCTCAGTAACATCTGAGTGGCACCGCAGTAAGAGCCATACTCAGAGTCAGGCTGAGACACCAAGGCGACCGAGTACTGCAATGAGACAAACTGCGTCGTTAAGCCTAAGTGGGTTAATGAAAACAACAGCACCACAAAGGAAAGTAATCCAGCCTACCATTGAGAGCATGCTTAGGTTGGAGGGGCAGTTCCAACGCAACCACCCAACGGCACGGTTGTACAATGCGAAGCTGGCTAAAATGTTAGCACTGGACCGTCTCCCTTTTTCATTTGTGGAAGGGGTGGGTTTCCTTGAATTTGTGTCAGCCATCTGCCCTAAATGGAAGGTTCCCAGCTGGTCCTATTTCACAAGAATTGCTGTTCCGGCACTACATCATGATGTGCTGGAATTGGTTGGACAAGCTTTGCAGCAGAGTGCTGTTCACAATATCCACCTGATAACAGACAGTAGACCAGTTGCCAAGCCACAGATTACATGTGCATCACTGCATACTGGGTCTCTTTTGTGGGGGTTAGAGATAAGCTATCTGAACAAGGTGCTGTTAAAACAGCTGAGATTTTTAAAGCTACTCGGAAACATGCAACTGTAGCCATGTTCGTCATGGGGAAATCTCATACTGCTGTAAACATTTTGGAAGAGTTTTGCAGCAAGGTTTTTGAATGGCTGCGCCCAAGAGGGCTTAGTATTGGTTTTGTTGCCACAGATAATGGCAGTAACGTACTTAAGGCCATGGAGCTTGGTTCCTATTTCAGGGTTCTGTGTTTGGCGCACTGCATAAACATTGTAGTTGAAGATTTTCTGAAAAAAGAACCCATAGTCAGCAACTTACTGACCATCTGCCGAAGAATATGCACTCATTTCAACCATTCTTTTAAAGCTCGGAACCAGCTGAGGATTATTGAACGTGAATATAACATGCCAGTCAAAGCACTTATCCAGGAGGTGGCAACACGTCGGAACACAACGTATTACATGCTTGATTGTCTGTTTGAGCAGTACAGGCCACTCAATGAATATGTCATTCAAAGACTGGATGCTACTGTTAAAGGCATGACCCTTCAGATGGACCAATGCTGCCTAGTTAAATGCCTGACTGACATGCTTTGTCCTTTTGAGGTCTTCACACGTGCAGTCAGCAAGGAGGACTGTACAATGGGCCAAGCTATCCCATTATTGCAAATGCTAGAGCATCAGCTGAAGAAGGTGTCTGAATCATACAAAGGCGTAGAGGAAAAAAAAGAAGCCTATGACTTGGTGGAGAGCTTAGCCCGTCGCTTAGCTGAAAATACAAGGGTGCAAAATAAAATTTTGTCACAAGAACATTACATTTCTGCCAGAATTCTGGATCCATGGGCAAAATCGGCACTGAAGACATTAATTCCTTTTTCAGAGATGGATGTTGCCCGCTACAAAACTTGGATAGCTGAGGCAGCGAGTTAATTGGAAAATGAACGGCTTCTAATTAAAAGCCCGCTAGATCAACCCACAAGAAGTACTGCAGCAGGGCATGCGGCCTCAAGTGCAACTTGGGAGGCTGAGGGCAGTGCGTTTGGCTTACAACACTTACCATCACAATCGACAACAGCAACAACAACTGGATCATTAGGCCCAGTAGAATTGTTACACGATTGGTATTTACAGTTAGGCATTGGGATTAAGTACAGTGCTGATTCACAGAGAAAAGAGCCCAAACAAAGGTTAGCAGCAGCACCCCTGAACATTGAGCGGATGGTCTAGCCCTATCTGGACGACCAAACAGAGGTGTACATTGATCATAACCCATGGCAGTATTGGTATAGGAAAAGGGCTGAATGACCAACGATCAGCAGGCTGGCGATAAGCTATCTGGCTTGCCCTGTTGCAAGCCAGATAGCTTTCGAACGTGTTTTCAGTGCTGCTGGTTCCATTGTACCAGTTAGAAGGACTAGTCTCTCGCCCAAAACCTTGGAGAGGTTAACAATGATCAAAATGAATCAGCACATGCTTACCTACTACTGGCTGAACCCCCAGAGTTTGAGGACGAGCTATACTTCCCTGACAATTAGGCTCGCACTTACTGTCTTCCTCCCTTATTTTCCTTTATTTGTGTGTCTGTATTTCTGGTTACAAACTTTGAATCACAACAAATCCATCACCACCGTCTTCTACTCTTCTTATTTCAATATACAAGTTTCATGTGTCTGCATTTCACAGTACAGTCCTCCGAATCCAGCTCCTTCACTCCATCCTCCTGAATCTCCCTTAATCCATTGCCCTCAAGACAGATGATGATTGGATGATGCAAAATAGAAGACAAAATAAAATCTTTCCTAGTTCCGCCAAAAGAAGTGGAACATGATGACTACTATAGCTATCCTCCTTTCAGAGCCGAGAGAGACTGCCCATTAACTGGAAATGAGATGGAACAGGTAATGAATGATTGATGCCATGAATTGGACGCAGACTGACTGATTTTGTTGTTGTTTGTTGTGCATGAAGTTATTTCATTGTGCACTAATCATCTTTCTACAGTACACAAACGTAACTCAAGGCAATTTTCCCCTTCTTGCAGCTATTTTTAATAAGAAATTTGTACTTCTACTGCTGCTTGATACATTGCTTTAGATTGAGTACAGAAAGGGGACTCAATCGGCACACTGAGTATGACAACAGCACCGTCCATGCTGATGATGGCGAAAAAGACGGCCCGTTAACTTAAGATGAGAAGGAACAGGTAATGAAAATGAATGTCATGCATTGGACACCTGACTCTGAATGATTGGTGTTTGTGTTTTTGTTGTTTGTTTGTTGTGCATGAAGTGAAGTCAAAGTTTACTAGTAGTCTTACTGTACACAATAAAGAGTGACTCAAGTCAACAATATTTTTACTCTTGTTGTGTAATAACAAAATTGTACTTCAACACTGCAGGCCGATCTTCACAGTCAGTCAGTACAAGTATCGGAGATGATTGCTTGAATAATAACAAGTCAGGAGGACGTTTCATGAGTGGCATAAAAGGTAAACACGTCAACAACAACCACAGCAGACATAAATGTCTGTATAGAAGTGGAGTCGAGTGTAGTGGTGGGATGACTGCGGTGCATTGATTTACTCACTTAAATTGTAAAATGCTATGTTGCTGGATATGTTCTTTGTCCAACTCTTTAAAAAAAGTACTCTTAAAATGGCGGATATGCCAAGCGACGTGCCGTCACTGTGTGCCTGCTCTGTCCTGTTGTTGTTGAATATCAATGCTGGAAACAGACTAGAGTAGAGATGATTCATACATGCTGCCTCGGAAAGTGTTCTTGTTGTACTACACCATAACTTGTGCATTTCTTTCGACTTTGTTTCTCAATATCCCTTTTGTTTTTCCATCTACAATTACAGGCCGGGCCTTGCCCTATACTTGGGAAAAGATTACAATGCACACTTACCTTACCAATAAATCTACATTTTCCAGGCGGGCAGTGGCGACTGGCGACACCCAAGATTGATGGACGAGAGAGGACCAAGAGGAATGCCGAGATGCAAATCCAGTCCACATTTTTGACCAGGATAACACAGTAACAGTATCAACTTTCATCATCTTTTAAATAATTTGATTAATTTTTTTGTCTACAATCTTTACAACAGTGTGTTCTTCTTCTTGTTGTTATTATCATTAGGGTTGCTCTCTGTTTATGATTCATCCCTACCAATAATCATTTTTTTTATTTGCTATCCGTAAAAGTATGAAGCCCGAAACAACTGAACAAGAAGTGTATGTAATCCGGGTCTCCTTATCAATCATCATCATGCATGCATTCCCTTTTTCTCCCTTAACATATTGATATGGATATGGTAGTCTACAGAGTTTGTTCTTTGGTGTTTGTCCATGCTTACTGTCTGTTTTTCATTTTCAAACCTTTCCTCAAACCCCCCCTTCCCATCCATTTAACAAACCCTAACCCTCTTCCTCTGGGCTGTGTGACCTATTGAGGTGTGATTAAATGAAATGTACGCCAATAATTATTCACACGCTTGCTGGGGTGGATGTGGCAAAAGCAACAGTACTTCAAATTCAAGGCAAAGCAATGATCTTTTCTGCTTTCCCACCCATGAGCAGTATATTTTGGAGGCGATTTTTATTTAACAAAGGAACATATACCTCCTTATTAATTGCCGGCATTGATTGGATTTGTTGTCATCCTCATACACAGCACTAACTGTTACGCTGTAGGCCTAGCCAAGTAACTCGACACAACTATAGTTTGTAACTCTGTCTAGTAGGCTATCCCCACCACCGTTATGTTTTGTTGTAAAATATTTTTGCCTATTATTGTTGCTCGGTACGTTCTGTACTGTACTTCATTCTACTACTCCTCGAACAGTCTCTCAAAGGCGACTGACTGTCTCATTTTATTTTTTTGCTAATGCTGCTGCCCTGCCAGTGTCTACTACTACTACTGCCACCACCTCCACAATCATGGCATGTTACAAAAAGGAAACCATCATCACCATGCAGCCATCGCTGTGCCTAAGTTAAACATCAAGCAAAGGTATGAGAAATTTGGGAGAGGCATAATTAATAATGGACATGTTTTCAATCAATTCACACACCCCTTTGAGTCCAGTTAAAGAATGCATAGACTAGAAGAGTGAGACTGACAGTACTAGTAGGACAACTCAATCAGTGAGGGGTGTCGCATCTATCTGTTGGTGTCTTACACAGTCAGCCAATTCTTTAAATCAAACACTGGCTATGGGCGGGCCTGCACCAGAAAGGAAACAGTGTGATGTAAAACAGTAACCCCACCTACAAAACATTAACAACATTGTATGTAAAGTAGAAATATAGATTTAATATAACCCTAACAAAAATAAACTATGTAAAAAAAACACAAAACCTGACCCACCCCTCTCCCTAACCCCAACCAATGTCCGTAACGAGAAAGTCCAAACAAATGTCCAAAACCCCAACGCCCAATTCCCACCCACTAAACCAAGAATTAAAAAAGGGGCAATAGACAGGGTCTCCTATGTCCGGCGGGATTGTCTTTGGAGGACACGCACTGCCTCCTCTAGTAGGGTGACGCGGCGCTTCAGAGCGCTGCAGTTGCAGCCACAGTGGGGGGCACCAGAGATGGTAATGCGGCGGCAGGCGGCGGCCAGACGGTGGCGTCGTACCGCTGGAGGGAGGTGGCGGGGGCCTGGGGCACTGGAGGAGGCTTCAGCTGCTGCCGCCTCCTCCTCTTCCATGACCACTAACTGCCGATATTCTAGTAGGATTGCCTCCAGCTTGTGGCTCTGTGCTTTGGCAGCCAACTCCTTCTGATCTGGTTTGGAAGGAGTAGCTGTATATCAAAAAGAAAAAACAAGACAATTGTAAAATATACTCTTAGAAAAACAGTAAGACAAGTTAATTATCCACATAGTGGCATGGTAGCACTATAAAGCACAGTACATAACATTTGTGGTATGTATCTATCCTCCCACTTGCTTGGGCTTTAACATTTGCAGGATTTTTTCAGGCATTCAACCAACCATGCATCAGATTCTTTACTATCAGCCACCTTTGCAATTTGCATGCTTGCATCACACATATCCTTCTCTCTGTCAGTCCTAAATATTAAATCTCGCCCGTCCTTCTACCTTCCACCCGTCTTTAACTTTTTAGTTCAACACCAGGTGATCTGATCTGACTTTTAGTCTTCTCCATAAAACTTTCAAAGCGGAGTTGAAATCACAGATAGATGAGGCCATTGGTTACTCAATACTCCCACCCCTAATGCCTTTATTACTGCAAATTAAAGGGTGTCTTCACTCTTCAAACGTTCACAACAACTCTTACTTACTTAGGGCATCATTAGGATGGCAGGCGGCGCTAAAAGAGACCACCCGCCACAAGGGCGTGTGTCCCGTGGGGGCAATTAGGATGCGCCCGCCACAGTGGCGGGTGCATCCCGTATTTTTAACGTTGCAGCGGGTGGTGCTGAAAGCACCGCCCACCACAATGCTAAAAATACATGTTTTGCTTTTCCAAGCACAACGTGACAGGCACCGCGCGGTGCCTGCCACGTTGTGCTTTGAAAGGCAGGGAGGTACCATAGGTACCCTCCATGGGGGCCCGCAACGGGCCCCCTAAGCATACTCCACATGCCTTTCCGTGGAGGCAAGGCATTCCAAAATGCACATTATATGACTGGCGATGTGTTTCAGACACCGCCACTATATTGAGCTCTTTTCCGCCCGGTCGACATTTCGACCATGCGGAAAATTGGCGGTCGGTCTTTCTATCCGCCACGGACTCCCCATCCACTGTAATATGGCGAGGGGTCTTTTCTACAGGGAAGGTGGGCGGTTTGCCCCTGCCGGGCCGGCGGTGACTACCGCCGGCCCGGCGGGGGCAATCCACCCGCCATCCTAATGGGGCCCTAAGTCTCCACAGTACAGTATACATACAGTACACCCTTGCAGCAGTGAGTGTAATGTCGATAGTTAAGGATTATGAATCTAACTTACCACCGCCCACCACTGGTGCTGGCTCGCCCCCTACCACTCCATTGGCAACTGCCGCATCGTCTCCATCCGCGTCGCCTTTGCCGCTGGCCCCAGCAATGGTGGTCGGTAGTGCGCCTAGAAAACATTAACATTTTTTAGGCGTCATATACACCTCCCCCCATTGGTCAGTAGCAAGATTGAAAAATTAGTTAATAGTATACAGCATACATCACTAGTACAAATCACTAGTAGTTCTATATGGTCCCTAGGGTCATTCTAGCCTTTGCTTAGTTAGCCCGAGCCATGCAACCATTTTACCTTTGTGTCTTTTATTTTTGCACATGTGACGTTACCTTGCAGCTTACGTATAAGACACCTTTGAGCCCACATGACCTCATACTGCTACTGTCTAAGCGCTGCGTACAAGGTCAACCAAAACAATAACAAGCCACTTCTTTATGAAGTTCTGGTGTACTGTTAGTCCATATTGCTTATCCATAAATTCTACACTTTTTGGCACAGCTGAGAAATGCTTGCAATATACTAACACGCACCATTTTTCTCATTAAAGACGAAAGATTCACTTCTACGAACCAGAGCTTTGCAGAGCTTATGATGCAACGACTACCAGTACTAGGTTCTTTTAAGGTGAGGGGTCCCCAGAATTCACTCAGAGATCTTCATTTATAAATTTATATAAACTATATTCCTACCTAGGAGGTGGTGGTGCTTCCACCACTGTTCAGTTATCATGATTTCCCAACTGTAAGTAAGTGTGACAATGTTTATTGTTTTAATGTTATTGATTTTCCTGTTGGTGCTGCATTATAGAACAACGTACAGAGCTTGTCAATTCAAAATAAAAATTGTGAACTTACATAGACTTGGTGGTATTTAGTGTGGACTTACACGAGTGAGCAAGCGAAAGGAAGGGTGTGCATGTGCATTGCTTCCATGATTGAGAGGTTGAATGTGATATGTTCTGGGTTGTCTACTTGTTGGGTATCTTGGGGGGAGGGTTCGGAGAGCTAATAGTTATGACAAGACACTACTATAACTAGTCGGGATGGGGATTGTGGTTGGTTCTGAACTTCTGATTGAGGTGTGTGAGGAAGGTCCAACCTCCCATCACCAACATCCTATTTTCTTGTGCAAAGTTCTGTACATTCAAAATCCCTACAACAGTAGTAGTATGTCCTATCCTATCAAAAAAAATAGTAATAAATCTGGTTGGGCATTTGTTGGTGGGAATTGTCGAAAAAAGCCTCAAGATTAACAAGACTCAAGATCAATAAGACTAGAAGTAGTACAAGAGGAGGACCCAAAGGACTGGACTGAAGGCTAGAGCTACTGGTGAATCCGAGTTTTATTTAAAACCTTTTAAATAAAGAGTGGCCAACTGGGCAAGCTTAGCTACTACAGTACAGACAGACTAATAGTAGTAGTACAGAAAGTCATCATAGCAGAGGCAGGGATAACAAGATTTTCGAAACAGTACAGATCGAAGGATAATTGTTGGTAAAAAATAGCATTAGTAAACGGAAACAATAGTTCTGGAAAAATATGGTGCTGTAAAAGTTATGGAATAAGAATTATTATTAAAAACAAGAAGACTTACTAGGGCCAGCAGAATAGCCCGCGTTGGTGCCCTCCTGTTGCTGGTGTTCTCCCGTAGACTGTGCCCCTGTCTGCCTGCCCCTGGGTGCTGTACAGGAAAGATATAAGAAAGAGACAAACATTGATGAATGGTGTCAAACAAATAAAATATTTTTAAAGAACGGTCTAAAAACAATTATATAAACAACAATTGCAATAACTAAATTGACCGATCTCATCTGGTAAACAAGTAGTATCGGGGGATTCGCGGATCGACTACTTACTATTTATCAACACTAATCCAGTCTTCCATTCTGATTCCAGAATACTAACTACGCCTAAGTACGACGTACCACCTGACCTAGCCCACCTATTCCAGGCGTGCCGAATTGTACATTAAGTATGCATTTCCACTTCTTATAGACCTCAACAATGCATATGGTCAATTGGAGGACATATGACAAAATTTTTGCATGCACCAAATTTTTGGTTGATTGATTGAAGCTGATGTTCTGCTAGTGCTAAGCCTATTACCACTCATTGAACAAGCTAGAAAAGGTTCTAATAAAGACTGGGATACTAGCAGCACGTGACGTAACAGAGGGGGCCTCACACATACCACAAAAAAATTACAAACTCATACAAAGTAGCTAAACCAAAGTATCGATCTGCCCCTATCTCTTAGTGACAGGACAAAGTAAGGACTAGAGTCGCTATAGCATTACGTAACTTAATTTCTCTAAAATAAACTCTTACATAATCACGCTAAGCGAGCGCAAACGCAAAGTTGCAAACAAGTAAGATTAGTAGCGCAGAAGAGCACCTGTGTCATAACAACAATCACAGAAGACTTTCTAAATGTAATTTACCTGTAATGTAAGCAGCAGCATTCTAGCTGGTTGGAAAAAAAAAGATATTCGCAATATATAACACAGAGCAGAAGAACAGACACATAGTAGTAATAATTAAATAGTTACTCACCAAGACCCGGGACCTCCACTCCTAGCCAGTCCAGCAGGTCCTGCTTCCGGTCCAGGATATCGGACCACCGGTGCGTCAACTGGTTCTGTGTGCGAAAGACCCCAGAGCAGCAAAACACTGCCCGGCGCACCTTCCCGCACCGCTGCCGACGCTCCCGGAGCCTGTATCCAGGCCTGCCACATGCTGCCAGGGTTAAAGGGAGGTGGTGCTGCACAAAGAAAACCAGTTCAGCCAACTCCACCTCCCCAAATAAGGCCCGTGCATGCACCCCTTGTGGGCGACGCCTTCCGCAAGGAAGGCGGTCGTGGCTCTGGCTCCTGCGGCGAGCCCTACCCATGGGCATGGTTCAGGGGTAGAGAGTGAGAGAGGGCGGGAAAGTAGGTAAAAGAAATGATAAGAGCAGGCAATAGAAAAAGAGTGAAAAAGTAGCTAAAAACACACAAAAAGTAGACAAAAACCAAAAATATAGAAGCAGGAAAATAGTCAGAGAGATAATAAATAAAAAAGATTTTAAAAAGTGTCTTGAAACAAAGGATTGGAAAGATAGAGGGAGGATTGAAAAGCAGGCCCCAGAACCATATCAATAAAGTGAAAAACAAGATGGCCGCGCCCATTGCGACCAACTGCGCAAGTTTGCGCGATATTTTCTCCCCGAGCACGCAAAAAGCGCCGCGAACACGTAAAAGCTTTCCCGAACAGGAAATACGTACCGCGAACGGGCGCGAGCATGCATTGCGCGACCCGGAACAGGAAGGAAGCATCGCGAGCGGGTGGGACAAGTGAAAACAAGATGGCCGCGCCCATGAGCGACCGCATGAGTAAGTTGGTGAGACATTTACAATGCAATCACGCAGAAAATATCGCGAACGGGTGGGAAAAAAATGTCTGCGTCTTCGCGATATTTCCGCGTGTTCGCAGAGATTTTTAACATTTTTGCGATAGTTTGTGAAAGTGAATTTCGCAAATTCCACCCACCCCTAGTTTTAACAAGGATAGCGAGAGATTATCCTTATGTAGATAGGTTACGCAGCTACCACTTAAGACGTGAGGTGCTAAAAGCGCGAATTGGGATAAATCCCTGTTACGCAAATAATGGGGTCAAAAACATCATGATAGAATATAATGGGAAATGCACTTGCACTTTGGGTAGCTGCTGCAATATTTTTTTTTTGTAAAAGTTGTTTTTTTGTAAAAGTTGTTACGACTGCTGCAATATTTTACATGTTTTACTTGACTGTATGACATTTTTAGATATACGAAAGGAGATCTTATGTCCAATATTTAAAAAATATAGGATTACGAATAGGGCGCAAGCCATGGGGAAATTTACGTGTAAAGTTAAGGTATTACTCAAGTGTACAGAGTAATTAACGTATGTGTTCCCTGAAGATAATATGAGATTGTGTAATTGAAGGATAACAGTACCGTACTTAATCTATCAGAAGTATTGGGCGTATAGGGATGAACTTTTGGTTTTATGAATTTTAGAATAATATGTACCTTCTATTTTTATGGTCATGGGTCATTTTTATGTGGATTGAACATGTGCTATATTTTTTAGAAATTGGCTTGCCTATGCTTTTAACAGAAGGAATAGGTGTAAAGTGTATACTTATATGGTTGTAACAAACTAAATAAAGTTTTATTGATTGATTGAAAGAAATGACCTCTGTATCAGTTGGAAGCTGATTAACGAAAATCTTATCCCAATCTGTAATCTAAATTCTCATATCAGAAAACTGAGCAGAAGCCAATGACCTAAAATGGCCACTGTGCACGTAACGTAACGTGTGCTAAAGTGAAGTCCTTCTTCACTCTCTACGAAGAAACACTCAGAAGTTCTCTCCCCTTGGGACACCCTCTGCATTGTGCCTGGTCCGTAAGGGAAAAATTACAAACCCATTCCTACTTTGGGTTCACGGCTTGCGATCCGTACACCAATCTACTACGAGATACAAACCTGATACTCACTTTGGACGCGCTCGCGGTCCCGCTCCAAGCTCAGAAGACTAATGGAGCGGTGCGCGAGAAGCATACAACCTGCCCGCTCGAGCCTTCAACAGAAACGGAAACGCAAGCGACCAATAGCAGCGGTAATGAACAACGCAATCCCAATATATTTCAAAACACACACCCCATGATCGCAGGGGTATGGTGCGTACCCCTGCGATCATGGGGGGTACGCACAGTACCCGGGGGGGCCGTTCCGTACCTGTTTCGGCACGAACTCTGCTTTTACGGCTGTTTTCAGCTCCCGTAGAAAAAGGATTGTACGGTGCGTACCCGACACGTATCGTACTTGCTGGGTCGTAAAAACCAGCCGCGAACCTTACAGATGTCGCTTACAGCAGGTTCCGAGGGGGAATCGTACGGAGATTAGAGTCGTACGGTGTCTTGTACGACTCGTACGGAGTACGGCTCCTGGTACGAATCGTACTTCGTCGTACGTACGGGGGACGTTGCAGGGTACGATTCGTACGGGAAAAACGCTCCGAACGGCTATTCGGAGCGGTTTTTCCCGAATCGGAATCGACCCCAATGTTACTAAAATGTTAGCAATGTGGATAATCAAAAAATCATAGGTTAAATATACCCTACTAGAAAAATCCTGTGACAGACAACCAGCACAAACCAAAAAGAGGTGCATCCAATCTGCACTACAGCATTAACAACATACCAACACTCCATGCGTACTACTCATCCTATAAACACATAAAATTTAATCATTTAAAAGCATTCTTACTTCCATACAAAATCATTCTCAGAAATCGTAAAGAAATACTTATCTCTATGAGCAGCAGCGAGAAAAGAAGGAAGAAGGCGGAGGGTTCTGGACTGTTGTTGAGTTTTGAAATTTTGTTAAAGTTCTATAATAATAATAATTTCTTTATTCGGCTTTACACATTGGAAAACCATAAAAGCAACATTTGATAATACAATTTCATATTAAAAAAGAGATCATGTTACAGGATAAAATTCGGAAAAAAGACAAATTAATATGTTTAAAACAAAGAATCAAGTTATTTCATTGTGTCGTCTGGAACTAAATCCAGGATGAATTTTACAGGTTTTTCCTATGCTTCATAACGCATTTTAGAAAATTAAGGACATGATAGCAAACAGGTTCAGAATCTAGCAGTTGGAGACGTAGCATTGCAGGACAACATTGTCTAAGTCCCCATCGCCTTAATAGTGGTAGTAGCCAGATTTTCCGGTGTGGATGATGGAATTTACAAAACAATATTGTGTGTAAAGTAGTCTGTATTGATTCCTCATCACAGGGACAAGCAGAGAGAATTGGGTCCCACCTATTTCTCTCAGGAAAAGCTACTAATCTATGGAAAAGTCTAGTCTGAATCTTGTCAGTAACATTCTATCATACGTACTAATCTGTAATGTTAAATAAGGCTGGATAAAGTATGTGACCTGGATCATGTTGGCATGGAGGACCGAGGGTTTTGTCGACTCAGAGGTCAACCTCAAGGACTCTAGGTGTCTCAGAGCCAGTTGTTTCAACGCTCTCTTTGGTAGATCAATAATACCTGCGGTTCTATAATATTTAAAGGGCTGCTGTGAGTAGTGGCAATAAAGGAGATTGCAATAAAATTAGCCTACGTGTCCCTAATAAAATCCAGATTTTCTGTCCATCAAAGCTGGGTAAAATCTACATTGTACTCACATTCTGTGATGGAATGTTCTGGAATCTGCAGAGTGCTACCCGTCAGGCGTTCTGCACCCTGTCCCTTTCACCTTTGAGAGCACTACCTATCCCATAATGCACATTTCTGGAGGTTGGGTTGTGTGCCGTCCCATGCCACATTGCAATATCAGCTGACATGGAAGCTTAAAAATGAAGCCCGTCCCTGAGTTCTGTGCTTGGCTTACTGAAGTCTGGCGGACCACGCCTTGTTATCTAACCTAAGTTGTACTGAGCCTACGTTTTCTTGTCTTGTTCTCCTGGTGCCCTTCCCCTGGATTGCTGTGAAAGCCCCCTTCCCTGGATTCGGAATGTGGCAGCATTTGTGAGATTCCCTTTTTACGCCATTGGGAGTCAGGCTCTCTGTAAGCGCTTCTCCACCTCTGCGTTCTTTGGCCCCGCCTGTTCTGCCTTTCAGACGCGCCGATCGCGCATTCACCTTACAGTGGAAAATGTAGATTTTCCTAGTTATTATGATGGAAAGTCTTCATTTTATTAAAGACACGGAGGCGAGTATTAGGCTTTCTTATCTTGCTTTTTATTCAATAGCAGCCAAGATAAGTGAGAACTACAGTTACCAGGGGCCTAGGTAAACAGACTGGCCAATGGGAACAATGAAAAAAAGATGTATGCTAATCAATCATATCTTAGTAACATCATATCTTCCTCTTCTCGCTGACGAGCAGGTCAGATAAACTCAGAAAACATAGGAATAATCTCTAACACAATGGTAAGAGCTAAAGTCCAGGTACAAAGAGGCATATTACCAACGATTAGCGATATTTATCGCTATCGATGCTTACCAACGAATTTTTTAACGCTAAGCATCGCCGGAAATTATCGCAGAGATAACCTGCTTTTAGCAAGGTTTATCTCAGAAGAGATAAAAATCCTCGCACTAACTGCCAAATGAGAGATTATCGCTGGAAAGCCAACGATAATTTCTCGAGGTTTGGCGTCAGCTTGATGATAGGGGCTCACAAACTTAGCCATGATATCCACCTTCCATAGGATATCATGGCTAAGTCAGGAAAATACCAGGTGTAAAGAAAGCAGTGCTAACCGCGGTTAGCGCGGCTTTTTTTTATCACTAACAGGGTTAGCGAAATCCTTGATAATAGGAGAAATGTCGCTTAACAACATTTCTCCTATTATTTGTCTCTGGAACGCCCCCTTTGCATCTCATTAGAGATGCAAGGGGAAGCGTAGAGAAAAAGGGTGCTAACATGCGAATTTGCGTGTTAGCACCCTGTTGCTGATAGGGAGATAATTTTATCTCCGCTCTCTTGGCTTTTAAAGCCAAAAAAGCGGAGATAAATCCCTTGATAATATGCCCCCTAGTTCTTGACCCACAGGAATCCAGGAGAAACCAGTCGGAGGAGCCACAGCATGCGTCTTCGAGTAGGAAGGAGATGAGATCTGACGAGATGAAGGCCATCTACGATGGAGAGCAGGATCTTCACGAAGATGTAGGCGGCAAGACCCGGTTTGCTGAAGGGAGGGAGAACACAAATTAGTAGTGAAGAGGCGGGATCATACTCGCCTCTGTGTCTTTAATAAAACTAAGACTTTCCGTCATAATTACTAGGAAAATCTACATTTTATGGCAAGACCGGAGGCTCCTATTATGCTTGTTCAAAGCATATCAATCACCACAGAAGCCACAGTATCAATAGGTTTACAATAGAACATACGAAACACATTATCATTAGTCCAGTCTGCTGATTTCAGAATGTCCTCAAGGCGGGAGCCTGCCCAAAAGGCTTTAGAAGCCATGGCACCCCGAGTGGAGGGAGCTCCGAAAACGGAGACGTCAATGCCAGCAAGGGACATAACCCAGCGGACCCAACGGACCAAGGTGGCGGAGGAGACAGGAAGGTGAGGCTTGCGAAAGGAGATGAGGAGCTGAGAATGAGAGGGCGCTCTGGGATCAGCAGTTTTCTGTTCATACACTTTTAAACATTGACCTACGCATAACTTAGGATGAGCGGGAAAATAAGGGTAGAAAACAGAATTCAGGTTAGTTTTGGTTCGTCTGTGGATCTGGAACACAACACCTGTGGGAGAAAACTGTTGAGAAGAAACATCCAATGCCTTAACATCAGAAACACGTTTAATGGAGAATGGGCATAGAAGCATAGTAAGTTTAGCAGACAACATCTTCAGTGAAAGTGAAGCATTATCTGGCCAATCAGAAAACAATTTAAGAAGAACTGAAACATCCCATAAGGAAGAATACTTAGCCCACGGTTGTTTAGAACAGCGAACCCCCTTCAAGAGGCGACAAATCAAAGGGTGAGTACCTACTGGTTTGCCATTAATGGGAGCATGGTTAAGGGAAATTGCAGGCCTGTACAAGTTGACTGTCCTGTAGGACTTACCTGCACTGGCTTCGACAGCCATAAAATTAATCACAAAATTCAAAGGGGCTGAAAGGTGATCGATATGCCTTTCCAGACACCAGCTTGCCCAAAGAGACCAAGCAGACTTGTAAGCTTTGGATGTCCCAGGGGCCCAGGCTTTGCTAATAAAGAGAGAAGCCTCTTGTGAAATGAGGATGTCAGGAGGGGAAGGCTGGAAACTTTCCAGGCTGACAGGACTAGGGAATTGTTCAGGATGAGATTGACGCAATCCTTGGGGACTCAGAAGCAGATCCTCGCATATCGGAAGGAGAACAGGAAAATCCACCGACATTTCCAAAAGAGAGGGAAACCAAATCTGAGATTGCAAGAAGGGTGCTAACAGAACCAGGGAAGCCGACTGGTGACAAACCTGAGCAAGAACTCTGCTGATCATAAGGAAAGGGGGAAACACATAATTGAGATGAAGGGACCAATCCTGCAAGAAAGCGTCCATTGCCAGAGCTGAAGGATCTGGACACCAGCTGATGAAACGGGGCAACTGAGAGTTGAGACGGTAAGCAAAAAGATCAATATAGAAAGGACCCCATTTTTGAGTTAGAGAAAGGAAGACAGATGGAAGAAGCTTCCAGTCGCTGGAATCTCAAAGGTATTGCGAGTTCCAGTCTGCCACCGAGTTGAAATCTCCCGGAAGATAATCCGCTGTGAGAGAAAGTTGATTGGACAGGCAATATTCCCAAAGGCTCTTCCCCAGTTCTGCCAGAGGTTTGGACTTGGTGCCGCCGAGAGGATTGATAAGCGAACCGCAGAAACATTGTCCATGTGGAGAAGAATGGAGCAGCGGACTCTGTTTTTGGAAATGCTTTGAATTGCAAAGGAACCTGCAAGCATCTCTAAACAATTGATGTGCAATCTGGACTCCTCACGAGACCATGTACTGCCAGTCGGTATTGGACCACAGCGGGCGCCCCAACCTGCTAGGCTGGCATCTGATTCTAACACAAGATCTGGGGCCGTAGCGAAGATAGCTCATCCGTTCCACACATCTGAATGGTCGATCCACCATTGAAGTTCGACTCTTGACTCTTGATCCAAGGCAATAAGATCAGTGTATGCCAGACCTTGTCACAGATGTGTGATTTTTAGATGTTGAAGAGCACGATAGTGCAGTGGACCCGGAAAGATGGCCTGAATTGATGAGGAGAGAAGACCGACTATTCTTGCAAGAGACCTCAGAGAGGTAAGGGAGGTTTGAAGAACGCTCGAAATCTCCGCCTTGATCGAGAAGACCTTTGACTGAGGCAGACAAAGGGAAGCTGTGGCGGAATCTACAAGAAAACCCAGAAATGCTATGGTCTGAGATGGATCCAGCATAGATTTGCCTAGATTGATGAGGAAACCCAGTTCCAGGAGAAGAGACTTGGTAGTACCCAGTTCGAGCAGAAGGCGCGATCTGTCTGTATTTATGATCAGAATGTCATCCAAACAGATAATCAGTCTCATCCCCAGAGATCGAAGGAAGGCAACCACCGGTTTTAACCATTTGGTAAAGCACCAGGGTGCTGAGGAAAGGCCGAAGGGAAGAGAAGAGAAGTGGTAGTTCACACCTGACCACTGGAACTGTAGGAATTTGTAGTGGGAAGGATGGATGGGAACTGTGAGGTAAGCGCCCTGTAAGTCCAAGCGAACCATCCAGTCGTGAGGACGAAGAGTATCTCGTAAGTGGAGGATAGTCTCCATTTTGAAGTTGCGGTAAAGCACAAACTGTTTGAACGATTTCAGGTTGATCACTGGATGCAGTTTTTTGTTCTTTTTCTGAACGAGGAATAAGGAGCTTAGGAAACCTGAAGGATCGAAGGGAGCTGTTTGAATGGCGAGCTTGGGATCCAACTTGATGAGAAGACCCTTACAGCGTTCGTGAGTAATGGCTGCATTAGTGTTCCCCAGTAGGCAAAACGCACGTTGGACCCACATAGAGATGTCTTCTGCGGACAGGTCCGAACCTTCGAGACGAGCAGACTCTGCCATGCCAAAGATACGTGCTAGAGGACCCACGACATCAAGCAATTTATCCTGGCAGGTGGACCAGGTTTTGTCCACTCCTTTGCGAGGATCCTTGCCGAATTTGGAAAAGAAGGTCAAAAGAGGCAGGTCTATGGCAGGAACTAGTGTGACCTTGTCTGGTAAAGTGGGCTTGGGACCCTCTGATTTAGGTCTGGACCTGACAGAGGTCTCCAAAGGCAGCCGAAGCCGCGCAGAGATATATTCCCCCACATGATCAGAAGGCGCCCATTCAGTGGAATTGGGATATCGAATGGAAGACGGGTCGAGCATGGGCAACCCTTCGGAGTCAAGAACAGGTTCAAAAGAAAAAGAATGAGACTTGTGTTTTTTGGAGGGGGGGTCAGCAACATCAAAGATGTCAAAGAGATCATCATTGTCCTGCATGTCTTCATCCGTGTCTAAGATGGTGGATATGACCAATTTCTTTGGTACCTCTGAGTGCTTCAGCTTCTGTTTCCATTTGCCCTCCGAACCTATGAACGCTTCCTTTGAAGGAGGCCTGGGAGGCACATAGTCCTCAGTCATGTGCGAGAAGGACTCGCTGTTCAATAAAGATGCAGTGTTGGAAGCACGTATTGAAGAGGAAACCACCTTTCTTTTTCTGTTTTCCCCGCAGACTGGGCCAGAGCCTTGGACAGGAGACTTAACATAGAGTTCTCCATACCTTTGGACATTCATTTCATTGAAACCTCCACTGCGTTTTCCACAGAACCATTAATACATTTTCTGAGGTCCTGTTTGAAGGCTTCGCCTTCTTCATTGGCCTGGATAGGCTCTGGAGAGCTATCCACTTCCATTGATAAGGTAAAAGGCTGAAGAGGCAGCACAGCGTTAATAGAAGTAGCAGGGGGAGGGACTGAAAGAAAAACACACACCCAGAGGCGTGGTTTGAAAGGAAATGCACCGGAGATCAGAAAGGGTCCTGTCTGCGCAAAGACCAGTAGCTGTGGGCACACAAGGCAGCAGTAGAAGGCACCGAGCGCTTCACTGAAACCTGAACAGGTGAGCGCGAGTGCAGGAAGGTCAAGGAAGGTGCGTAGGACCTGGCAGTAAACAAATCCGGCAGCGCTACACTGTGAGGGAAAGAGAGGGCGAGCGCAAGCGCTGGAAGAAGCGCGCTGCAGCCGGAACCACGTGATTGAAGCCCGCGGGGAGAGCAGAACGACTCAGAAGCCAGGTACAATAACGGGACGCGCTAGAGCGCGGGAGCGCTGAAATTAGCGCAAAGATATATTAAGCACAACAAATTAGGAAATTCACTATGAATGCATACATATAAACACAATAAATCACAGAAAACGTGAGAGCAGAAGATAACGTCACTTATCTGACTGCGAGCAGCAAGAAAAAGGGAAGCTACGCAGTCAGATGTGACGTTATTCATATTACTAAGATATGATTGGTTAGCATACATCGTTTTTTCATTGTTCCCATTGGCCAGTCTGTTTACCTAGGCCCCTGGGAACTGTAGTTCTCACTTATCTTGGCTGCTATTGAATAAAAAGCAAGATAAGAAAGCATAATAGGAGCCTCTGGTCTTGCCATAAAATTGGAAGCCGGGTAAGTGAGTCAGCTTCCTTCTTTGGTTCCCTCTCCTGGATTCTTCTCGGAACCGGCTCACCTCCTGCAGTTCGAGGACGCGCTGTGTTCCCTACAAAGAAACTGCTTTTACCAAGATCGCCACTTCACTGTCATTGTGTGGTGTTCCAACACATATGAGCATCGTAACGTTATTTTTATTGTTTGAACTGGGAAACTTTTGCTTTCTATGACCTGCTAGCACGAGGCGCATTTAGTAAAATATTTTTGGAGCCTAGTCTGAGTCACAGTGGATTGAAGGACAGTGCTACTGTTTTTGTGTTCTTTTTCAACAAACTTTATTGGACATTTCTGTTTATGTAAGAAGTGAACATCTGAGTCTATAGAGGCAGCTGTGTGCAAGAGAGGCAGACATATGCCTTTGCTCTAAGTTTGATTCCTCACACGCTTTTAGCGGGACCTGACTCATTACTTTTCTTTGGATATTTACGAACTACTCACAGAAGAGACCTTGTAATTAAACTCATCTTAGCGCAATTCTAAGTATGAGATGGTACACAACCTAAATTCTTGGGGCCTTATTTATGAAGCCTTGCTTCAGTTTTGCGCTTCCGATGCGTCACTTTTTGTGATGCATCTGCGGCGTAAAACATGCCTCCTGTTGCACACTATTTGCAAAGTGGAGCATCGAAGCAGATGCGTCATACATTAAATATGACGCATCAGGTATGTCGCAAAGAGGGCGCACAGAGAAGTGACGCATCGCTGCTTTCACGCAGCAATGCTTCTTTCTCATAAATGAGGCCCTTGATCTTTTGCTTTACCCTGTATCCCTCTAGATAACAGTTAAGAGATATTTGTTTAACACTTGTCCCTGTACCTTTTTTTCTTTTTGATATTTTCATGTACTGCAGTTCATTGGACTGATTATCCAACTTCTCACTCTCTTGATCAGCTGACACTGCTGAAGGTCTTACCTGTGGTCCTGTGATGGTCTCTTCTCTCCCAGGGGGTATTAGACACTAATCTGATATTCTTTCAGTTACTGAAGCTGACTATACCTCAGGGGAGAGTTGGGGCATTGTCTTTGCTCCCGAGGATACTGGTCTTCGCTGCTGTTCTGGAAGTAAGTTCCGACACGGAGAGCCACAAAATTCCATTTACCCAGCATACAAATGGCACCTTACTTGTGTGGGTAGGCCTAGTGCCTGCAATAGGAAACAGCCCAAAACGCAACATGGACGCATTGCATTTTCCCACCAAAAAAACTGACCATTTTATTCCAATTGGGTACCTCTAGAATTTGGAATATAGCTCAGCCGGCACCTAGGGAAACCTAGCCAACCTGTACATTTCTGAAAACTAGACAGCTAGCGGTGTCCAATAGATTTTTTTCACATTCTGTGATGGAAAGTTGGTTAATCTAGGGCAGTACAAACATCTGTCCACCCAGCATTTTTCCAAGCCTCTCTATAAAAATGGTACCTCACTTGTGTGTGTAGGGCTAGTGCCCACAACAGGAAACGGCCCAAAACGCAACATTGACACATCGCATTTTCCCACCAAAAACTGATCCTTTTATTCCAATGTGGATAGCTCTAATTTTTGGAGCCCAGCTAAGCCGGCACCTAGGGAAACCTAGCCAACCTGTAAATTTTTAAAACTATACACATAGGGCATCCCGGGTGGGCTGACATGCATGGCTCTCATCATGTTCTTTTACCCAGAATCCCTTGCAAACATCCAACATTGACTAAATAAAAACACTCTTTCCTCACATTCTGTTATGAAAGATCTGGAGTCTGTGGGGAGCCACAAACTTCCATCCACCCGCCATTCCTCCAAGTCTCCCGATACAAATGACTTCTCACTTGTGTGGGCAGGCCTACTGCCCGCGACAGGAAACGGCCCAAAATGGAACATGGACGACTCTCATTTTTCTACCGGAAACTGACCTTTTTCTTCCCAATGTTGGTAGCTCCAGATAATGGACCCTAGCTCAGCCAGCACCTATGGAAACCTAGTCAACCTGTAATTTGTTTTTAAATAGACACCTAGGGGTATCCAGGGTGTGTTCACTTGCATGGCACTGACCACGTTGTTTACCCAGAATCACTTGCAAACCTCAAACTTTGACAAAAAACACATTTTTCTCTCATTTCTGTGTTGGAAAGTTCTGGAATCTGCAAGGAGCCACAAACTTTCTTCCACCCGGAATTCCCCCAAGTCTCCCGATAAAATTGGTACATCACTTGTGTGGTTAGGCCTAGTGCCTGCAACAGAAAATGGCCCAAAATGCAACATGGACGCATGACATGTTTCCACTGAAAATTGACTGTGTTTTTTCCAATGAGGGTAGCTCTAGATTTTGGACCATAACTCAGGCAGCACTTAGGACAAACTAGCCAACCTGTAGAGTTTTGAAAACTAGACTCCTAAGGGTATCCAGGGTGGCCAGACTTGCGGGGCTCTTACCATGTTTTTTTGCCTAGAATCCCCTGCCAACCTCAAACTTTCTGCAGCGAGCCACAAACTTCCATCCACCTGGCATTTCCCCAAGTCTTCTGATTAAAATGGTACCTCACTTCTGTAGGTAGGCCTATTGCCCGCGATAGGGAAAGGCCCAAAATGTAAAAATGTATTGTAGGGACATCAAAATTATCCATCACAAAATGACCTGGTTTTGCAAGGGAGGCACCTGCATTTTTGGTCCCGGGCTAGGTGGCAATCTAGGGCACCTACCAAACCCAGCCATTCCTGAAATCTAGATACCCGGGGGATTTTAGGGAGGTGTGGCTTGCCTGGATCCCCCAGCAATTTTCTACCCAGAATCCCCTGCAAACCTCGCATTTAGCTAAAAAATCAAATTTTCCTCACATTTCTGTGTGTGATCACCGCGCCTGCACAAACTGTGTACCACCCAGCATTTCCCTCGGTCTGCTGATAAAAAGTATACCTCACTTGTGTGGATGCCCAAAGCAGAGTCAGCTAAAAACGTATAAAATAAAATACTGAGGGGGAACCAAAGTGGGTCCAAAAGGGAAATCTCAACACGTTTTTGGCAATTCCCTGTGGTAAGCAGCTGGCCGACATAGGCACCAAAAGGGTTAAAGGCTAGATGTGCTCCCATTTGTAACCAGGACGAAGAAGTGGACTCCAAGGGCCGGTTGTTAAGCTACAGGGACACAAAAGCTCCAAAAAGCCCACTTTTCTGAAGAGCCCAGCTGGACCTGTCCTGGTCTCTACGTGTGGCTTCTAACTTAGGGGCCAGTGAGTCCTGACCCCTAAGTGGTGTCCCTGATGTCCTGGGGCACTTAGGTAAGTGTCAGACCGTACTCTTCCTGCCCAAACTGCAAACACTGGAACTTAGAAAGTCTTGCCAACTTTCTCTCTGAAGAGCCAACACAACTCTTGGTCCTACATTGAGCCAAAGCTGTCCACGTCGAATCGCTGGTCAGATTCAACTTGCTGGTCAGCCCTACTGAGGGAGATCTGACTTCCAAAAAAGCTTTTAAGTCAGAATGTAGATTGCCTCACGGAGCGTGATGCTGAGCCGAAGCCAATCAACGTCAAGGCCCTCCTGGGGGTCAGATACCAGAATTTGTCCGCTTGGAGCTGTCCTGCCTATGTTAAAAACCGCTTCAGAGCCCCATTCTTCGCTAAACCCCAACTCGGACTTGCAGCTTGCAGTTTGCCTCACAGGCGACTCATTAATGATCACCTTTTCTCCAGAAAAATGTCTACGTCCGAAGGTAACTCTTTGACCGGGACCTAGTTGGGCCTCATATCCGATACTGTGTTTCATCTAAATGCCTCTCAGGTTACCAGTCTATCATTTGTAGACATGTTTATAATTATATTGTTGCCTATGCCGAATTTCAGATTTGAAATCTTCCTATCTTAAATGTCTAGCCTTTGGTTTTTGTAAATGCAAAAACAACAATTGATGGACATAATGCAGAACAATGTCATACATACAACCCAGTACAGAGATCTGGGCCTAAATCCATAGTTTTTTTGCTCACCATGCCATTCCAGTTTGAACCCCGCCATATGCAAATCAGTCTTGAACCTGTGCCTCATGGGAATAGTCCAGCCCGAACTGCCAAGCCTGGTCCTCCCTGGACTGGAAACAAGCATCCTTGGACCGGTTTCGGGGTTTCACCACTCTTCAGCCAGGATAGCTTGATTCCAGTGGCATAGAGAGCACAAGACCCACGTCTGGGCATACTCGTCCCACTAGGGGTGACAAATGCAAAAAACAACACTTGATAGACAGAATGCAGAACAATGTCATACATACAAACCAGTACAGAGATCTGGGCCTAAATCCATTGTTTTTTTGCTCACCGTGCCATTCCAGTTTGAACCCAGCCATATGCAAATCAGTCTTGACCCTGTGCCTCATGGGAACAGTCCAGTCCGAACTGCCAAGCCAGGTCCTCCCTTGACTGGAAACAAGCATCCTAGGACCGGTTTTGGGGTTTCACCCCTTTTCAGCCAGGATAGCTTGATTCCAGTGGTATAAGGAGCACGGGACCCACGTCTGGGCATACCCGTCCCACTCGGGGTGACAAATACAAAAACAACAGTTGATGGACAAAATGCAGAACAATGTCATACATACACCCCAGTACAGAGATCTGGGCCTAAATCCATCGTTTTTTTGCTCACCATGCCATTCCAGTTTGAACCCAGCCATATGAACATCAGTCTTGACCCTGTGCATCATGGGAACAGTCCAGTCCGAACTGCCAAGCCTGTTCCTCCCTGGACTGGAAACAAGCATACTAGGACCGGTTTCGCGGTTTCACCCCTCTTCGGCCAGGATAGCTTGATTACAGTGCATGGAGAGCAGGGGAACCACTTCTGGGCATACCGTCCTACTCGGGGTGACAAATGCAAAAACAACAGTTGATGGACAGAATGCAGAACAATATCATACATACACCCCAGTACAGAGATCTGGGCCTTAATCCATCGTTTTTTTGCTCACCATGCCATTCCAGTTTGAACCCAGCCATATGCAAATCAGTCTTGACCCTGTACCTCATGGGAACAGTCCAGCCCAAACTGCCAAGCCAGGTCCTCCCTGGACTGGAAACAAGCATCCTAGGAATGGTTTCGGGGTTTCACCCCTCTTCAGCCAGGATAGCTTGATTCCAGTGGCATGGAGAACACAGGACCCACGTCTGGGCATACCCGTCCTACTCGGGGTGACAAATGCAAAAACAACAGTTGATGGACAGAATGCAGAACAATGTCATTGTCCAGCATTCCATCCATCAATTGTTTCTTTTGCATTTGGTTTTTGTAAGTCACATCCCTTTTTGGGCTTACATTTGTGATGGACTAGAAGTTGAAACAAACACGGATGTTGCTATGTTCAATTCTTCATTGTGTACCACTTGCTTGTCTCTAGGCTAATCTTTTTCTTATTTCTTCTTCAAATGTGAGATTAAGGTGCAGCCCAGTTTGGATGTAGAACTTGAGAATGCAAGTAGAACCATTTTTGAACGTGGAGGTAAACTGTTTCACCATTTATTACATGTTATAAATCATTGTAGTAATTTGCAAGAATATTTGTAGGAAAAGGGTGGATGAAAGACTCAATGGGATTCTAGCCCCCCTTTATAATGTGTACTGAGGTAAAGAGTTTGCATCACTTGGGAGGCGGTTATTCTATGTGAATCTCTTTTCTAGCCTCTCTTGCAGTCAGTCTGGTTCCTTCTTCTAACTGTTACTCAAAGCCATGAGGTGCTCATATGTAGGGCATGGTGGATGCAGGGAGAGGCATGACTGCCCTTCCAGCTTTGTAATTTGCAGCTAGGACTATTCTTTCCGATGATAGAAGTGTAGCTCCCAGTGACTATTCTTTCCGATGATAGAAGTGTAGCTCCCAGTGACAATGGCTGTTACCACCTCAGCAGGATCCAACAGTGATGCTGATGTTTACCACCCAGTTGCTTGCTGATTACCATTTTTATTAGTTGAGGGGTCATGAATGGCCCAGGTTCACACTTTCTAAAAGTCCGCCTTTTGTTAATTTGTTTTCTACTCTTGTCCATGAATGCCTATACCATTTGTTCACTTGAAAATTGAGGTGGAAAGTCCCTGATGCTTCTTAGGGTAGGATAATATGGAATCAGCCACCAGATCCATGCATTCTCGGCCCTTTCCTTTTGGGCCACGGAGAGGTTGATGACCCAAGCCTACTCCCCATGTTTAAGTACCCCTGGTGGAGTTATGACATTAACAGTGACATCAGAGGACTGTCTAGAAATGTGGCCATAGTCATCAATGTGAGCAGTTTGTGAAAAACATGAACCCCCTGGAACTTACATCTGGCCTCAGAGTACATTTGATGCTGAAATGGATTGAGACAAGACAGGTAAAATTTACTCTCGGCTTGCATTGTTTGTAGCAAATGACATTAGTGCTGACCTGTAATTCTCTCCTGCAGTGAGAGGGTGACCTGTTCATGACTAAATATTGTTGTTCTATGTTGTGTTTTGAAGTACTGATCTTCAGGAAGAACACATCCTTCCGCATGGGACCACCGCTGGTGGTCTGCAGAACTCGGACCTACTCCCACACTAACCGACATGCACGCAACCTCTGCATCATCCTTGACAGTCAACTGACCATGAAATGACAAGTCAATGCAGTCACCTCCTCCTACTTCTACACACTTCACATGCTTCGCAGAATCTTTAGATGGATCCCAGCCAAGACCAGAAAGACTGTCCCTCAGGCCCTTGTCACCAGCTGCCTCGAATAAGGCAACACCCTCAACACCGACATCTCCACCCAGCTCTTTACAAGACTCCAGACCATATAGGACACTCATCCTGGACCTGCCCAAATGAACCCACATCACACCCCACCTGAGAGACCTCCACTGGCTCCCTATCCAGAAGAGATGCAAGTTCAATATACTGACACGCCTACAAAGCCCGGTTGGAAACGGTCTATAGCCAAGTAAATTCAAAACTTATAAAAACTATATGATGTACATTATGATATGTATGTTTGTCAATACCCAGTGTTTAAGTGAAAAAGTCACCCACAAACCAATTTAGAAAAATATTATTTCATTTATTTATTATAAAGTTTTTTTCAAGAAGATTCTTTTATATCTTTTGTTGGTGTTCTTGTTACGTATAAAATTCTTTTTTTTCCCCTTATTATTACATAGCAGGTGATAATTGATAAATCACATACATGAATTATAAAAACAGTTATAAACAGACAGTGAATGAGAATAGAACAGATGGTGTTAGCAATACGGCAAGATGGTTCACAACGCGCGTTTCGGCCAATGTAGCCTTCCTCAGGTGGCCGTGTGTTGCTGTAACCAAAGGTGTCCAGACCTTGATATGCAAACTAGAAAAGGTATTTATTATATTCGCCAGCTCTTGATTGTAGCATTGGATGTAATACAAGTGGTCTTCAGATAGCTATGATTTTCTAATGGTCGCGTTTTCTAGGTTTATGTCAAAATTTCGCAACCGTGGTTAAGAGTCTGCCGAAATGTTTGTAAATAGCCGTCCCGATGTTGGAATTGATGTTCCGATATCGCTCTGTCTTTATAGTATGTATTTCATAGGATATTGTCTTTTATCGCTGATGACATCTATATATTTATATTATACTCGTTGTAGTCTTTTCTTATGATGAAAGTGCTCTAATCTTCAGATGGATCCCAGCCAAGACCAGAAAGACTGTCCCTCAGGCCCTTGTCACCAGCTGCCTCGAATAAGGCAACACCCTCAACACCGACATCTCCACCCAGCTCTTTACAAGACTCCAGACCATATAGGACACTCATCCTGGACCTGCCCAAATGAACCCACATCACACCCCACCTGAGAGACCTCCACTGGCTCCCTATCCAGAAGAGATGCAAGTTCAATATACTGACACGCCTACAAAGCCCTCCAGAACTTAGGACAGGCCTACATCAACCATCGACTGAAATTTCACCAACCCTATAGACCCCTGTGCTCCTCTTCACTCGCCCTCGCACACATACCCTGCATCTGTTGCAGCCACAGCAGTGGTCACTCCTTCTCGTATATTGCTGCCAAGATGTGGAACAACCTTCCCCTCCAGATCCGTACAGCCCTCTCGCTGGCAGACTTCAGAAAGAGACTCTAGAACTCTTTCTTCGATGGAGACTCAGCACCAAGATACCCATAGGGGGCACGGTGTTGTGCTTTACAAATGCTGTTTGATTGATTGATCTTGGCCCTGCTAAGATTAACTGGGGAAGACTTGGGAGTCACAGCCAAAGAGCCTCTAGAGTGCTCTTTAGCCACTGAATTGGAATCCTTGTGAAAGTGATACATAGAAGATTAGTAGTCATATGGATCACCATAGAGCAAACATTTTGATGCACATGAATCTCGAGATCCTCCCATACGTTTGAAGGGAGGAAAGTGTGATGAAATGGCATAGTGCAATAGGAAAATGACTTTAGTATTTGTGGGGTATTAAATATAATAAATGATAAGTCGTATTTATTGCATAAGTTGTGTAATTTGGAACACTTTTAATCCAGGTTTACGACTAAATCTGGAACATTTGTACCATGATCAAGCTCAAAACTTGTAAGACGCAAGACATGACTTTCACCATTGGCTAGTTCAACCAGGCCAGCTGCTGTGGTGGTTCCAACTCACCCCTACGCTTCAGAAAATCTCAGCATTCCAGGCTAAAAGAAACCCTGGCCTCTCATTTACAGATCAGATTCCAGAGTCCCCACATTTGGGCAGACCAAGGAACCCCTGACAAGAGCTGCCGCTCACACTTAAGCCCTTCCTTGCAGAAATGGCGGCAGGACTTGGGAACAAAAAGACAGTATAAGAGAGCAGCAAGGTGCACAGAGACATTGAACAGTATCTGTATAACAGATTTTGTGTCCGTTCCTTGTGTTGTCATAGGGAACGGACACAAAATCTTATGCCTTCTTAAGTCTGCTGAAAAGTGCTGTGGTGGAAAAGGAGAAGGGACCTTGGTAAAATTAAAGGGACCTTAATGCATAACTGTTGGAAGGAAATTTATGTCGAAATGACTGAAAAATGGATCATGGTAGGGCGAAAAACTATTGGTATTCTAGTTTGCTTAAAAAATTGTTGCTGTGTATCTTGTTTGGCACCTTTCGTAACCCCAGCATGTACTGCTATTTTGTTCCATATCCCATTATACACCATTTGTTTTTCTTTACCATTACTATATTTATTTTTATGCACCCTTTATGTACCTCAAGTTATGACTGTTGTGCTTACTCTTACCATTACTATATATATATCTATCTACGTACCCAGTACATTATGATGCTATTCTTTGTGCTTACTCTGTAAAGCGCTCTGATACCTTTGGGAATAGTTTGCGCTTTATAAGACTCACAAATAAATAAATACATAAAGAAATACATTATAGCACTCGCTTCAAGCAGGGAGAGCTGACCATCACATGCATGTAATTCATAATGTATTAATGGCATTTAGTAGACTCATTAATCTCACTAATTTCACCTAATCCATCATGGCCATATTAAGGAATTTTTCAGAAACAAGTGTGTGTGTTTGTGCAATACAGTACAAAGCAAAGTGATCAAAATGCTTCTATTGTTGTAATGTAGCACTACAATCTTTCCTTCATGTTATAGAAAAGTAAATACCCTTAAAAAAGGGAATGTGTTCTTTTGATAATTCAGAAGAGATCTTGTAGGTTGCACTTATACCCAGGTTAGGTATGTTTGAAAAAGGTTCAGGGACACCTTCAAGGATTGGGGAGGTGACCTGAACCAGGGTCATAGCTACGGGGAGGCCTGGTAGGGCCAGGCCATCCTTTAGTAATGCTAGGCCGCCTTAAAAGCACAGCAGGGATCAGGTGGTTAACACACATAGATTTTTTTTAAAGAACTGCTTAGCTTATAGAGAAGGGATCTTGCAAACTTTTTTCAATATAAAAATTTCAGCCTCCTTTAAGGCAAAATATCAAAAAGTTTATTTTGCGAAAGAGCTGTTTTATTATTCACCTTATTACTTGTCCTCAGTCTGTGTGCAATAGTGTCCTTTCCCCCACTACCTTAACAAAGTATATATACCCTGATGAATGCTTCACACATTTGTGCATAAGGGGCCGAAACGTAGCCTCTGCTACTGACTTTCCCAAAAAACATTTTGATGGTTGAAATATGAATGTAAGCTCAAGAATTGATTATTGACTCGAAGAAATTCATCTGTTTCTTTAGTTATCTTCTTTTTGTTACATGTTGTTTAATCAACGTTTGGGTTGATAGTCCCAAATGCAGTATCCATTTGTCATCCAGCTTATCTTCATGTTCTAATTAACTCAGTATGTCTGCCTATGTTTTCCCGTGCAGTACATTTGTGTATCCAGTTCCCTTACAGGTTTTGCACATGTTTGTTGATGTCGCTCTCTAACTGAGTGATAATCCCGCTTGAACATTAAGCATGCACACAAAGAGGTACTCATTTTTATCACTGGTAACTACCATTCATATGACCAGCCCATCATCATACCTGCCTAGCTACCCAGGGCCATGCTTGATGAGCTTGTCCAGTCCAGGATTTTTCTTTGACTTCTGGGACTTGTGCTTCTAGTTTTATATTGGAATAACCAAGACTACTTCGCCTCTGTTCACCGTCCTCTAAGTTCTTCCTGCGGTCCCGTCCAGCAGCAGGAAGCACCCGGCTCCCAGATTCCCCTGTGCCAATCACAACGCTGCAATGCAGTGTTGTGATTGGGCGCTCAGATGGGGAATGGGAAGCTTTGCATGTTCCTCACCTTAATGCAGCCTGGTGGGGAAGATGCAAAGTGCGCATGACTGTTTGGCCGGCCCGAGAGGGCAGGTCAAGCAGTCATGCCCACTTAAGGAGTGCAAAGCACTCCTCTCCTTTGCTGTGCCCAGCCCTGCTCGAGAGCCACTGACTGCAAAGGAAAACTAAAATGATAATAACAATAGTTATTATCATTTTAGTTTTTGTAATGGCGAAACTTACTCCGGAACAGTAAGTGAGATTTATTGAAGAATAGAAGAACAGCAGTACATGTAAAGCACACCAGCATAAGTGGACTGCTTTCGAAGATTACCAACTCTCTAACTGGCGTTACCTGACACTCAAATCAGCTGGCATTCTAGAATGCCAGCTGATTACTTCACAATGCACATGCACGAGGGAGTAGGAGGTGGAAGCCAGGGGGGCACAATACTGATGGAAAAGCAATATGAAGATTCCACCATAACACATCTTCTTCCCAGTAATGTGGAGGAAAGAGCAAGGCATGAATGCTATAGGAGCTCAGGAAAGGCAGAGGGAAGAGGAGGAAGGAGGGGGAAAAGGGAAGGGAGGGTAAGGAGAAAACAGGTTGTGCAGGAAGGGCACCAACCTATGGAACAAGTATTATTAGAAAATGTAATAAAAAGGAAAAACACAACTTTAGGTAAATACAATGTAATGAAGAAGCAAGGGTAAGGACCCTCAATCACATACAACGTCGTTCAACTTGCAGGGTTTAACAAAGACTCGTCCAAACCTGCTTGTATTACCTCCTTCAGTGACATGGTCGCCTGTGGTGCCCCTTTATTCCACTGGAAGATTTGAGCCACACGTAACTGGCATATCACCAGAATCACCAAGTCCATGAGTTAGGTATTCTCCATTAGTTTTGCAATGTCCCTGGGTTGAGCCAAGGCCGGTTACTCAAGGCTGTAAATATCTGGGGGTATTCACATACTCTTTGTCGGGTCCTACCTCTCCATCATGCTTTCAGTCAAAGCTCTGTTTATTGGACAGTGTCTAGTGCTGCACACTGAACTTGAGCCTGATGAGTCTGAGATTCACCACTCTCACAAGTGTTATCCACCCACCTCTCGCACACACAGAGCGCAGAAAAGTGCCAGACTGTGCTGTCACTGAGTAGGGCTGAATTGCAAAAAATCTTTTCAACAACAAGGGGTTGAGAATAGCGATTTTGCCCTTTTTCAATAAAACCACTCTTCTTGGCTCTCACGCGATCACCCACCTTGAGACTTAACGGTTTGCTCATATGTTTGTAGTCATACTGTTTCTTGCAATCACTCTGTGCTTTTAATACATTCCTCCTCAGAATTTCAGGAGACCACGCTGCTCTCCTAGCTGTCTTGAGCCAACCCACATTGTCCTTGGACATGGGGTTTCTTCTTCGCATCAATTCAAATGGACTCGAGGCTGTCCTCTCACAGGGACTGATCCTGTACGCCCACATCATTTTGTTAAATTCATTTCTCCAGCTTAATCTATTGTTGTTCGCTAATTGTATGCTGCTCAATAACAGAGTATCTTTCCTCTGTAGGGGTTAATAAGCGCAAAGCAAAAGCAATGGTGACCTCTCCACCCAGTTCATTTTTCTGCGTAAGAACAGCTCCAATACCTGTCCCGCTGGCATCTGTAGTGACCACACTTTTAAATGCATGATCAAAACCTTGAAAGGAGGGGGTGTTGCAGATTTCTTTCTTAAGTGAGTCAAATGTGTTTTGACAACTAGAGGACCACTCAAACTTGTTTTTCAACTTCAACAGTTGTCTAATGTCAAAAGATTTGGAAGAAAAGTTTCGTACAAACTTGGAATAAAATTCCACCAACCCCAAGAACGCTCTCAATTCTTCTTTCTTCTTAGGCACAGGTGCATCCCTGATCGCATTTAACATATCTTTTTTTGGTTTGATACTATTCTGTGTGATTTCATGCCCCATATATGTAACATGCTTCACCGCAAACCTGCATTTACTGTATTCCACAGTCATACCTCTATTTTTTAATGTGTTTAGGACATGACATAATATCCGGTCATGATCTTCCTTGTTCTTGCCCATCGCTAAAATATCATCTTGAAAGATGAGCACATTTTCAAATCCCTTGATAATTTCATGCATTAATCATTGGAATAAGCCTGCTGTTGAGGCTAGCCCAAAGGGCACTCTTTTAAACCTATAACATCCAACTGGTGAAATGAATGTGGTAAGGCTTCTACTGTCAGGGTGTAGGGACACTTGATGATAAGCAGCGGTTAGATCAATAGTAGTGAACCATTTCATGTCTTATTGAGTGAGAGAATCTCATTTATCCTAGGGAGAGGGAGTTAGGATGTTCTGATTGAGGTTGCATAAGTCTATGCATAATCTCAATTTACCGTTGGCCTTCCTGGCCACAACTAAGGGAGCGACCCATTCGGACCATTCTGTGGGTCCAATTACTCCTGTATTTTGTAAGACATTAAGTTGCGCATTCACTTCCTCTCTTAAGGAGAATGGAAAAGGTCGAACTTTATGTGTGCTTGGTATGGTATTAGCTTTGAGCTGGATCTTGTGTTGGAAACCTTTTAATGTTCTAATTGTACCCTTAAATACTTTGGGCAACCTTGAAATGAACAATCCAAAATTTTACTATGGTTGGGTCAACAAAACTGGTTCTGGACTGTTGGGATTAAGTCTTATGATCAATTTGCCTTGATCTTTCCAGCCCAATACAGAAGGGCCAGTGGCAGAGACATACGGTTTGTTGATGGTTTCTCTGTTTTTAAATACAAATTTAAGTTTCCTATATCCTACCAACTCAATGGGTTCTCCTGTGAATGTTTTTAAAGTGATATCAGGTATGTCTAAATCTTAACCTAGTACCTGCACGAATTTCTCGGCCCACACATCCTTGTTGACAAAGGTGTACGTGGAACCTGAATCCGCAACATTGGAAAGACTTACACCCCCAACAGTTATCACGCACATTGTTTTTTTTCTTTTCCCCTTCTCATCGATCGCCAATCCATTGTGCTTTGCACGCGAGGGTTTGTATCCCATCCTCGTAGCCATAAATTGTAAGGAAGAAACTGACTCCGGAACAGTAAGTGAGCTTTATTGAAGAATAGAAGAACAGAAGTAAATGTAAACCACACCAGCATAAGTGGACTGCTTTCGAAGACAACCAACTCTCCAACTGACGATAACTGACATTCAAATCAGCTGGCGTTCTAGAATGCCAGCTCATTACATCACAATGTACATGCACAAGGGAGTAGAGGATGGGAGTCAGGGGGGCACAATACTGAGGGAAATGCAATATGAAGGTCTGGCAGCTGAAAAGGCCCCGGGGCTGGATAAACTTTCCGGTGACCTCTTCAAGCACGAGGTTGACATCTGGGCACCGTATCTCCAAGTCTTCTTCAATGCCATCCTTGAGGGTATGGCACTCCCCGCTACATGGCTGGGGGCAGAGATAGTCCCAATATTTAAGAAAGGGTGTCCTCTGCTCCCAGTCAATTATAGGCCAATTAGTCTCCTGGATGTAACACAGAAACTGTTTTCCCGCTTGGTCCTCGACCGTTTACTAGAATGGGTTGAAGACAATGAAATATTGAGCCCGTTCCAAGCCGGGTTTAGGAGTGGGGTCTCTACAATTGACCAGGTGTTCCGTTTGGCACTCATCTTTTGGAAAACGGTACAGTTGGAGGGTGGCAGCCTCGACACTGTATTCGTGGACCTGAGAGCTGCTTTTGACCTTGTCCCGCGTAGCAACCTGTGGAGGGTCTTATGTAAAATGGGGGTGCCGCCAAGTCTTTTGAAGGTGTTAATTCGCCTTCATACTGACAATTACGCCTGGGTCAGGTGTGGCAGGATTGGGGGCCTTTCTGGTAAATTCCCCGTTGGCAGGGGGGTAAGACAGGGTTGTGTGCTTGCACCAACCCTGTTTTGCCTCTATGTCAACGGGGTTATTGAACACCTCAACAAGGTTGTGGACAGTGATGCACCAAGGCTCGCCGGCAGCAGGGTGTTGGCGATTATGTTCGCAGACGACACCCTGCTGCTTTCCAAATCCCCAATGGGGATACAGCGTGTCCTCAACGGGTTTGTGGATTTTTGTGGTGAACATGGGTTGGAAATCAACACCGGAAAGACAAAGTATATGGTCTTTAATCCTACTCCTAAATCCCGTTTCGTACCGGCCATTGGCCCGGTCAAACTCGAAAGGGTTCGTACCTTCGATTATTTGGGGGTCACCTTGAATGAAAACTTAGCCTGGGCCCAACAACAAGAAACAGCGCACCTCAAATTAGTGCAGTGTGTAGGTGGGATTTCAAAGATGTTAGAAAAGAACAAGTCATCGATGAGACCCGTTGGCCCATCCTTAGAGATTTATAAGATCCAGGCTAAAGGCGCAGCAATGTACGGTAGCGAACTGTGGGGACATCTACCCTGTAAAGATCTGTTAAAGGTGGAGAATAAGATGATCAGGAGGCTCTTGTTACTTCCCCCCAGCACACCTTTAACCCCATTGAGGCTAGATCTTGGCTTGAGACCAATAGATGAAGAATTATCTCTGAGACCACTGATGTTCTGGCGTAGGATTTGGGAAACCCCGGAATTAGTTAGTTATAGGGAGGCTTTGCAAGAGATCCTTTCCCTCCCCAATGCAGGTAAAATTCCCTGGCTTAAGTTTGTTAAATTGGGGTTGGAGAGTCTTGGTTTACATACTGTATGGTCTAACCCTCTGGTCACGTGTCCGGTGTTGCCCAAGAAGCGATTGGCAAAAATTTATAATGACCATAAATTAGCGACACTACTGCAAAATAAAAATATCGGGTCCTGCACTGAGTCTTTTCTGCTCCTTAAAGACTGCTACTGTTTCGAACCAGTCTTAGACATTATTTATCCGCCTCCTATAAGGAAGCTTTATGTGCAGTGGAGGCACGGGTCACTACCGACTCGTGACCTTACAAGCAAATGCAGTAAGCCCACTGAGAGTAGCTGCCCTGGGTGTGGAGTGGATAGAGAGACAGACATGCACATCCTCTTCTTCTGCCCAGCGTACAGTGGAGCTAGAAAGAAATGGATAGTCCCACTGTGCAAAAATTTGGGCTTCTCTGAGTGTTTGGTGGCTTACAGGGTACTTAAAACCGACCTTGCTGAAAACATCGTGTTTGCTGTGGCAAAATACTTGGGCACTGTTTGGAATAGGAGGCGTTATTGCTTGAATCTAGCCCTTCGAAACTAGGAAGTATTTTACTAAAGAATGCGGTCAACCTGAGCATCGATTGAAATAGTTTTATATTTTTAACCGTGGGAATTTTAATATTGTAATACCATTTTTAATATTGAATCAATGTACTGTTTTTTGTATCTTTTATGATGAACAATCATCGAAATAAAGATTATGAAATGATAAAAAATGAATATGAAGATTTCAACATAAGAGTTTTCCTTTGCAGTCAGTGGGATGATGCTCCTCCGCCACCGAAAAAATGCTGAACGGAACAATTCCAAACCTGACATGAAAGTAGAACTTTGGTCAGAAAGCACACTTTCATGAATTGAGGCAAATCTGTTTAATATTTTTAGAGATATAAGCACTTAAAAAATGGCGGGTAGCCTTAAAAGTGTTAACACTTCTATGAATCTTGGTTGCTGTATGTGCGGAGGTCCAAGGACTCCGACCACAGATGTCTGCAAACTAAAACATAAAAAATAAAGACCTCAGTTTGGTCCAGGAACCGTTTTGCTCCTGTTGACCACTTCAGGCCTGCAGACAAACCTCTGTGTCCCGCACAGTACTGATTGGCTGACCACAAAGGTAAAATTACTCTTGCTACTCATTACAGGACACAGGACATGGTCCCAATGTCCCCCCCAAAATGAAATAAATAAAAAAGAAACATAAGCAGGCAGGGTAGGCGCATCTTGACAATCTGTGTACAGTATTCCACAGAGCATATCCTGAGGCTAAGGGCTAGATGCACCTAAAAAGACACTGATCATCAACGCAGACTCAATACACTTAAGATGATGCTAACATAAAAATTAGGACCTGAATCCATTTCTCAAAAACAACGTTCTTATGAAAAGCTAACTAGCTGGGTATGATCCATTTTCTATCAATGTATTCCTCAAAATCAATTTTGTTGGTGGGGATTGGAGAGACATGTTTAATGTGTGTTTGTCATTTAAACCTGTTGTATTGCATTCACTGTGTAGTGTCATATGTTTGCATGCATTTTGAGAGTTACCTAATAGGCTAACACAATCATGTAAACTTAAAACTAGAGGCTAGCGAACAACGCAGTGAGTATGGAACATACCAAAAATGTATTTAATGAACATCCTTCAAACCAAAGAAAATGTATTGAAATCGTCAAACTCCATGAATTAACCATGCAATATTAGGTTTTTCTAGAGAGTGGTCTATGTGATTTCAACACCTGTAAAGGCGATTGTAATGCAAATTTAGCTTTATATTGTTTAGCAGCGAGTTTTCTCAGATTCTGTTTTAGAAGCATTAGATCATCAGTGTAAAGGGATTATAGACGGAATCATATTATCCTCCCAACATGCTTGAGTATTGTGTAGTACTGAAGCCATTTGTGATGCCAATTTTGTGGCATAGTGGTATTTAAGTAGCTGGCACAATGAAGAGAAGGGTGCCAATATAACTCCCTGCCTGTTTGGAGCATCTATTACAAAAAACATGTTGGGGGGTAGTCTTCTTCAGCTAGTATAATATAATAGGAATCAGTTGAGTGTATACAATCACTGAGATTGCTGGTTCATTATCTCTTGCAAATTGAATTTGAATTTTAAATATAAAATACGGTTCCTTTAAATCACCTTGAGGAGGTCCTACTTGCATAAAGTCACTGGTCTCCTCTGTGTTCAGAAGGGATTTGAGACTCAGGTGGACTATTGTGATTTCTGCAGCACTGTCTAGAATGTCCACTACCCATGGCCCTCTCATCAGCAGCAGTCTTTTTTGTGAGGTCTCTTGCCCTCTAGTCACATCGACTTTTTCTGAAAGTGCCCCTTGTGTCTTGATACTTTTCCACCCCCTCGCCACAGCTAATAGGTCTGTCTCATCTCATGACCTTCGGAACAATGAGAACCCTTGTGTAGATCTGATCTTTTTTCCCCATGATCCTGTGAACACTGAGACCAATGCTCATCTGAGGAATAATTTCTCCTTAAAGCTCTTATTCCTCTATATGATAAAATTGAAATTTCTTTTTCTGAAACCCACTCTGGATTCTTGTACTCTGCCCTTGGAATTTTGGTGTATCATGCTTCTTTTCTTTCGGGCCTGTTTCATTTTCAGGTTTCGCCTTTTGGATGGGATTTAGTGGTTTTCTTCCCAGGGTGACTCCTGCTATGGAGACATAACCGTGAGAGATAATTTTTACTAACTTCACATCTTTTGGTTTTGTGGAGTTGTGGCATATCTCTGGAGTATGGCAACAGAGCTGTGCCTCTTTTTATTTTACAGAGAAATATCTCGGCTATGGTATCGACATTATCTATTTGGTTCATCCCATGGGCTTCTTCAGGAGAAGCATGATGGTACTCCTGTGTTTGTTTAAAACTTCAGGTAATACTGCTATGGATGAATCACCATGCATCGTAGTCTACAGGGTTGGAAATCTGATTTCCAATGATTGATTTTGCTCGGAATCTGGCACCATCTCCACTGAGAGACACATATTCATTATCTGGTGTTTATCCTGTGGAGATGAATGATGATAAACCATCTCTAACTGATTTTGTTTGGCTACCCAGAACATGATTTCATTCAGTTTAAGTGAATTCATTGCATGCATAGTTTGTGAGTTAGTGGCATTTGCTTTTGCATGTGAAGGTGTCGGGTAGTGCATGTGGCCTTCATTGCCTTTCACTGCTGTAGTACATGCTGTTTTAGCTGGTTGTGAATTGTCATCACCTCGGTCACAAGCTCCTTACTTTCTTATTTAGCTAGTCAACCCCTTACTGGTTGAGCGGTATCTGCAGCTAATGAGGTCACATCTACTCTGGCAATCGTAAGTGTCCCAAGTGCACTATCTGTGTTGCATGTGCTAATGTCCCCTGAAACAAGGTCATATGTTATAAATATGGTCATAGTACTTCAGAAACCTTAACGGGTCATTATGTGTTGGAGAATGCACTACAGCATAGCTCCACCTCAAGCAAACACTAACTGCCTCAATTCAGGAAGGACCCCAAGACCTGGCTCTTCGATTGAACCACAGTACCTTTCGACGGATCAACAGTCCCCCATCCCTCCCCAGCGACTTAAGTTGAAACCCTTACAGGTGAATAGTTGTGCTTTACAAGTCTGATTGATTGATATCTTGTGAATATCCTCGCTGTATCCGCATCCATTGATACAATACCTCGGAAGTATATATTGGATTGGCCTTGACCACCAGCATGAATTTATCTGGAAATAATGAGAACCCCTTTGTTGTCAGATGGGCACTAAGAGCAAGGCAGATGTTTCTGTAACATCAACTGGTTCTATTACTACCGCCTTTGCTTCTCACACCATTGTTTACAAAGATTCAAAATCAGTACCACTGATTTGGGCATATACGTTGTAAGGGTCAAATATTTACCAAACCTTAGTTGGACAAGAGGACACCTTTTTCTAATTTTGGGGAGGACTACCAAATGCCTCTGGATGTCCCTGGATATGTTTGTGTAAAGGACTTATTTTTGGGGTTCTAGGCCCTCAGCGTTCCTTAGGGCCTAGAACTCATGCTGTGCACCATGTTGTGTTACTCCCAAATTATTGGGGATGCATCTGCTGGATTGACTAAGCCATTGAAAGAAACTGTGACCTTTTTGGCGAAAACGAAAACTGACAGGTTTCTCTCACTATTCCCTACTGAGCTATAATCATATAGACAAGTGTGTTAGGAGTCAGAAAACAACCTGCCAGAGAGTCTCTTGTCTGCAGCTGGCATGCACATTCTGTCCAAAAATCAATATGCACACACAGCAGTTTATATTTTTACACTAAATGTATGATTTATTATTTATTTTACACTATTTGTCTACAGCAAGTACTATACACATTAGGGAAAGTTTAGATAAACTCCGCTTAAATTTCATCATAAATCCCTAATCAATTGGTCTAATTCCTCCATAAGATGTAGCTAGCTGTCTTACAGCATAGCTGCATTAGTCTATTTGCATTAACATGTGATGTCATGTTAGGCTGCAACTGCCCTTATTGCGCAATCAGGCTTGAAGTCGGAACTCCATACTTCAGTATCCCGCCGGCAAACGCCCTGTTTGTTGAATCCCACCCCAAACACCTTTCTTATGCTTGGTAATCTCTAAAGCAAAGGAGGGGTTAGTTAGGACTTGGAAATGTTCCTACTATGGCTTGATAACGTGAACCTCAGAAAACTTGACAATCACATCTTATTAGTCACACTCTTTTGCATTCAGTGCATGCTGTGAAAAAGACGTGAGTGGATCTGCAGAGCTGCCTATAAAACGTGGACTTTCAGCCAACTTATTCGAATATTTGACTTTTTTAAAAAAAATTGGACAGTTTGGTTCTAATTTTAGGTCACGCATGTGCTCTCGCTTGCGAGAGATATTGATTTGGATAAACGGATTGGAATCCGCCCATTGCTTACCATTTGTGAACTTCATTGTCTCTCACATTTGGTACCTTCTAATTGGGCAGTGCGAGCTGGCTTCACTATCTTTTCTTTAGGTAGGAGCATGGACAGATTGCTTCAGATGGATTAGGTCCTTCCACTGTGATTGAGGTATCATTATAATTTTTTTCTCTTGCTTCTTTCCCTCCCAAGCCTTGCCCCTGTTACTTCTTCGCCTTCCCACCTCCCTTGTCCATGTTGCTTCTTGCTGTCCCATCACCCGTGTTGCTTCTTTCTCTCCAACCTTGTTGTCCATGTTGCCGTTTCCCCTCCCACCCTGTCTGTTTTGCTTCTTCCATTCCGAACCCCTGTCCTTGCTGCTTCTTCCACTACCACCCTTTCTGTGCGGCTTCTTCCTCTCCCACCCGGTCCATATTCCTTATTCCTCTCCCACATTGTGTGGGGTGTATGGTTGGGAGCATGTTGTTTTTGTTTTGAGCCTATATGGGAAGTGTTTTTATGTTTGTCTTGATAACCAATGGGTTGGGATTATAGTTTTATGGGATGCAGCGGATGGTTGGGTGCCGGGTCAGGGTATGTGAGAGTTAGATGCCCAAATTCTAAAAAATTTAAAAAGATAATAAATTAAGGACTAGCCAGCTTAGCCAGTAGCACATGAAGTAAAAAAAACACAGGGGTACAACAGCTTCACAATATGATGTTTACCCTCTGGCTGGCTTATTTTGCTATTTTACTATGTGCTTGTACTGCAGTTGTACGGAAAGCAAAGCGCTAGAGTACACAATAAAATTGCCTATGTGACTCCTGGGGCGACAAGTTCTACGTCGGGTACTACACATAATGATAGACCTGCATTACCAGCTCCCAAGACAGCACCGGCACCAGTGGTATCAGCTCCATCAGATGCCACAGGGGGATCCAATGGGGTACCCATACGGACATGCAGGCGTCCAGTTGATCTTCCACCCGATTGTGTACCCTACGTTGTGGTTTTAACTAACGTCCCAATCCTAACCCAGCCCCCAAATGATTACGAGACGGCGGATTCTTTGAGGAATAAAACAATCTCCTGGTTAAACCGTCATTGTGGTTATCCAGTCGGCTACTCTGATCAAATCATCTCTATCAGAAGAGTCAACTGGATCGGTAACACCAAAAAAGCCTGTGGGGGGGATTGTGTGATTATTAATTTTAAGCACCCGCAACATGTTGCGACTGTCTTACTTAGAGCAGCCGCAATCACACAGTCAGAGACGGAAGTAGTCGCTAGACCACTGGGCTACTTTTATAATCATCTAAGCAGGTAACCTCCCGTCAGTTGTAAGGAGAGGGTAATGAGTAATTTTACCTATCCATCTCTGGTAAATAGACCTGCAATACCTAACTTCTGCCCTGGTTTACAAAATGGCTTATTCACTCCACATCTGCATATGGTGAACCCTATGTCAGTGGGGAATAACTCGTTAATACATACCCCCAACCCATTTGTATCTTTTGGTAGTACGCCATTGTTTGATAGTGGAATGGTCTACCAGGTCCCAATTCAGAACAGGTTTCAGTCCCTGAGCTACTTAGACCAAAACGATTGACATGAGATTGACCCGTTACGGGATGCTGTAAATAGTACTTTTGATGAAGAAGTAATTTTGTCTACAGATGTATTGGGCAATGATGTGAGCTTAGACTGTACGCCGATAGGGGGTGATGTCTCAAATTTAATACCTAACATAGAGCTTTTTAATATAGAGAATAACATGCCCATATCCAGTGTTGAACAGCCTATTGTAAGTCAAGAGAGTGAGAAGGTAATTTGTCACATTGTCAGCTGGAACATTGCCGGATTAGCGGCTAAGGAGGACATGTTGGGATGGAAGGACTTTATGCATCTATTCAGTATTCTTTGTCTTCAGGAAACCTGGTGCAAAAACTTTAAAGGCATCGATGGTTTTGTATCATATGAGCTTCCAGCAGTGCCTTCAACCCATGGTAGAGCCAGAGGAGGGTTGCTGGTGTTGATTTCAGTTAAATTACCTATCACAGTGAAAAAGTTTGTTAATGTGGGGGCTCATTCACAAATTCTATGGCTCACACATGAAGCTGGCAGAAATATACTTCTGATTAATTTCTATAATAATACATTTGATGGCACTAGACATGTTGCAATTAATGAATTAGACATGACATTGAATAACCTTGTGAAGAATTTTAATGGTGTATTTGAATTTATTTTTGTGGGGGATTTTAATGTTTCTGTGTGCCCACTATCTTCTCAGAAGGTTTGCGGTGTGTATAACCGTCTAGGGGAGGCTGATGTCCATTTCCCTCATCATACCTATGGGGAAACTCTGAACAATTTTTTGATACAGTATGATATGGAAATTATGGACAATGTTAAAAATGATGTGGGTGAAAATATTCCAACTTTTAAAGGAAGAGGCGCTAATACTATTATCGATTTTATTTGCATGTCATCAACCCTTGCTCCGTTATGCCCCATGCCTAAGGTGATTGATATTATGTTAAGTGATCACAACTGCTTGATTACCGAATTAACTTTCTGGAACAATGTCTATGCTTGTGAACAGGGTAACATTGTTAATATAGAACCACATAGACCGAATGGATTTAGATTGAGGTGGAAGGGAGAAAAGGCGGATATAACATCTGATTCCATCATTTCTAGTTGTCTGATGGAGATCACGGCAATACTAGAACAGGATGACACCTCAACTGACAGTATTGACCACTTTAACAGAATCAATTCAACCATCAACAAGAAGTTTACTAAAGAGGCTGGGTCCAAGCAAAGGTGTCAAAGGGGTTGGTTTGACCATGCTTGCTCTACTGCCCGGATTGATCTTAAAGAGGCTTTAGCAGCTAAACCAAGGGATAAGAACCTGGTGGTTCAACTTAGACAGGGATATAATTTGACCCTTAAACGTAGAAAAGCTGAGTTACAGCAGGAAGCGTGGGATAACCTTAGCCAAGCAGCGGATACGAATAACTGTACCCTGTTCTGGTCCACAGTGAATAGCCCATTCCTAAAAGATGATAAGGTGTCAGAACTCACATCTAATGTGAGCATGGAATCTTGGATCCTACATTTTTCTAATATTTTTGATTCTATTAACACAACAGATTCCCATGAAGAAGGCTGGCCCATCTTTGCCCTAAATATTACTACAGATGAAGTCATGGCTAGTATAAGTACCAGTAAAGGAGGAAAGGCCCAGGGCCCGGATGGCGTCCCCATAGACGTGTATAAGACTGCACCGGAGATTTGGGGCCCATTGTTGACCAAAATCTTTAACGCAGCCATCTGTTGTAAAATACCGTCTACCTGGGAAGAGTCAATAATCATCCCCATTTATAAGAAAGGTGACCGGGGGGATGCAAAAAATTACCGACCAATATCCTTACTGGACTCATCTATTAAAATTATGAGTAGGGTCCTCCTAGTAAGATTAGAGGAGTGGGCAGAAACCAATGAGATCTTAAGTAACAGTCAGTTTGGTTTTAGAAAAGGCCGTGGTACCATTGAACAGTGCCTGAATTTAGAGCTTCTGGTAGGGAAATACACCCAGGCCAAAAAAGGGTCGCTTTATTTATGTTTCGCTGACCTAAGCAGCGCTTTTGATTTGGTAGACCACGCTATTTTATGGGTCAAATTATTAGAAATGGGGGCACCTGAAGGCATTATATATTTCCTTGCCCGCTTGTACGAAAAGCTCCGCACCAGTGCCCGTTATGGACCTAATGGGGAATGTACGACCAAGTTTGGGATAGGAAGAGGTATTAGACAGGGGTGCGTTTTAGCGCCCCTGCTTTTTAGTGGTGTGGCTCACTGGTTAGAGGCGGCAGACCCGAGAGCAGAGGACGGCCCGGGACCAGGGTTCGATTCCCGGCGCGGCAGGTTTCTGGACCAGAATCAGCGGACTCGATAATTCTCTCGCCTCGGTGCCCACTCTGATCAGCGATCACACTCGGCAACTCTGGGCATTAGCTTGCCTCATCTTCACTAACGGCCCCACCAGACCGCCGGGGATGCCTGGTCTCACCCTGGAGATACCCATTAAGGGACCATCTCTCAGGGAAGCCAGGAAGGGTTTCGCAGCGGTCGAAGCGCCTTGGGACCCTACGGGTAAGTAGTGCGCTATATAAATGCCTATACATTTACATTTTACTCTCTTCATAAATGAGGTTGATTCTGTCCTGCAGACAGTCGCTGCGGATGCCCCTAGAGTAAATAATCTTAATATACCTGTACTACTCTATGCGGATGACGCAGTGTTACTGTCTAGGACTCCCCTGGGTCTTCAACGTTTGATTGACCGTTTTGTACAATTCATCCAAAGCAGGAAACTGGTGATCAATAAGTCTAAAACATATGTAATGGAGTGTGGACCGGGAAAAAGTAAAATTAAAGGTAAAACCCACTATTTAATCGATGGTGAATCGGTTAAAAAAGTTGAACATTTTTGCTATTTGGGAATTACTTTTTCCAATAATGGGAGCTGGGCCACTGAACACAAAGCTGTCAGAACAAAGATGATCAGGAGTGCCAACGGGGTCTTTTTGTTTGCCAAGAAGCTGGGGAATAGACGTATTAAAGACATGTTAAAAATTTACCAATCGAGATGTCTTTCTGCGGCCCTTTACGGGGCTGGCATCTGGGGTGTGTCACCTGCGAGGAGCCTCCAGGTAGAAGAGAATATCTTCCTGAAAAGGCTCCTGTGTTTGCCCAAGTCTACCTCCAACTCTTTGGTTCATAAGGAGACAGGGATTTACACCCTAACTGATATGATCATGTTAAGGCCCCTATTATTATGGCGCTCAATTTGGCTTAGCGACAGTACCTCATTGAACAGAGCAATTATCGAGGATTGTCTTTTATTAGACCAGCACTTAAGGATCCCTTGGATTAAATACATTATTGAATGTTCTCAAAAGATTTTCGGGACCAATGTGATTAATGATCCGTACAGTGTCTCGGATATCTCCAAATCAAATATGAAAACAATTTTTATGAATTACTGTAATGAAAGGCATTCTTTGGAGGATTCTAAGTTATCCACATGTGTACTGTACAATAGCATGAATGAATTTATTGGATTTAGTCCGTATCTGTCACAAGTTACTAGAGTTTCGCATCAGTTTGTACTAACCAGAATGAGGATGGGTATAGTACATTATCTTGTTGCGTGCCCTAACATTAAAACGCGCCCTATTGGCCCATGTAAATGTGATAACAAAACGGAACAGAGCACTAAGCACTTTCTTTTAACATGCGAATTGTATAGGGAATTACGGAAATTCTACTTGAAGCCTACGCTAAACAGATTTGGAGTAAGAACTACTACGGATGCTATGAGACTGCTTTTTAATTTGAATCATCCGGACATATGCTTTTTTACTGCTACTTTCATGCTCAAAGCTATTAGCGCCAGGAAAAGTATGTGTTTTTAAAATATGTAAATATTTTTAAATATTTATTCCATCCTCCTCTGGATATTTTGTATTATGTGTTTTCTTTAATGAAATATGTATTTTTAATACATTGTTTGTATTTGTAACTGTATGTGCTTTTATGGACATGTTTTTTAAATGTTCCGAATAAAGCTTTATGAGTATGAGTATGCCTATGTGACTCCTGGGAGTCACAAGATGTGCCCTGTATAACTGACCACAAGCATACCCAGACATCTCTTCTCCCAGGTGTGGAAATTCTTTGCAAGTCTGAAGGTTAATGTCCTGGAAGGAAAGTAAAAAGTTTACTTGAACTCTGGAATGCTGGTGTGCCATTTTGAACATTGGTGCGGCTCAGGGCCAATAACGGCTGATGTAAGCCTTCTGCTCCAGCTTTTCAATGTTTATCTTTCTGTTTCTCTCTTTTTAATTTGAAACATTCTTCCCTCAGTTGGTGGAATGGTCTATTAGGCTTATAGCCCTTCTGCCTTGGACTGAATCTATTACTACAGGCCTTCTCCCTTGTTTTAGTCCCTCGCCTGAGGGACCGGCATAAAACTGTTTCAGGGTCTTTAACAACCAGCATAGTCCTTGGTCGCAAGCTATAATCTTAATACAAGTTCGGAGTGAGCCTGTGAGGTACTGTTGAGCTCTTCATTGAACAGAGTCCTAAACATTCTGATGAAATGCTTGTTAACATACAGGAGGTTCTTTCTTAAGTTCAAGAATAGTCTTAGATACATCCTGCACGCATGTGTTCTTGCATACAGAGCACATGAAAAATGACTAGAAAATGCCGAATGTGCATAATATGGATGCTTAAGGTACAAAGATGTAGAGGAAGCAGTCAAATCACATAAATACACAAAAATGTTCCTTGAAAAAGTAAGTTGTAAGTTCCCATTAAATAGTTAAAAAAGTGTCAGCCTGAGAGAAATGGAAAGGAGATTCCAATGGACATTGGTCATTCCTGAGAAGGGTAGAATTCCAGGGCAGGTTCACAAATTCATTGTGATTGGTGGTAGTACATGTTCTCAGTGGTAAATTGCAGTACTACGTGGTGTACCATGAAAGTGAGCTTGAGGCAGTGGTAGAATGTGACGAGAGATCATGCATGTTTAAATAGATGCAATTACAGTTGAGCACGACAGCAATCCATGAAAGGAGCCCAATACTACAACAACCCATTAAAATAACCCAACAGAATACCAATGGTGCAGCACAATTTAGTGGTTCATGCACTTATGCATCATATTTACTCATTATACAGTAACAATGGTAATCTGTGTGCTCCGTATTATTTAAATACAAGTAGATGGCTGTATCTACCTATAGCATGAGTCACCTATATCGCGATATTATAATCAATGTATTTGCCCATTTGGGCGGCAAATCTGTCAGGATGATGGCGTAATATACTCCATCGCACTGGTGGAGAAACAGGTTGTCTGCCAGGATCAAAATTAGCCCATAGTTTGTTCAGAAGGGCCTATGTATAAACACTTGAATCCCCATGTTGATGTAAAGTAAATCAAGAAAATTTGGCATTTCTTTAGTTCCCCAACTAGGCTTGACACTGCCCGAGCCCATAGAAATAATCTGATTTGTATCATGAACCCTATTGAGAAGAAAGTTATTGATGATTTGGAAGCCAGGAGGGCTATGAAACACCATAGAACATTGAGAGGGGTGGGCATCAGGAGAAGCATAAAGAGATGGGAGTTTATCCTAAGTTACATTTAGACTGACAACACAGAGGAAATTGTGTGTATATATGGAAGGGAAGATAAGGTTCACAAATGTTGATGGGAGTGAGTCAGTGCGATCACAAGTTTGAGGTTGTGGGGAACACAGATCAAGTGCTTGCAAGAAAAGATCCTGTAATTCCTGGTTTTTAATATGTATGTGGACAGCAAGCCTATTTTAAGCTGCCTACTAATTGGGCAGGTACATGCTACTTAGCTTTAGTTTTCCCTGAGATTGAAGAGGGTGCTTGAGAAGCAGTTGGAAATGGATTTTCTGCTACAGGTAGATGGCTTGGCAATATTGGTAGTGGGTTTCTTAGCACTATAGGTAGGCTTACAATGATTATTGGCGTTTCCTTGGTCTGCTTATTTGCTATGGTGAAGGGTTTTAAATACACGAGAACTAAGAAATTGGTAGTGGAAGGAAAAGGCATAAAAAGGAAAAGGGATGAAGATGAAATGGAGGGGAAACAGTGCAAGGCTTATAATGAGAAAAAGGAATTAGGGAAGTCTAGATGTAAGATGCTGAATACAACTAGGTTCTGAAATGGTCTCAGTAGGTTGATTTGTTCTGTGTGATGGCTATTCTAGCCATCAGAGTGGGGAAATGGTGTAGCGCAATTTATCGCTTCATGCGCTTATGCGTCATATTTACTTATTACACTGTAACAATGTTAATCTGTGTGTCACTGTATTATTCAAATAACAGTTGGTGTCTGTATTTACCTGTAACGAGAGTCACATATACAGCCACATTATATTCAATGCATTTGCTCATGCTAACTGTACTCGGTTTGCTGCCATCTTTTCCTCTCTTAATGTTGACAGGACTTGTGCTTGGTACAAAGCCACTTGAATGATTTCTTTAATAAAATGATTGAACGTATCATGTTTTTCTTTACACTGCAAGTACTGACTCAAGATACACTTGTTAGTTGGAACAGGGCTTTCTTTATTGTTAGGGATTGTTGGATTTTAGCAAGCCTAATCAAATTTACGTCGTAGGGACGGGAGAAAGCCTCCTGTACCAGGCCGATCAAAATGTTGCTAACTTCAGTGCTGTGCAGCTGAGCACCTCTTTGTTTAACACTGAGAACGTGGGCAGTCTACCTGCTCCCAGAGAACATTGTCTCCAGATTGGACAAACCAGGGGAAGTTTGCAATAACTCGCAGGCAAAGTTCAATGGTTTGAATGACAGTCTTTATTTACAGCTCCCGCTAGCACGTCATGGCCCTGGCCAGGCACATACAAAATGGCAGTGTCCGCCTGAGCCACCAACTGTCACATCTCCTAACGTGCCAACGTGCTGCACGAGACCTATGCCTCGCGCGTCGCACACAGGGCGCGCGAGGCGGACTAGCCCACTACATATCTCCTTTCCCTAAAACAAACAGAAAAGAAAGAAGAGAGAGAGGAGAGGAAAAGCAGAGAACAGGAAAAGAGCACAGAGGAAGGAGAAAGAATTAACGTCGGTATCTAATCGGAACTCCGATCGCTCTAGTGCTCCTCCTCACCATTGAGGGTTGAGGAGAAGAAGGCTGAACACTGAGATCACTTGGGGGATTAACAAGTGAAACATTTTTTGCATCATTAGAACTCTGCAGATCGTTCTTGACGTTTTTCACTTTTACCACCTTGTTAACATTCCACCAGTTTTGTCCATTAACCCGAACAGCACTATCGCACACTTTGTCCACAACTACAGTTTCACTGAACTTAGATTCACCTTTTTTTACAAACCCTTGCTTCTTTATTCTTACACAGTCCCCCACAGCAAACTCCCTGTTTTTTTACCCGTTTCCTCTCATCAAAGTATTCTTTCTGTTTGGACTGAACTTTTTCACTCATGTTTCTTACTCTTTCATCAATTTCTTGGGGAGTAGCATTAGATTTGAACCATTTGGACATCCATGCAGGTCTAAATTCTGTACATGGTTTTCTGCCTCTCAACAGTTCAAATGGAGATACTCCAGTTGAAGAATGGGGGGTGGTCCTGTAAAACCATAACATAGCCCTTACACTCAGGGGAACAGCTTTGTTGTGCTCTATAGCCCACTTGACACAGTCACCTATAACTCCGTTGAGTCTTTCCACCAAGCCATTGGTTTGTGGGTGGTAAAGGGAGCTTCTGCAGTGAGTGATGGCTGATTCTTTAAGAAACTCTTCCACCTTAGTGGAAACAAAGAAAACCCCATTGTCGGAAATAATGGAAAGAGGAAATCCTTCTCTCATGAAAATTTCTTTCATGAAGTCGATAATCTCTTTTGAGTCAACTTTGGACACAAACTTAGCTTCTGGCCACTTTGTATGATAATCCATCATCACTATTGCAAATTTGCATTGATGGGGTAGACTATGGAAAGGCCCTAACACATCTATACCTAGTTTTTCCCACGGAGCACCTGGAGGGGGTATGGGCATCAGAGGTGAACAGGCTGTGCGAAGACATTTGTCACTTGATGAACAAACTGTGCATTCCTGCACCATGGCATCAATGTCTTTGTCCATCTGTGGCCACCAAAAGTACTCTCTTACTCTACGTTTGGTGAGTGTGACACCAAGGTGCCCCTCATGGGCTTTGACTAGGAGAGTGGATCTAATGTTTTCAGGAGGTACCAGTTTTTCCAACCTGAAAACCAGGCCATCCTCAATTGTAAGTTGATCACCCACCTTTACATAGGGTTGTAATTCCACCCTCACATTCCTTCCTCTAGGCCACCCTTGTGCAATATACTTCTTCACCTCTTTTAAAACCTCATCACTTTCAAGAGCCTCCCTCCAACCTTCTTGTCCCACAGAACATACAATCATCAATTCAACACTGGCTGTGATACAGTCTTCTTTTTCGTCATAACAACAGTCATCATTGCATTGCATAGTCTGGCTTGTAGTGGCCGGCAAGCGTGACAGTGCATCTGCCCTCACATTTTTTCCCCCGGCAATGTGAACCACTTCAAAATTGTATTGTAGTAGCTTAGATGCAAGACGGGCAATGCGGGGTGTAGCATTTCGGCTTTTTGTGTTACCAAGAATAGACACCAAAGGTTTGTGGTCCGTTTGAAGTGTAAACTTACGCCCCCACAGATAATTTTTTAATTTTTCAATGCCCCACCAACATGCTAGGAGTTCCTTTTCAATCACAGAGTAATGCGTTTCCGCCTCTCTAAGTACTCTGGATGCAAATCCCACAGTGTGTTCATTAGGGCCAACCTCCTGTGTCAAGACGGCTCCTAACCCATAGTTGCTAGCATCCACAGTCAAGGTACACGGGACGTCCTGCACAAACGGTTTCAAAGCTTTGACAGTACTCAGTTGTTCTTTGATCCATTCGAACGCTACCTTGCACTCTTCATCCCACACAAATTCACTTTTGTCCTGTAACAACCTTGAAATGGGGCGTATTTTAGTAGCATAGTCTTGGATAAAACGGGCATAAAATTCTGTGAGACCCAATAGTGATTTCACTCCAGCTTTGTCTTTAGGTGCAGATGCATCGACTATGGCTTGAACTAAGCTCGGCTTTGGTGTGACTCCTTCACTTGAGATGGTGTGGCCCAGATATTCAACACTGTCTTTCGAGAACACGCACTTGTCCCTTTTTAGTACGACGCCATGTTCTTGAAAAATTGACAAAATCTTGCTCAACACAAGGTCATGTTCCTGTTGATCCTTAGCAAATAACAGGACGTCATCTTGAAATATTGGCACATTTTTGATTCCCTTGAGCAGATTGACCATAACTCTCTGGAAGCCAGGCCAAATGGCATACAATAGAATTGAAACAATCCTGAAGGAGAGTTGAACGCTGTGAAGTGGCGTGAATCCTTGTCAAGTTTGATTTGGTGATATGCAGAGGCCAAATCCAGTTTTGTGAAAACCTTTGCCCCTGCAACTACTCCCAACATTTCCGAAATATTTGGTAATGGGTGCGAATCCACCCAAATCACTTTGTTTAGACTGCGCAGATCAATGAAGATCCTGAGTTCGGTTTTCTTCTTCCGTGCTACCACTAAAGCCGAAGACCAATCTGACGACTCAATGGGTTCAATAACTCCCCTTTTCTGCATTGACAAGAGTTCTTTTTCCAAATCACCTCTTATGCTGAAAGGAATACTTCTTATTTTCTGTTTGACTGGCACAGCATCACTCCTTATCTTTATTTTGTGCTTGAACCCTTTGATCTTTCCCAATTCTCCAGAAATACTCTTGGGTATTTATTGAGCAATTCTACCACATGTGTTTGGTCACGAAAAACCAAGATTTGATCTTTTGCTCCAGGGCATAGCATCATACTGAACAATCCTTGATGGAACCATCCTAAAATGTCTAAACCATTCACGGCGACATACATTTTCTTATATATGTGTCTGTTCTTGAACACCAAGACATCTTCAAAATACCCTAGGAGCTCTAAACTCCTCCCTTAATAAGATACAGGCACTCGATCTGGTGGCTGCAGAGGTCTATTCCCCCATTTTTCCCTGAATAAGGATTCATTGATCATTGTGATTCTAGCACCAGAGTCTACCAAAAGTCTCAGATTCTTTTCACCAACACCAATTATCGCGTAGGGATCTCCACAGTCATTAGGATCACCACTTTTTATGTTTCCTTCATTGACCACCAAAACCATGTCTTTCAGTTCACTGAGAGTGTCATCACTGTCACTACCACTTGAGTCCTTTATGCATGCGATCTGGTTAGTAATTTTTTTATGTGTTTGGCATACTTTGTCAAAATGCCCTATTTTCCCACATTTACGACATGTGGCATTCCTCGCAGGACATGGTCTTCCACTTCTTGCATGAGAAGGATAACCACACCTGAAGCAGATATCAGTTCTTTTGAAAAAATTGTTATGTTGGAATTCTTTTTTCTTCGCCACATTTTTTATGCGCACAGGTGTTACTACATCTGCGTTTTTGCTTTCAAGCTCTTTGATAGAGGATTGTGATGTTTCAATACTTTTAGCTATACGGATGGATTCATCTAAAGATGGATTTTCCAAGGACAGCAACTTTTGTCTTTTAGTTTTGTCAAGACATTTACTTATGAATTGATCACGTACCAATTGTTCACTGAAATTCTCAAATTCGCATTATGCCACCATTTTTCTCAAAGCAGTAATGTACGTGTCAACGTCTTCCTCTATTTTTTGCACTCTTTTGAAGAATTTGTGTCTTGATACAACAACACTGGGTTGTTTGTCATATCTTATTTTCAACTTTTTTACAGTGTTTTCGTATTCATCCGTTTCTTCGCCACCTTCATCAACTACGTCTGGTAAGTGTTTGAGTGTTTCTCTTCCTTCAAACCCCAACAAGTGAAGTAGTAAGAATCTTTTTCTTTCTGCTCTGAACCTGTGCGCTCCAATTGCCCCCAAATAATTTTCAAATGCGTCGAACCATTTTCTCCATGGTACAGGTGGTTCCCCAGGGGTATCTAAGAAGGGAGGCGGTGGATGAATTGACTGCATCATTGCTCTCTTGATTTATTTGCTTTATTTATGAAACCAGAATTTATAACATTTAGGGCTATATGTATCATTGAAATTCGCATTCGCAAAGGCCGAAGTTTGCAGAATTTCGGCCTTTGCGAATGCGAATTCTCAATATGGTATGTATTAAGCAAATGTGGGTCAAAATAAGGAATCGCACAATTTGCGATTCCTTATTTTGCGATTGCATTTAAGGAATCGCACAATTTGCGATTCCTTAAATGCAATGTATCATGCAAAAAATTATTGCTAATTGTCCCTAAGGAATCGCAAATTACCACCAATTTCAAGTTGTTGGTAAGTTGCGAATTCCTTTCAAAAAGCAAGTTTTTTAAAAAACAAAAGGTGCCATGTGACCCTCATACATGCCCTTAGGGCATGTATGTGCGCCATATGCGCACACATGCACAGCACCCTTGAAAATATTCTCAATTTGCGATTAGCAAATTGCTAATCGCACATTTCCCCTTCATTCCTATGGGCCTCCTGGCCCATAGAAATGAATGGGAAATTATTCCTTAATTGCGATTAGCAATTTGCTAATCGCAATTAAGGAATTTTAAGAAATCGCTAAAAAGAAGCTGATTTCTACATACATACCATTTTGCAATTTCTAAATAGCGATTCCTTAAAAATCGCTATTTAGAAATCGCAAAACGGAACTATGATAAATATGGCCCTTACTTCAGAGCGTTTTTATTATTTTTTTTCCTCCACTTCTAATCTTTTTTTTATTAAAATATGCGAATCACCTGTGGTTTTCACAAAAACAGGAAGGAAACCTTCAATTGTTCCCTTGAGCACTTCTTCCCTAGGCCTAGCTAGGACGGTATGTACTCCACACGGCGTTATATGGGTTGAAAACACCACAGTGTTGTCTTTACAAATCTTTTTGTTATAATTTATGACGTGCTTTATCACTTCCACACAATATTTAATTGGTTCGTGGCCCAGCGATTTTCTCCTTGTGCATTACCTTTGCTTCAAGTCTTTGTTTACTGAAATGCTCATCGGCACAAATTAACGTGGGAGAATATGTTCCTTCTCCTTTAAGAAGCAAGCGAGGAGGTGTTAACTAGATCGGGGAAGTTTCATGAGGAGGATTTGTCTACTCACGCTAGATTCACGTTTCTTTCCAGCGCATCGCCCATCACCTCAGCTTCTTCCCTCGTAGCGGCAATGAGGAGATGCAGACCCCAAACTCTTCCACCGCCGCGCCACGCTCCATCTCATACCTCTCTACAATAGCAGACAGTCATAACGTTCTTCACTCGCGTGGACAACGTTACCTTGTCTCGTCTGCTTCATTCAGTTTCGATGCCTGAACAATACACGCTCCATTTTCAAGGTAATCTTTACTTTACTACCTTTTCTTTTCTCGGGTCCGTTGCGGGAACTGTAGTGCCTCGTCGCCAGAAACGAGTGTAATAACTCGCAGGCACAGTTCAATGGTTTGAATTACAGTCTTTATTTACAGCTCCCGCTAGCACGTCATGGCCCTGGCCAGGTACATACAAAATGGCCGTGTCCGCCCGAGCCACCAACTGTCACATCTCCTAACGTGCCAACGGGCAGCACGAGACCTATGCCTCGCGCGTCGCACACAGGGCGCGCGAGGGGGACTAGCCCACTACAAAGTTGTTAAGATGAAGGTTCCAGAACTTTCCATTGCTTAATTATTATGTGTTCCTTGGAATAGTTTAGGGGATCTTGTTCTGTCTTCACTGAGAGAAAACCTTTCTCAAACTCAGTTGATTTCCCCTGCCAAGGGCCTTGAGCTTCAAGCTTGAGCACCCATGCATATTCCCTGAACCCTAACTTGGTTTCTTTGATGCTAACCCCTTTCCCTTAAAAACTTTCCCTTGCCACTTTGAATGATTTGTTCAGAATAGGGAAATTCCTTTATGGAACCAAAATATTACTTGCTCTGTGCACTCTACAATGTCAAATTTTGCATTGTTTTTACTTATATTATGCAAATTTAGATTGCATAACCATTTTGATACATATGCTTTTTTGGAAACATTTACTTATTAATTGATTGATTTGTACTTTACTAAATTCTATATTAAACCTTCATGGTCATGGCTTGGCCACCAACCTCCCTGTCGCTTTTGTGCAGCCAAATTGGTTTCACTGTCATTGAAATGTGTTGCTGAAGCTCGCTCCTTTCATATGCTTTCAGTTGACAATTAAAGGTCCATACGACTGGTGGAGGATCCTGTACGATTACTACAGTAAGGTATTTAGGTGCAGGGAGATACGCCGCATTACTAAAATAGCACAACAACATACCAGCACAGCAGAAAATGCCAACACTTCACAACGAAACAAAGCAAAGCACAATAATACAGTAGAACAGACCCTCAACACTATACACAAACACATCAATAAGACGAGACACGAATACAATACAAAACAAAAACACAATACAACACACCAGCACACAAACACAACTGTAGAACACATGATGACAACACAAAGCATAAAACACAACAACAAAATAAAAACACAATACTACAACACACCAATACAACAACTCAACAACAAGACAACACTTTACACCAATACAATCCAGCAAAAGAATTGTGTTGTCTTGTTCTATTGTGTTGTTATGTTTTGGTCTTATGCTGTTACCTTGCTGTGATCTGCTGTTGTTTTTTGCTGGCAGTTTGTTGTGTTCTGGTTTGTGTAGTGGAGTGCTGTTTTTCTATTTTATTATTATGATTTGTACTGTTGTCTTGTTGTGTTCTATTAGCTTTGTGTTATGTGGTTTCCCTAATAGACTTCGCCAGATGGTATTACATTTCCTGCAAAAAAGGCGACCATTAACGTAACAGGTAAAAAATAACTTTTTCCACTGACAAAGGAGATCAGATGCCTCCGCTTCAGTTCTACGCCTTTCATAGGACCCCGCAGCCTAAACCCTGTCACAGACAGACCATGCCTTACATAATGATTTCCAAGATCACCTTGTGATGTGGCCCCTAGACTAAGATTTCTTTGGCATGAATATTTCAAGATATACAGCACGCTTTCTAAGCATGATCCTGATGCCCTCCATAAAACCAAGCATTGGAAACCTGCTAGGTCTTTCCTTTCAATTATTTTTTGGCCATTTCGATACAGCATGTCTGAAAGTAAAAAAAGCGACATGATGGCCAGTGCATGCCACATCAAAGAGCTTTTTTAAAAAATTGCTGGTGAGGAGCAAGAGATAGACATTAGGCAACACGAAGGGAGAGAGGGCGTGTGGGAGGAAACATGGGTAAAAAGAAAAAGAGCTATGGTGCAGTTAGTTTTGGCTACATCATAGCAATTTCTTTTGTACTGCAGGGCGCAACACGAAGTGAGGGGAAAGGGCAGGATGAGACATGGATACTCTGCAACACGGGGAGAGGAAGGGTGTGCGGAAGGGCCAGGGAGCAAGCAGATGAACACAAACACATGCTCTCGCATGGAGTGCCTCATCAACAAGAAAAAAGTAGCTTCCACAATGCAAACAGTAGAAGGGCACAAGTACTTTGACAATGCTCCAGGGGAGGGTCAAACACAGGAAGAGGACATGAAGCCCTTACGGGTTAACAAATCAGAAGCAAACAAATGAAAGTGACAATGAACTAAACCAATGTAAGTGATGGGTTTGCTCTAAGTCCACTGTAAAGGTCTTGCATGCGTTGTCTTAGGTGAGTCCTAAAAAGACGGAGGCCAGAAAAAAGGGTATCTGAAATGTAAGCCCTTGTATAGTAGAGTTGACTTTCAATAAAATATGTGATTCAATGTGAAGCCTTAAAGGGAGCGAGAAATAGAGTAACATGGATGGATACAGTACTTAGTTTCTGTAATCAGAAGAACCTACAGCACGAAAAGCAGATTCTGGAGGATGTAAACTGCATCTGGGGAGACCAGTCATGAGCATACCCTCCGTCCACACGCGACAAAAGCAGAGCAGCAACACCTGCCCTGAAGTAAGGAGGAGGAAGAAAATATAAAATGCTCATTAGCAGGCCAATCTGAAAAACCGGCACCTGAATTTCTCATCTATATGGTGATGTATACAGTGATGTAAGAACAAAAGTGAATCCAAAATAGAATGAGAATTAATTTAGAGACAGACATCCTTTCTCAGACTGGATACATTATATTCTATTTTGATTGTATTGTCAAAGTATTACTTTCTTGTAATACAACAGCAAACATCAAACAGAGAATGAAAACAAGAGTTATTATCAGTTTCACATCACAAAGAAACAATTAAATTGCAATTCAGCGGCCTGCAGTCTTAAATAACAATGGCCTGCACTCCCCTATGTACAGCTATGAGATTTATAATACAGGTAGTATTAGGTACAGGTGCCAACTGTGCCTGACATGTCGAAAATAAGTTTAAAATATTTATTAAGCGCAACATACACCTGAGCGGTTTCTTGGCGCTGAGATAGCAAACAGTCAGCTAGGCAGAGTCAGTCGCTAAGACATAGACTGAAAAGGGGAACAGAGTTTAAGACAGAAAAGCCTGAGTGAATAAAAATGTTTTCAATGCTTTACGGAAAATGGAATATTGGGTGAGAGACCTAAGGTGGAAGGGGAGAGAATTCCAGAACATGGGGGCAAGAGTGGAAAATTTCGAGCCACCCTGTTTTTTTTTCCGGTAGCGAGGGACTGCTAAAAGATGTTGTGCCGAGGAGCGAAGGTCTCTGCCAGGGACATAAGCTTTGACGGCTGAAGATATAAAAAGAGGGGCCAGGCCCGTCCTGGCCTGAAACGCCATGCAGCCTAATTTAAACAAGGCGCGTTCCCGAACGGGAAGCCAGTGAAGGGTCTTCAGGAGGGGAGAGGTATGATGGAATTTGGGAAGACCGAAGGCAAGGCGGGCCGCCTGGTTCTGCACCAGTTGCAGTTTGCGCAGGCTGTACTGAGGGATGCCATTGAACAGGATGTTCCCGTAGTCCAGGCGGGACAGGACCAGTGCGGACATAATTAGTTTAAGTGCAGAGAAGGAAAAAAAAAACGAGAAATAGAGCGGATAGTACGGAGAGTAAGAAAACAGGAAGAAACCACCGAACCTATCTGGGAGTGCATAGTGAGTTTGTCATTTAGCTTGATGCCAAGAGTCTTAACAGAGGAAACTGGGGTAGGAGGAGAACCAAAGGAGGGGGGCCAAAATAGAGAATTCCAGGGACTGGAACAACCACCCGTAACCACAAGTTCCGTCTTATCGGGATTGAGTTTCAGGTGGTTGAAGTTCATCCAGTCCCTGATGAAAGATAGAATAGATTGGAAGTTAGAGATGGAGTCGGAGGAAGAGGATAGGTTGAAGATGAGCTGGAGGTCATCGGCATAGTTATAAACCGTGACCTCCAGCTGCTGTAGAGCAAAGATAAGAGGCGAGATGTAAAGGTTGAACAGTAAAGGAGACAGAGAAGAGCCCTGGGGAACACCGCACTGGACCTGGCAGGGGGTAGCTGAAAACTCCCCAAGATGAACCGCCTGGGTCCGGTCCCTCAGAAAGGACGAGAGCCAAATAAGGGCTGAGCCTCCTATGCCCGCCGCCCTGACACGGGAAAGTAAGATGGAATGATCCACCGTGTCAAAAGCGGCGGACAAGTCAAGGAGGACCAGCGCCTGAGATTTGCCTACGTCCATACCCTCTCTGAGGGTGTCTAGTACTGACACCTCCACTGACTCTGTCGAGTGCTTGGGTCGAAACCCAGCCTGACACGGGGCCAGCCTCCCATTCTCCTCGACAAAGGAGCTGAGCGCAGATGTAACATGTCGCTCAAGCACCTTCCCCAAAAAGGGTAGAAGGGAGATGGGACGATAGTTGGCCATCACGGAGGGGTCGGCTCCTGGCTTTTTTAAAATAGGAACGATGGAGGCGGATTTTAGTGATGGAGTGACAACCCCTTGGGCCAGAGAATCGTTAAGGAAGCCAAGAGGAGGCAAAGTACAGACAGAATAGACCTGCCGTAAGATGTGTGCCGGGCAGATGTCAGAAGGGGAACCGGATTTGATTTTGGGAAGGAGAGACAGGAAAAGTTCCTCAGAAAGTGGAGGAAAAGAATTGAAAAAGGCTAAGGCGGGGGTTGGCAGAGGATCAACAAAGAGAGGGGAGGGAGGGGGGATGTTGGATTTAATTGTCGCGATTTTTCCTACGAAGTAGGAATTCAGCGAATCGCAGAGTTTCTGGTAGGGAGGGGGTTTGAGTGAGGTCCTGTCGGAAAAAGCCAGGTCGTGAGTGATGGCGAAGATCTCCTTCGGTTGATTCTCGGCCGCCAAGATTTTGGCTGAGAAATAGGCTTTCTTGGCCTCAGTGATGTTTTTTTTGTAAGTCCCTAGGAGAAGGACATAACGGGTCTTGGAGATGGGGGAATAGTCCAGTCTCCATTTGCGTTCTGTCCGTCGAACTGTAAGCTTCAGTTCTTTCAGATCATTACTGAACCACCGATTGGCGTCTTTGGGGCGCCTAATCGAGGTGCGCCGAAGAGGAGCCAAGCAGTCGCTTCCATTCGTAAGCCATGAATCGATGGCTTTGGCTTGAGCTGCGGAGTCCAGGCCCAATAAAGAGGGAGAGGAGGCCAGAAGTGAAGTCGTAAGGTCAGATAAATTGACCTTGCCCCAATTGCGAGCCCATGAGTTTTTAGCGTGGATAGGTGTCTTGGTCAGACAGAGGCTAAGGGAAAACGAAATTAAAAAGTGATCAGACCAAGTGCAAGGGGTAACAGACAGTGCAGACAGGGGACAGTTGAGGGACCAGACTTGGTCTAGGATGTGGCCATGAGTGTAGGTGGGAGTGTGGACAAGGGAGGTGAAATTAAGAGAAAGGAGGGTTTCCGAAAATTCCTTCGATGAGGCGCATTCCTTAGGGTCCGTCGGCCAATAATTGAAGTCCCCGAGGACTAGAACCGAGGCATAGTTGACGGCCAGGGTGCCGAGTAAATCTTGAAAGGCCGGAAGAAAAGATGGGGTTGGTTGAGGTGGGCGGTAGACAAGCACGATGGCTAGGTGGGGGGAGAGAGAGGTGGAACGAGCCACCAAGTAGTCAATTCCTCCCAAGGGGGGTGAGGGGAGAATCTGAAACTGGAAGTCAGTACGGGCGATGAGGGCAACGCCTCCACCCATTTTCCCGCCCGGGCGATCGGCACGGATAGCGTAGTAGGTCGAGGGGAGGGCAGCCAGTAGAGACGGAAGAGAAGATTCAGAGAACCATGTCTCCGTTAATAGCAAAAGATCGGGTTTGTCCGTGTCTAAGAGAATGAAAAGTTCCTGGTGGTGTTTAATGGCTGACCTGGTATTTAGTAGAATAATAGATAATGGGGGAGAGCGGAGGTCAGAGATGATTGATGAGAGGGGAGCCGACGGGGAAGCCAAAGGAAGAGGACAACCTAATGGGCAGGCATGACAGGGAGAATAACAGCCCATAAAGATGGTCCGTTGAATAGTGCGAGGGTCGAGGGGCCAATGACCTTGTACTAGGGTCAGATCCGTAGAAGAGTATCGGAGAAGAGGACCAGGAGTAGCGGCCCCTAGCCCCGGCCGGCCGCGGACGGGCGCAGACGGGCTTAACTCTGGCGCAACTCCGGCGCGCCTACGTCGCGGCCGCTGCGCTCGTCCGCTGCGCTGACACATAGTGGTCGTTTTAGTAGCCGTGTGGCGAGGGGGGTGTGGTCAAGGAGAGGCCGACCAACAACCCGACCCAAGATGGCGCCCGCAGTCGAAGGCGACCGGCTTCAGGCGGACCAGGAAGTAAGTGTGGCAGGCTTGTAATCAGCGAGCCACAGGGGTTCGATTTTTAAAAACTAGCCAACAAGTACAGATACAGACAAATAGATGGGCCATATGTGTCCCAAGCATGCCAGACACAAGTATCTAACCCCCACCCTGCCCATTGATTTGCCAGTGTGTGCATGACATTAGTTATGTACAAGTGGAGTAGCCTCATAAAGGCCAGTGAGAGTCATTTCCAGAGCTCCATACCTCAGACCCAGGCCTGAGGTATGAGATCCTCCTCCCAATTAAGCATAAAGGTATAATTCATATAATAAGTTATCTAATTAGAATTAGCCCCCCTCAGAATCCCAGTCTGTTTTGTGAAAAATCATATGCTATGGATAAAGACCTTGAATGTCTTCCATTCAGTCAGTTTTAGAAACTGACTCTATGTTAGTGTTGAAAAGTAAGGAATTTGGCTCTAAGTCAGTAGTCTTCAAACTTTTTTATGCGGCCGTGAGAAAAAAAAATCATTGAGCCCCCCCTCAAATTTGTTTTACAAATAATCTGTTAAACTAGTAATGTTTAAATATGTCTAGACTCAACTAAACATTGCAGTTAATTTCTGTTACCTTTTTAAAAATGCAATCAAATACAAGATTGCCAAACATACCATTCTCGTCAGGCAGGCCTCACTAACGCGTAAAAGTATCTACAGTGTGATTATCAGAAATAGGGGTGGAGGTTTTGAAGAATATTTGGAGTCCCTTCCCTTTTGACAGCGTCTCCCAGCCAGGATATAAATGGCAAAATATGTTAGTGATGGCCCATTACAGAGCGGCTTACTGCCGCTCATTTGTTTCCACTGGAAACAAATCACTGTTATGAGCACAATGCTTCTTTTGGCCAGAGCCTGGCGCCCTCCCTTGAAGAACTTGAAGCCCCCTAGGGGGCCCGCCCCACCAGTTTGAAGTCCCCTCCTTTAAGTGCTAAATCAGGTGGTGTCTCTGTAGGAAGGTGGCAGAATTGGCCAAGGGAGTATGTGAGGGAACATTAAGATGGAACTTAGTGAGAGGTCTGAGAGCATTTTCGGGAGGGCAAGTCAATTCCGGCGACCCCTTGCTAAATACTACCTTATGTTATGTTATATTTAATTTGTACAGCGCACAGCTACTCGAAAGTGTCCCGGCGCTAGCTACAGAAAGAGAACAATGCACACAGATCAGAGACTAAATCAGCAGTGTTTTCAGCTTTTTCTTGAGCATCAAAGGGTCCTGAGTGCCTGAAGAGCCAAAGGCAACGTATTCCAAGCCATAATTTCTTTACGGACAAAGGAATTCCTGCCAAGTCTTTGGCTGTAAAATCTAGGGGTCTGCATCAGCAGCTGGCCAGACGAGCGCAGCTGTCTTCCTGGTGTGTAAAAAGCAAACCTCTTCTGCAAGAAAATGGGACCTAGTGCATGGAGGGTCCTATGTGCAATAGTTAGCGTTTTGAATTTCAAACAAGATTCGACTGGTAGCCAGTGTAAAGAGTGTAGATAGGTGCGCACACTGTGCTTTGATGTTAAGCCCAAAAGAAGTCTGGCAGCTGAGTTTTGAACAACCTGCAGTTTCTTGGTAAGAAAACCCGGGCTGCCGACCAAAAGGGCATTTGCGTAGTCCAGTCGGTACAAAATAAGGGCACAGACTACAGTTTCCCCGGCACTACCTGGCAAAAGGGGAAGAAATTTCCGCAAGGTTTTCAAGGTGCCAAAGCAGGTGCCGGCCAGTTTCTTTACTTGTGTGAAAAAGTTCAGGTTTTCGTCAAACCAGACGCCAAGGTTTTTAGCGGTGCCTTTGTCCGCAGTTGGTCGGTGAAACCCAGTCGGCCAAGGCCTTTCCTTGGCAATCCGTTCTAAACGAGCCATAAAGAAGCAGTTCAGATTTACCCTCATTGCATTTCAGCTGAGTATTCGCCAGCCACTGAAAAACCGAAGACAAACAATGCTGGGCCACCACTAATGTCATCCTCCTTGCTCCATGAAAACAGAAGCTAGGTGTCGTCCGCGTATGCCATCACTTTAGCCCCTAATGACTCCGCAAGATAAGCCTGCAGAGTCACATAGATGTTGAAAAGCAAGGGGGCTAAGTGATGACCCCTGCGGCACACCTGAGGACACCCGCATAGGCAGAGAGGCACACGGAGGAAGCCAAACCTGCTGTGACCGACCTTCCAAGAAGGACCTAATCCACAGCACGGCCGAGCCCAAAATCCCTATCTCTGCCAGACGTTCAAGGAACAAAGCATTGGGCACAGTGTCGAATGCAGCACAGAGATCCAACATAACCAGCGCAGCTCTCCCACCGGCATCCAAACACTCCCGGATCACCTGTGACACCTGTAACAGAGCTGACTCTATGCTATACGAAGCATGGAAGCCAGATTGTGCCGGATGGTAGTAAGCCTGATACCTCAACATAGTTGGTAAGTTGTGATGTAACCACCTTTTTGCATACCTTGGCCAAACTTGGTAAGAGCGAGATAGGGCGGTAGTTCTCAGGCAGCAGGGGATCAAGAGATGGCTTTTTAAGGAGAGGCAGGATCAAGGCCTGCTTCCATTCCATTGGAACATATGCCTCACGAAGCGACTGATTAACCATTAGAATCACGTTTGGATTAATGGTCTGTGCCACGTCTGACAGAAGCCTGGCAGCACGCGGGTCATTGGGTGATAAGCAATGCACGACAATGAATCATGTCCATAGGGATGGTATGCAAGACACTGTAAGCTCCATGTTTATGTCTTCATATGTCAATCAAGTGTACTATGTCATCAGTTTGTAAGATGCTCCTTGCTGAAGTCAAAAGGGGCCCTACCAATGGAACAAGAGCAATCTCGGTTCTCATTCCCGACAGTGTAAAAGTTGCCACCCCATATGATGACATAGACATCTAGCCCTCATCATTTGCTGACAACGGTGTCTTGACCGCCTGTTGCATGTCTTTCTTATAAACCGTTGGATCGCAGTCCTTGACTTAATTGATATATGCAATGGCCCGATCCATAAATATAAAGAGGGGACTTTTGATATATTCATCTATGGTCTGGAAATTGTATGAACATGATTAATGTATATTGTATTTATTTGTTTATGTACCCTTTGTTTTATACAATCTTTATTATCAACAATATAGATATTTTTCAATGCATTTGCTCATGTATACGCTTATTCCCTCAGCAATTTACTTAGACGGTCATTAATTTATCTTAAACATTTGCCTTAAGATTAACTCTATCTGTCACCATTTGGGACAGCCAGTTCCTTTGGACTCAGGATTTATACATTTAAATATTTCCCTTGTTGGCATATTACTTTTACTTTGGTTGATACCCATGCTCACAAGGGTTTATTGGATTGCTTACTTTTTTGCTGTATGAACTCTGCAGAGTCAATATTCTGGCCGGACATGCTCACCGACATTACTGGTGTATCCAACAAACGTCCTTGCACAATGAGTATCCTACCATCAACATCAACGTATGCCTGGGGATCCCTAAGGTCCAAACTCTTGGGTACCAGTCTTTTTTGGCATAGTGCTGTTGTTGTCTAGGTTTCAGGTGTAGCTCCTGCATTACTTTACTGTCATGGTGTGGCGCCGATCTATGTATGCCAGAACATATCAAAATAATCTTTCTGGGGCGTGGCCGAGACAGCGATGTGATCGGACGCGTCTCGTGTGAGCTCCGTCGCCCCGCTGAGTAAATAGCCTGTTTCAGCGACGTCCGGGGGGTTTCTCTTGCCTGGGGGCCCCCCGAATACTACACACCCTACCAGCAACATCTTCCGGAGGCGAGTCCTTTCTGCTGGGACCCCCGCTGCAGACGCCCGGAGCCCCGGGATCCCCCGCGATCGGCCTCTGGCCGCCATCTTGGCGCGGGGTTTGCCGAAGAGTCCCCTGGCCCGACTCTCCTGGTGCAAAGCTGTTTCCCGAGGCAGGCGAGGGACTGGTGCCTTCCTGGGCCCTTCTCGTGGCGGGCCTCTCCCCGCGGTGCCGGCTGCTGACTGGGCGCATCACCGAGGCTGCCGGCGCCGGGATTCCCCCCGGCTGAGGAAGCTGCGACCGCCCGGGAGCCGAGTCTGCGAGAGGCCCCGGCTTGGGCGGGAAAGTGAGGCCGGACCCAGAGTGAACGTCGGAGGCTCTTCCCATATGAGCCCCAGCTCCTGATCGCTCATCCGCCGCTGGACTTTCACGGTGAGCTGCAGCCTCTGCGCCGCCCCTTCCCCCTGGCTGTCCCTGGCGGGGTCTGGCGCTGGGAAGGCCCTGTCTCGGCCCTGGTCGCCATCTTGCCCACCAGACCGGCTGCTAGTGGGGCTACATCTGAGGGCGGGTGGCCGGCCCGCTTGTCCACGCGATCCCCTGCTACCGGGCACCCTTCTGGCCTTGTGAGCCTCGACGGAGGGCTGTGGGGCCACCCGGGCGCTGCGGGGGAAGGCCCTGACTCACGCGGGGGCGGAAGGCTGCTTCTTGCCCCAGCCATCTGAGATCCTCGGCCCGTGGGACCCGGACTTTGGCCACCACGGGAGGACTGCTGTCAGAGGACCTCCACCGCTCCCTCTGCCTACACTTTGCCTTGCCTCCCCGGTGGAGCCATCCTGCACACCCGCACAGCCCCCCTGCACGCCGGACTCCTACTGCCCAGGCACACCCTGCAGGCTGACATCAGGCCAGTCCGGCCTCAGGCTTGCGGAGGCCCTACCACATCCTGCCATCTCCTGCCTTGTGACCTAGGCCCCTGCTCGTGGATCCTGGGTTGCTGGATCACCGGGACACCTGGGAGACCTCCCTCAGACTCCTCTCTACTGCGGACCGGGGGCTGCACGCACCAGCCTGCCCCCCCCGCTATCCTTCGCCACCCCGAGCGGACCATGACTCGTGGCAAGGGGAACAAGCCGGACCCCCCAACGGCGGCGACCAGAAGTGCGTCGGTGGCTTCCATGTGGGGCAAGGCGGGCTCGCCGCCATCTTCCGGAGGCCCCTCAACGACAGGGGGGAAGTCCCTGCCACCTGCTGACTCCCCCCCAGTGACTCAGGCCTTCATGTCCTCCTTCATGGCGGACTTAAAGTCCGAAATCGGATCCCTCAGGTCGGAGGTGCACTCGTGCGTCAAAGAGTTGCGCAAGGAAGTCACCGACCTCGGCGACCGGGTTGACGGCCTGGCGAAGACGGTTGACTCCGAACCGAAGACCTGGAGCAGATCTGGCAGAGGGTGGCGACCCTGGAAGAGCAACATATCCAGCTCCAGATCAAGCAGGAGGACCTGGAAAACAGGGGACGACGCAACAACCTTCGCATACGGGGTGTGCCACTCGGAGAAGAGGGGACTAATACCATGGCCTACGTGGCCCTACTCCTGCACGCGGTGTGGGGCGAGGAGGACGCCCCCCCACCGCACCTTGATCGCGCACATCGTGTCTTTGGGGCGGGGAGCAAGGCGGGCCTCCTGCCCGACATTGTCACCAGGCTCCACTACTTCACGGAGAAGGAGGCCATACTAAAAGCGGCTAGAGACCACCCGGACCTGCGGTATGAAGGCCACAAGATCCAGATCTTTCAAGACTTGGCTCCCACCACGCTCCACAGGAGGAAGGTCTTCCGCCCGATCACGGAGAGACTCCGGGCCCTCAACGTTTCTTACCAGTGGGGGCACCCCTTCGCCCTCATCTTCCGGTGGGAGGGTAAGCGACGGTCCCTCCGATCCTACCGAGAAGCGGCGCAACTGCTTGATATGCCGGGGTCCCCGGATCACAGCCCATCCTGCTCTCACCCCCCGGAGAAGGCCCCTCCGCGCCCAGACTGGTCCACGGTGCGCAAACGCCGCCGGACCCCCCCAGTGGACAGCCTCTCCGCCTCACGGACCAAGCAAGACATTATCGCTCACATTCGCTCCCTCGAGGGCGACCGTGAGGATCAGGCCTCCCAGCTTCTTGTCTCCGGCGCCGAAGGAGGGGACCGTCCCTTGACTCCAGACAACATCTGAACTTGCTTAGAAAGACCCCTGTTGCCCTGAGCAAGTCCTCGCCACTTGGCCACTTGGACCTGTCCTGCCACGCCTCGGCGACCTAACCCTGCTGTTCCTGGGACTGGGGTCCTCCTCCCCGCTAGAGGGCTGCCCCCGTGCTTTTTGCCCCCTCCTGTGGGGGTCCAGTGATACAGACAATGGGCCTCGCCCCTATCGGGCCCCACTTCACAACGCCAGGCCTCGGTGCCCGCTTGATGGCTGGTCCGAACCTGAGGATCCCCCGGCTCGACACACCCCCGGACTTTCTTGTGACAGCGGGGTGGACGGGCTGCGAGACGACCTGACTTCAATTCACTCACCCAGATCTCCGCTCCCTCCCTTTGTCCCGTAGGAAGTGACATTCCTGTGTTCATCCAAACCTTCGGGTAGAGGATGTCCGGTACCTGGGACAATGCACATTGGCCCTGTTGGCCTGTTTTGGTTGTACTTCTCCTTTGCGCCTTTTATCTTCCTCCTCTCTCTTTTCTTCCTACTTTTCTCTTGCTCTGCCCTCTCTTCCTGTTCTCTCCCCGCGCTTGCGGAGGGGTGGCATGGTGGGACCTACGGGGGCTGGCACGCTGGAGGCGAGGTGAGGCTGCCGCTGCCCTGTTTGCGGGGGGGTTTGCTACGTTGGGTCTTGCGCGGCTCCGCTTCCCCTTAGTGCCATGACAGCGAACATCCCTACACCCTTGAAGGTCCTCTCACTCAATGTCAAAGGGCTCAACTCCCCCAACAAGCGGAATCAGATATGGCGCTATCTCCTACATCACTCCCCTGACATTATCCTCCTCCAGGAGACGCACCTTCTAAAGGGAGACACCAGACGCATGGCACACCCTAGATACCCCACACAGTTCTGGGCATCCTCTGACACCAAGACAGCGGGGGTGGCAATCCTCTGCAGGGCTGGCATTAGACGGGGACCCACGAAACCCTTCAAGAGCGCTGACGGGCGTTTCCTCCGAGCCACGGTGCAGGTGGGTCGTGTACAGCTCACCTTAGGATGTGTATATGCGCCCAACCAGTCGCAGGACAAATACCTCCAGACACTTCTGCGGGATCAGTTCCCATCGGGCGACCCTAATGTGATCCTGGGCGGAGACTTTAATCTGGTATGGGACCCCGAGCTGGATCGTGCGGGAGCCTCCTTCAATGGCACAGGAGCAATGTCCTCTACCCTTAGAACGCAGCTTACAGACCTGGGACTCGTGGATGTGTGGCGCTACCACAACCCGGGGACCCGGGACTACTCCTTCTATTCACACTCCCATAGGACGTACTCCCGAATCGACTACCTCTTCACCTCCCTTGAATTGGCCCGAGATTCCTTAGCTGCCGCTATATCCGACATTTCCCTATCGGACCACGCCCATGTGGAACTTTTGCTACAAGACCCCCTGGCCCATGCCACTCGTGAACGCAGATGGGTGCTCCCGCCGAGAGTCCTTCGGGACCCGGACGACGTCGCCAGCATCCGTGACGCCATAGACTCGTATTTTGCTGTTAACGACACCCCTGACCTGCCCTTTCATACGGTCTGGGATGCCTTCAAGGCCACCATTCGGGGCCACATCACCTCCCTGGCGGTGGCGCGGAGGAAGGAGGCGTTCAAAATGGAAACCGACCTGGCTAGCGAGATCAAGCAAGCAGAGGCACGGGACCGGGACTCCCCTTCACGGGCGTCTAAGAGGACTCTCGCCAACCTCAGGGGCAACTCCGCACTCTGCGCACCAACAAGGCAGAACACTCCCTGCTGGCGCTCAAACAACGCTACTATGGGGGCGGGGACAAAGTTGGCCGCCTGCTGGCCGGCAGGCTGCGGGCACGTGCAGCCAGGGCCCACATCGCCAATGTCAAGCGGCAGGACGGAACCTGCGCCACCTCTGAGAAAGCCAAGCAGGCCGCCTTCGTCGCTTACTACTCTTCTCTATATGCTGAGGAGCCTACCTCTGCGGAGGCACGGGAGGCCGTTCTTGCGGATTTCAAGGGGTCTCCACTGTCCCCGGCGTGTGCAGATACACTAGAGGTCCCCTGCAGGAGGAGGAAATCACGGAGGCTGTCAAAGACCTTCCCACTGGGAAAACCCCGGGACCGGACGGCCTGCCGTTGGCCTTCTACCGCCTGTTCCTGACCCAGCTCTGCCCGCACCTGCTGCGGCTATACGGTTCCTTCTCTGACACCACTGGCCCATCCCCCGATATGGGTCTGGCGGAAATTGCCCTGATCCCCAAGCCTGGGAAGGACCCCGATCTGTGTGCCTCCTATCGCCCTATCGCCCTCCTGAATACTGATCTTAAGATCTACACCAAGATCCTGGCCAAACGGCTGGACCCGTACATGCCGGGATTAGTAAACCCGGACCAGGTGGGGTTTATTCGGGATCGTCAGGGGGCCGACAACGTTCGCAGGCTGGCACACTTAGTGGGGAAGGTACAGCATTGGGATATACCGGCTTGCCTCCTCTCGCTAGACGCAGAAAAGGCCTTCGACCGGGTCGACTGGACCTTCTTGCGGGCGGTCCTCCGGAAACTAGGTCTTGGCCCTAACATGATCTCCAGGTGCATGGCCCCTTACCTCGGACCACAAGCCAGAATTCGGGTCAACGGCCAACTGACATCGCCGCTCTCGATTCACAGGGGCACGAGGCAGGGATGCCCGCTCTCGCCGCTCCTGTTCGCCCTAGCGGTGGAGCCGCTGGCGGAGCTGATTAGGCGCACTCCTGACATTCATGGAATCCCCCACGGGGGGCGCACCAACAAAGTAGCGCTGTTCGCGGATGATCTGATTCTTACTCTTACGCGCCCTCGGGACTCTCTCCCAGCGGTGCATAAAGCCCTCTCACTGTTTGAACAAGCATCCGGCCTTAAGATTAATCACACCAAATCTTGGGCACTTAACCTCACCATCCCCGAGGAGGAGGTCTCTTTCCTGAAGGGGGTCACACCCTACCGTTGGGCGGAAGATCACATTAAATACCTGGGTCTGGACCTCACACCCCACCTGGATTCGTGGTCCTCGAGGAACTGGGCGTCTTGCCGCAAGGAAGTCCTGGTGGACCTGCGGAAATGGAAGCCCTTGATGATTTCCTGGCTGGGGCGGCTCAATGCGGTCAAGATGTCGGTCCTCCCCCGTATTCTATATGTTTTCCAGTGCCTACCCACCCCGATCCCGCTCCACTGCATCAGGAATCTCCAACGCGACCTCACGTCCTTCATATGGGGTGGCAAGCGACCCCGGTTTTCGCAGAAAGTCCTAATGGAACCAAGAGACAGGGGCGGCCTTGCCTGCCCGAATCTCCTCCACTACTACTGGGCGGCGCATCTTCGGTTCGTGATAGAATGGGGTGCACGCGAAAGCGACAAGCACTGGTTCCACATGGACCGGGTGGTCACGGGGCGCACCATATGGGACCTGCCTTGGCTACCGCGTGTGGCGCGCTCCAGAAGTGCATACATGGCGGTCCCCACGAGGACGGTTCTTGACGTGTGGGACAGAGTGGCAGTGTCCAAGGGTCTAACCACGTTCCCCTCTCCACACACCCCCATCGCAGGTAACCCGCACTTTCCCCCTGCTGCCCGGACCCGAGCTTTTGAGAGCTGGACACAAGGGGACTGCAGGGTTGTAGGAGACCTCTTTCTTGGAGGGTCACCTAAATCATGGCTAGACTGCAGGGAAGAATTTGGCCTCCCTTTAACCGCCAGCTTACAGTATGCTCAACTGCGCCACTGGACTTCGGGAGACGACATGTATCGGGCTGCTACCAGGGCATACACTCCATTCGAGAAGTTGGCACGCTCCCTTGGGGGACTGAAACGGCTCATCTCCCAGATCTACAACATCCTGCAACACCCCACCGCTCCACCCGCGCATCCCTACCAGAGGCAATGGCAGTCGGCGACTGGCGCCGATATCACACCTTCTCAATGGGCCCGGCTGTGGACTGACATCCCTAAAACCTATCGCAGCATCCCGCAGAGGGAAAACGCATACAAGATGCTAACGCAATGGTACTACACCCCCCTGAGACTCAGCAAAATGTTCCCCACTTCCTCGCCGCTGTGCTGGAGGTGTGGCACTGCGACTGGCGACTTCGTACACATCTGGTGGTCGTGCCCTGCCCTAGCTGTCTTCTGGAAGGAGGTCCTTAGTCACATTAAGAAGGTGTTGGGTTTTCCCCTCCCTGAGGAGGTTTGCACGCTCCTGCTGGGCATTCGACCCCCCACACTTAGGGCCCTCACGCGCAGCGACTGGATCCTCACCCTTCACATGTTAGGCGCTGCTAAGCAACTCATTGCTCTGTACTGGAAGCGGGCTGAGGCACCGCCGATAACCTCCTGGTTTGTGCGCCTCTGGCAGGTCCTGACTATGGAGCTGCTCACAGCGAGGATACAATCGAGGGGGGTGTGCTTCAAGGCAGTGTGGGAACCCCTTGTGCGCCATCTGTGCTCCATCAGCTATGCCCGCCACATGCCTCCCAGACTTCGCGCTCTGCAGTTATTTGAGGACGCCCTCATCCCTGCTGAACCGAGCAGACTAGGCTCTTAGATGCTTCCCCCAGTGCACGTTTGCGTCTCCTAGCCCCCGACCGGCGACTACAGTCTTCCCCCCCAGACCCCTCTCCATCTCGCTACCACTCACTCTTCTTCCGACTTTTTCTTCTTTCCTACTTGCCACTCTGGCTTCCACCCCTCTTTGGGGCAGTTTGGGCCCCGTTGGGCCGTTTGAAAATGTGACACCACCGCTCCTTCTCCCATACGTGCCTCCCCCGCATAACGATACATCGCCAGCATATGGCCACCTCTTGCTACCACTGCCCCTAAGCCACGCGGCCGGCCCCTTCTGGGGGTTGTAGGCAGGGCGCTGTGTTAATGCTTCAACCTCCCCCGGCTCAATACACCTACCAGCTCTTTTCTGCGCGGCCGGCCCCGACACGGGGTTGTAGGCTTATCGCTGTGTTCACAATAAAAACAGATTTGAACAAAAAATAATCTTTCTGTTCAGTGTGTGCCAGAATGGCAAGATGTACAAGGATGAGAACAGCAGCCTTATAATGATGTGTTGGGAATTAAGAGCTATTTTACAGGAACACGTGGATATGAGTTCTGATTGGTTGGTGGTGTGAACAGAGATAAAATGTTTGAACTCATGTTTCTTTTATATTGGTGTTCTCGCAGACTTGAGTTAGTTCTGTTGGAGACGGTCATTAATTTATCTTAAACATTTGCCTTAAGATTAACTCTATCTGTCACCATTTGGGACAGCCAGTTCCTTTGGACTCAGGATTTACACATTTAAATATTTCCCTTGTTGGCATATTACTTTTACTTTGGTTGATACCCATGCTCACAAGGGTTTATTGGATTGCGGACTTTTTTGCTGTATGAACTCTGCAGAGTCAATATTCTGGCCGGACATGTTCACCCATGTGACTGGTGTATCCAACAACCGTCCTTGCACAATGAGTATCCTACCATCAACATCGACGTATGCCTGGGGATCTCTAAATTCCAAACTCTTGTAAATATTACTGTGTTTTTATTGGCTTTTATGATTTTAACCAAATCGAATAAAGTGTATTTTGAACTTGAACTCTTGGGTACCAGTCACAACCACTCCGAAGTAAGTGCCATACAGCACAAAAAATCTGTTAACAACCCAGTTTTGGCAAAGTGCTGTTGCTGTCTAGGTTTCAGGTGTAGCTCCTGCATTCTTTTACTGTGATGATGTGGCGCCGATCTATGTATGCCAGAACATACTGTGCCCTTTTGGCCCTATTGAAGCCCCTGAGGTTCCAGCTCAGCAGTGTTACCTCACTGGTTTAGGGGTCCACAGTTGAAGGGAGCTGGGGGTAAAAATATTTGCATACAGGCTGCACCAACTGCGCTAGACCCATTATTAATGTTTCTATACACGTGGAGCAGCGTAATTTAGACTCCACCCATACATGTCCGAGACGTGCAGTTATATACATGCACCTGACACTATATTCACTGTGGGCCTTCATTTAACAACACGAGTGAAACATTTAAACGCATTACTGAAATGTATTCACTGTAGAAACTAGGGAGTTATATACATGGGTGCAATAATGTTTAGTTTAAACATGAATTATGCATTCTTTATTACGTTTTGCACTTACACTTCAAACTAGTTGCATATGTAAACATGTAGGGGCAGATTTACAAGACCCTTGCGCCACTTTTGCGTCACTTTTAACATGGGAAAAGTGACGCAAAAGTGGCGCAAGGGGCTTGTAAATCTGCCTCGTATTCTTTTGCTCACATTTTGCAGTTCATTTAAAGTTACACGTGTGCACGCATAAACATGTATTCAAAGTGCACATTAAATATTCATTTAAGTTAGCCTGATTACAGGCGGCAGTTGAAATGCTTTTGCTTTTATTATCATGATTTACTTTAGCTAGTGAAAGGTTTATTGTCTCTATTAGATGACTGGTAGAGGCCTGGGAGAGACTTGGCAGTGAATGTGGAAGAACAATGATCAAAAGGAGCTTTAAGTTCAGTGTGTGCCAGAATGGCAAGATGTTCAAGGATGAGAACAGCAGCCTTATTCTGATGTGTTGGGAATTAACTCCTTCGACGCTACTGACGGAACCTTTCCGTCACGCCCCTCGGGTGGGCTGTGCTGGTGACGGAACGGTTCCGTCACAACCCGGCCGCCGCGCCTGCGCGGCGCTGATTTTGCGCCTGCGTGGCAGGTTTCATTAAGCGGGCGGGGCCGTGACGGAACCGTTCCGTCACAAGCACAGCTCACCCGCGAGCCGTGACGGAACGGTTCTGTCACAAGCGCGGGTGAGCCGCGCGCCCGCCCGCTGCGGCGGAATAGCCGCCTCAGCGAAGGAATTAAGAGCTATGTTACAGGAACACATGGATATGAGTTCTGACTGGTTGGTGGTGTGAACAGAGATAAAATGTTTGAACTCATGTTTCTTTTATATTGGTGTTCTCACAGCCTTGAGTTAGTGTTGTTGGAGTTAGGCTTTAGGAGATATTTCTTTTAGACTTTTTAGAGGTACAGACCTCTCTGCCTGCCCTATTCTTGCAAGTGTGAAGCTTTCTGCTAAACACAAATTTCCTTTTATTTTAGACTTATACTGAAGTCTGATCAAGCTGGCACCTAACTATTGTATTGCTCTCAAATTAGAAACCCCTAATAGATGGTCCAATATTTGACTCATGTTAGAGTAAAGAAGAAAGGTTTCTTCATGGAACACCTGTTCAATTCTATTTGTTATTATGTGCTTGTGGCTGCTACAATTCTGTATCTTATTTTATTGCATCTCAACTAATTGAGACATTTCACTTTGCCAATTGTACCAATGTACTTATTGAATCTGCACATGGCTTGCGTGTTGACTGGATTGATTGGTAATCCAAATAAAACCCTTTAATCATATTAATTGATTCCTGGTCCTCACTGTAGAGAACAATAGGCTTCACAAGTTAAATTGTATTGTTGATGTTTTCTCCTTTTCAATGCTTCATGTCCGCTACAAAGGTTGATCGAATCTATTGGGTAAATTCTTCACCAACTTGATTCATTTTAAGGCCCAGGACACTCCAGCACATGCTTTGATGTCTCGCTGTTACAGAGAACTGTTTCTACACTCCTGCATTAATTTACTGTGATGGTGTGGCACCGATCTATGTATGCCAGAACAGTGAGGTAGTGTGGCTCACTGGTTAGAGGCGGCAGACCCGAGAGCAGAGGACGGCCCGGGACCAGGGTTCGATTCCCGGCGCGGCAGGTTTCTGGACCAGGGTCAGCGGACTCGATAATTCTCTCGCCTCGGTGCCCACTCTGATCAGCGATCACACTCGGCAACTCTAGGCATTATCTTGCCTCATCCTCACTAACGGCCCCACCAGACCGCCGGGGATGCCTGGTCTCACCCTGGAGATACCCATTAAGGGACCATCTCTCAGGGAAGCCAGGAAGGGTTTCGCAGCGGTCGAAGCGCCTTGGGACCCCTCCGGGTAAGTAGTGCGCTATATAAATGCCTATACATTTACATTTACATTTACACAACACAACCAATACCTTCTTCCTTTGTACTGAAAACCCCCCAAATTATACCTACTTCAGGCCCACAGTAGCAAAACATTAACAGTAATAGGAACACAAGTCCATCAGCGCTATCCTCCAGGCCAATGCATCATAAAGAATACTAGTAATTTCCAGTGTACTCTGGGCCTCATTTATATTCTTTTGCTGTAGGTCAGCGCCACAAGCCTTCATGCTGTGCTGTCCTACGGCAAAATAAAAGGGCAGGAATGTGCTGTATCTATCAGATAAGTTATAGAACAATGGAAGAACCCGAACATCCACCTGACCTGGGTAAAATACAGTACAAAAATAATGGTCACAGTGGAAATCTGTATTAACAAGGAATCAAATCATCACCTTAATGAATCAATTAATTCAATGTATTTCCTGTTAATGATGTACTTATGTGCAAATTCCATGGCAGCACACATCTGTATAATTCTAAAAAGGTGCTCCCTTGTGGGAATGATTATTTTCATGCAGGAAGGGACATCTTCTTGCCCTGCACAGAAACAATAAATGGAGGCGTTTTCCTCATTCTATGTGTGCTGCTGAATGCAACACACGTAGATGGAGGAAGAAATTAGGAGAAATAATGTTATTTCTACTCGTTGTGCCTCCCCTTGTAGGCTTATGACGACTTTCCAGCTTTACAGAGCATTCAAAATCTGGAAATGTGTCAAATGCCAAGGGTGTTACGTGGGATCACTCACCGTAACACCCTTGGGACACCTCCCTTCGCAGTGTGAGTCAATGCAGTGACTTGCGCTCCATTGCCTCACACCATATCCACAAGGCCATCAAAAGCCACACAGGGTGGCTTTGCGTGGCCTTGTAGATATGGCACTGCAATGTGCGCCAGAGCAGCATAATTAAAAGTAACCTTCCAGCGGTGCAGGGGCCTTGTAAATGAGTTCAAAAACAAATATGTCCCTACTAAAAAACACAGCTATTACAAAGCTATGTCAAACCCACATATGGGAATTATGAATCACTACCAGAATGACAATAAAAAAACACAGGAAAATTACAAAGTATGTCAGTAAAACACAAAAAATGAGTCAAAATAAACTAGGTGATACCATTGTTATTTATTTTATTCATCAATACAATCAAGGGTTAAAAAAATATCTATACATATTCAAAACAATTCGCAATTCTCAAACACATTAGAAAACAAAAGTCTAGCTGTGTTTTTTAGTAGGGACACATTTGTTTTTGAACTGTGATTACCCTGTCCCTATCTTGTATTAGGATACCTCCTCTGTTGTTATTGCCTTGTAAATGAGGCCCTCCATTTGGGTTTCCACCCTATTTGTTATTGAGCCATGCTCCCATGCTCAGTGCTCATGCCATGATTACGCTGCTTCGAATCATGACTCAATGGCAGATTACATGACACCTGCAAAGACCAATCTCAAAATGATGTCACTTGGGAAATGACCTGGGAGCCAATATCTATTATTTTTTTTTATTTTTTAAAACCTTTATTATAGCATTCAAGAAAATACAGGCATGGGCCTACAACCGCGGGGCTGGCTGCTAGATAGATTAAGACCACCGATATTACAGTACTACACAGCCCATCAGCCGACAACCCAAAGGTCAGGCGGCGATTCAGGACAAAACTGGTATAAGAATGCATAGTTAAGTTTCAGAATGAGTCAAAGGTTTCATTTTATATTTTATGAGAGAGGATCAGGTGCCATACAATCAAACCAGATAATGCGGGGGACAGGGTAAGAAACAGGATAGACACATGATAGCCACTGTGATGGAGAATCGGCGCCAAAGGATACAGATCGATGCAAATGAACACACAATATACATTCCATGTTGCGCCAATTCTCGGATCCTGCCCACCCGGAAATCGGATATCAGAAAACCATGAGCACTAGATACAAGCATACAACAAAAGTCTGAATGGTTCGTAGCTATACTGATCCTTAAGAAAGAAAAGGAAGGAAAAGAAAGGCCATAGAAAATAAAAAAGGCAAAATAAAAAAAACCCTGTCCAGCACCCCACCCTGCACCCCTGCAGATGGCTACAGCCTAACCCCACTAGCAGCGTGCCTGTCGCCCCTAATAACTAAAACCCTAAAGGAAGGAAAAAGAATGGAGGAGGGCATCGACATTCGGGCTCCCAGCCCCTTTAGACCCCCCGCCAGATACAGCCACCCCCTATCAATAAAAGAACACTTATGACAACACTATAGAACAGAGTAGAGGGTACCGGAAAACACCGCCCAGCCTCTTAGAGCAAGCAGTTACAGGTCAAACACTTGTGAAAGTCACTCCTACCCTTCCCGACCTAGTCAATCCTAACCTTGGCCCTTCCGAACAAGAACACGGACCCCTCCCATCGAGACCCAAAGGCACACAAAGAGGTAATAAAGGAGAAAAGAGTCATCAAAAAGCAATCCATGGCGAATCGCAGGCAGTAGGTCCACGGGAACTTTAGACGCTGAAGACCTCTCCCTCCTGGAGGTATAGTCCCAATGTATTCTGCACAGGAGTCGTAGAGTCACCAAGAGAGGAGAAGACAACCACAAAGTGAAAGGAAAGTCACAAATAAAATTCTCCGGGAGGGGAACGCCTTTTGATATCTCCAGAGCCGGTAGCGGCGGAAGGTTCCGTGATACCATAACGTCCTCGGGAACACCATCTCCCAGGGCACCATCTGGTGGTTCCAATGCCAGTTTCCTCACGGGGCTCTCGCACAGAGTCAAAATGGCCACGGTTTGAATGGCTGCAGATTCCTGTTTCAATCGTAAGGCCGGATCCGGGGCTACCAGGAGCATCTCTGATAGGCGCGAGTCCAATTTGCTCAATGAGACATCAACCTGTGATCGAAACGCCCAAATTTCCGCCAGTACTGACTTCAGCGATGGCTCATGCATCGTTTGATCCACAGTCTCATGCCCAATATCAATCCCACTCACCTCCCCGGGTGAATCCGGCATCCTCGGGGGGGACAAACAGGATCGCGGACGTGCAGATGTGGAGGGTGACCGGTCTTTGCTCGCAGCCACGGTCCACACCGTTAAGGCCGCAGGCCAGAGGCCCCGAACCACGAACCCCAGCGGCCCCGATACCGGGTCCGCGGGACGGGAGCCCCCACTCACAGCCAGCAATAAGCAGGATCACTCCTCCATCGATAATGAGCAATTGACACGATCGCCGCCAAATTCGGGCTTAAACAAAGCCTCCACTCCGGTTGACCGGACCCAGCCTGGTTCTTCTAGCCGATGTTGTTGCACTGCAGCCTGGCTGTGAAAGTACTCGAGGCCCCGGCTTCACCGCTGGAGCAGGCCGCAAACTTCAACACAACAGAACTTCTTCCAACAAGCCGATAAAAGTTTCCGGATTTCACCATCGGAGTGCGGAACAGTTCATGCACACAGAGACCGGGCGTAAAGTCAGGATAATGTACAGGATATCGTGGTGGGTTACGGAGGTCGGCGGAGCCGGGAGCCTAAGCAGCCATCTTGTTTGCTGACGTAGCTCCTCCGACCCAATATCTATTATTGATCATTCCATTGGCATTTTATAGTAAGTCAAAGAGACTAGTGGTAGACATCATATGCCACGTGGAACTAGTGTTGCCACTTATAGCTATCACTTGTATATAAATTCAAAACAGTGTTGAAATGCAAAATGGATGGCCCCCTGCAGAATATACTGAGGTGCCCCTGAGCCTCCCATATCTCATAGATATTCATTGGCCTTGGGTTGAATGGGTGGGCCCAGAAGGTTTCAGGACCCCTAAAGCGTTAGGAGCCCTCCTGCACCGTCTGGCCTCACGTTATGCGGCAGACAAAACAGTGTTCTTATCACCGGATAATGCAGCTCCAATACACCCTCATGACATCCTTAGCCAGTGCACCCAAGGAACATAGTTTCATTCTATATTTTAGGGCTGCCTTGTCTACAGGGGTTCGCGGAATCATTTTCCTCTTGTGGGCCAGACCTAAGTGCATATATGGAGGCTGCTGCAGAATCAGTACATGCAAACATGAAAGGCGGAGTTTATTAAATGTATCTTTAATCTACAAATACTACTTTCCTTTATGCATCTATATACCTTCAATGCACTTATCTATACTACTATTATAAAGGAAGAACTTTGAACCTTTGAGGCGGGTAAACTCGGGAACCACAGTGCCAATCCACACACCCAATACATCGTTGTAATTGTCAGGGTGTGCAGATGGACATAGGCTATATAAATTTAAAAAATATAAGTTATTTAAAAACTTTACGAGAAAAAAAAAGTAGTCCCATGGATGTAGCGCCGGCCGCGACGTGCGTGCTGACATCAGGAGCGCGGGGAGGAGCGGCGTCCAGGAGCGCGAGGAGGAGCGGAGGACATGAGCGTGGGGAGTAGCGGCGGACAGGCGGGGAGGAGCGGTTAGGAGCGGCGGACAAGCTGGGAGGAATAGCGAGGAGCGGCGGACCGGTGAACTCAGGAGCGCGGGGAGGTGCGGCAGATGAGGTAAGGCTCCGGAGGACCCACGGACAATGTCGGGGCGGGGGGGGGGGCATGAAGCCAAGGTCGGGACAGGCTGCTACTCCGGGGGACCCACGGATGATGTAGGGGTGGGCGGGGTCCGGGGCGGGCGGGGGCCCTGAAGCCTGATTGCTCCCGGACCTTTCTAAACCCTTACCTTTGACTCTCTCCCCTCCACCTCCCTTTTACTCATCCAAAACCCCCTCCTACTGCTATGAACTAAAAAAACAAACAGAAATGAAGATTCTAGACCCTTCACTCTTCTATCCTCTCCTAACCTCCTTTAAATCACAAGATCATCAGGGATTATATGGAGCGGGACAATGTGGCTGAGATCGGGTGGCTAACACATATTAAAACAACAGCAGGATATCTGGGCCGCCCTGATCTATATACAAACCCTGAGAGTCTGATGAGAGAGGACATTAGATGGGTTAAGATCCACTTTGTAAAGAAAAAGGAAGCAGAAAGAGAGGCTAGTGAAATTATGAAGCCAACTGTAAGGTCTCACTACATGATGATTACATCGTTATCCATACAACCATACTTGACGATAGTCAATAAACCATTTCATCGGTGGCTCCTTACAAAATTTCGCTTTAACCAAGTTCACTTTCTGCTGGGAGATTATGATAAGTGGTGTAAGCCTCACGAGAATGCTCCCTGCAAATGTGATGACTTTTCTGACCAGGACCTATTGCATTTTGTGTTTTTTTGCCCCTTTTTTAAGAGTGGCAGGGAAAAATATATCAAGCCAATACTGAAAGATAAAGAGTTTATGCAGGTTAAACCAGCTCTATTGCTCCTGCAGCTTATGGAATCACCACTAGTAATGTATGGGGTAGCTAATTTCTTGACAGTGTCAATTCGGTCCAGGCAAAATAGACTTCGGCCATCTTTGGCTCTATATCTTGGGAAATGGTGAATGACCAAAATAATTTTAGGTTAATAGTTTTGTAACATCTGACCTCCAGTAAATAATAATTTATGAATCTTGCAAGGTTTGCACATTTCTCCCTGGTTGTAAAAAAGTTTGTAAATAGAACTGTAGTAAATTTTAATTTATAAATTTTGTAAGATTTGCACATTTCGCTATGGTCTTAAAAACCCTGTAAACTGTGATTAATTGGATGTATAGTTACCTTGATCACCACCGAAGATGTGTATACATTGAATCCTTGTTTTTAATAATTCTTAAAATTGCTTTTTAACAATCTGTGTTTGTTATGATCGAAAGTGAATGTATAGCATACTTTTATGATTTTAAAATAATCAAATAAAGTGTTTTTGACTCTGACTCTCTGACTCCTTCCCCCATTCTATCCCTCCACTATTCTTTTTCAATCCAAAAAACAGAATAACATGTCCCCCCATATTTCCCTATACTAACTCTCCTCCACCTCCCATTTACTAACCCCAAACCCCCTCCTACAGCTATAAACTCCCCAAAAACCCATTTCTAGACCCCCCCCTCTACCTTCTCAATCCAAATAACTGACTAAGATATCCACCACTCAAATTACTTTCATATTTCACTATATTAATTTACCACTAATCCTTTATGGGTTCAGGAATAGCGTGCTAATGGCTGAAAAAGAGCTTCAACACCTCATCAGGGGTAGCAAGCGCTATATAAATATAAACCTTTTTCCCTCTTTCATGCCTACTCTGTCCTTCTCAATCCAAATATTTGACTAACATATCCGCTACTCAAATTATTTTCACATTGCACTATACTAGCTCACCACTAATCCTTTATGGGTTCTGGAGTAGTGTACTACTCGCCAAAAAAACGGTTTGACGCCTCGTCATGGGTAGTAAGCACTATATAAATGCAATTACAATACACTACAATACAATACATTACTTTTATAAGTCATTTTCAATTTGTCTTTATAGGCTTTATAGGCATGGCAGAAGAAGTACTGGGTTGCATGAGGTTCTTCATTCTAGTCACAAATGCATAGCTGGCTTTGTACAATGCAATGGTAAAATATGGGTAGATAGATATATTGGGGCTTTAAAAGTAATTCTCCCTTTTCTATACCAACAAGCAGCAATGTATTGCGGTCCCTACCAATCAGAAGTAGGGTTCTTCGTAGTTGATATACAGCACGTAGACTAGCAACTGAGATCTTTCATTGCTTCTTTTAGTTTATAATTCTTCCTCAACAATGCATCCAAAAACCTTCTGAGTCCTACTGTGAAACATAAATGCCATCCAACCCATCATATTCACCTTTACTAACTGGTGTTTAATCTGCTCCTATTTCATGACCTCTGGAGAAGAAAACCCCTCGACACTTCCTTCTTTCAGAAGCTCCAGCCAATTAGTAGAAACACTTTTTTGTGAAGTTGGCATATTTTCTCTACAAGAACGTGCAGTATTAATTGAGGAGGAAAGTAGCCCAGCTCAAATATTAATCACTGACTTGAGCGGTCCAGTCAAAGGTTTAATTAATTTAAACCTGAGCCCAAAGCCTTATGACTATCCCACTGTGTAGACAGGCTTAACTTAAATAAAATGTGCAAAGCACTTAGAAGTACCAATACAGTTAAAATCAAAGACATAGCACAATAAACATCCCCCACCAGTTTATCTTTAGAGAAAAGCATAATAAGCAAAATGACACCACATGACAACTTTCAATATGGGCACCCAGGGATGTGATAGGTTTTCAAGATTTAAGTGAAAATCATCAATAAAAAAGAAGAGCTCCAATCACAGTCTGTAATCACGGTTGACAGAAACCTAGATTCAATTTCAGGGGTTCACTAATAGAATATCGATCACAAAAATATCGATGTTCAAAATATCGAGAAAAAAAATATAGACTATAAAAATATCGACTCCCATATCTACACAGGTAAGTATAAACATATTGAATCAAAAATATCAATGTAAAAAACATCGATTTAAATAAATAAATAAATAACTATATATATATGTATATTGCAGAGTTGAGTGCCCGTTCAGGAAACTCCGCCCAAACACACAAACATAATCACATATATATATATATATATATATATATATATATATATATATATATATATATATATATATATATATATATATATATATATATATATATATATATATATATATATATATATATATATATATATATATAAATCATCAAGTTCTGCAGACGCTGACCGGCGCCTTGACTCCTCCTCTATATGACAGAGGCTCGTGCTGGGTGGCGAGCCCTTAAATCAATTCAAACAATCCACACTCGATTCTTTGTATCCAAATCTGTGAGAAGAAGCACGAACTCACGAACTCCAGTTGCATCAAAAAAGGATTTTATTTTGCGAACGGCAACAAAAATAACTCGACGCGTTTCGGGAAACCTCCCTTGCTTGGTGAGCAACTCTCTAAAATAATAAATAAACTATTATCTTTCATTTATTTTAAAACTTTAAAATTATATAAAAATAAAAATATATATGTATCAATAATTTAACAAATAAAAAACGTTCTATAATAAATTAAAACATTAAACTATTAAAAATATTTAAACTTAAATTTCCCAATACAATCAATGCAACAGTATGGAAAGTGTTAGATAGCAAAATAATTAAATTTACTATTCCAACTCCAGTGAGTGCAACAATAGAGAAAGTGTTGGATAGCGGAATGGCAAAAATTACTGGGGCATATTATCAAGAACTGCAATAAAATTATCGCCGCTTTAGCGGCAGGAAAATGCCGCTAAAACGGCGATAATGGGCTTGATAATATGCCCTTGTGAATTCCCATAGCAGCCCAGGTTAACACTAGAACCTGGGCTGCTATGGGAATTCACACAGACATATTATCAAGATTCTTATCGCCGTTTTACCAGCAGTATCCTGCAGCTAAAGCAGCAATATTTTCATCGCCGTTCTTGATAATATGCCTCCCTATTCCCACTCCAGTGAGAGCAACAGTAGGGAAAGTGTTGGATAGCAGAGGGGAAAAAAATTACTATTCACATTCTAAAGAATACAACAGTAGGGAAAGTGTTGGATAGTGGAGAAGTAAAAATTACTATTCCCACTCCAAAGCGTGCAACAGTAGGGAAGGTGTTGGATAGCAGGAGGGGCAAACATTACTATTCCCACTCCAAAGAGTGCAACAGTAGGGAAAGTGTTGGATAGTGGAGGGGGGAAAATTACTATTCCTACTCCAGTGAGTGCAACAGTAGGGTAAGTGTTGGATAGTGGAGGGGTAAAAATTAATATTCCCACTCCAAAGAGTGCAACAGTAGGGAAACTGTTGGATAGCGGAGGGGTAACAAATAATATTCCCACTCCAAAGAGTGCAACAGTGGGAAAATGTTGGATAGTGGAGTGGTAAAAATGACTATTCCCACGCCACTGAATGCAACAGTAGAATAACTATTGGATAGCATTGGGGTAAAAGTTTTTATTCTCACTCCAGTAAATGCAACAGTAGGGAAAGTGTTGGATAGCAGAGAGGTAAAAAATTACTAGTCCCACTCCAGTGAGTGCAACAGCAGGGAAAGTATTGGATAGCAGAGTGGTAAAAATTACGACTCCCACTTCAGTGAGAGCAACAGTAGGGAAAGTGTTGGATAGCGGAGGGGTAGGAATTACTACTCCCACTCCAGTGAGTGCAACAATAGGGAAAGTGTGGGATAGCGGAGTGGTAAAAATGACTATTCCCACGCCACTGAATGCAACAGTAGAATAACTATTGGATAGCATTGGGGTAAAAGGTTTTATTCCCACTCCAGTAAATGCAACAGTAGGGAAAGTGTTGGATAGCAGAGAGGTAAAAATTACTAGTCCCACTCCAGTGAGTGCAACAGCAGGGAAAGTATTGGATAGCAGAGTGGTAAAAATTACGACTCCCACTTCAGTGAGAGCAACAGTAGGGAAAGTGTTGGATAGCGGAGGGGTAAGAATTACTACTCCCACTCCAGTGAGTGCAACAATAGGGAAAGTGTTGGATAGCGGAGGGGAAAAAATTAATATTCCCACTCCAAAGAGTGCAACAGTAGGGAAAGTATTGGATAGCGGAGTGGTAAAAAAGACTATTCCCACTCCATTGAATGCAACTGTAGAATAACTATTGAATAGCAGAGGGGTAACATTTTTTATTCCCACTCCAGTATATGCAACAGTAGGGAAAGTGTTGGATAGCAGAGAGGTTAAAATTACTATTCCAACTCCAGTGAGTGCAACAGAAGGGAAAGTGTTGGATAGCGGAGTGGTAAAAGTTACTACTCACACTCCAGTGAGAGCAACAATAGGGAAAGTGTTGTCTAGCTGGGAGGTAAAAATTACTACTCCCACTCCAGTGAGTACAACAGTAGAGAAAGTGTTGGAGAGCAAAGAGACAAAAATTACTATTCACACTCAAACAGTAAAAAAACATTAAAAATGATAACAAATCATAAAAATAAACAATAGTTAGAAATGAAAAATCAAATATATTAAAAATATAAAAAGAAAACATATTATAATAGTAATTACTTATAAAAATCCTGCAAATAATATATAATATAAATAATAAATACATGTATTTAAAAAAATCTTTTAAACTAGAAAATATTTACAAACAAATAAATGAATTGATACATAAATGTATTTATTGTATTTCCTTCCCTATAACACCACACCAATAACAAAACACTTCAACATTTTTAATTACATTTCCCACCAAAAATGTACATAATTAATAATCAATTAAAACATATTATTAATAAAAAAATCGATTAAACATTAAGGGGTCGATTAGGATCGCGGACGGACTTGCGTCCGTCCGCGACCCCAGAGCAGGAGGGAACCTCTGCATGGCATGCGGAGTTCCCTCCTGTGCAATTAGGATGTGACCGCCACCCTGGCGGTCACATCCTCTATTTTTAACATTGCCGCGGGTGCAGCTTCAAGCTGCACCCGCGGCAATGTTAAAAATGCACGCATTGCATTTGCATGCAGAAAGAGGCAGGCACTGCGCGGTGTCTGCCACTTTCTGCATGCAAATGCAGGGGGGTACCATAGGTACCCCCCATGTGCACCCCCCACCCCCCCTTCACTTAGGGGGCCCGCAAAGGGCCCCCGCAGTGAAGTTCCGTATGCTTTTCCGCGGCGGAAAACCCGCCGCGGAAAAGCATACTTTACTGGCCATCCTAATATGGTGGACGGTGTCTGGAAGACACCGTCACCATATTAGAGCTTTTCCGCCGCGGTTGTAATCCGACCGCGGCGGAAAAGCTGCGGACGGAAACCAGGACCCACCAGCCATCCTAATCTGGCGGTGGGTCTTTGGTCAGTCCGCTGCGGATTTTCCGCATCCTCGGGGCCGGCGGTGGCTTCCGCCGGCCCTGAGGATGCGGAAAATCCGCAATCATAATGACCCCCTAATTGACTACAGACACTTTAACACTTTGATCTCCAGAAAAACACACCTCAATTAAACTCTAAAATAATTTAAAACTTACTTATAAATTAAAAACGATTACTATTAACAAATACCTTTAAAAGTAAAAAAACAGTAAAAAAAATAAACCATTACCCAGAATACATATCAAATAATTAACATTAATTAACAACTATATATTAATTAATTAAATACAAAATACTTCCCACCCTTTAATCCTAGAAACACCAAAACACGCACCTAAATATAATTACACAATTACCATAATTAATTACAAATTAATTTATTAAAATTAATGAACATCCAATTATTAATTAATCAATTGAAAATATATTACTTCCCACCATTAACACCTATAAACACCACAACACACACCTAAAATTAATTACACAATTACCATAATTAATTACCAATTAATAAGTTACAAGTAATTAACATCCAATTATTAATCCATCGATTAAAAATAAATAACTTCCCACCCGTAACACATATAAACACAACACACATCTAAAATTAATTACACAATTACCATTATTAATTAGCAATTAATTAATTTAAATTAATTAACAACCAATTATTAATTAATGAATAATACATTACTTTACACATTTACCACTATAACATCTCAATTAAACAAATATCAATAAATAAAACATATTCAATAAATGTAATATAATACAATTACTTCCCACCCTATTCCCCTATAAATGCACAACCTGCTACGAAACTAAAAAACACAAAATAAAAAAAAAAACTACTAAAAATATGACACATATATTACAAATACAAACAATTCTTATACAGTACAACATACAATACATACATATAAAATATAAACTAAAATACATAACATTAATAAACAAACAATATTTTTAACAACTATATTTTTGCAAACTATATTGAACACTTTGATATTTTTAAAATCAGTATTACTTCCGTTAAGTCGATATTCTTGACCATGATATTCTTGCTGTCGATATTTCTGACCCACAATATTTGCAACTCGATATCTGTGCAACTTGATATTTTTAATTCAATATTCTGTCTTTGCACCAATTTCAGGCTGACCTTGATGTAGTGCAGGTTAGATACACCAAGGAGGTTCATTTTCATTGCAGATTTTAGCTTAGGGCTTAGTCTCTGAAATAGAAGTCGAAATCCTACAGTGGGTCAAGATTGCAGGTTGTATCTGAGAAGAGATCCACAAGGCTGAACAGCTATTAGACCTGAAGTTTTTGGTTTGGGCAGGAAAGCTTTGAGTGGGAAAATCAGATTTTGCATACAAAGTTCTCTCATCAGCAAATGCTTTTCACATCTTCATCAGGTCAAGATTTCTATGTTTAGACTTAGGGCCCGATTTACATCTTGGCAGTAAGGATACTCTGTCACGACAAAGTATCATTTCCCCCAGATAATAATTGGCTGTCAGATTTAGAAGCAGGCGAACCATTGCTGTAACCATGGTGGAGACTACTCTTCTCTGCTGTGGTTAGACCCCTCCACCGGCCCTACGGATTTAGGGTAATCAGAGGTTGTCCACCCATGGTGGTAAGGGGTAGGGAAAACTGCTCAATGCCACCTTTGCCTCAGGAGAGTACTCCCATGGAAAGGGGAGCATTTTGTAAAAATGTTCAATAAGAAAATTAAATTTCAGGATTTTCTTTTTGAAAATAAAATAAAAATGTGCCACATTGCTCCATCATGTTTATGGAACTGTGTGTCAAACTTTAAAAAGGAGCACTGCCAGGAACCACCATCACGGCCGTCCTGCCAATGCTTTAGAAATTACCACAAGCTTGGCGTACACTTCTAAATTTGGCAGGCAGAGTACCTGGTGGTTGTTAAGTCCTCTTCCAGGTTGGCAGAGAATCCTCCGTCCACCAACATTTAAATTGGGACCTTAGTCTCTTTTTCAAAGTTCAGAACCCTCACCTTCTCACCAACGGCCTGCTAAAATGGATGTGCTCCTGTGGATAAGCAACAAGTGGGAGAAACCTGTATTTTAGCCAGCGAAGGGTAGGTTGGCTAGGTGGTTGGTCTGGTCCTCCAGAGGTCTAGAAGTACAAAGGTTTTCTGAGGACCAATGTTTTAGAATTGTTAGAAGAAGTCCAGTTAGATTCCATTAAGGGTCCTAGGCTTACTCTAGCAGTTGCAACCAACATGGTCTAGTTCAGGTCCAGTTGCTACTGGTCAGCTGGACACTTCAGGAAAAAGGTCTCTTGCAGCTTGTTGTGCTCCCTATACTCACACAGGAGATTAGCCAACCAACACTTTGCGCTGGGTATAAGTGAGAGCAAGTCTAGCCCTTCATGTCTCCTCACAAATTTCAAATACTAGGTGTAGTCCTTCTGTTCTTTTACCGTTCCAGAGAGTGTTCTGAGGAGGGTGCTTTGTGGTGCCACATTTATGCTTGGCACCATCTAGCAAGTAGTGGTGACTCCTGGCTTACCTGACTAAATTGGGTAAAAGGTCTCTGGGGCTACTCTACCAATATTGCAGCACAAGTTATATCTAGCCTGCTGCAAACAATCTCACAGTGCACATTATTCCCAAAATCCAAGATGGGGAAACACTTCTTCCCTTGTGCGGAGCCTGTGAATCCACCCAGAGATGTGGCCAGGATAATGAGCAGTCCCCTTCTTTGTGATCACTCAAAACCGGAACCTAGAGGTAGCTCTCCCCCCACTGGGTTTGGTAAGAGCCTGACTAGCGGGACAAAAACTGGTTGTTTTCAGGTGTCACCTGACATTTGCTTGTGACAGGGCAGATACTTTTGGAGTTAATTACGTTTCAGGGCCCATCCCAACAGATCTTCCTGCCTCTTAAAGAAAAATATCACCTCACACCCAAGCCACTGTCCCTCCACTGGGAGCAGTTTTCACAACTCATTAGGTCAAGCACTTGCTGGACAGCTTCTGGAGAACTTAAGTAAGTTAGCCTTCAGGAGCTTCTGCAAGGGAAAAAATAACTTTCTAAAAGTTCCCTTTCCTAAATATTTATTTATTAATCCAGTTCCAAAATTAAATCCTGCTTTAAATAAATATATTTTTTAAAGTTTTAATTATTTTTCTGCTCCTCCCAAATTTGAGATAGCACAATTAATATTTGAATCTGTACTCTAGTTTTTTCATGGGGCAGACCGGACCACCCACAGTGAAAATAGCTTTTGGGGGCTTATCTTTGCAGGGACATGGTGACCATACATTTCTACATGTACCATTTCTAAATACTATCCACCCTACCTTGTAGGCTAAAAGGCCTACACACGGATAACTTATTATTATTTTGAAAAGAAGGCACTGACCCTTTCGAAAGTGTTAATTTTACAGGTCAGACTGCAGGTTTAAACTGCAGCCATCAGGCTACACTGGTAGACCTGAAGCCTTGTTTTCTCTGACACAATGATTGATGCTACAATAAATGCTGTACTCGGGTGACATTTAACTTTCTATGCCATGGGTGTAATTTTCACACAATATATTATGGCCTTTAAGGAGAGTAAAATATGCCAATCAGGGACTAGCCAATTTTCTCATGTATTTTGGGGTCAGAACACATACACTGGGCACTGTAAAACAGTGCCCCCAAATAATCTCCAAAGCTTGTTTATACACAGTTTAATTTGCAGAATACTCTGTATTAACAAGCTATTTTCCAGCAAATTCAAAAGAAGAAACAACTGTTCGCCAGACTATTCACAAACCCAAATAGTAAGGTTGAATGCAGTAACAGAGTGTCACGATTGCTTAGTGAGAATTTCAGGGACAATGAGAAAACTTAAACCCTAGGGGCCCCATTAGTATGGCGGGCGGAAAACCACCCGACCGCCATGGACGCGGAAAACAACCGTCCGCCGGGACCGTGGATAAATCGGCGATCAAATTAGGATCAACCGCCAAAAAAGAGCGACCGAGGCGGTAGCGGGCGAATAAAAAACGCCCGACACGGGCAGTGACGATGTAAAACCGACCGCGGCGGTCGAAAACGCAGCGGAAAAGCTATAGCCTGCCACAAACATAGCGAAGACAACGAACGGGAAATTAGGATATCCCCGACAGTCCCGCGGTACGATCTGGCGTTTCCGACCGCTGCGGTCACACACTGGAGTGAATGGGAGAGCCAGCTGAAGAGCTGCAGCATAGCCACCGCAGGATCGTCCGCTGCGGTGGCTATGCTGCAGCTCTTCAGCTGGCTCTCCCATTCACTCCAGTGTGTGACCGCAGCGGTCGGAAACGCCGGATTGTACCACGGGACTGTCGGGGATATCCTAATTTCCCGTTCGTTGTCTTCGCTATGTTTGTGGCGGGCTATAGCTTTTCCGCTGCGTTTCCGACCGCCGCGGTCGGTTTTACATCGTCACTGCCCGTGTCGGGCGGTTTTTATTCGCCCGCTACCGCCGCGGTCGCTCTTTTTTGGCAGTTGATCCTAATTTGATCGCCGATTTATCCACGGTCCCGGCGGACGGTTGTTTTCCGCGTCCATGGCGGTCGGGTGGTTTTCCGCCCGCCATACTAATGGGGCCCCTAGAGTTTAAGTTTTCTCATTGTCCCTGAAATTCTCACTAAGCAATCGTGACACTCTGTTACTGCATTCAACCTTACTATTTGGGTTTGTGAATAGTCTGGCGAACATGGCGGATGATGCAAAAGCACCACAACAATGGCAAACTTGGCACAAATCACATTAGCCATGCCCCCAATATACAAAACCCATCCCAATGAAACAAATAAATGCCAAATAGAAACGTACAATTTCAAAGACAACTCCCACAACACACCTGACAGCAAAAGCCCATTGGGACACGCCCACATAGCTGAGTATAAAACCAGCCCCTTCACTGACCACAGTTCTTTGTAACACTCCAGAAGAGAAGGGAATACACCAGACCTGACAGGAGAGGCAAAAGAACACAGCACATTCACCACCACCAGCACCAACCATCCCCCAGCACATAACACACCTCACACACAAACACCTCACCCACCACCCCCACCCTTGCACACACAAACACTTTGCACACTACACACCATGGCATCACAGAAAATGCACAAATTCACAGAGAGTGAGTTGACAGTCATGGTAAATGAGATACTCAGAGTGGAACCACAACTATTTGGTAGACTGGTCCAACAGACACCATTAGCCACCAGGGGCGGCTGGTGACATTTGAAAGTGGCGAGGCGTAAAATTCTTGTCGTACTTTACCAACCTACAATGACTATAGTGAATGTATAGTGCCCCTTTTGCCATTACATAGCGCACCTGAAGTGCAGCTGAATGCCTTCATTTACTTTCACCACAAGTGAGAACTTGTTGCCAGTACATACTATTTGAATGACTTCATTTTCCTCAAACAACGCAACACGTAGTGAGTCACCAGTGCAGAGTAAGTGGCCGTCAGGAGAGTTACACAGGTGTCGACGGTGTGGTGGTGTTAAGATAAAGACGATAGCGTGTACCTTAAATAAGGCACCTGTTACATGATTTATGTGACCGATGGCACGTGGATGTTAGTAGTGCAGTTGTGCCTTTTTTACGAGTGCCCTTGTATGTTACAGTTATTGTTTTTTTCCTGTAACATGTATTTTTGTGACCGCATACAGCACAGGTGTGCTGGGTGCAGATGATGGACATCCTTGCACTGTCAGCACAGACTGAACTTTTTCATCCCTCCCCCACCACATGCCTAGCAATGGTTATAGATAATAAATCCTTTTTAAAACAACAACCTTGCTCTTGGGATAGGTTTTATTAACAGTGAGTTACTGTTTTATTCAGTGTTCGCTCTTGGTGTGGTGCAGGGCATTGAACATCTTGCATGGTACTGGTTGCCCAGCGTATTTAGTGAATGAAACCAATTTTCAGGATCTTTTTTCACTTTTTCCACGATGTCTACTTTTCAAGAGTCAGAAATGATGCGTCTCCCTTTGGATATTGGTGCTCCTCGTGGCCTCCCAACAATCTTTGGTCCGCTTCCCTGGAGGAGGTCAATACACAACTCTGACAGGGGGCCAGCAACGGCCAGCATGCTTGCGGTAGGGAGGCGGGGGGTGGCGGTGGGGTGTCGCGGATGGGGATTAACCGATCGGATTAAAACAATTAAAATAAAACATACTTTACTGCCTGGAGTGCCGGTCAGATACTGCACCACCTCTGCTCTTGCCGGTCAGCACGACGGCCCATCACTAAGCCCCACAGGACACCATGGCCCTTCATATCATCTGTAAAGGTCTCTCGGTATAATTCAAGTACGGCTAATGGGGGATCTATGGTTGTGCCCAAATACCAGCTTGTAGCAAACGGGAAGAACAGCGCCTCTGTAGTTAAAGTTACACTGCACGCTACACATAAAATGCATTTCTGAAACCCGAATAACCATGGCATTGTTTAACTTAATGACACAAATCTCCACAAAAGACCAGAGATTTGTACATCGATATCTTAAGGAATGTAGCACATCACTAGGGACATGGTTTCGAAATAAGCAGACCCTAAATTCCCAAATGTAGGTAGAGGCCCGGAGGGGTGCCTGACAGACGCGGCTCGTGGGAGGCGGGGAGAGGGGCGGGGTGTTCACGCGGGGGTGGGTGGCAGCCTGAAGGGAGTTAAATATATACAAAGGAAAAAACTTACCTCAGCCGGTCCGCGCCACCTCTGCTGCTGCTCTCCCTCTGCTGCTGCTCCCCTACCTTGGCGCTTTCACGAACGGGCCAGCCCTGGAGTGGAGTGGCAGCCTCTCCCAGCCAATCCTGGCGCTGCCAGCAGCGCCAGGCATGGCAAAGGGCACGGCTAATTTTCACCCACAGCACACCCATTAGGAGCCCGAAGGGCTCCTAAAGCGCATGAGCAAACAAGGAAAAACACAAGTGCGTATGAGTGGGCACGGTGCGAACATTCGCCCTCCGTCCCCACTCATGCACACTTGTGGTGGTGACAATCACATCAATCAACATGACGCCAGACCGCCCACCCCCTTCAGTCTCTGAAGGGGGTGGGCGGTCCGATGTCATGCTGACTGACATGATTGTCAGTTCTCCCTCCCTCTGCGTCTTCGAACTTAAGTAAACTGATTCCATTTACTTAAGTTCAAACGCCGAGGGAGCTGCGGGTGGGGGGGCTACGCCCCCACGCCCCAATGGATGCACCGCGGCTGTTAGCCACAAGGAACCAAATGTGGCAAAGGATAGTCCAAAGGGTCAATGCAGTAGGGACAAACCCGCGATCCAAGAAGGAGATCAAGAAGCGGTGGCATGATCTGAAGAGGGTTGTCAAAGAGAGGAGAACTGGGAGCTGGGAGCTGGCTAACCGGACTGGCAGTGGCCCTCCCATCCCACAGAAAACATTCACACCATGGGAGGAGAAGGTGCTTGCCATACTGCATCCCGAGAGTCTCACAGGAGAATCTGGTGGAGTGGAGGCTGGTAAGTACAAAGAAATGTTAACCAACACACTGATATATACTGTCTTGCACACCCAAAAACACACACCACCCAATAAAAGTCACATCCATCTGCACCACACACCCACAAAAACATGTCTCACTGATCCAACAGGTACTCACTACCATTTACCCTAAACGTAGCTAGCAATATTACCATGGGAACATGAGCACAGTCACCCTGCACTACTACTCCCACCATGCCCTCTGTCCCACACCCCAGCAGGATGGATCCCTCCCTCCCACCCACAAGCTTGTGGCAGCCATTGCATCACCAGGTAGCCATCTTCTCTGTGAGGCCTTTGTGGGGGAGGGAGGCCTGTAGCACTACTCCCACCATACCCCCTGTCCCACACCCCAGCAGGATGGAGCCCTCCCCCCACCCACAAGCACTTGGAAGCCATTGCATCACCCTCATCAAAATTACAGGTAGGTAGCCATCTTGCTTGGGAGGCCTGTTTGGGGGAGGGAGACCTGTAGCCCTACTCCCACCATGCCCCCTGTCCCACACCCCAGCAGGATGGAGCCTTCCCCCCACCGACAAGCACTTGGAAGCCATTGCAGTACACCAAACGATCTAACAGGTAGGTAGCCATCTTGCTTGGGAGGCCTGTTTGGGGGAGGGAGGCCTGTAGCGCTACTCCCACCATGCCCCCTGTCCCGCACCTAAGCAGGATAGAGCCCTCCCTCCCACCCACAAGCATGTGGCAGCCATTGCATGACCCTCATCAAACTCACAGGTAGGTAGCCATCTTGCTTGGGAGGCCTGTTTGGGGGAGGGATGCCTGAAGCAATTCTCCCACCATGCCCCATGTCACATACCCCAGCAGGATGGAGCCCTCCCCCCACCCACAAGCACTTGGAAGCCATTGCAGTACACCAAACAATCTAACAGGTAGGGAGCCATCTTGCTTGGGAGGCATGTTTGGGGGAGGGAGGCCCGTAGCACTACTCCCACCTTGCCCCCTGGCCAACACCCCAGCAGGATTGAGCCCTCCCTCCCACCGACAAGCATGTGACAGCCTTTGCACCACCCTTTCAAACTCACAGGTAGGTAGCCATCTTCTATTTGAGGCCTGTTTGGGGGGGAAACGCCTGTAGCACTACTCCTACCATGCCCCCTGTCCCACACCCCAGCAGGATGGAGCCCTCCCTCCCACCCACAAGCATGTGGCAGCCATTGCAACACCCTCATCAAACTCGCAGGTAGGTAGCCATCTTGCTTGGGAGGCCTGTTTGGGGGAGGGAGGACTGTAGCACTACTCCCACCATGCCCCCTGTCCTACACCCCAGCAGGATGGAGCCCACCCCCCACCCACAAGCACTTGGAAGCCATTGTAGTACACCAAACAATCTAACAGGTAGGGAGCCTCTTGCTTGGGAGGCCTGTTTGGGGGAGGGAGGCCCGTAGCACTACTCCCACCATGCCCCCTGGCCAACACCCCAGCAGGATGGAGCCCTCCCACCGACAAGCATGTGACAGCCTTTGCATCACCCTTATCGAACTCACAGGTAGGTAGCCATCTTCTATTTGAGGCCTGTTTGGGGGGGAAACGCCTGTAGCACTACTCCTACCATGCCCCCTGTTCCACACCCCAGCAGGATGGAGCCCTCCCTCCCACCCACAAGCATGTGGCAGCCATTGCAACACCCTCATCAAACTCGCAGGTAGGTAGCCATCTTGCTTGGGAGGCCTGTTTGGGGAGGGAGACCTGTAGCACTACTCCCACCATGCCCCCTGTCCCACACCCCAGAAGGATGGAGCCCTCCTCCCACCCACAATCACTTGGAAGCCATTGCATCACCCTCGTCAAAATTATAGGTAGGTAGCCTTCTTGCTTGGGAGGCCTGTAGCACCACTCCCACCATGCCCCCTGTCCCACAGCCCAGCAGGATGGAGCCCTCCCCCACAGACACGCACTTGGAAGCCATTGCAGTACACCTAACGATCTAACAGGTAGGTAGCCATCTTGCTTGGGAGGCCTGTTTGGGGGAGGGAGGCCTGTAGCTCTACTCCCACCTTGGCCCCAGTCCCACACCCCAGCAGGATGGAGCCCACCCCCCACCCACAAGCATGTGGCAGCCATTGCATCACCCTCATTAAACTCACAGGTAGGTATCCATCTTGCTTGGGAGGCCTGTTTGGGGGAGGGATGCCTGAAGCAATTCTCCCACCATGCCCCCTGTCACATACCCAGCAGGATGGAGCCCTCCCCCCACCCACAAGCACTTGGAAGCCATTGCAGTACACCAAATGATCTAACAGGTAGGAAGCCATCTTGCTTGAGAGGCCTATTTGGGGGAGGGAGGCCTGTAACACTACTCCCACCATGCCCCCTGTCCCACACCCCAGCAGGATGGAGCCCTCCCTCCCACCCACAAGCATGTGACAGCCATTGCATCACCCTTATCGAACTCACAGGTAGGTAGCCATCTTCTATTTGAGGCCTGTTTGGGGGGGAAACGCCTGTAGCACTACTCCTACCACTACCATGCCCCCTGTTCCACACCCCAGCAGGATGGAGCCCTCCCTCCCACCCACAAGCATTTGGCAGCCATTGCAACACCCTCATCAAACTCGCAGGTAGGTAGCCATCTTGCTTGGGAGGCCTGTTTGGGGAGGGAGACCTGTAGCACTACTCCCACCATGCCCCCTGTCCCACACCCCAGAAGGATGGAGCCCTCCTCCCACCCACAAGCACTTGGAAGCCATTGCATCACCCTTGTCAAATTATAGGTAGGTAGCCTTCTTGCTTGGGAGGCCTGTTTGGGGGAGGGAGGCCTGTAGCACCACTCCCACCATGCCCCCTGTCCCACAGCCCGGCAGGATGGAGCCCTCCCCCACAGACACGCACTTGGAAGCCATTGCAGTACACCTAACGATCTAACAGGTAGGCAGCCATCTTGCATGGGAGGCCTGTTTGGGGGAGGGAGGCCTGTAGCTCTACTCCCACCTTGCCCCCAGTCCCACACCCCAGCAGGATAGAACCCTCCCTCCCACCCACAAGCATGTGGCAGCCATTGCATCACCCTCATTAAACTCACAGGTAGGTATCCATCTTGCTTGGGAGGTCTGTTTGGGGGAGGGATGCCTGAAGCAATTCTCCCACCATGCCCCCTGTCACATACCCAGCAGGATGGAGCCCTCCCCCCACCCACAAGCACTTGGAAGCCATTGCAGTACACCAAATGATCTAACAGGTAGGAAGCCATCTTGCTTGGGAGGCCTATTTGGGGGAGGGAGGCCTGTAACACTATTCCCACCATGCCCCCTGTCCCACATCCCAGCAGGATGGAGCCCTCCCTCCCACCCACAAGCATGTGGCAGCCATTGCAACACCCTCATCAAACTCACAGGTAGGTAGCCTTCTTGCTTGGGAGGTCTGTTTGGGGGAGGGAGGACTGTAACACTACTCCCACCATGCCCCCTGTCCTACACCCCAGCAGGATGGAGCCCTCCCCCCACCCACAAGCACTTGGAAGCCATCGCAGTACACCAAACGATCTAACAGTTAGGTAGCCATCTTGCTTGGGAGGCCTGTTTGGGAGAGGGAGACCTGTAGCACTACTCCCACCTTCCCCCTGTCCCACACCCCAGCAGGATGAAGATGTACTGTATGTAGTAATTGATAAATCTGAGGCACCTAGGGAAACACAACAGAACAACATTCACTGGTGTGAGTGTGGCATCACAGACATTACACTACACAGACCATCTACATAACCCAACATGCAGACAACCCAATGGGCAACAAGTGTCAACAAACACGTCACATATACGTTCACACATTACATGTCACTGTAAAATCCACACACAGGTGACTTTACATCTGGCTGTCTGTACCATTCACACATAACCCTTCACGACAACAGCAATCACACCAGACAATGTACATGTTGTACATTGTCACCCACCTGCAAGTGAAGTAGCGGGTGATGAGCTGTTGACTCAGTTCAGTTCAACGTACTTTATTTGGTTAAAATTAATAACCATAAAAGCATACAGCATACAATTTTATATCCAACATAGTTTTACACATAATTCCCAATCCAAATCAGGATTCCTTGTGAACAAGCAATAAGAAATCGATCCAACAAAGAGGTTTAACAATTTAAAAACGCTAAAAAGTATGAAAGGCATGTAAAGCTATGTTTAATCTATAAAGAAAAGAACACTTGGCAACATCAGTTAAAATTTGAATTCATTGCATTTGGCATCGCCATAAAGTACTTCATACAGGAAAAAATGGCTGAGCTTTATGGGCAGTAATTGGGACGATATCCTTATCCTATCAGTTCAGCATATGTAAGCCATAGAGTAAGTCATAACGGTTGAAGGTAGGTATCCTGTAACTGATCGGTACTGGACCTCTCCTACCCTTCAAGTAGTTGTCCTCTACACTCCATCTTGAGGGTGGCGGATAAGCGATTCTGGGATAAAAATCGCACAGTTCCCTTGTTGCTATTGGCCCGTCTCCTGTTTGTGGTTGCCACCTACGAAGCAATGGGACGACCTGGTTATCCCTGAAATTTACAATTACCAGGTCTCCAACTAAGTCCTACCCACCCCACCCTTCTAACATTTAGGATACTACCATCAATATTAGGTGGAAGGGTCTATTTTTAGTTAGCCAAAATGATACCTTTTTTTTAATGCCTGATGACCTTCAACTTTCCCGATTGGAAGCTCGGGCACACCCGAAAGGACACACACAAAAGGTGCTGCCTCTGGAGGTAGGTTTATACAGTTTAATTTTCTTTGCATGTTACCCTGATTAGCAAAAGACCCCTCAGAGAGCGTAGCTATGTTAATCTGCCCTGCTCTAGGAGCAGAACTCAGTACTTTTGGTGATTCTTTGGGTACTTCCTTGGCTTTTGAAGCTAATAATCTAGTAGTGACTGGTCGGTGTTGGGCCATTTTGCTAGGCATATTGGAGGCAGCTAAGTTCTGAGTTTGCTTGTGCCCTGACATTCTATTTGTAGGCATGATTGCCTTGATGGATTCTTCTATCATTGTGACCTTTTCCCCTATTCTATCCATCCTTACTACCAGCGGGGATATTAAGGCTGTAACCAGTTCTTCAAGCTGGGCCAATAGTTTGGATTGTAAAATAGATACAGGAGTCTCCAATGTTGGACATGCCTTGGATATTTCTGGGGTGGTGGCAATGACCAGTGGGGGACTTAAGTTTATTTTCTGTTGTTTCACTAGCCTCCCTATGTCTTCCGCACCTTTACGCTTTCTGTTGGCAAGAGGGACCTGAGGGAGTACTATCGGTTGATTGTTAACTTTGTCAATATTTGGGAGGTGGGTTTCCACAGGACTTTTATTTAATTGAGGTGATGCACTAAACTGGGGGCTTCTTTTCTCCATTGAGCTTGCCGGAGCACCAGATGGCTCCTTTTCCGGTTCTATTGAGGTGTACCTGCTGTTACAGATTTCATTTAGTTCCCTCATTAGGGAGGAGTTAGCAAAGTCTGTTGGCATCGTGCAGGATCGTAAACTGGGTGAAATTTCTGTGGCAAGACTATGTTCTACTCTCTCTATTGCCGATGATACCCTGGTTAGATAGTGGTCCAAAGTCCCCTTAATTGAACCGTTCTGAGACAAAATTTGTTTAGCGGCCCCTTTAGAAGACGTGGTGCAACTCACTATTGTGCAATACACCTGAAGTAGTCAGGTGGATATCTTAATTACCAGTATTTAGTCCCTTTGATGAAACCAAAAGAGTTCGTAGGTAGTCTCTAGGTGCGTATCCCTTGGGTCGTATCCTTTGTCCCGCAAAACCAAGAGAGGTTGACCGACCCGACCTCCTCTGACCTCTGACAGCCACAGACGGCCCGCCCTCTGCCCGGGCTCAGCCCGGCGCAGGCCCAAAGTACGTGAAGCACTACTTATAGTGCAGTATTCCAACATACGATTATTGTAACGAATCCCTCTTTTTTGTATACATTGGCCGAAGAATATTGTTACTGTACATATACTGTAATTGTATATATGTGTTGTACATTTTGCCTTATTAATACGAGATGACTTTCACAGTGCCCGTACATGTTGTCATTATAATATGTCAGGTATTTACAATGCACAAATCTGTTAGACCCGACTTGTAAACAACATACTCGAGTCCTTTCCTCACCGCGACTACGCACGCATTTTACGTATCACGTTATAACCGTGATGACGTGAGACTGCGGAACACAAACTCTGTAATCTAACAGACGATCGGAAGCAGCGATTGAGATAAACCGAAATTGCGCACAGGTACGATAGTGACTTTAATCTAAAACAGGGACTTTGAGTAACTTCAGCAATTCGATTACTTTATTTATTTTTTACTACAGGCATTCCCCTGAATACTCTTCGCACTGACGGCATTGACCGCCATATCTAAAATAGGACGACTGCCGGTTGTTATCCACAGTGGTAAGTCCAGCGTTTGGATTAGTTCCACCTTGTCCTCACGCAAATTACACCTCCTGACGTGTGGTTAACTTTGTATCCCTCTTTTTACTTCTCGACAGTGCCCGGCTGGGTTCACTGTAAGTAAATTTATTTTACTTCTTCACGCATGGGTTACATTCTGGGAAATACCCCACTGCAAGGAAGGTACATTTCTTATCCTCTTCCCGTGAATACATAATATTCATGGCGACTACACATAAAGTTACAATTTCACACATTTTTCTTTTAGATGTCCCCCACTGCCCAGTCCTGCCGAGACCCCCACCTTAAGGGTCGAAACGCCGTCGACGTAATAGGAAATGAACCAGACTAATACAGTGTCTATGATTGGAGATAGCCGCTGTTTAATAATTGGTTAAATGATTGTTTTTGGTCAATTTTCCTTCCCTGTAAATATTCACAGCTGAAACTTGTATAGCTCACTTAATTTTACACGTTTTTGTTTCGCTCACAATATCACTTGGGACACATTGCACTTTGATATATTGTGTGTATGTCGCAGTTATAATTGCAGTATTATCTGTCTTGTTTGAAATACAAAAAAACTTTTTAAACTGGTACAATTGTGTTTCCTTCTTTTTGCCACCCTCCCTCTAATGATTGAATTGCCATATCATATAGTTAAGCGCTTGCGGGCACAGCAGGAGCGCCACTGGAGCGCCGGGGTGCCGGGGCTGCTGGGGAATGTAGTCCCGCTGTGGCCGTTCCCCTCACGGCAGTGGTGTACTGTTTACTGGCTGTTCCCCTCACGGCTGGGCTGTCACTGGGAATCGCTTAGGAGTCGGCCGTTCCCCTCACGGCAAGGTAAGACTGCCTGGATGATGCCCCCCCAGTCAGAATTACAATGTAGTAAAGTTCTCCCCGTGTTTATCCACATTGGCAATCTTTCCCTGCCAGAACCGACAACCGAGGCTGCCACCACATCTTTAGTATAACCGAGCTATTCTTCTATTTAGCCCAAGTTATCTGTAGCCGGCTGCGGCGAGCGAGGAGCCTCCAATCCAAAGAACCATAGGGACACGACCTGAATGTTCCCAAAAGATCAGAATTTCCTTCCCAGCAAAAGAATAATACTCGCTATTTAAATAAAGGAGTCCTCACCGCAATTCCCATTTGACAAAATCCTCGAGGAATCCACCGGCATGCCACTGAAGCAAAGTTTTCCGTTGTGTTTGTCCGCGCGAGCTCCGAATCGGGGAGAACGCTCCAGCCGCCGAGTCAGCACAGGTGTGCCCGGAGAACAGTAACTCCTCCCCAAACACCGAACAGTCCTCAGAGCAAGCTGTTGACTCATGTCACCTCCTTCCTCCTCTCTACTGTCCTCATCACTGGACTCAGGTTCTTTTGCAAGTGGGGGCCTTTGGTCCTCATCATCATCCAGGAGCAGGGGAATATCCTTGTGAATGGCCAGGTTGTGGAGCATGCAGCATGCCACTACGATCTTACACACCTTCCCAGGCGAGTATGACAGTGCACCTCCAGATTTATCAAGGCAGCGGAAACGTGATTTGAGCAGGCCAAAAGTACGCTCAACCACACGACGTGTCCTGCCATGGGCCTCATTGTAACTGATATCAGTTGGGGTCCTGGGATTACGCAGTGGGCTCAGCAGCCATGGATGGTTGGGATATGCAGAGTCACCTAGGAATGACAATCACACATTGCAATGTTGCACAGGTAGAGGGCAGCAGGTCACACACCCAGCACACCATACGACTAGGCATACTCACCCACAATCCAAGCACGCTCGGGAAGCAAATTAGCCATCAGCTGGGGCACAATGCTGTTCCTCAGAACATATGAGTCATTGGCAGAGCCGTGGAATCTGGCACACACATGCGAGATGGTCATATCTGCCCGGTACACCACCTGCACATTGATCGGGTGATAATATTTTTTATTGCGAAAAATTTGCTCCCTTGCCTGTGGTGGCACAAGAACGACATGTGTGCAATCTATGGCCCCAATAACATGTGGGATGTGCCCAGGGGGATAGACGTCTCCCTTCACACCTGCCAATTCTGCACCCCTGGGGAAATGTACATATCTGTCCTTGTAGATCATCATGGCGGACAGAACATCCTGCAGCACCATGCTGACATCTCTGATTTGCATATGGCCATGTCTGAACTGGGGCGGCTTGGTGAGCAAAATAAGGATGGATTAAACCCAGATCTGTGACTGGGGGTGAATGTTTTGCCATTGTGCAACATTCCATCCATCATCTTGTGTGTTTTGCTGTTCACCCTATGTGGGAAGGGTATGCCCAGACGTGGGTCCAATGCTCACTAAGCCACTGGAGTCAAGCTATCCTGGCTAAAGACGGCTGATAGCCAGAAACCGGTCCTAGGATGCTTGATTCCGGTCCAGGGAAGACATGGCTTGGCAGTTCGGGATGGACTGTTCCCATGAGGCACAGGGTCAAGACTGATTTGCATATGGCCATGTCTGACCTGGGGTGGCTTGGTGAGCAAAATAACGATGGATTAAACCCAGATCTGTGACTGGGGATGAATGTTTTGCTGCGCCCGCCACGGTCTTCTGTAATGATCCAGTGGCAAAGAAATGGATGGCTGCCATCACTTTGTAAGTTGGGGTGAAAGCTGATGGGTATGTGCGGCGAGGCAGCATGTGGGGCTCCAACAGATCACAAAGGGTCTTCAGGGTGGCTCTATCGAGACGGAATTTGTGAATGATCGCCACATCCTCCATGTCCTCCAGCAGTGTCAAGTGACGTATCAGATTAGGCCTCATCCTAGTTGAGATGAAAGTGGGCACATGTCAATGACATCCATCATGAGATGGCCACAGCATATCCCGTTCACGTTGAAACAGGAAAAACAATGACTGGCTTGAGGAATGTGTGACACACCAGGTAACATGGGTGCACGTTTGAGCCACACAGAAGGCACACCTCTCCATTTACAATACACCAGTGCCTCAAACACCACATAGATCAATGTGAATGCACATATTTTCATGCCCACATTCCACATATGCACACCTGGGAGCGTGGCATCCAGCTATTGTGCGACAAATCAACACAACTGTCTCATACTCATCTGCTGTACCTGTCACACCTCAATGCATCATTCAAACTTGGCACACATCCACAACACAATGATCACAGCTGGCGGTGAACTGACAATTGCGTGTATGAGCACACAGAAAAGCACAAGTAAGTTACTAAATCATACAGTCAGACAAGCCTTGCCCAGGTCATCACTGCCCCACAACACATTCATATGTGTACACATTGTTGAGTCCACTACCACACTGTCCTGCCTCAACAACCATTTGATGCATTTGTGACATGGTAGGGACAACAGACCAATGTACGTTACACATGCACAGCTATGGCACATGCAGGCATCTGTGGAGTTAGTGGGACATTGGCATTTTGTGCACGATGACGTGCCCTTCAGCATGTGGCCACTGTGTGGTGTTGAGGTGTGTCCGATGGACATTGCCATTGTATGTGCCCCAAATCGCAGGAGCTACCGCCTGGCCCCTGCGGTGTGTCACCAGCACCCCCTCTGACACAAGTGCAGTAGTAATTGGCAGGGAGACATGCCCTAATGGCGGTGGGCATGCTTTGCCACCCAAATCGGGGTAGCTACCGCCTGGCCCCTGTGGTGTGTCACTGCCATGGAGCATTGCCTACAGCCAATGGGAACGATGATTGCGGTGGCATGATGCAATTTTGAAAATTGCGGTCGGCGTGCTCTGCCACCGTGAAGGCGGTCATTGGATGCTTTTGAAAGATTTACCATCACAGTAGCGCACCCCGGGCCCCTGCGGTGCATCACCACCATGGAGCATGCCCAAGAGTCAACGGAAACGATGATTGCGGTGGCATGATGCAATTTTGGATATCGCGGTAGGCGTGCTCTGCCACCGTGGAGGCGGTCATTTGATAATTTTATATGAGGCAGACCTGGACAACCAATTGTTGCAGGTTGGCACCTTTGGAACGACCCCAGGGGGCTATGTATCTGTGGGAGTGAGCCTCACATTTCCACTGCTCACAGAGCCTGCTGCCTGAGACCCTCATCTGCTGCTGCCTGAGACCCTTCATCTGCAGCTGCCTCCAGAGCCTGCTGCCTGAGACCCTCATCTGCAACTGCCTCCAGAGCCTTCTGCCTGACACCCTCATCTGCAGCTACCTCCAGGGACTGCTGCCTGAGACCCCTCACCACCAAATTCCACCACAGGTGTTCCATGTCCACAGGGATGGCAAGGACAGAGAAGATCTGTGCCAGTCCATTCACAAGCGAGGAGCTGGTGGTCCTGGTGGAAGAGGTGCTCGCACAGTACCCAAGGCTGTATGATGCCCCAAATGTCATGGTAAGTCATCGAGAAGGGAGGTGTAGGGCAGGGGGGCACACATGTAGTTGGACTGCTGCAGTATATGCCTGAGGGTGTGGGGTTGTGTCACAAACTGACAAACATGCTGTCTCCAGGGGGAAGGAGTGTGTGTCCCAATGTCACAGGTTTCCCTGCCTGCAGTTGTAGGTCTGAGTGAAGTGTGTTAAATTGTCAGCCATACAGAGACACAGTATGTTGGACATGCAGGTACCAAGACAGTGATTGGTTTGCTGAATGTCTCTTTGTGCCTCTGTTGTCCGACTCAGTGTGACCCCAGATGCTCTGCACAGTGCCCGCCCACCAAGACGAGATCACATCACTGCACTTTGTCCTTACTCTTGTTCATTCACACTGAAATCCAAATATGCACCATCTCAGCCCTGTATAATTGCACATAACCACACTTGTGTAGATCTATATTTTGTTGGTGAGTTCCTGTCCCCCAATGCCACACACATGACATAAGATATGTTCACTGGACATGCTCATTGAATGCTGCCCAGTCATGCACACAGTGAGTCTACCCACAGACACAGGTCTATATGTGATGTATGTAGTGGCCAAACATGCATAGGACTGGAGATGTGTGCAAGCCACAGAGGGGGTTTGGTACTGTCATCATGCATGTGTGTGAGAATAGCAGGGACCCTGTACGCCCTCATAAATGCATGCAGTCACATCAGCTTAGCCCATGCAGAGTGCCCATGTGAGATGTACCCCAGGGTGGGATGGACAGAGATAACATTTGGTAAAGAGTTTCGGTCTTGCTACTGTACTGATAGATGTTGGTACATGACACTGTGTCACTGATCATTCATCCCTTTTTTCTCCCATGCCTGCAGCTCAAGGTACACCAGCGTAAGGCTGTGTGACGGGCCATTGCAGCAAAGGTGAGAGCTCTGGGGGTATCTAAACGATGACGCACCCACTGCCACAAGAGGTGGGACAAAATCAGCCGTCTGGCAAAGAACGTGGCAGAGATGACCTTGGGGCTGCTTCCACGTACTGGGTGTTTGGCACAGCGCAGCATGACACCGCTGATGGGCCGCATCTTGGCAGTGACTCATCCTGAGCTGGATGCACGTCTGAAGGAGCAGCAAGGCAGGGGTGAGTATTTGGGGAGGGTGACTTTGCCTGGGAGCGGATGCATGTGTACAGGGCATGTGGCAGTGGTGGCCTTTGTGATGTTTGTGGGGTGGTGCAGTGCTGTGTCATGTAAGTGGCTGCTGTGATGGGAACCAGTGTAATGCATTAGCCCAAACCAGCCTTACCAAGATGATCCTCCCTGCTGTGCATTCACATAGCCATATGTGTTAGGATCTTTATGGTTATTCAGCAATGGGATAATGTGGGCAATCTATTTGGGAGTGAACAGCAGTGTTCACAAGTTGAGAGTGACTTCATCTATGCGTACATTGCATGCACCATGAATGTTGAGGCCTACACATCTGACAACAATGTGCCCCAGAGTACAACATGGTCCTTGGCATGGGCTATTTGCCATTGTGGACTGTCATGTTCCAATAGGTGTCTGTGTTCTCACATCCTGTTCCCTCAAGGTCTGTCAGTGGCAATGAATGGTGTGCCCACATCATGTCCCTAGGTGTGGGCAGAGAAAGTTGTGTGCCTGACAGACTTCATCCATGGGCAGGGTGTAGTGCTGTGTGGCCTTAACATGGCTTAGTCATGGCAGATAATCAGGGTTACAGGCACTGTTGTGGTCTATGTAGTGAGTTGCTGCAATGTGATTGCAGACTGTGGTGGGCAACAGGTAGATGTGGCCATCTTTTGTACTGCATCAATTGCATTGCTTTGTCCTGTTGATGACACTAACCTGACCCTGCATCTCTCTCTCATGCAGATTCGCCAGTGGACATGGAGGGACAGGACCCGAACACCAGTGGTGGCGACACTAGCAGTACAGCTGCACAGGAGCCCAGTGACACAGAGGTCACAAGCGCCTCAGAGGGGACCGGAGTATGCAGGAGGAATCCCTGCCTGAGACCCAAAGTACAACATCATCTGATGCATCCATGTTGGCAGGCTCAGGGAATGGGGACTCTGCATCATCTTCTACCACACAGCGGCCAGTGCCCACCCTCCCATCCACTTCCTCTGGTGCTGCCTGTGTCCGTGTCAGTAAGAGGGGACAAGTTACATTCACACCTGGCACCGCAGAGCCTGCACCTGTTCCGCCTGCTGCCCTCAGTGCTGAGTCTGTTGAGCTCCTGTGCCAGCTTTATGTGGTAAGGAACATGAATCCTGTGTCACAAGATACATTCCAACCTTGCACTCCTTTCTTACTTTTCATTAATAATTCAAAGAATCTTTATTCGTTATTCTATATTTCATTTATTAGTAGTGAAGATTTTCATTTCTAGGTTTTTTTCTCATGAATATTTTATATCATATTTCATGGTGTTTGTTTTGCTCAATGCATTTCAAGCATATAGCCTTTCTTCAGGGGACTTCTGTTATATCTAGAAACAATATAATATGTCATAATTGGTATCATTCTTAAAGAAACATAAATTTATCGCATGAAATATTTATCACATGTGTATCACATTTCAATCACTGTGTAATTCATTGAACTAAGAGGTTTTTGTATGAATTTCATATGTAGATAGCAATCCTGTATATCCCTAGTAAATTGGTAGTAAAAAACGATCTTATGAATGAAGAAGTATACACTGATCTTATATAGTTTTATGCAGCGTTATCGATGTGCTGCAAAAATAAATATATATGCAAAATGTGAAATGAGCGTAAGGAGATCTCGATCGAGCGATAACTGACGAGTAAACGATTATGTTCTTACAGAGTAAGTTGTGTAGGTTAATCTTCCCTCGCTACTCCTGGCGTGCAACGCTCTATGTTGTAATACTCTATGGTTCCTGGCTCTATAGTTTAGATGCGTAATCACGTGATACGAACCCGTAATAGACATAGAAAACGTCTATTCATCATAGAGTGTGGTGTTTGTTATCGTCGGATTGTAAACAAAAAAGATCACATGTCGGGGATATCAGGAGATGTGAAGTTACCGTACATTTGAGTGAATGAACGGATGTGTAAGATCGGAAATTGCACATAGTGAGATGTTAAAATAAAAATACACCAGTGTTAAAGTATATACATATCAAAATGGAATCGTAAATATCCAATAAACGAACAAATGTGACATCCATCAAAAGTGTGAATATATACAAATTACACTTTTACCCGCATCTATCTCCAAAGAACTGTTATGACATTGACACTCACACTTTTGATGGATGTCACATTTGTTCGTTTATTGGATATTTACGATTCCATTTTGATATGTATATACTTTAACAGTGGTGTATTTTTATTTTAACATCTCACTATGTGCAATTTCCGATCTTACACATCCGTTCATTCACTCAAATGTACGGTTACTTCACATCTCCTGATATCCCCGACATGTGATCTTTTTTGTTTACAATCCGACAATAACAAACACCACACTCTATGATGAATAGACGTTTTCTATGTCTATTACGGGTTCGTATCACGTGATTACGCATCTAAACGATAGAGCCAGGAACCATAGAGTATTACAACATAGAGCGTTGCACGCCAGGAGTAGCGAGGGAAGATTAACCTACACAACTTACTCTGTAAGAACCTAATCATTTACTCGTCAGTTATCGCTCGATCGAGATCTCCTTACGCTGATTTCACATTTTGCATATATATTTATTTTTGCAGCACATCGATAACGCTGCATAAAACTACATAAGGTCAGTGTATACTTCTTCATTCATAAGATCATTTTTTACTACCAATTTACTAGGTTTATACAGGATTGCTATCTACATATGAAATTCATACAAAAACCTCTTAGTTCAATGAATTACACAGTGATTGAAATGTGATACACATGTGATAAATATTACATGCGATAAATGTATGTTTCTTTAAGAATGATACCAATTATGACATATTATATTGTTTCTAGATATAACAGAAGTCCCCTGAAGAAGGGCTATATGCTTGAAATGCATTGGGCAAAACAAACACCATGAAATATGATATAAAATATTCATGACAAAAAAACCTACAAATGAAAATCTTCGCTACTAATAAATGAGATATAGAATAACGAATAAAGATTCTTTGAATTATTAACGAAAAGTAAGAAAGGAGTGCAAGGTTGGAATGTATCTTGTGACACAGGATTCATGTTCCTTAGCATTTTGATGTATTAATCTTGAGAGCCCAGCAAGATTACCACCCTATGCACCAACAAAATATATGAAATCAAACTAAAGTTTCATCACCATATATACACTTGAGTGCTGAACAGAATTCAATTTATTTCCAGCTTTATGTGGGCCAGACAGCCCTGCTCAATGCCTTCAGTGACCATGATAACAAATTAGGCCAGGTGGTCGCTTACATGGAGGGCATACACTCTGACGTGGGTGGGCTGCACCGTACTGTCCAGGCTTTATCATCCACAGTAATGTCTGCCCTTCAACAGGCACATACTCCCATTCCTGCTCCAGTGCCTTTGTCCACCACCCAGATAGTCGCCGCATCTGATGATAGTGACCACAGTCCACATGCCTCACAGTCACGATACAGCACGCTAAGAACCCAGCAGAAACAACCCAAGCGGGCCAGCCCGCAGACACCATCCCCACAGAAGAGCAAAGCCAGCCCAGAATGCAAAGACAAGAGCTCCTCAGGGAAAAGCAAGGTTGAAAAAGCAAAGAAGCAGACATCAGGCTCACATGCCCCAGAGGCATCACCAGTGAAGGACTCTCCTGTCCCTAACACTTCACGCCAAGCTAGGCGTGCAGTTTCTGTGCCCACTGAGGAGGTGTTGTAAGGCAAGGGTACACCTAGGAAGGTGCTCAGAGCCACATTCCCCCACCACATCGACTCCCATTCCAAGCCCAGTAAAGCAGGGTAAGTAGGGCACTGTAGGGCGGATACCAAGCAAACAGGGAAAGAAGGGCCAGAGGCGTAGCCGGACAAAGTGTTCCGCAGGATCCAGCACGTCACCAGAGAGAGTGCCAGTGTCTGCACCTGATGTGGCTCTGTTGTTGTGTGTGCATGTTGTGTCATTACCAGTTCCCAATAACCCCAGTACAGGGAAGCCATTTCGAATTCCCAAGAAGTGTAAAGGTACCTCTCAAACCTCTCCCACCCACACTGTGTCACAGGTCTGCATGACTCCACCTCCACGTGCCACTACACCACCTGGTCCAAACAGCCTTCCAGCTTGCCTAGCCACTGATAGCCCAACATCACCTGGGCCTCTCTCTCCCCAGTCAAGTGGTCCTGCTGTCCCAGACACACAGCCAGTTCCACGTCCGCCTGACAACCAATTGTGAGTGCTGGTCCCCCTCACACACCTGTCTCTCTCACAGGTGGGCCTGTTCTGCCCATTGTCACCCCCCTGACTGTGTTGCTGCCCATGGAAGGGTAGAGTCGTGCACACTCCCTGTGCAGATTCTCATGCACTCGCTCTGCACTTCGCCATGTCCACTGGCCTTGTCATTCACTGCTGTTCTACCCTTGCCTGTGCAGATTCTCATGTACTCACTCTGTTCGGCCCTTGCCTGTGCAGATTCTCATGTCCTGACTCTGCACTTTGCCATGCCCACTGGCCTTGTCAATCACTGCTGTTCTGCCCTTGCCTGTGCAGATTCTCATGTACTCGCTCTGCACTTTGCCATGCTCACTGGCCTTCCTGCTCTGCCCTTGCCTGTGCAGATTCTCATGTCTTGACTCTGCACTTTGCTATGCCATTTATATAAGAATAACGGGTTTTAGTATACAGAAAGTATTGTCGCTCAAGCAAAATTGACATAGTAATCAGTACTCAAAGACAACATTAGTTTGTGGTGCTGGCAGAGAGGGGAGACCCTTAAAACCCCTCAATTTTGTGTGAAGCACACATTTGTTTTACTTTGCCATGTCCACTGGCCTTGTCATTCACTACTGTTCTGCCCTTGCCTGTGCAGATTCTAATGTACTCGCTCTGCACTTTGCCATGCCTACTGCCCTTCCTGTACTGCCCTTGCCTGTGCAGATTCTCATGTCCTGACGCTGCACTTTGCCATGCCCATTGGCCTTGTCATTCTCTGCTGTTCTGCCCTTGCCTGTGCAGATTCTCATGTCCTGACTCTGCACTTTTCATTGCCCTCTGGTCATGTACTCGCTCTGCGCTTTGCCACCCCCACTGGCCATCCTGTTCTGCCCTTGCCTGTGCAGATTCTCATGTCCTGACTCTGCACTTTGCCATGCCCACTGGCCTTGTCATTCACTGCTGTTCTGCCCTTGCCTGTGCAGATTCTCATGTACTCGCTCTGCACTTTGCCATGCCCAGTGACCTTCCTGTTCTGCCTCTCCCCTGTGCAGCCTCTCATGTACTTGCTATGATTCTTGCCCTGGACACTGGCCCTGATGCTCTGCTGTGTTGGACTCTCCCCTGTGCAGCCTCTCATGTACTTGATGTGCACCCTGCCATGGACACTGACCCTGTTTTTCTGCTGTGCTGGATTCTCCACTGTGCAGCCTCTCATGTACTTGCTGTGAATTTTGCCCTTGACACTGGCCCTGTTGCTCTGCTGTGTTGGACTCTCCCCTGTGCAGCCTCTCATGTACTTGCTGTGAAATATTTTACCTGGACACTGGCCCTGTTGCTCTGCTGTGTTGGACTCTCCACTGTGCAGCCTCTCATACACTTTCTGTGAATTTTGACCTGGACTGGCCCTGTTGCTCTGCTGTGTTGGACTCTCCCCTGTGCAGCCTCTCATGAACTTGCTGTGCACCTTGCCATGGACACTGGCCCTGTTGCTCTGCTGTGTTGGACTCTCCCCTGTGCAGCCTCTCATGTACTTGCTGTGAATTTTGCCCGGGACTCTGGCCCTGTTTCTCTGCTGTGTTGGACTCTCCCCAGTGCAGCCTCTCATGTACTTGCTGTGAATTTTGCCCTGGACACTGGCCCTGTTGCTCTGCTGTGTTGGACTCTACCCTGTGCAGCCTCTCATGTATTTGCCGTGCACCCTGAACTGGCCACTGGCCTTCCTGTTTAGAGTTTGCCTGTGCAGATGCTCTTGCATATGCTCAGCATTTGGTGCCTTGCCCTTCTCTACTGTTGTTCTACTGTCACATCTGTGCAATATGTGAATAAAGACAGTTACTCCTGTTGTCTGTTTTGTCAGTGTCCTTTCCGATTGAAGTTCTTTTGGTGTGTGCATTTGGTTGCTTGTGGCCCATGCTCTATGTGTCACTTCAACATTGCCAAGCTCTTTACCCGCATCACATTTTTTAACAGGGGTGACAGGGACTTCAGTCCATTCAGACACGGATACTTGTGTTATCTGTGGTGTCAATTTTATCTGTCATGCAGTTCTCTTTTTCGTGGTTTGCTATTGTTGGCTACATTGTTCACATGTCAGGTTGGGGGACACTGCCAGCACAGGCTGTGATACTGTGCACAGGTTTGCATGCAGGCTGCGCAATGTCATCCTGTAATTGTGTTATTCCTTTATGTGTGCCCAGTTGTGTATGTGTATGGTCATCTTGTGATGGCCCTTATTCCTGGTCCCATGGCCTACATGAGATGTGTGCTCTTGGGTAGTCAAGAGGTGTGCAGTGTGAAGGGTGTGACTTTGTAGGGGGTGTGGATGTGTGTGTGCCCCTATAATGTGAAAGACACACATGTGTCACCCAGGAGTTCAATCAATCAATCAAAATAGCTTTATTTTGATAATACATATCTTAAAAGCTGCACATTTCATGTAAAATTATATGAATAAAAATGCAATTTATCTTAAGGCAAAATGCCATGATCAATAGTCTTAAAAATTTGTTACAGATAAATGGGTAAAAAGATTTTTTTTTAAAACAAGAAAAGAAAGCACAGCAAAACAAGTATAATAGCTATTTAGTTATAAAAACAATACAAATGTTAAAATCAGCAAACACAACACAACAGTTCGGTTTAAGAATTGTTATTCAAATTTCTTGATCTAATGATCCACGCCCATCAAAAGAATTTAGCCAATCCGCAAACGTACAGTTCTTGGGCATCGGTTATCAAAATGCGCAAAGCACTAAAGCAGCACGATGGCTGTGAGTGCCCAGTTGGTTGCAGATTGGTTTTAACCATCGTACTCTCGGTGCTTTGTAAGCTGGGCATGCGAACATAATATGTGGAACTGTCTCAAGGACAGCCTCACAGCTTGGGCAAGAAGCAGGTGTCTGCTGAGGGGGCCTCCTTTTCGCCGTTTATTCTCGTGTGGGCAGTGAACCTACCCTGAACTGAAAATAAAGAGCCCTATCATATGGCTTTTGTATGATATCTAGATAGGGATCTAGATGGATGGAATGCATGTGCTGCATGAACTCCTCTGTCAGTCTACCTATTCTAGAATTATGTAATTCATTCCTGCTAACCCACAACCAATACGCCTTCTTGAGTTCGGCCTTGGACGGGGAGGTTCTATTTTCCCATGCCTCTCTAAAATCAAGGTCGAACAAAAGTTTTTTGACATCTTTTAACCAACCAATCCTATGTCACCCGTGCCGATCCATTATTTCGCTTAGCCCTGCTGCGTATTTTGATAGTTCTGGCGTCCGCCATAGGCGGGCCCACAGCAAAAGGGGGCGAAGTCTGGTAATATCCCTAAATGGGTGGCGGCCTAGGTCATGCAATAGGGGCCTATTAGGAATGCTCTGGGGAGCTTCACCATGTCTTTCAGGAATTTATTTTCTGATCTGATGATTTCCTCTACATTAGTTAAGCCCCACAGCTCTGCACCATAAAGGGCCAAGCTGACTGCTCTGGCAGCATATATCATGAGGGCGGGGCAATTGGTATGCTCGATGAAGACCGATGTTCTTTCAATATTGCCCCCACTATCCTTTTGTGGTTCAGGAGCATTTTTTGGATGTGAGACCTCCAAAGCATTGAGTGAGCAATACGGATGCCTAAATAGTCGAATGCAGTAACCCTCTCTAGTATGACCCGGTTCAATGAGGGGGAATCCCTGAATGACCTTGGGGGATTCAGTGTTAAAAAAATTAGTTTTCAAGGTATTAATAACCAGCGCTCTTGAAGTACAAAATAGTTGGAATCTGTCTAGTAGGGTCTGTAGGCCCTTCTGGGTCTTTGAGATAAGGAGTTGTGTGCCTGTTGTTTGGATTGTTCAGCCCTGTGGATGTGGTTGTATGCACATGTGTGAGTTGTCTGTTGTGCACTGTGCAGTGTGTTGGTGTGTCCGTACTGTTCTGTCTGACTCCTACTTGTTGTTTTAGTCACTTGTGAGTGTGCAGAGTGTGTGACTTGCACATCAGTGTTGTGTTTGTTTGATCATCCATGTGTCTTGAGTCTATTTGTGCAGACTGTGCAGCCCTGCTGCTCCACACTGCCATTGTGGTTGTGTTTCTCATGCATTGCAGGCACATGGTGCCTTTTATCCTCCTGTATAGCATGGCGTGTGTGGTGTAATGACATCCCCTATGTGTGCCACTTATGCCTACCCATTGTGAGTCTGCACTCCCTCTATTTGTGTATGGTTAAATTTGCCCCCTTGTTTCTCTGGCAGTCATATATTTTCTTGATACACATCCAATGGCGGTGCCTTGCCATTAGTCGGATAACAATATCTGCAAACATTTTGTGGCTGCTGTACTATGCAGTAAAGCCTTAAAGCTTTATTGTTCTTTAGGTTTTTTATAGTATCCGTTTCCTACTCTGCTGTTGGAGCTTTGGTCATTTTAGATGCGTCCTTGATAGAGGGCTTTTGGAAGGTCCAATCGTTGAAAGTAGGCATCAGGTTATTGTTCATTTGAAGAAGATTCTGAACATGGCCTCTTGTTACCTCTCCTCTTTCCATCATTAGGATGGAGCTGTTTTGGTGGAAGCCTTTGCTTTATGAGATGGGCCTGTGTAGTTTCTCTGATTTATTGGCCTGTTTGTTGAACCTACAGCCTACTTTCTCAGGCAAACTGTGGTCTTGGGTGTGTACACTGTATTCAAAGGATATTTGGATGTGCTGCTCTCTTCGAGAATCTCTTGGCTAGGAGCCCTAATATGTTCTCATTCCAAGTCTTTGATCTTGTTCCTCAGTTTATCCAAGAGGAGTCACTCTGTTTTCTTTTTGTGGATGATCAGGCTTCTCGCCATAGCCTTTTCTGCAGCTCACACTATATAATGTCATATTGTTTTCTTTAGTGTTTCTTTTGGTTGTTTAATGGGTTGAGTGTTGTATTTCAACGATGCCTGTGGTTTAGGATTGCTGCCTACTGCTTATATAGCCTTTACTGGAGCATGATACGAAACTGCATGTGTTATCATTTTAGCTAGGGTAGTCAATAGGGATGAGTCTAAACCCTAAAAGGTTTTGTGATTTCCAGCAAAAAAAAAGGATAGTGATTTGCTGTCACATATTTTTCAGGCTCCCTTCTTGTCTCATCTAAGCTTGGAGCTTCATTACAATGTCACCACAATGCCATCCTCCCAGAACATTTTCCCAGAATCAGGTTAAGGTCTTCAGTGGGGGAGAGAGGGGGGCTGTCCTGATTGGGTCTGTAGGTGAAAGCAAGGGTGATCTATTGGACTCCTGGGGGCATATTATCAACAAAAAGGGATATTTATCGCTAAGTAGGCTTAGCGGCAAATTTTTTATCGTCGCGCATCACTGGATTTTTTAGCTGAGATAACGTGCTATTAGCAATGTTTATCTCAAAAGCGATAATAATAATGATAATAATAATAAAACCATTTATAAAGCGCCTGGTTACACTAAAGAACAGTGCGTCCCCGTGCTGAGGATGCAGTCCACTAGGACTACTCGAAACAGATTCACAGTAAGGGGGGAGGACGAGAGAAAGACGTACGGACCTTAGATTAAGATTTTGGGGAATTAGTGGGTCTTGATTTTGAGCCTGAACCGAGATTCTGAAGGTTCCATCCGCAGCTCAATAGGGAGTTCATTCCATTGTTTGCTAGCTAGGTACCTGAAGGAGCGACCACCCATCCGCGCTTTATGGATACGGGGCGCCAGAAATTGCATGCTACCCATAGATCTCAACATGCGTTTGGGACGGTACATAGTCAGCATCCTTTGGAGGTACACGGAGACTTTGCCCTGTGCAATACGATGAGCCATGCACATGGCTTTTAAACAGTATACGTTCCTGCATAGGGAGCCAGTGCAGGGTCTGTAACGCAAGTTTTCCCGACGACTTCCTGGGCAGGTTAGGACAAGTCTGGCAGCCGCATTTTGGACAAATTGAAGTTGGTGCATACCTTTTTTATTCAGGCCGCAAAACAGGGCATTCCCATAGTCAAGATGAGAAGTGACGATGGCATGAACTAGTGTTTTCCTAGCTTTAATGGGTAATAGATCCAGGATTTTACGGAGGACCTTTAGTATGCCATAGCACTTACCCGCCACATTTCCAATGTGTTCGGCATACGAGAGGTTGGTGTCCAGAAGTACACCCAAGTTCTTCACCGTAACAGAGGGGGTAGGTGTGGGACCCAGGTCGGAAGGCCACCAGGCCGACGTCCAGACCGAGGGAAGGGAACCAATCACTAGCAGTTCGGTCTTATTCCCATTGAGGCGCAAGTAGTTGGTCTTCATCCAACCAGCAAGTGCCACCAGGCAAGCGGAGAAGTTATCTGCTGTCTCTACTGGATTATGTGATAGAGTGACCACCAGTTTGGTGTCATCGGCATATGACACAATATCCACCCCATAAGATTCCACCATCCTAGCAAGAGGTTCCATATACAAATTAAACAGCGTAGGACTTAATATGGAGCCCTGAGGAACCCCTTGTCTGAGAGAACGAGGCGTGGATTTAAAAGGGGGGCAGTGAACTTGAAATTTTCTGTCCGCCAGAAAAGAACCCATCCATTGATAGGCTGACCCGGCTAACCCAACCTCGATCAGGCGGGCAAGAAGCCTAGAGTGCGACACAGTATCAAAAGCCGCACTCAGGTCCAGCAATATCAAGGCAGCTGTCTGCCCCTCATCCACTTTTTGGCGAAGCAATTCGGTAGAGAAGAGGAGGGCCGTTTCTGTGGAATGTTTCGCCCGAAAACCAGATTGGGAGAAGTGTAGAAGATGATTATCCTCCACAAATTTCACCAAATGGTTATTGACCAATTTCTCCACCACTTTGGCACAAAAAGGTAGGAGGGAGATGGGGGGAAGATTGTCCAGCTGGGATATGCTCTGGTTACCTTGCTTTTTTATAGGAACCACCTGGGCTAGTTTCCATACTTCTAACACATGACTTTCATGAAAAGATAGGGTAGCCAGATTACCAATATGATTACTCAGGAGATTTAAATGATTCCTGAGAATCTTAGGAGGAACAACATCCATAGTGGAGCCTGATTGGATACTATTGATTAGTCTCATCAATTCCTCCCTTGGAGGAACCTTGAACTCATTGAGACATATTTCCTTAGTATGCCTCTGACAAGTACCCGAGACAGGGACGTCATTGTCCGAACTCTCCTCAAAAGACAAATAAATCTTCTCCACTTTATTCACAAAGTGATCTGCGATAGGTTCACATATCTCAGTGGAAAAGAGGTCTTTGGTCACTGTTCTCGTAAGTGACGTTAACTCATTATAAATTAAGAAGAGCTCTTTAGAGGAGTTTTCAGATAACTCAATCCTCTCTTTATCAAATTTTCTTTTTGCCGTCTTGATCAGACTATGGTACTCCCTTAGGCTGTTCCTGTATAATTCCTTACGGGCAGTATCATAGTCTTTACGCCAAGAACGTTCCATACCTTTACATGCAGCTTTAGCTGTGTGCAGTTCCTCACTATACCAAGGGGCTGACCTGGTCCCACGTACAGGGGCCTTTTGGGTCCAAGGGGCCACCTCATCTAATGCCTTAGACACCCATTCCTCATAATCCTTCCATGCTTCCTCAAGAGTCTTACTAAGCAATGGGTTTCCTGATTTAAAGCACATTCGAACGCCACATGGCTGAATTTTTTCCAATTCCTACGTTTAGGTAGGGTAAGTCTCTTATGCTTATCTTCTCTAGGTGAGCTCATCACTGAGAACGGAATTAAGTGGTGATCTGATAACGGAATCCTAATGGGGTGAAGCACCTTGATTTCATCACAATTAGAGAAAATGGGATCGAGGAAATGCCCCGCCTGATGCGTAGGCATTCCACTAGAGAGTTTAAACATCAGAGACTTCAGAGAGGCGATAACTGATTGTGCCTCTAAGCAGTTCACATCTTCAAAATGCAGGTTCAGGTCACCTAGTATAAGGAATTTACTATAACGTAAAGCCGGTTGAGCCACCGTTTCCAGTAGGCTCTCCACAAATTGCGTGGACCCCCCTGGGGGGCGATATATAAGATAGCCCTTAATAGTACACTCAGGGGAAACTATAATAGAGAATAAGCCTGCCTCACTGTTGCTAATTTTCACTGGCTCAAGGGAGCACGGAATCTCAAATTCCCGGCGATAGCGGCAAAATCCGTGAATATCGCTGAGAATACAGCGATATTCATGCATTATCGCTAACAGGGTCTTAGCCATTATATCCACCTCCCATTGGATATAATGGCTAAGAACTGGTCTGAGCAGGCATTAGTTTTTGGGTATATTCACGCTTAGCGTGAATATTTCCATCGCTACGCCTGTGTTGGTAATAGGCGATGGCGATGTTAGCGACTGCTTTCAGTCGCTAACAGGTTGGGTAGGCCCACTTTGCATATCATTAGCGATAAATATCGCTGACATGCAAAGCGGGCCCCAAACAGCACGCTATCGCCCACAAGCTGTCGCTAACTGCTGTTAGCGACAGCTTGCTAATAGGGCGATAGAATTATTGCCGCTTAGCGGCCGAAAACGGCCGAAAACGGCCGCTAAAGTGGGGATAATTTCCTATCGCCCTCCTTGATAATATGCCCCCAAGTATCCTAGAAAGCCATGTGCATCTTTCAGTGTCTACTGAGGTTAGGACAATACAAAGGAACGGATTTAAAGTTTGGCGTACAGGCTACTCTGTGACAAATGCGACGGAGTACCCTGTCTGCCAAACCTGGCGTGCTTCCTCTGATGGTCTGATGGAGTAGGGTCTGTCAGAGCAAGAACATTTATGGTGGATGGTGTAATATTTTTTTTCCCTGGTTGTGAGAGACAGAGAAAAACCATAAGGACCCTCCCCCACAAGAAAACTTACAGTCATTAGATTTTGTGTTTCAAAAACAAACTCCGACTTTGGAAGTTTGCTTTTGAAAAACAAAACATTTTAAAAGTTTGATGCACAGCCAGCAAACGTTTTGTGGCATGAATGGAGCTGGCGTCATGGCGGTTCCCTTAAAGGTGCAGAGATGACCGCTGGCTTGTTAATCATCTCTAAATTTGACAGATGGCAGTCCATCAGGATGGCAGAGGTAATGTCGTCTGTTAGCCTGATGGACAGAGCACTTTCCACCAAACCATAAATGAGGCCCAGGGTCTTTCAATTGGTTTGCCTTTCTCGCTTTGGCTCCAGTTGACTATAAAATATCTTGCCTCCCGATATCTTTCCTAGTCTCCTAAGCTCTGTTTGTAAAAAGTGTGTCTTACTGGAGGAGGTCCAAGTCTATTCTATTTTTTTAACCTCTTATTTTGTTTTTTGTTTTTTGCTCCTGTCTCCCAATTGGGTTTGGATTTAGTAGAGACTGTTGAACTGGCTTTGTGAAGTTTTTTTAGTAAGAGTTATGATTTAAAACATCTTGCTATGTAGGAAGTGTGTGGTGTGTTTATCTTCTACAGCAGCAGATGAATACATTTCTGATTTTTGTGTCTTTTGTTGCTCTTTTTTCTATGAACTCCGAAAATCCTCATGCTTCTTCCTTTCTATTTCTGCGTTTCTTCTGGAGTTGCTCTTGAGGGGGCCTAGACCCGTACCTACCAAAATAGTATTTTAAATTCTTTGAGATATAAAACATTGTATTGGTATTTCTCATGCGAAATCTGATTAAGACCAGGGCAAAACCCTACGTGCATTTATTTTTTGTAATTGTTTTTTGCTTCTGTGAATCTTGTTTTTTCCCAGGCTTCCACAGACCAGATCTTGACAGTAGTATGTTTCAGGTTCCTCGTGTGTGTTAGCATTTTTTCCTCCTGCCAGTTGTATTATTTTTTTTTGTTTCAGGAACAGTGGAGAAAATCTCACCAAAATTGATCTCACGACGTATCCGTCATCAGGTCAAGATCTCAATGCTCACCATGTTTCATCTATCTTAAATAGTTCTTCAATCTGAAGTTGTAATGATTTGTTCAGAAGCTTTATTTTGAATTGTTTCATGTCTCCAGCTTTGACGCCATCAGGCTAGCCTAGAATTTCAATATGGTTACTCCATTCCTTGGATTTAATGTCATGTAGAAGGTCAGACATGGCTTCTATGTGTTCAGCGGCCCTTTCTCTGGGACAATGAATTTGTCTGCAAGTTGTGAGATTCGTGTTTGTCTGCTTTGCTCTTACATGCAATATTTTCCTAAGGGGTAATACAGTTGTGGTCAGTTTCCTACTAATCAAGGTCAATTGTACACACCTGTATTGACACATATAAAGATATTTGTTATTGTGGTTTTGGTGGGTGTTGTGCTAAGTGCTGCTTTTGGATGTGCGTTCAATAATGTGTGTATGTTGTGTGAGCAGCATGAAATCTGTAACACAAAGGGACATGACACATTGCCTACATATGTCTTTCATGCAAAAAGGACACATGTATTGACCTACAAATTAGTTGTACTTACCAATCTTCACACCCCCATGACCCTCACTCCGTCAGGACTCCACAGTCAGCACAACAGGAACATCTAAATCGGCTTGGCGCAATCCCACCAGCCTGATGGAGTACTGTTAGCCAGCTCGGAAGACCGCTGCCACGGTGGACTTCTGTCTATAGCTGCAACATCTAAATACGTTGTACTTAAGCTCACCGCCATGGCAGGATGGAAGGAGTCCCGCCAAGATCTGAATGAGGCCCTCAGACAAAAGGCACTATAAAGGTCATTTAGACTTTTTTTGTTGCAATTTCTTATATTGCGGACATGGCCTGAAGGAATCAGAGCGTTTTACAACAGCAGCAGAATACATGGGTTTACAGCAAGTTCCGGTTATAGTAATTAAACTTGGATGTTTACATCAGTAGATGCGTGCAGGAGTTACCACATGAGACAATTATGAGAGTTGGTTGAAGGTCGTACACAGTTAAAGGATAGATTTAGATGGTGGGTCACATAACAAAGTTAGTTCAGATCCTAGGGTAGAGAGTACTTAAGTATGGTCGAGGGTGAGTGGCAGTCAGTCTGCTAGCTTAGCAGACCATAGCCTCAGTTTCCTTGGCAGAGACCCGCTCTCCAAGTTAACAGATCATCCCACTTGGCATAGATCTCTGTAATGGAAGTGCATCTGATCTGGGTCCGCTTTTATTGTTATTGAATGCCGAGCGAGCCACCATGATGAAGCAGCCATTCTGCGTTTTCTTCTACTTTGCAGCAACAAACATCTAAAGTGTGAATTTGTTGCTGCAAAGCGAGAGACACATTTATTAGATGTGCATAGAGTTTTCTCCCTGCGTGTGATGGACATTAAAGCTTTTTCCTTCTCGGAACCGCCATTCGAGGAATGGAAGGAAAAATCAGTGATGATTGTCCTGCCCTAAATTGGGTGGGATGACCGTCACGGTCATCAGGCAGCAGAGTGGCAGACAGGCCACCAGCTCTAGAGCTGCCTCCGACTCAGACGTCTAAGGCTCTTATGACGGAAACTCATTGGATCGCCCGCATCTAAATTGGGCCACCAAACCGCAAATTTGGCAGCGCCACAAATTTATGGTGGTGCTTCCACTCTGCCAAACTCTAAATGCCCCCCTCACCCCACACCATTGTCTGAAAAGCTATCTAACAATACTCTTGTGACATTTTATATGACTGTCCCTTTAATCATGCCTGGCTATGTGGATATTCCAGTGACATCAACAAAGTATTTTTTTCTGTTTACAGAATGAAGCCACAAAAGGTTGCCTCGTAAGTCCTGTTGTGCTAAAAGCATGTCCTCTCCCACTGGTCACCAGTCCAAACTGCATCCTGAGCGCCTAGTTCCGGTGTCCGTGACCCGGGATCTTTTTCTGACTCAGAGTGTAGAGCAGTGCTTAATTTGAGCCTGTAGTTTCCGGAGCACCGGCACTTAATCAACAACACCAGCCCTTGAGCACCAGTTAAGGAAGCACTCATTTATGGTAGTGACAGGGAGATTAAGTGATTCACCCAGAATCACAGGATGTTGAGCCAACGCCAGGCTCGAACCTGATTCTCCAGCTCATGAGTCAACAGCTCTGGCCATTATGCCACATCCCACCCCCACTTGTAAGGCTTGTTGGTTCTGTGCTAGGCAACGCTAACAGGAGTAAACGGCTGGTCGAAGCTCTTCCTGACGAGAGCCTCGGCACTTCTTTTTTTTTTTTACAACTTAACCACTGGAGTAGAAGTCTCATCACCGTAGGAGTTTAAAGCTCAGATGAGACAGGGATTGCATTTTCCGAAGCTGAGCCCATTGTGAGCACCATCGTAACTGCTTGCTACAGCCGCCACGCCTCGCCGGACCCGCTCCGCGGGTCCCGCTTCGCGGCTTAGAGCAGCTGACAGGATACACCAAAGGGGCTTCACTACAACCGACAGGACCGGCAGGGCTGCGAGCGCAGAGCGGAGGACTCCACGGACCAGGAGTCCCCGCGTGCCCGTTCCCAGCTGGGCTGCTCTCCCTGCCGGCACCGCCCCCTCGGCTAACTCAACCCAGCACAGCTACAAAGAGGAAGTACCATCCCCGCAGCGCGGGAGCGCGCGGGGAGCGCCTGGAGAAGCCCGGGACAAGGGCGGGGCCGTCTGTGGCCGTCCGGGGCCAAACGAGGCCGGGTTGGGCCCTTTCTCTTAGATCTACCCGGCAATCTACTTGTCCCAGTAAGTTATCTTTGTGACATCTTGCCCACTCGCCTTTCTTACCGCCTTACTGCCTATAGTGATGTCTTCTTCTGAGGCAACGCAGGCACCGGTCGCACAAGGGTCCTTTCTGCTAGGCCCTTTGGACAAATTCTTTGCCAAAATTAAGACTGACGTAGACCGGGAGCTCACCTTGGCTGAAAAAAGGGCGAGTCGACGTCTTTCCATTGACAGGCTGAAATCAAAACCTTGAACACTCTTGGACGCAACAACAACAGCCAGTTCAACTCCTATGGATTTTACCCCATCAGTAGATCATGTCAATATTTCACCTCCCATAGATGACATTCCTCTCATTTTTCAGACCAAACCCACTGTACAGAACGATATCATCATCATTTCGGATTCCATCAATTCTCAGGTACTTGACATCCAGTCAATAGATTTATGTACCCCCGTTGTAGATCCAGCCCCTCTCTATGATCCAGACATTCCATCTCCCGTGTTCACACCAAGCATATCTGACCACCATACTAAGTGCACTACCCTGGGCCAGCCCCCATTGCCATCACCCAGGGACACTCCTAAAAGCTCTAAAACCCCCTCCAGTAAATTCTCCTTTGGCTCCCCCCCTAGGAAGCGTAGAAAGAAGCTGACAATTAAAAAGAGAGCTGTCCCCCCTAATCAATCGTCACCTTCCATATTTACTATTCCAAATAAGGTTGGGGCTGTAGACCCCGCGAAAGAGATTACTTCCAGCTCCATCTCGGTACCCAGTTACGCGGGTCTACTGGATGACATCGACCGCCTTATCAAGGCATTCATCCTTCCCCTTACCGAAAGGATCAAAAGATTAGGGGAGAATGTGGAAAAACTTCTACAAGGGCATTCAGAGCCATCTTCTTTGAACTTGAATGCCCCTAGAGTCCCTACACAGTCTTCTAAAAAATCTAAAACATCTAAAACACCTAAGACAGTGTCTGGTACACCCAAGGCAATTGCACTTCCAACACCAGGGCCACGAAAACCGGCCCAGAACTCCATATCACACGCTAAAAATAGTAACAAAAGTAATAGTAAAACAACTGTATCAGAAAAACCTCCGACTGTGGATAAACCCAACTCTCCTAGAATGCCCCACAGTACGCGTCCCAACAATAGCACTAATTCAAAACCCTCACCCACCGTGCTACATCACTCAATTAGAAGAACACAGAACATCGTAGATTTGCCTCCAGAATGCTTAAATTATGTTATAGCCCTCACAGGAGTGTTGCCCCCGCCAGAAGGCAAGCGCGAACATCAGGCCAACCTAAAAAATAAGGTCATCTATTGGCTGAGGAGGAATAGACCACTCCCGCCTCACCTTAATGGCGATATCGTCTCGGCCAGACGATGCCATTGGGTAGGTACTAGACCCAAGGATATTGAAGGTGACGTGATCCTAGTAAACTTCAAGGATCACAGATTGGTAACCTATATTAGTGATTGGTACCCTGGAATGGGGGAGGGGGGAATTTCAACTCATAACCTAAGCTATTTCTACCCTGAGGCTATGCTGAGGAAACCGCCACCCCAGCCTAGACCTCACCACCCTGATAGCTATGGTCGTCCAAAAACCCCCGGTGGTTTTAACACCCCTATATTTCATAACCTCCACAAGGGCCATAACACTCCTTTTCCCTACCATCCGAATACTTTTGCCCCACTGCCATATAGACCTTCCGGCCGAGATAGTCTAGCCTATGCGAAGACATTAATAGATCAGAATCTATTTCAAAATACCAATGACTTCTGGCAATAACCCAGTCAGGCACCATTACAACCAAGGAAACCTCATTACTCCAACTTTCATTGGGGCGATCCACGCCATCACAATCCAAAAGAATTTTGGAACATACCTTTGTCCAATTTTTACCATCCATTATCAGGATTAGATGACAATGAATGACTCCATAAACCACTTATCGCAGAGAAATCTTCGGATGGCCTGTGGTCTAGCCATCGCATTCCCATCCATTCCGCGTCATTCAGCCCTCTTAAGAGCAATAGTGGCAGAATAGAAGTGGGTACGGACACACTGAATGAACTACGGTCACCTGATCACCCACAGTCTCAACAGTTAGTGGATAACGGCTCCATTTCCAATCCCTTGAACCCTTCATATACTCCTATTACCAGAATACAACAACTTGACTTACCTTGTGTGAATCTAGGCTGTTCTTCCGGAGACATCAGCAATGCCACTGCCTCTAGTTCACTCATCTCATGGAACGTGGCGGGTCTAGCCAGCAAGGCCTTCAATAAAGCTTGGCTGAATGTTATCCATATGTATGACATCCTATGTTTTCAAGAGACTTGGTGCTGTGAGGAAGTGCATTTACTGGGGTACCAAACTTTTCATTCTCCTGCCATACCATCAGCCCAGGGTCACAATAAGGGGGGGCTCTGTGTCTATGTTTCAACAGTAACAAAGGTTAAGATCCATAAATTCATCTCTAATACCCACTTTCAAATTTTACTCCTCAAGTGGGGCACATTAGAGAACATAGTACTGCTGAACTTTTATAATAATATGGCTGATACTGAACTGGAGACCACTATGTCAAATATATCTCGTCTGTTGTCACACATTGTGGATCACCTTGAGGGGGCAACAATAATGTGGGTAGGGGATTTCAATTGCACCATCTGTCCACAGTCCGAATCCCCCCTGTGTGGTATCTCGGATCTTGGCGAGGAAAACCCAACTCATTTTGTGCATACAAAGAGGGGGATGTTGTTAAACACTTTTGTCCTTAAATTTAATCTTTGTTTTGCCAACCTGCTCTGTCCCTCACCCGTGCAGTTTGAGCCAACATTTTTTGGTAGAGACTGTAATTCAATTATTGACTTTATATTAATTTCTACTGCCAATTCTGGAATTTTGACCTCGTGTGTGGTTGGCAAGGATGTATTTAGCGACCATTACCCCCTTTCTATTAGTGTAAAAACAAAGGAACGTAATTCCAAGAACCCCACCCTTTCCAGGTATCCCTATAGTGTAGATCTATCCAAATCTAATGGCTATGCTGTGAAATGGGAGAGGATTGTTCCCGCTGCTTTCTTGAAAAAACTACTCTCCGATTCCGCAAACGATGTTAACCTCTGCCTAGAGGAACAGGCGGATTCTTCTTCTGTTATGACCGCCTTCGGCAACATCCAACAGCGGATAAAAAACTTGCTGACCCGGGCAGCGAATAATAACCATGCACCAAGAGAAGGGTGGTTTGATGGGAAGTGCACAAAAGCATTAAAATCTCTCAAAAAAGCTTTAGCCCTCAAACCTAGGGACCCCGACACAATACGTAGTGCTAGGAAAGCATATAAAAGTGCATTAAAAGAAAGAACCCTGGCCCTAAAAAAGCAAGCGTGGGATACACTAAGAGAAGCTTCTGCCCAGAAAAACCCCACCAAGTTCTGGAGGCTTGTTAAATCCTTGTACCAGCCAATTAACAATGGTAATAAAATTGATCTGGCAATAACAGGTGATAGATGGTTGACACACTTTAAGCAGCTGTATACGGACACAAAGCCAGCTGAAACCATCACTCCAATAGGACATGTCCCAACTGTCCCACAAATTATAGACAGTAGGAGAAAGACCGATCCCCATGTTTCTGCATTCCCTATTGACATAATATTCACGGTGGGGGAGATGTATGATGCAATTAGGGACAGTGCATCAGGTAAAGCTCCTGGGCCAGATTGTACCCCGGTGGATGTGTACAAGGCTGAACCAGATTTTTGGGCCCCCTTGCTCACAAACGTGCTGAACAAGGGCAACCAACAGGGGTTTATAGATAGCTGGTCGGACGCAATAGTGGTCCCTATTTTTAAAAAGGGCAGGCGTGATGATCCAACCTGCTATAGGCCAATATCTTTATTAGATGGCCTTATGAAATTAGCAGGGAGGATTATCTTAAAGAGACTCCAAGAATGGGAGGAGGAACACAACGTAGTCTCGCACCTCCAATATGGTTTCAGGAAGGGTATAGGGACTGCTGAGCAGTGTCTAAACCTGGCCCTTCTTTGTGCTAAATACACGCAGGCTAGAGGCGGATCACTTTTTATTACTTTTGTTGATTTGAGTTCGGCTTTTGATTGTGTGGACCATCTTTTGCTATGGTCAACATTGGCCGAAATGGGTATTGACGCACGCCTAATCACTTTTATTAGAGAACTATATCATAACTGCGGGGCAAGAGTGAGATTTGGCAAGCAAGGCGAATGTACTGACAAATTCGCCTTGTCAAGAGGAGTCAGGCAAGGGTGTATCCTAGCCCCCAGGCTATTTACTTACTATATTAACTCAGTAGGCCATTATCTTTCTCTTTTTCAAAACGACTACCCTACCGTGAAAGGTCTACCGGTCCCGATCCTTCTGTACGCCGACGATGCGGCTATAATGTCCCGGACACAAGTGGGACTGCAAAGGGCAGTGTCTAAATTTGCAGGTTTTATGCAGGATAGAGGGCTGAAAGTAAATATCCAGAAGACCTTCACTATGCCATGCACTAACAAGCGTACTAAGGTCCCTTGTAAAGTGCTCCTGAACAAACAGAATTTAGCTACCGTAGAGAAGTTCTGCTACCTTGGTATAATGTTTGACAGGAAATGTCGCTGGAAACAGGCGATCGAAGCAAGAAAGCTGGCCTTTATCCACACTATAGGTGCCCTACGCGCCTTTTCAAACAGAGTGGGTGGTAAACCAGCCAAAGAACTGGTTCAAATATATCAGGCGAAGTGCGTGTCCACAGCCACCTACGGGGCGGGACTTTGGGGCATCGAGAAGGACCAATTCTTGCAGAGCTGTGAGAACCAGTTCATCAGCTACCTTCTGGGTGTCCCAAAGACTACATCCTCATTTATGACACACATAGAGGCGGGAGTCAAACACCTGGGCGACACAATTAAGATGGCCCCAATTCTCTTATGGCACAAGGTATGGACAACTAGAGAGGCCAGTTTTAACAGGGACCTCCTGGAGGACTGTTTGGCCCTAGATGGGGTCGCAAACTTCCGGTGGTTGTCGTACGTAAGATCCGTACTTTGTGACATAGGTCTCCTGGACTATTATGTAAATCCCAGGAGCATGGAGGGTGTACCTAGATCAGTTCTCAAGAAAACACTGACCACTCATCTGGAAATCTTGAGATGGAACTCCGAAAAAAACAAACAAACCATCCTAAATTTCCAAGAAATCACCCCTATCGAAGGCATGCAAAAGTATTTAAAAGTGGACCCCAGCCCTTATTATAGAATGCTTCTGACCCGTTTACGTCTTGGTATTTTCTTTCGTATTGTCTCTGTACCGGTGATGAATAACTGGTCTACATTGACTCTGATATGTCCGTGTGATAACACCGCACTTCAATCTAACTTCCATTTAATGTTCTTTTGTTCCTTTTATTCCACCCCCAGAAAACTTTATTTGAAACCTCTGTTAAAACGCTGGGGAGTAAGAAATTGCAGGCCTGCTTTCTTAAGATTGTTAAAATTGGAAGACGAGCATGTGATCTTTGCGGTATCTCGTTTTTTAAGATCTGTCATGCTGTTGCGGAAAACCATGCTGTAAAACACTTCTGTCTGGGTCTTTCCATGTATTTTGTGCCGGTTAGCAGTAATCGCAATTCTAACTGTATGGTATTGGATGATTTTTAAGATTTGATTATGACTGCAGCTCTTTTTAAATGTTAAATTTAATATGTAAGCTCCTATTAAGTGTGATGTTTTTACATGTATTTGTTGTGCTTTTATGATTTTACGCAAATCGAATAAAGCTTATTCTTACTTACTTACTTACTTACAGATGAGACATTTACTTTGCCCTATGTGGAACTGCTGCTGGCAATGGGTGTTGCAGTGGGCGTTCCGCCACAACACCTATTGATTTTTGACGCTGCCCCATATTTACAAGGCTGGGGCAGAGCCAAAAACTAAGACCAGGGAATACCTGGCCTTAGGATGGCGATACAAGGGGAAATCATTCATTTTGTATTTATCTCTTTCTATGTCATAGAAAGAGCATACTGCCTTTAAAGATTATTTATGTGCAGCAAGATGTCTCTTTCTGCACATAAACATTCACCTCTGGAGCACAGTCACCCTTACATCAGGGTGCAAGTTTGCCTGCGCTGGTGCTAGTGGTCACTGTGCCACTGGATTCAAGCTAGCCTGGCTGATGAAGGGTAATACTCAGAAAACGTTCCCAGGGTGCTTGTTTCCGGTCCAGGGAGGGCCTGGCTTGGCAGTTCGGTCTGGACTGTTCCCCTGAGGCACAGGGTCAAGACTGATTTGCATATGGTTGGGTCTAAACTGAGGTGGCATGGTGAGCAAAAGAACGATGGATTTAACCAAGATCTCTTGACTAGGGGTGAATGTTTGATTTATTCAGCATTCCGTCTATCATTTTTTTGCGTTGTGCTGGTGCTAGGCAGCTTTTTTAGCGCCAGCGCTGGGGATAAACTCAGGGGAGCGCTGTATTTTTGTAAATAAGGCACATCCCTGCGCTTAAAAAAGGTTGGAGCACGTCGTTAGTGATATTGGAGTAACACCATGCTCTGACAGTTTATTGTACATATCTCTCCATACGAGGCCAATGTTTGTAGCTTTAGGTAACAAGCAGCGCTCTACAAATCCACCTTACATTACATTACATTACTTGGAGATTCATCAAGTTCCTCTGAGATTTTATCTGCAAGCCAAACCACTATATGTACCAATCACATAATTAACATATATCTGGTGCCGCTTAGGGAAGGACCAATACCTATTTTCCCCAGGGCGAGAGACCGAGCCGCATGCTTAATAATGAGGATAAGATTTAATTAAGATCTAGCAGCTTTATTGAAGGAGCAGGCTCATCAGATTAGTGATTAATATTACACTGTTATGAGCCATCTGTTACGAGCGTGTGAAACTATCCCTGCCCTTCATTAGCTGAACCATAAATAAGGACGCCATTTTGTGATGTGATCAAATTCCCATTACCTGATAGAAAATGTTGGGTTGGCGTTGTTTACGAATTACAGCTCCAGTGGTTAACCAGCCTCCCAAAGACAGCTTGCATTGAGAAAAACAGAGGGGTTGTAAAAATTATAATTACAATCTGCGGGTTTAATTATCTGTGAATCTAGTTTTCAGACGACAAATTAAAGACACTTAATTTATTCCGTTTCTAAGAATGTCAAACCAGTGGTGGAGCGTGCCCAGTATCAGCCTTCTCTGATCCCCTCGAGGGTCGGTGAATAAGAAACTATGTATTTTTTTTTTTTTTTTAGTTTCTCTGCATTTTAGAGTTGCGGTTGCCACCTGAACCGTTTTTTTTCACCGGCACCATCGAGATTTTACATAATTTAAACATCAATTATGAATAGAAAATATTTTTACCTGTGTTTTAGAGCTGCATTAACACCCCTGACTGATAATTAAAGTAAACAAAGGCAGAACATTCATGTGACAAATAAAATAATTTAATTTTGTTTAATGTCTTATTTAGGATTATGTCTGCACTTTTCAGACTCTTATAACAAATGTCCGGTATTTTTCTCCTGGAAAGGTGGCAGCTCCACTTAGAGATCTTGTATAACATTTATTAATTTGTTAGTATTCTGGTGTAGTTCTGGTTGAGAAAAATGCTGCCCAAAACTTAAAAAATAAAATGTCCCAGAAAAGTCAAGTCATCCTAACAAATTCTTGGCATCCATAAAAAATAAAAACTTTCAATCTCTAATCCCACTATGTCCCTTCCGCCTGTTTAAAGCTCCCTCTTATAAGCACCTAGAAACAGTTTAGTTATGCAGTGTGCATCATATAAAACCAATACAAATAAATAAATAGATAGATAGATAAATAAGTAATTAAAGTGAGTCTTCTACCACATACTCCTTCTTGGCAAGACGGTTTTGAGTGCCAATCTAGCATTAATAAAATGTCACCTGTTTAAAGTTATTGAATACCTATTTTAGTCATGCATAAAAAGGTGACAATTCAAATATGAAACTTTCGAATCCCCTGCAGGACTCTTTTAAGGAGCCATCTGATGCAGCGTTCCATTTTAGCAAACAAATCTATTGCAAAACACTCTATTGAAACAAGCATTGTCATAGCAAATGGCTATTTTTTTGATTGTTCATTTGTGCACATTTGTTTGTAATGCTTTTTCATTGTTCAGTGTGTATGTGTGTGTGTGTTTATGTAGAAGGGTGAACGGGCGAGCTGGTGAATTTAAGAATGTATCCTTCCGAGGTGTCTCTTACCCTCAATCACGTTTCTGTGGCTGCTGATACAGCTGCTTCCTGCAGATGTCTACAGTAGCATTGACTGACTGCAACCAAATGGGGTGCATAAGGGGTGTGTGCATTTGAGGGAAGAAGTGGGGAAGGTGGAATACTAAAGGCGAGCATCCTGAGCTCAGAGGCTCAGATGAAGCATGTTTGCATCTATCAATCAATCAATCACTATTTATAAAGGGCAGCTAATCACCCGATAGGGTATCCATGTGCTTGCAGGTCCAGGAGGCTTATTGGACCAGTTAGGTTTTGAGGGCCATTCGGAATTTCTGAAGCGAGGTGTTTGTCGGGAGGTGTTTGGGGAGCCTGTTCCAGGTCTTTGCTGGGATGTGGGAGAAGGAGTGTCTTCCACTTCTGCTTCTGTAGATGCAGGGAGTATGGGCAAGTGAAAGGGAGGCGAGCGAAGTCTTCTCGACAGTTGATGGGAGTTCAGACAGTGGTTAATGTATGCATGTCCTTGGTTGTGTAGAGCCTTGTGTGTGTGGGTCAGAAGCTTGAATTGGCATCTCTTCCTTATGCGGAGCCAGTGGAGTTGCCTGAGGTGAGGTTTGATGTGGGTTCGTCGGTGAAGCCCAAGGATGAGTCTGGCTGCAGCGTTCTGTATGGTCTGAAGTCTCTGAAGAAGGTGTGCGGCAATTCCTATGTAGAAGGTGTTGCTGTAGTCCAGTCGGTTGGTGATGAGGGCCAATGTCACAGTGCATCTCCTGTGTAGAGGTAGCCATTTGAAGTTATTACATAGCATGCGCAGAGTGAGGAAGCAGGCGAAGGAGATGGCATTAATCTGTGATTTCATGGTGAGCTTGGTGTCAATGATCATTCCGAGGTTTTTGACATGGTGGGAGGGAGTGGGTGCGGGTCCTAAGTCTGATGGCCACAAGGAGTCATTCCATGTGTTGCTTCTGTTGCCAAGGACTGGCACTTCCGTCTTGTCTGTGTTCAGCGGCAGGCAGGCAGTTGTTCTTCATCCTGTCTGTGACATTTGTCAAGCATCTGGGGAAGTTGGTTCTGGTGTTGGTGGGATCGTCTGTGAGTAAGATGGTGAGTTGGGTATCGTCTGCATAGGAAATTATGTTGATACTGTGGGATCAGACAATGTTGGCCAGTGGGGTCATATATGCATTGAAGAGTAAGGGCTGAGGGGTGAATCCTGGGGGACACCACACAGAAGCTATTCCACTACCAAATCCTTGGGCATTAAGCTTGGCTCCTTTTGTAACAAAACCCAGAGGATACTCCAGCTTGGCGGTCAGGAGCTCACTCATCAGAGGGTATGTGATTATAGTGTGTTTGGAGCACACTTTGTGGTACAGTGGGAGGGCAGATAAAACACTGCATACACTTACAAGTACAGTCATGTGAAAAAGCCTCCTTCGTCCCAATGACAAGTGGTTGGCCAAGCGTGTCCCCATACTATACGTTTCTTTATGGTTATAGTACTGAATATTGACTCCCAGAATATTGTGGAACAAGAATATCGAGGACAGAATATCGAAAGACGAAATATCTAAAGGTAACTGCATATCAGCAGTATAGATTTACTATTCCTAACGCCCAGTCTACGTACATTGACGATATATGTAATGCAAAGGTACATATATGTGGAGTTAGGGATAGAAAATGTAGATGTATTTAATTGTCAATATTTTCTGGGAGAATTTGTCCTCTATATATTCTGGGGTCGATATTCAGGATGTACATCTTTCATTAATACAGAAAATGGAGCTCTAAGCTAACAAGCTGGGGCAGTGCACCAGCAGCAGCTCTTCTTCATTGGTCATTCATGAGGTCTGTGGTAAGTAATTCTTATGTGAACAGCTTTACTATACTGAACAGAGGATAGTACCAGACCATGCCTCAACTAGGCCATGTTGTGTAGTTCCTATAAACGTATATAGGATTTGCGCGTTTAAACAACATAGACCGTGGGATTGGTGTCCAGACTGATTACAGACACCCCCACTGAGTATGTTTGTCTGTGCACCAGCTAACTCACAGTTCCACTAGAAACCCCTCTTACCAAGGAGAGAATAGTTCTTGGCAACTATCAAACATGACAACTCTGTACCATCAGGGATCATGGAAACAGTGGGATACTTTTCGCTCGGTCACTCGTGCTCACTTTTTCTCAGAGATACACAGAATAAACAGTGCGGACGTTTTCAATAAGCATTTATTGAATCAGCGTCATTCTAGTGTAAAATATGTATGCATAAACAACCACAAGACAGAAGCAGATATAAATGATTAGAAGCACCAACAGAGTTAAAGAATGGTAGATTTCTACTAACTTGCTAAAACAATGAATATAAGCAAGTATATAAAATACATGACAATAAAATGCATACTCCTACGATGCAACCCTAACTAGATGTACCTAAGTGTACCTAGCATGTGTGTGGGTGTAAAGCCAAGAATCCCTCTAAGATAAAGTCAACCCCGATACCTGAAGTGAGAGACTGTGGGACCCTGTCTTGGTCTTGAGATGGACACCCCGCAAGGGATATTAGACCACTGTGAGCTGGAGTGTCTGCATGCAGGAACCTCAGGGTCTCACATCAGTGTGTCAACATGGAAGTCCTTTTTCTCCTCTGCCTACCCCAGCAAGATATGGTGTTTATATACCCAAACTGGCACCCTCAGGGGTTCTACCTTGCTGTGTCATGTTGGACTTAAGATTACGGAAGGAATGACTTTTATACATAGTTAATATGCAGGAGATGGTAGTCCTGCTGAGTTTCCAAGAATCCTCATGCATAATGAATGAGGCTAGTTTTCAGGGAAAACCCTACGTACTGTAAGCAGTACCATAACTAGGTAAAAGGTCAGTCCCAAGAACCGTTAGGTAGTGTAATGGTAGGGGAGAATATAGGTGAAAGGTTAGGTGACTACCTGAGTCTATTTTGGGGTACCTATATGAAACATAATTTGGAAATTTGGCAGAGATCAATGTTAGCATTTAGTTGAAGCCATGTTGCTTCCGGTAGCCATTTTGTCAACCATGTGCTCCCCATGTGCTCTTTCCTTCTCTGTCATTTGCCCTTGTTCTTTGCTCAAAGAACTGGCTATACGTAGCCTCTGCTACGCTGCACATGCTCAAAAGAGTTTGTAGCTGCCCATGCACCTGCTTAGGTTTGTTACGGCCAGGATGTTTCTACTAAAGTCAGCAACTGTTGGCTCCTCCTTCTTTGTTGACTGTGCATTTCTGTATGACCATTTCTGTATGTAACTCTCCAATGTGTGCTTGTACTGCCTTATTTTGAGCTCCTGTGTGGGTATAAAAGACCCCTGATTCTTCTACTCCTTGTGCTACTTCATACACTACCGAAGAGTGTTGTGTGAATGTAGTTCCACCTCATGAGGTTAATAAAATATCTCTTTGCTATTTCAGTTTCCGTGCCAACTTCTATTTACTGGTCTGAGGACTTGTGTGCAGAGAGGGGCGAACCCCTAGCACTGGTAGGCCTTGCTGAGGTCCACCTCTACAGATTGGCACCTAACGTGGGGCTCATCGGCGACTCTGATGCCCAAAGGAGTGGTTGAAATGAAGGATTGGAATCTCGCTACGGACAATCACTGCCCGAGGAGACCCGCATCTTGGCACCCACTGCGTTTTCCCTCTCTTTCTGATCTGACCCTCCAGGTAGTGCCGGTCCTCGACTGAGATCTCTTCTGATGTTCGCCGTGCAGAGACCATTTGGTCGTTTCAGAACTTGGCAGTTGGAATCTGGAAACTTTTGTTTGGTAAGGTCGTTTGATGCGATACTTTGTATATGGAAATTGGCCAATATTTGGAATTTGTTTGGACATATATGAATTACAATTTATATAGGCATGTAATGAGGGAACTTTTCTCCAACTTTTGAATAATTCATAACGGCACATATTGTGTTAAGTGTCACTGCTGTATAGTATTGTATATGCTACAATATTTTTGGCATGCCTGTTTCAAGCACACTTCATAAAATGTGTTGTTTCATTGGGGGTACCGATGTGAATATCGAGCGGAGTCAGTTGGCTCCCCCCAAGGGGACACCTTATAGGGACATGTATATTAAAAATTGTATTTCTTATATAATGCACAGCATGTTATAGAATAAATATACTAGCAAGGATCCTGAGTTGCAGTGGCCTATACATGAGTCATTTGATCTTAGAAAAACTCAGTATGTGGAACAATGTATGTTTAAGCGCAAAAGTAGACAAGATATCTTTGACTGTGTACGAAGGTGGGAGAAGGTGGGAGAAAGAAAAGTGTGCAAGCCTTGATAGACAAAGAACAACACAAAAATATCAATGCAAAAGTGCTGGAATTGAAAAATAAAGAAATAAAGGAGATAAAGGAGAGAGAGGATATGGAGCGTTGTTCACAGGTAAATGGCCAATACCCTGTCCGGCGCCCCCTCTACCCTCTCCTTAATAAACCACAGGATGATTCAATTCTGCTAGAACGTTCTCCGCCTCCAAATACTTTTCCCTCTGCCCCTGTTCCTGATTCTGATGATGATATTTCTCCTTCATAAAAGGAGAAGTTAAGGTTGGATGCTTTGCGAGAGACTCGCTCTATGCTGACCATTGATCGTGCGGCTACTCTTAGATCTGCTGCTCGTAAAGCCCCCCGTGATAAAGTTTCTGCTTCAGATATTTCAGCCGAGGTACAACAATTGCAGAATAGAGAGCAGTTATATTTTGTAGAAATGTTTGCCACAGAAGTAGTTGAACAGTTTAGAAAGCATTTAACAGAGTTAGAGCCTGCTGCAATTGCAAACGATTGTAAGCAATTGCGTGACAGTCTTTTTCTCCCCTCTCAGGTGGCTGACTTAATTAGACACGTGGTTAAACTACGAGCTGATGCACTCCTTTTGCAGAAGGAGAAGAAGGCAGCTGCTGCAGCTTCACAAACAATTCAGACCACTGTGCCTCAGGCTGACACTTCAGGGACAGATAAGAATGTTGTAGTTCATGGGAAACCCATGCGGAAAGCCGCACCTTTGTATGTCCCACCTAGGAGTACGAGGACAGATGATGATAAAAATTCCACTGATTCGAAGGGTTATTTTATTGATAATTGGGTCTATACTCCTTGGAGTAGAGAAGATGTCATGGCTCTTAAAGCTGCTTTGCCTGACCCGCGGAAAAATCCAGCCGCTTTTTATGAAGAAGTTGAAGGAGCCATTAGTTCTTGTACCATGACTTTATCTAAAATATTGATATGTTTTTAGGCTTATTTTACCCCTTGATATGTGGAGATCTATTTGTAAAGTCGATGATCATACAACTTTTGGGGATGTTTGGAAAGTACTATAAAAGATTGATGCGGAAAGAGAACCCGTACAGAAACCACAACAAGAAATTTTAGATCTTCCAAAAGCTATACTTGTTGAATTGAAAACTCTCATTCCTCCTAAAAAGATAGATTGGACTCTTGCAAGCAAAAGGCAGATGAATCAGTCTCTGATTTCTTTATACGTTTTGAGGAGGCATTCCACGACTTTAGTGGCCAGTCATTGACAGATGACATGGGCAGGCATGTGTTTGTCGATAAATTTGTTGCAAACATAATGCCAGGAATAGCTAGTTGCCTAAAAGCCAGTGAAAGTTCATGGACCACATCTTACCCCGTCTCTATTTTGACTATGGCCCAGTATTATGAACGTCAGGAATTAGAAGCTAAGGGAAATGAGGATAAGAAAAATAGGGAGTTGAAAACAAAGGTTATGAATGCTCAGGATTATGGCCCATCTTATGGAAGTGGTGGTAGAGGCGGACGTACAATGTGTCGCCCAGGTACACCCTCTTTTTCCCGAGCTACTTTGTCTTCTGATCAGTGCGCTTACTGCAGGGAGACTGGACATTGGGCTTTTGAATGTCCTCGTTTGCGTACTCAGCAGTATCAGCATGATCAGGAACATATGAGAAGCAGCCAGGGGAATCCAGGACATAGGGGGAGGTATGGATGATTTTGCTAGATTTTAGACTGTTGGGCATACTTCAAATTCTTCTAATACATTTGATAGGTGTAACCAATATAAAATATCTGATTATTTGAATTCGTATTTGAAGGACTCTGCTTATGCATAGGAATGCCTAGGATGGGGTAAGGAATCAGTTGAAGTCCCAGTAGATCAGAAGGGTCCCTATGTTCAAGCACATGTTTTGAGTTCCACTTATCGGTTTCTGGTTGGTACAGGAGCTACTCGTAGCGCCTTTTCTAAACAATTGGTTCCAAGGGCTCCCCTGTCTGGTTTAACCATTACATCGATAGGTTTCGATGGGACACCTTTCCTTAGCCCACGGCCACTTGCATTCCATGTTGATAAATTCACTGCCAAAAAACAGTATGATCCCCTTGATCCAATAATACAAATGCACTGATAGTAGTCTACTAGATTTCCAAACTATCACACCTTTAGTATTAAAAGAAAAACAGTAAAAATACATAAGTAATATCATAAAAACACATACACATCAAAATGTATGGAAGAACAATACAGTTGATTAAAAAACAAATTTATATATTTCTTTACATAAAAAGTCCCCAAATAGTCTTTTTACAAAACATCTAACCAACATTAATTATGACCTGCATAATTAAACAAACAGAAAGACAGACAAGTAGGTAAGACATAAAACTTATACAGTACTATTGTATATCCAATATCTTATGTTTTACACACTGTTTCATACATTCATAAAATTTGTATTTCCACAATCGTGTCAGAATTTTGGATTGTACTGTATTTTGAGTCGACGCGTTTCGATGGTTTTTACTTGTCACACCATCTTTTTCAAGACATGCGGGTTTTCTGTCACTGGAGGGATTAAACATCTTCAGTTTCACTGAAGAAACTACAGTATTGTAGACAGAAGGTTACCTATTTAGGTCACCTCCTGTCTAAGGAGGGACGTGCACTTACACCAGACTGCATTCAACTATTTTAGACACACCAGTGACCCGTACTCAGAAAGATGTCCGTGCATTAATTGGTCTTACTTCTTTTTGTAGGCAATGGATTTTAGGCTTCTCACACATTGTTAAACCTTTGTTGGCTCATCTGACTAAAGACACTCCAATGCCCCTTTCATGGACGAATGAATGCCAGAATGCTTCCCACCAGTTGCGTCAAGCTCTTTGTTCTGCACCAGTATTGAGCACTCCAGATTACACTAAGACTTTTACACTCTATGTAAACAAGAAAGATGGGTGTGCACTTTCAGTTTTAGTACAGATACATGGTGACAATCAACGTTCTTGTACATATTTTTCAGCTGTTCTTGATCCAGTTGCTCGTGCGTTGCCTGGGTGTTTCCGTTCTGTCACAGCGGCAGCTGTGTCTATAGGTCAGAGTGAAGGGATAGTCTTGTCACATAGACTGTTGCTGTTGGTACCTCATGCAGTTGAAGCTCTTTTTAACCAAACTAAAACACAGCATTTAACTAGTGCTAGGTTGACAGGATACAAATTGACACTTTTGGCTCCTTATATCACTTTGAAAAGATTTTCAACTCTGAATCCAGCTTTTTGTTGCCATATCCAGCCACTCAGTCCCAGTCACAAGAGCCTCATGATTGTATATTTCTTACTGAGGAACAGACAAAGGGTTGTGTTGATTTGCAAGATACGCCCCTCTCAAATGTTGGTGGGGAACTGTGGGTTGATGGGTCCTGTTTGAAATTACCAGATGGCACGACATCAGCTGCATATGCAATTACACACTTCAGACAGTAGTTGAGACAGCTCGTATTCTACAGAAGTCAGCTCAGGCAGCTGAGCTAATAGCTTTGACACGAGCGTGTGAACTTAGTACTGACTTGTCTGTGAAAATTTATACTGACAGCCGCTATGCTTTTGGAGTGGCTCATGATTTTGTGTTACTCTGGAAGGGAAGAGGCTTTCTTACATCCCATGGGATGCAAATAATCCATGGAGAATTGGTACATAATCTCCTGACTGTCTTGACATACCCGAAGAAAATAGCGATTGCTAAATATAGCGCACACAAGAAAGTGACCGATAAAATGGGACAAGGCAATGCCTTCGCAGATCACACAGCCAGTGAAACTGCAATGCAGCGAAGCACCACATCCATGTACGTAGTGAAGTCACAGGCTGAACGTTGGCATGATGTTAGGTAAGAAGTGCTAGACATGCAGAGATCTGCTTCTGCAGAAGAACTTGATCAATGGTCTAAGGAGGGCTAATTGGATGATGAGGGCTGTTGTCCAATAAAGACTGGACCAAGTGGAAACTGACCACAGCCTATTTACAACCTATGATTCATATTGCACATGGGCCGGCATATGTTGGAGCTTCCTCGATAACGAAATTGCTTACGCAAATTTGGGAGCATTCAGAAAGTGCAGGCACAGCTAAAAAGATAGTGCAGTCGTGTTTGATTTGTCTTCAGTACAATCCTGGAAAAGGGACACAAACTCCTACAGGAGGGTTTGTTACACCAACTGTACCTTTTGAAGTTTTGAAAATTGATTACATCCAGCTTGAACGCTGTAATAATCTGAAATATGTCCTAGTAGTGGTATGTGCCTTCAGTAAGTGGATAGAGGCGTACCCTACGAAAGATAATACAGCTCTTACTACAGCAAAGGTGCTTCTAAAAGAATTCTTCCCAAGATTTGGTGTTTGCGAACTTTTATGGAGCGATAACATACCCCATTTTATTGGGCAAGTTGAATATTTCCTGAAAGGATTGGGGATTAAGCAGAAGTTTCATGCTCCCTTCCATCCACAATCAGTAGGGCTAGTGGAGAGATACAATGCTACTCTCAAGCTGAAGCTAGCTAAAATCCAGACTTCTACATCCTTGAAATGCCCTGATGCACTACCCTTTGCATTGTTGTCCATTAGATCAGTGCCACATTCACGATCTGGTCTTACACCATATGAGGTGGTATTTGGAAGGCCTATGAATATTTGGGGAATTCCTAAGCCGCGCCCTATACATGATGTAACACGTGTCTTGATGAGTGACTACCTATCACCGTTGACTGACAGTTTGATTTCTATTCATCAACAGGTTCGAGAAGCTCTTCCTGACAGGTCTGAAGGTGAGAGCCACGGAATACGGCCCGGTGGCCATGTCATGGTCCGATCTTTCCAGAGGTCGAGCAACTTAGAGCCGAGGTGGCGAGGCACAGAGCATGTCCTCCTAGCAACGAGAACTGTGGTTCAAGTGACGAACAGGAGGAGCTGGGTGCATTTTGCCAACTGCAAGAAGGTGCCGTCTACTCTGGTGGAACCTGCTGCCCTAATCGACCATCGAGGCATCCTGGATACGGAGAAAGGCCAAGACATATCATCTGAAGAACCTGAGGAAGTCCTCTCGGACCATACGATCCCTGGTGTATGCCTATATCAACTGTGTCCCGGGAAAGAAACTACATTGTTGAAAAAGACTGGTTGAGCAACCGTCCTGGGTTAGTAAGAAACTGAGCTGAAGAGGAGGGCATCTTCTGTGTAGTGACACTCGTCTTAACCCTCAGTGAAGAAAACAATGGCTGCCCAGGACTTTAGAGCTCCAACGGTTTTGTTACTTCAACAACGAGATGAATATGCCTGTGGAGAAAATATCAACTGCTGCAAGGATCTGTGATAAGAAGATAACGTGCATTGTTGGATTTATTGTCACTGTGGTCACTATGATAGCAATAACTTGGGTTGTAGAGAAAGTGGCTCCTGCTTGACAAATACTGACTGCCACTACTCCAGCACCCATTGAACACCACTATTTTACTCTCCCTTATCAAGAGCAGAAGCATAGACAGTCTTATCTGAGCCACATGTTCATCCAGATATTGCCAGCTCATCAGAAAAAGGGAGGAGCACCTTTCATTCCTCTTCCCTTTTCCCATAATGGCTCTTGTCAAGCCTGGTTTGCACTTCTATTGGCTTCTCAAGTGGCTAATATTACTGATATGGCTGTAGGGAGAATAAACTATTATCTTAATAAAGCCTATTATCCTGATGAAGAAGGTGATGCGCAAGCTAAAGGGACTAAATGGGAGATGGAGGAGTACTGACGAGGAAATGCTTCTACACATTATGTTCACCCAAATACTCAAACTGCTAAGGGTAATGGACCATTTGTTATAGCTGTCACTAGAGCCCGAGCAGATTTGTGTGTGAATAGTGTTGGGAAAATTCCAGTGGGAAGAAGCGAATGCACTCAGGGTTTGACTATTGATGGTACCAATAACAGAAGCTTTACGTCTTCACATAATTCATACTTTATTTGTGGAAACAAGGAATACTACCATCTACCTGTTGGATGGTCTGGAGTCTGTTACGTGTCCTTTTTGCTACCTTCTGTGTTTTTGGCACCTGCATCATATCACAAGGACGATCAATTGTTTGATGACATTTCTAAAAACAGATACAAAAGAACAATAAGGAATGATGAGGTGGACCAGACTGACACCGCACTACAGCAATATGTTGATTTTAATTTGGGGCTGTTCTTTTTTATTGGTACTGCCTTGAACAGCAGGAAAACCAGACAATTGACTTGTGTTGTGGAAGCTGTTACCAACCAGACAGCTATGGCACTTGGAAACATCACAGAGGAACTGCAAATTGCGAGGATTTTGGCTCTTCAAAATCGTATGGTTCTAGATGTGGTTTTGGCTGATCGAGGTGGTGCATGTCGCATCATCAGAAGTAGCTGTTGTGTATACATTCCAGATCATGGCACTTCAGTTTTTGATGCGATCTCCAAACTTCACAAAATTGCTGCTGAGATCCACCCTTATACTGGCACATGGACTTTTGCCAGTTGGTTTTGGATATTGCTCGCTACCTGGGGCTGGAAACTATTGACAGTTCTGTGTATATTATTTGCAATTCTACTGACATGCTGCCTATTTATTCAATGTGGTCCAATGCTTTGCTCCATCTGTATCACTGCTTGTACACCTACAGACGTGATGTTACACAAATGAATGCCCAGCGTATACTAAAAAAGTTGATGACATAATGAAAATTTATATACATGATGTATATTTAGACTCCTTTAGAGTATGAATGTCTTCAGCTAATGCTAAAAGGGTCGTCTGTGGAAATTTGGCAGAGATTGATGCTAGCATTTAGCTGAAGCCATCTTGTTTCCGGTAGCCATTTTGTCAACCATGTGCTCACCATGTGCTCTTTCCTTCTTCTCTGTCATTTGCCCTTGTACTTTGCTCAAAGAACTGGCTATACTTAGCATCTGCTACTCTGCACATGCTCAGAAGAGTTTGTAGCTGCTCATGCACCTGCTTAGGTTTGTTACTGTTAGGATGTTTCTACTAAAGTAAGCAACTGTTGGCTCCTCCTTCTTTGTTGACTGTGCATTTCTGTATGACCATTTATGTATGTAACTCTCCTATGTGTGCTTGTACTGCCTTCTTTTGAGCTCCTGTGTGGGTATAAAAGACCCCTGGTTCTTCTACTCATTGTGCTACTTCATACACTACCGAAGGGTGTTGTGTGAATGTAGTTCCACCTCATGTGGTTAATAAAATATCTCTGCTATTTCAGCTTCCGTGCCAACTTCTATATACTGGTCTGAGGACTTGTGTGCAGAGAAAGGTAAACCCCTAGCACTGGTAGGACTTGCTGAGGTCCACCTCTACAATAATACCCACTCCTCATCCGACTGGACGACGTACTAAAATTCTAACGTATTGGTAGGCGTTGTACGCATAGATTTAAAAAATCCATAAAAATAGCATTTACAATGTAAAATTCTTAAAAAACGCTAGGATAATAGCTTAAGTGATAGAAGTCTTTACTCAAATATGTTCATATATATAGTTCGAACACCTATGAGAGCCACGCAGCTCACCAAAAGTGTCTATTGTTTAAAATTCCAAATTTAGTTGTTTTTGAAAAAGCAAAATGTGTCCCAGCACATGATGAGCCAAATGTTTATGTGTCCTGGCTGAGAGACGCAACATCACTGTTGCCTGCAATTTCAGACAATGGTCCCTGCAGCATCTCACAGATCAGGTCAATCGAGCAGAGAGGTTCCTTCATATTCTCCACAACCGCTGCTGGGGATGCCTGTGTGACATTCAAGGCCTGAGTATTTGTTGAAGAGCCGGTATCCATTCCAGCAGGAGCTGAAGCATCCTGTGGTGGCTCTAAGAATGCAGACATCAACATTAGAATATGCTGAGGACACAGCAGAACATGGGTCATTATCGATTCCAGTAAAGCATCAACGTCCAGTGGCACAACTGATGAAAGTGTTAGAGAGAGATCCAACACGCATTCTTGTCCGCAGAACAGGCATCGGAGGACAGGCAGAATTCAGTCGATCCAGACTGGTCTAAATGATAGGAACCAAGATTCACTTAGTTCACGAAGGCTAGGTGTACCCAGATGGAGTACCAGGCAATCACAGTATCGGCGCTCCAAGAGTGTTTTTTCCATCTCCTTGGTGATTGGGATGTGCATTGCGTGGCAGAAAAATGCCAATCAGCATACCTGCTATGAAGAACAGGATCAGCGGAAGCCCTCCAAAAATGCTTCCGAATACGGAGTGTATGAAGTTAGGAATAACTCCAAAGATTGTCTCTTGCAGGTGCTTAACAGTCCAGAACCTATGGACTTAAAGAGGTGTACTATACCCGTTGTATCAGGCATGTTAAAGATACGTTGTACCATTTCTGTGAAATAGAAAGGGCAGTTTGTTCGTACTAGTGCCAGTATCCCAGCTGACGACCTTGCGACCTGAGGATCATAAGTATCTTGGGCGGAGGTTAAGGGCACGGTTTTCTGTAAAAGCATGACTTTCATTTGATTCAGAGTACCAAACCGCATAAAGGAAACATTCAACAAAGGCCATAACAGCACCTCCCTGACTGTGTATGTCGGTGGAAACAATACTTGCATACAGCAAGTAACCCTGGAGCTTACAGTGACAAGATATGCGATGCCCAGGAGCATCCCACAACAACCTTGATCATTCAGCATCAAGTAACTCCCATTTGAAAGTAACTTGAACACCGGATTAATCATGGTACCTGGGGACCATTTCAAGTGACAGGATAAGTTAGCAACTGAACCATTACAGGCCCCATGAAGCATGATATCCTGGCATATAAGAGATCCACTTAAAGTGTTCTCGCAGTTTGTACAGCTTAGAAACACTATGATGTCCCCACTCCTGCATCGAAATCTGTATGACAATTCCCAAGATTCCTTGATGAATTCCCTAACAATCGCTTCATATCTGCCCACCTGTTGTTGTTCTAAGTAACACTGAAACTGAAAAGTTGTGATTGGTAATGTTATGTGGCCATCTATTAACCATTCTCTGGATGGTGACTCTGCCACAGTGAAAGGAAATTGGTCCAGTTTTTCAATACGCAGCATTGTATATGTTGCTCCCCTTTGTGCCATTGTTACCTGCTTCTTAGTTAAATTGTACGCAGAAAATAGGGACTTACTGTTGATAAATCGCCAAGTCACATAACCAGCGTGCAATGATTGCAGCGTCCAGCTTAATAACGTAATAGAACGTCATTGAGACTGTCCATGTTGTAGTATGAGCAAGTCCTGTTCTAGTACATCTTTAGCAGAAGATACAATGTTGCTGAGTCAATAATTCCTGGATGTTAATGTAATTATACCATTGTCAACTACAGCTAATGCCTTTTCTAAGTTAATTCTATCTATTTCACGGAGTCTCTCTGCAGCCTCTTTTTGAGAGATCTTCCAGATTTCATTATAGAAAGCGTATAAGAAACATTTCTGACGTGGCTTTCAGGGACCTAATAAAAAATCCCTTAGATCCACCTCATCTGTGAGTAAGGCTAAGTGCTGTTTCACCTGGGACAGTGTCGAGGTTTTTAACCAATCAAGGCATAACTGCCCAATACTGTATGATGTCACCACCCCCAGATGTTCTCTTTGTAAATAGCGTTGGTCTGACCTATGGATACAAAACTCTTCATTTGTACCCTTGAATCGTGAATGACATCTGTTTGTGTCTATGGGCCAAACTAACTATCCCTTCCAATTGGGGTCTGAAGTATTGTACTGCATGATGTCATCTAATGTATCCCCTCCACGAGATGTAAAATTGATGTGTGAAGGTGTGTTCAAATACTTGTTCTTCCAAGATAGGAAGTCTGTTGCACAGTTTCATTTAGAAATATTATCTGCTGTGGAATGAGGCACTCTCAAAATAGTGTTTCTGTTCCCTGAACTTGCCATTCCTTTGAACCCCAACCGATTATATGTCTATAGTATCCTTCCTTAAGTCGAAACCCTGTTCAGACAGTTGGGAAATAAAGGATACAGAATAAATCTGTTTTATGTTAGCATATTTTTCTGTGCAGTTGTAGATGCAACCTTATAGTAATAAGAGGTCTGGTCGGAAGTGTTAAACCCTGAAAAATAAGAACATTTCTGCACAAAAGTTTTCAAACTACCTTTTGGTGTGTTGGGCAATGTTCCCATTGGTGGTATGTGAAAACATTATGTGGGATACTGGATTTGTGTAAATAGTGATGACCATAATGATGGTAACAGTACAAAGTGTTAACCTCTTCGCTGCTGATGACGAGCTCAGCTTGTCATCAGCCACGGTAGTCGTGTGAGGATGACGAGCTGAGCTCGTCATGTAACACAGCTTTTTGCAAAATGCCGCACACAGCGGGAAAAGCTGCCGCAGCGATGCGGTTATAGTCTGATACGTCTTCTAAGATTTCAATGCTTGAAAATGCAGTGGATTGTTCTAAATCAGACAAAATATTATTTACAGTGTCAAAATCCCAATCGTCAGAAATTGTATCGGAGGTAATGATATTATTTAGAGAAATTTTAAATACATAGGGTATTTTCAAAAGTTCAGTGGGGCCAATTACATCATAATCAACCTTGTACCAAACTATACCATCAGGAATTGGAAAAGCTGTAATGTTCACGAAGGACTGGTCTCTTTGTTCATGATGAGATGACATATGAGGTTTCAGGACCAAATTCACGTTTGAAACTGCAGAGTGTTCTGGGAAATAGTTTCCATTCATGAGTAAGCAAAAGACAGTCACTAGGCCAATCCAGAACAACAAAAAAAACTGTATTCCAGTTATTATCCAGAGCTGGAACCAAGGTGATACTAGGTAAGTCTTTTAGAAATCATGAAGTTGTTGCTTACAGGAAACTAGAGCTGGCATTGTCTCAGGTTCACTGGGATCTAGAGAGAAGGCATCAAAATCGATGAATTAGCCAGATGCAGTTCGATCCATCTTTGGTAGCTCATCAGGTTTTGTTGAACTGGGAGTGGTCTCTTGTAGAGGCATATTGATGTAGATCATGGGTACTCACAAACTTTCTCTCGGGGGCCAAATTTACAGTGTGGTTTGTGGCTGAGGGCCGCTCCAGTGGGGGGGGGTCAGAGGGGGAGGGGGCGGGGCTGAAGCAAACAAAAATTGTGACCATGAGGTTAAACACAGGTCCCTGCAGCAGACACCTTCGTCCACTCAGCCACCAGACCCAGCATACACACATCTTTCTCTCTCTCACTCCTTCTCTCCCTCCTTCTCTCTCTCTCCCTCTCTCTCTCTCCCTCCCTCCCTCTCCCTCTGTGTCTCCCTCCCTCTTTCTCCCTCCCTCTCCCTCCCTCTGTGTCTCCCTCCCTCTGTGTCTCCCTTCCGGTGTGTCTCCCTCCCTGTCTACCACTCTCCTTCTATCTCCCTCCCTCTCACTCTCCCTCTGTGTCTCCCTCCCAGTCTCCCACTCTCCCTCTGTGTCTCCCTCCCAGGTCCCATTCTCCCTCTGTGTCTCCCTTCCAGTCTCCCATTCTACCTATGTGTCTCATTCCCAGTCTCCCACTCTCCCTCTGTTTTTCCCTCCCTGTCTCCCACTCTCCGTTTCCCTCCCTCTGTGTCTCCCTTTCTCCCTCCCTCGGTGTCTCCCTCCCTCCCTCTGTGTCTCCCTTCCTGTCTCCCACTCTCTGTTTCCCTCCCTCCCTCTTTGTCTCCCTCCCTCACTCTGTGTCTCCCTCCCTGTCTCCCTTCCTCTCTCTGTGTCTCCCTCCCTCCCTCTCTCTGTGTCTCCCTCCCTCCCTCCCGGTGTGTCTCCCTCCCTGTCTCTCACTCTCCCTCTGTGTCTCCCTCGCTGTCTCCCACTCTGCCTCTGTGTCTCCCTCCCAGTCTCCCTCTGTGTCTCCATCCCAGTCTCCCACTCTCCCTCTGTGTCTCCCTCCCTGTCTCCCATTCTCCCTCTGTGTCTCCCTCCCTCCCTCCCTCTGTGTCTCCCTCCGTGTCTCCCTCCCTCCCACTGTGTCTCCCTCCCTGTCTCCCACTGTCTTTTTCCCTCCCTCCCTCTGTGTCTCCCTCCCTCCCTGTCTCCCTCCCTCTCTCTGTGTCTTCCTCCCTGTCCCCTACTCTCTGTTTCCCTCCCTCTCTCTGTGTCTCCCTCCCTCCCTGTCTCGCTCCCTCTCTCTGTGTCTCCCTCCCTCCCTCCCGGTGTGTCTCGCTCCCTGTCTACCAGTCTCCCTCTGTGTCTCTTCCTCCCTGTCTCCCACTCTCCCTCTGTGTCTCCCTCCCAGTCCCCCGCTGTGTCTCCCTCCCAGTCTCCCACTCTCCCTCTGTGTCTCCCTTCGAGTCTCCCACTCTCCCTCTGTGTCTCCCTCCCAGTCTCCCACTCTCCCTCTGTGTCTCCCTCCCTGTCTCCCACTCTCTGTTTCACTCCCTCTGTGTCCCCCTCCCTCCCTCCCTCCCTCCCTCTGTTTCTCCCTCCATGTCTCCCTCCTTCCCTCTGTGTCTCCCTCCCTGTCTCCCACTCTGTTTCCATCCCTCCCTCTGTGTCTCACACCCTCCCTCTGTGTCCCCCTCCCTCCCTCTGTGTCTCCCTCCTGCCCTCCTTCTGTGTCCCCCTCCCTCCCTCCCTCCCTCCCTCTGTTTCTCCCTCCATGTCTCCCTCCTTCCCTCTGTGTCTCCCTCCCTGTCTCCCACTCTGTTTCCCTCCCTCCCTCTGTGTCTCACACCCTCTCTCTGTGTCTCCCTCCCTACCTCTCTGTCTCCCTCCCTCTGTGTCTCCCTCCCTCCCTCTGTGTCCCCTTCCCTCCCTCTGTGTCCCCCTCCCTCTGTGTCTCCCTCCTGCCCTCTGTGTCTCCCTCCCTCCCTCTGTGTCTCCCTCCCTCCCTCTGTGTCTCCCTCCGGCCCTCTCTCTGTGTCTCCCTTCTCCCTCCCTCTGTGTCTCCCTCCCTCCCTCTGTGTCTCCCTCCCTCCCTCTGTGTCTCCTCCTGCCCTCTCTCTGTGTCTCCCTTCTCCCTCCCTCTGTGTCCTCCTCCCTCTGTGTCCCCCTCCCTCCCTCTGTGTCCCCCTCCCTCCCTCTCTGTCCTCTCACCTGTGTGTGTGTGTCAGCCCTCAGCCTGGGCTGAGACAGCTTTCCCGGCCACGCGCACACAGCCCCACCAAGTACTTCATGGGTCTTTAAAAGACCATTTACATGTTAATTAGGCTTTGTTGAATTTCACCTCTTAGACCCCTGCAGCTCCCCTCTAACAATCACTGGAATCCCCCGGGCCCCCACAGTGCAGAGTCTGAGTCCGCGCTGCTGAGGCTGTATTTACGAACACTATTTAATTTATTTCTTTTTAAACACATGTGTCTGCAATGTCCGCGGGCCGCCCAGGAAGGCTTGCCGGGCCGCCACCGGCCCGCGGGCCGTACTATGAGTACCCCTGATGTAGATATTAGTGGTAGGCCAAATTGAAATTTGTCTTTCATTTGTGTTTTGAAGTTGTGTTTCCAGAGAAGCGAGTTCCATTTCATTGTTGGAAATTCCATTACTTGGTATTTGTGACACTTCAAATGTTGTGAGTCTTTCTGTGTGGACTTCCTGTATGGTAGCGAGAGGAGAGCATTGATCACCCAGGAGCCCATGAGGCTTACTATTCAGAATCGGCCACATAGTGTAGTTTGATCAGATCACTGTAGATGAATCTCTTTTCTTTTTGCTGGCAAGAGGCAGAAGAAGTACTGCTCTTGTTCCTTCGACAGCCAGGACAGGGACTGACGTTCTGTATGATGGCCCAAATTCTTGTACACAATCTTTTTTCTTACCAGATCCCTGACTTTTAGGATCCAGGCAGGTCTTGCTGAGACTGATTTGACTTCCCCAGTGGTGGTGTGTTTTACTTGCATGTTGCTTTGTAGTGCCCGGAATTCATTGAGATCCTGTTTAACAGCCAAACGTTTATTGATGTCGAATGGTTTTTCATCCGCCACTGTGCTTTCACAATCGGATCAGGTCTATTATTGGGCTGCCCATCTGCCATACATCTCTGAATGAACACTGGCTGCATATGGGCTGGGCGGTGGCCTGCCGGCCACTTTGGGACCTAGCCTGGCTCCCAAAACAATATCACCATCGTAGTGTGTACCTAGTGATCCCGACCCACACAGTCTTGGAGATTTGGGACCAGCTGGCAGTTCAGAGAGGTTGTACTTCCTGCACACTCAAATGGCGTGTAATCCATACTTCACTCCCACCCTCATCCAAAGCACCTTTCTGGATCGGGAGAAGAGAAAGCGTAGAACTTTGCAGGACCCCTGCTTGGGGACGACCATCAAGTCTTTTGAGCAGTGTAAACTTGACTTCGCCGTCCCTGAAACATCTTGTCGTAAATATTTAATTTACCATCTTAATTTCTATGCAGGTAAGTACTTAATCAATAATAACTCAATCGGAAAGAAAGAAAACAGAGTCCGTGGTGTTAGAGTTCTTAGGGGTTTTATTCCTTAAAAAGGAATCGTTCCGGAACTGGATATCATGTTCCTGCAACCACACAGGGTTCAGGAAGGGATAGAGCAATGTTTTATTGACAGTACATAGCTTATATACTTAATTTACATCATAGAAAGCAATATAGTAGGCGTAACAGCTGAGAGAAGACAAGATAACGGCATCCACGTGTTACTAGTACGTAATCAGAAGGCGTGGACTAGGCGTAAACTGGAGGTGTACTCTAGAAACGTCACAGGTAGGTGTCACATGTGGGTGGCACTTAAACAGAAATGTTGCAATGTCAGCAGAAATCGGAGGCTTGGATGCGCGCGCAGCTGCATGACGTGTGATTGGCGTGAAACTGGAGGGTGCAGGGGGCTTGACATTTACACTGACGGAAAGAGACAGAAGTCTGGCATGTCAGATCAACTTGTGCTTCTATCATATCTGATATCTGATGTTTTAGGAACTGAGCTATCTGGGCGGAAAGGTCTCTGGGGCAGAAGCTATTCTATACTGACTGTGAGTGCGTGTATAAGCGCCTGAGTGTCTGCATGAGAAGCGTGGGGGCATGGGCCTTCCATGGGAGCATGGTAACAGAGGCTATGAATTACTTGCACGGAGACAGGCCGGCCCTTCGGCTCTGCAGCTGGGGAATGTTTACTGAAACTAGTAGGCAGGAATGTATCTTCGAGGAGCGGAACAGATAACTCGAAGGTTGTAGTCAGTCTTGGCAGGCAGCAGGCTGAGCTAAGCGTGGTGGGCCGCGCTGGAAGTAAGGCAGAGTTCACAGGTACGGGGGCAGCCTGGGCAGCCTGGGCTGAGGCTTTCAGAGTCAGAAGGAAGAAAGAGGCTCGATGGCAGAAATTCAGGGCCTACTTTGCCAGAGCTGAAAAACATGTAAGGTACACTACAAAAAGACGTTGGCATAGCATACTTAGGAACGGACTATTCAACCCATTTAGGGTGGGTCTGAAAGAGGACATGTTAACGTTGGACGCAAATGTATTTGCGTCTTCATAGCTGGCACAGGAGGGAAGTTACATGCACTTTAACTCGTACATGGAGATGGTGGGGTACATGATAGGGAACATAACTTGACCAAAAATTTATATTTCCTCATTCCCTCCTTGTTCCCTACGGACCCTTCATGATATATCGATCCTCATGAATTGATCAGTTTGTTCTTGTAACATCATTTGCTCGTCTCTCTTCCGTTGTCTGTTTGAGAGAAAACTGGAATGTTCAATGCACGATGTGGCACACAGTCCACATATCGCCGGCCCACACTGTAGGCACAGGCAGCAACTGAATACTATGACAAGGCCAACGCCTAGGAAGGATAGGATCTTCCATCCCCAAGCGGACAACGTTGTCCAGAACCAACCGGACCAAGTCCAGGTGCCTGGATTCTGATGTATTAAACTTGCAATTTTGTGAAGACGTGTAATAGCTTTGTATACAGATGGCGCGTTTTCTGGAATGAAAACACAGCAACTTGACCCGATGACCTTACAGGCTCCACCTCTATCTGCCAAGATGACGTCAATAACAAGACGATTCTGAAGGACAACAACCCGCATGGCAGATTGCTCCTCTGTTAGGTTACCTAAGGCGGAGGCAGTTTCATGTACTACTGCTTCAAGGGTTCTAGTTAATCTACGTATTAATTTACTGTTTTGGACGGGGCCTAAAAAGAAAAAGAATCCTTTATTAAAATCGGTGTATTGTTCCCATGCCGTTTCTGTATAGTCGACAAGCGGGAGATCTCTTCGGAGTCTATTCTTTACTAGATTTGTGTTTCTGTGATAATCAGGAGGGGCTAGATAAACAGGTGGCAGAAGGAATGCAATATAACAGGTACCATCCCAATCTGGAGGCAGACGTATGTATGCGGTATGACCACAAACAAAATAAGAATGACGGGTAGCTTTAAAGGATGATTTACCATGATCACTGAATTCGACCACAGTAGTACATTTACTATGACCTAAGTGTACTGAACCTTTCTTCCTGACACATAATTCACCAGTGACTGGTAATACTGACATAGCGGGCAGAACTGGTGCAGCTTCGGATTCAACAGTAAGAATCATAAGGTTAATTGTGTAATTACTTAATCCATATACTTCATTTTCTAGATCAGTTCCTATTCTAATGGGGAGTCCCTCCTTATCAGGGTAACAGACGTCGAGCAGGACTAAGTTCAGGTTTCCCCAAACCCAGCTCCCGTCGAAAACAGCAATATCAGGATCTAAGGAATTCATTATTTTAAACCATGCACCACAGGAGCCGTTGTGAGTGAACGGGTACGGAAAGAGGGGCAGAGCTCCCTTGTAATTCTGGTAGGGAGGGAGTCGGCCACATATCCAGCAGTTTGTAGCGTTATTAGTCTGATGGGAGTGATGTAACATACTAATGAATGTGTTGTTGCGCAGCGCAAGTCTGTAAGAAAGTTCATGTGGAGGTAACTCACTAAAAGAATGTTCAGCAGAAACATTGTAAGCAGATTGTTCACGCTTGAAAATAGGGCAATAGATTGGAAGAAGTATACTTGCAACAATAATCAGAATACTTAGAAAAAACATAATTAATAATGTCACTATACAGTGACTACGCAGTGATTTGCAGTATGTACGTTTCTTGAATTGTCTCTCTCTCTCTCTATCTCGATCTAGGGGATACATGTCAGAAACTATTTAACCGATTCACCTAGGGGAGGACTTAAACAATTAAACTGTCTGACTTGCTAGATCGAAGCTTTAATCAATACTCCTCTTGGGGAGTTTTCTCTCGTTCGGGTATTTTAAAGTCACTAGGTTTAATACAGTCTTTGGTGGGGGTGGGCGAGTCAGGGTCTGGTTTCAGTTCGTTGCATAGTTTAATATGACTCGTATGGACCCACCCCTTTCTGCCCTCCAACTTCACTGCGGTCCTCGTAGTAAGAAGGACGGTCTTCGGCGCTTTCCAGCGGGGCTCCAGCGGGCTTTTCCTGTCGAAGTTCCTAACTAGGACCACGTCGCCAGGACGGACATCATGCGGCTTTACATCAGTGTTGTCAGGAAAGGCTGCGGCAACCTGTGAACGACATGATTGGAGTGCAGACATCAAGGAGGCAAGGTAATCTGTCAACATGTTACAATCAACATCGGTAATTTTCTTAGGAATGGGCGTCCCCCACATATTCGGTGGTCTACCAAAGACCACTTCGTACGGGGATAGTCCTGATCTCGAATGTGCAACCATTCTCATATAGAACAGTGCAACTGGCAGGGCGACTATCCAGTCGACCCCTTTCTCCTGGCATATTTTGGCAAGGCGGATCTTAAGTGTCTGGTTATGCCTCTCTACAAGGCCTGCGGCTTCGGGATGTCGGACACAATGGAATTTCCACTGATATCCTAGCAAAAGGGAGACATGCTTCATGAGTTCGGATGAGAACGGCTGTCCGTTATCTGAGTACACGACACGAGGCAGGCCGTATCGTGGGAAGAATTCTCGAACCAGCTGCTTGGCAGTGGTCGGGGCAGTGTAATCTGAGACTGGGTATGCTTCGGTCCAACGAGAAAGTGCACAAACAACTACGAGGACATATTTGAATCCTCGACAACGGTCCATCTGGATATAATCCATCTGGAGGACTTCAAAAGGGTGATCGGGAGGATGAAATCCACCTTGCTCTACAGGGACGCTTTTACCTGGATTGAACTGACAACAGATCATGCAAGTACGCACTTTCTGTTTTGCTGCCGCTCGTAAGTGTTTGTTGTACCAGAGATTCTGTAAACTGTCTAACATAGCTTTTTCTCCTAGATGTGCAGGACTATGTGCTGTATTTATCATGATTTGAACCATGGAGTCGGGGAGGAACCATGTATTTTTTCCCTTTGTGACCCATCCTTGATCTGTCTGGATCCCTCCTAGTTCAGTCCATTTCTTTATTTCATCTGAAGTGGCATGTGTCTGAATATCGATTACGTCTAGGGTGGGATCCCTGACTGACATACACTGAGTTGGTACTATTGTCTTTGTCACATCAGTAGTCTGGGTGTGAGTCAATGCTGTATGTTTTGCTGTCTGGTCTGCCAGGTCGTTACCCTGGGAAACAGAATCTGTAACCTTAGTATGTGCTTTACACTTCATGACTGATATGCCCGAGGGCAAATGTATTGCTTCTAATAGTGCTTGAATGAGGGGACCGTGTTGGATCTTGGCACCATGAGAGGTCAAAAAACCTCTTTCTTGCCATAACATGCCGAAGTCGTGTACGACTCCGAACGCATAGCGGGAATCAGTGTATATGTTAACATTTCTGTTCTTGGCTAGAATACAAGCTCGGGTCAGAGCGATGAGCTCCGCCGCTTGAGCAGACAATGTGTCAATACGGTGTGTTTCTTTAACTTCAGTTTCAGTGGTCACTGCATACGCGACCACTAATTCTCCTGTACTTGTTCTCATGCATGAACCGTCCACATAAAGTGTCAGGTCTGGATTTGTCAGTGGAACATCTGTTAGGTCTCGTCGAGGTTTTGTTACTGTATTAATGATCTCTATGCAATCATGCGGTGTTGGATCTGTCATAATTGCAGGTAACAATGTTGCGGGGTTCAGAATGCTACAGCGTCTGATTTCTATGTGTGGCTGGAATAGTGTCAATTCATAACCTGTCAGTCGTGCTATAGTCAAGTGTTGAGTCTGGGTTCTGTTTAAAAGAACCTCTACAGAATGTGGGACTTGAACTGTTAATGGATGTCCTAAAACAATTGAATCGCTCTGTCTGATTGCTAATGCTATTGCTGCTACTGACTTTAAGCACGCAGGGAGTGCCTGGGCTACTGAATCCAATGTGCTTGAAAAATAAGCGCAAGGCTTATATGAACCTGCTTGGTCTTGAGTGAGGACAGACAGTGCTGTACCCTCACGTTCTGTAACAAAAAGTGTAAAAGGTTTGCTGTAACATGGTGTCGCTAGAACTGGTGCTTGGCATAATGCTTTCTTTAATTCCTCAAAGGCTTGTGTATGTTCCTGAGTCCAGGGAAGGACAGTCGAAGTCGCTGCCTCCTGTGTTGTTAACTGAATGAGTGGTTTGGCTAGAAATGCATACTGAGGAATCCATTGTCTGCAGTACGAGGTGAGGCCTATGAAGGCCCGCACTTCCTTTTGTGTCTGGGGTTGTGGCATATTTACAATTAACTGAATGCGATCGGGAGTGAGCTGTCTCCCCACTTTGGACAGCAAGTGACCCAAGTACACAACTTGCTGAACACAGAATTGTAGCTTCGAAGGAGACACCTTGTGTCCCTTGTCGGCCAGAAAGTGTAAAACTGTCAGTGATGCTTGTTCACATTCGGGCTCACTTCGTGCGGTGATCAGCAGATCATCGACGTATTGCAGTAAAGCGGTGTTAACTGGCATTGTGATACAATCAAGTTGTCTTTTCAGTGCTTGGCTATAGATGCTGGGGCTTTCTGTGAATCCTTGAGGTGCGCGTGAAAATTTGAAACTTCGTCCATTTAAACTGAATCCGAAGAGATATTGGCTCTCTGGATCAATAGGTACGCTGAAGAAGGCGTTCTTGAGGTCAATTACAGTAAAGAACGTCGCTTCTGAATCAATAGCAGTCAATAAGGATGAGATGTCGGGAACCACAGGGTACTGTGGAATAATGCATTTATTCAGTTCTCTTAGATCAATCACCAGCCGATATACTGGCGGTGCATTGGGATCAGTACGTTTAAGAATCGGAATGATGGGTGAATTACAGATATTGGAGTCGGTCTCTACGACCACTCCCTGGGCAATGAGCTCTTCAATGATTTCCAGTAAAGCCACTACAGCATCGGGTGGTAACTTGTATTGTCTGATTCTGGGCAAAACTACACCTTGTTTGAGTGTAACACGGTATGGGGTAATGTGCATACAACCTACATCAGTTGGGCCTTTTGCCCACAGGTGATCTGGTACATTTTTCAATCTGACATCAAACTCACGTAACATATAATGACCCTTGAAATCCCGCAGAAAGAGTCTGACTCCCTCCGGGGAACAGCATATTATAGCTCCTAGAGCCTTCAATGTTTTTATTCCTAACAGATTTTCTGGACATGATTTCGTAAGTAACAAGTCTGTAACACGTGATAATGGACCCACAGCCAGGGGAACTGGTTCTGATACCTCATTTACAATGGGCTGTCCTGAAAAACCAAGGGAAACATTCTGTGAGCCTGAGAGGGGTGCCCCTGGAACTTCATCATGACTGATTGTGGTGCGACTTGCCCCTGTGTCAATTAAAAACTTTCTGTCTTTTCCCAATACTTGACTATGTACATAAGGACCCTCTTGATCTACAGGAATCTCAATAAGAGGCAAGCCATCCTCCCTCTCTAGGCTGTTTCATGTATATCGTGGATAATCGGGGTAAGCGGACTGGGCATACTGGTACATCTGTTGTGAAACTTGCTGAGTTGCGGCAATGGGCTGCGGCTGTGATACCGCTACTGTCTGTGCTGTAGGTGATGAAGCATGCATAGGCTGTGTATTCTGCATGGGCTGTATATTCTGTGTAGACTGATGCTGGTTATGGTCTTGTCTAGGCAGATGCGGTCTTTCTTTAGTTTTACCTGTTGCTATGTTATGTTTCAGAACTGGGCATTCGTGTACGTAGTGACCTGGCTGCTTGCAATAATTGCATGTCCCTTTAACGGGAGCTGCGGTGTGACCTGTCTGGGTCGTACCCTTTCTGTGGCCGTCGGTTGGGACCGATTGGGCTACTAGCATTTTCATTTTCGTGTCTTTCATACGTTTCTGTTCCTGATCCTGCTCTTCTCTAATTCTGTTCTGATGGTATTGTAACACTTGTAACATCTGTGATGGCGTATTGGCTTGCCATGTACTCTCGACCTTGTATACACGGTTTTTAACTGCTAACAGAGAATTCTCAACTAACTTTGATACAAAAAGATGCGGGTACGACTCGCTACTTGGTTTAAGACCACTATTAATAATTAAACATTTCTCGAATCTTGAATAGAAGTCACTAGTATCTTTGTCGGGTTTCTGTTTACAGGCTGAGATTGCATCCCAGTCTTCCTTTCTAGTTGTCAATAATCTTGGCAGAACCTGTACTATCAGACCTGGTAATGCTTTAGTTTTCTCCCCAAGGCCTACCCCTGGGACACGTTTGTTCTCTTCGTCTTCTATTTCTGCCCATACAATCTTTTTCTCTCCCACCTCCCATTCTTTTTCTTTTAGTTTCTCGTAGATGCCCGTGGGCAGCAGTACCTTTAACATTTTCGTGATATCTTCGTACGTATAATCCCCCATCAGTAACATGTCTTTAAGCTCTCTATGAAAACCTGCAGGGTCTTTATCATGGCACGGGACTAGTTTCTTCATTTCTAACAGTTCTAACTTAGTCAGAGGCGTGTGTACATACACTCGTTTCAAGTTATGATCGTCACCCATAACTGGATGCACTTCTCGTAAGGGGTTCTGACTTTCAATGCCATGCCGACGTTCTATATGATACATTTTTCTTTCTGGGGGCGGGGCGGGAACATATTCGGAGCTTATGAAAGTGTCATATCTATGGCGTTGTTCTAGAATTATTTGAATTAATTTGGTACTTAAACCTCTCCATCTGTCCATGAGTAGTTCTTCTAATGTTTCGTGTAAGGGACCTGGATCAGAATGTTGATTTCTGTATTTCGTGAGGAGGTGCTGAATCATGTATACACCTGCTAATTTCTGCTCGTCTGGGGAAAGGTTCAGGAATGTCTGTGCTACGGTGTCATCATTGTATATATCCGGATTGTCAGTCCATAATATGGCTGACCGGGCTAGTTCTTGTTCATCCATAGAATTGAGTACATGGTACCCCATTCGGTCTCGAAGCCTTTTATCAGTCTCCTGGAACTGATGTTCAGCAGAATTCGGGTTTGTTAAGGCAGAGAGAAAAACTCTCTTGCTTTCTGGACGAATGCCTTTCCTAAGGTAAGTTCCCTTACCTACATACGCTATAGTGTCTGTAGTCTTTTCTGGTTCTTCAGGTTCTTCTTCCCCCTCGGAGGAAGCCTTTTCTTTCTCTTCTTTGTGTAGGTCTATCACTGCTTTTCTTATTTTCCTATACATACTGGCTATGCAAGTCCCCTTGTCGTGTTTTCCTTCAGATATATTTTGACCCCACTTGCTGAGGGCATCTAATTCACCCTGATCTGTCTCGGGCCTGTCTCGTTCTCTTATTAGGCAATTTATGAAAAAACGTAGTATCTGTCCTTGAACGTCGACTTTCTGATGCTCCATGGCATCCTTAATACTGTCGGGGTCTTTCCCAGTCTGAATAAACTGATATATTCTATCTAGGTACTCTTTCATTCCTGAAAACATCAGCAGGAAATCAGTAGCAGATCGTAACCGTAGCGATGCCATTATCATTCTATCGTCTTTGCCGGGTACTGGATCATATCTGCAAACTGTAAGTTGTCCTTTGAGTATGTCGAGACGGGGTGATTTGAACGTGAAGGGACTCTGCAAGTCCCCAAGCTGTAACCTGCGCGTCAATGGCGGGGTCCGGAGACCCCCCATCGCACCTCCTGAGGCGGAAGCTTGGACATTATCTCTCTGTGGAGTCTGTATCTGTACTTGAATTTGTCCTTTAGTAGGGTCAGGTAGACGTGGCTTCGGTAGATTAACTTTAGGTGTGGGAAGTGGTGGAGGTGGTGGAACAGGGGGAATCTGTTGTGGTACTGGCGGAATATGATCTTGGGGCGGGTTACCACCCCCGTCCCTGTCGTTAGGCAGGGCGCGGACAGGCAGATTGGTGTAAGCGGGTGCTACATCCTCTAGATAGGAATTCAAGAATATGTCTTTAGTGGTCCTGTGAGTTACTTTAGTTGGAACCAATGGTGACGGCAGATTTTTCGGTATTTCTGAAATGGCCTCAGGCGAACCCTCGGCCGCGAGATACATACCGTTTACGAGGTTATTTCGTGCACGGTCTATTTGCTCTGATTTTACTCGGATCCCCTCAGTAATTAATTCGTTTTCTTGGGCTTTATCTGATTCTTTAAGTCTGTCCTCTCTACGTAGTTCTTTTTCAGTACGCTTATGTGATTCCTTACGCCAAAACTCTATGGCGTCTTTCTGAGATTGTCTGGCTTTCTTTTTCCATAATGCTTCTTCTACCTTCATGATGCACTCGGCATCCCATGTTCCAGTAACTGGCCATCTGTGTCTCTCGTCTAGATGCTTAGTATAATCGGCCCATAAATCTAGATACACTATGGCATCTATGCCATGCTTGTGGTACATAAAATTTCCAGAAGTGTCCCTAGGGGGATAGGAATTTCTTCCTCTAGTATCCCTTTCCTAGTTCCTATCTGCTTTAACTTGTTGAAAAACGGCATCCTGTTTACTTAGTACTGAACGCTCAATCCTTGCTACTTAATACTGGATGCAGCTAGTTATACAAGAACACAATAATGCACATTAAAACAGTCACACTCATACCACGACATTAATCATATAGAAAGACATTTGCGACATATATGACTACCCCCTATATCGGATGTACTGCTAAACAGCACAGATACACTGCTAAGAACAGTGCAAGAACTTGAATCATCGGATATACTGCTAAACAGTACAGATACACTGTCTAAAACAGTGCAGACCGGACTTGTGTACCCAAACCCGTCTAGATACGTCCCAGCAATGGTACTCACCGGGAAGCACGGAAAACAGAAGGCCTCGGAAAACTCGACTGGACTGGACTGGACCGGACTCGACTCGACTCGACACGTGGATACTTCGGAAAACTGGTGGGCCTCTTGACACCTCGGACCTTGCTTCTTTCGGCTAGGCTCTGGTCGGGATCCTCCGCACTCCTCACCGCCTCGTCTGGGTACTGATCGCAATCTTCGTCACCTCCGTGGGCCAGAGGGAGATACAGGAAATCCTGCCGGTACGCATAGTTTCCTTCTAACTGATGGCAGGGGACAGAGCTTGCAACGCAACAACCGGCGCGTGAGGTGGGGGAGGGGTCCCTATTCGGGCGCCAAAATGTCGTAAATATTTAATTTACCATCTTAATTTCTATGCAGGTAAGTACTTAATCAATAATAACTCAATCGGAAAGAAAGAAAACAGAGTCCGTGGTGTTAGAGTTCTTAGGGGTTTTATTCCTTAAAAAGGAATCGTTCCGGAACTGGATATCATGTTCCTGCAACCACACAGGGTTCAGGAAGGGATAGAGCAATGTTTTATTGACAGTACATAGCTTATATACTTAATTTACATCATAGAAAGCAATATAGTAGGCGTAACAGCTGAGAGAAAACAAGATAACGGCATCCACGTGTTACTAGTACGTAATCCGAAGGCGTGGACTAGGCGTAAACTGGAGGTGTACTCTAGAAACGTCACAGGTAGGTGTCACATGTGGGTGGCACTTAAACAGAAATGTTGCAATGTCAGCAGAAATCGGAGGCTTGGATGCGCGCGCAGCTGCATGACGTGTGATTGGCGTGAAACTGGAGGGTGCAGGGGGCTTGACATTTACACTGACGGAAAGAGACAGAAGTCTGGCATGTCAGATCAACTTGTGCTTCTATCATATCTGATATCTGATGTTTTAGGAACTGAGCTATCTGGGCGGAAAGGTCTCTGGGGCAGAAGCTATTCTATACTGACTGTGAGTGCGTGTATAAGCGCCTGAGTGTCTGCATGAGAAGCGTGGGGGCATGGGCCTTCCATGGGAGCATGGTAACAGAGGCTATGAATTACTTGCACGGAGACAGGCCGGCCCTTCGGCTCTGCAGCTGGGGAATGTTTACTGAAACTAGTAGGCAGGAATGTATCTTCGAGGAGCGGAACAGATAACTCGAAGGTTGTAGTCAGTCTTGGCAGGCAGCAGGCTGAGCTAAGCGTGGTGGGCCGCGCTGGAAGTAAGGCAGAGTTCACAGGTACGGGGGCAGCCTGGGCAGCCTGGGCTGAGGCTTTCAGAGTCAGAAGGAAGAAAGAGGCTCGATGGCAGAAATTCAGGGCCTACTTTGCCAGAGCTGAAAAACATGTAAGGTACACTACAAAAAGACGTTGGCATAGCATACTTAGGAACGGACTATTCAACCCATTTAGGGTGGGTCTGAAAGAGGACATGTTAACGTTGGACGCAAATGTATTTGCGTCTTCATAGCTGGCACAGGAGGGAAGTTACATGCACTTTAACTCGTACATGGAGATGGTGGGGTACACGATAGGGAACATAACTTGACCAAAAATTTATATTTCCTCAATCTAGCCACCAATGTTTTCACCTATGCCACTGGGCCCTTTCCCCCCCAACCCTACTGGCACCACCCACCCTCTTACTCCTTTCGAGACCTTAGTTGGTAGCTTTGAGGGCTACAAAGGACTTATCTCTAAAACGTACAGTGCTCTCTAGCAATCTTGCATATTCACCTGCCACTCTTATCAGGCCAAATGGGAGCAGGATAGTATCCTTGGCGTTTCTCAGAAGCAATGGGAGCTCCTTTGTTGTGAGATCTCCAAGACTCATAGGAGCATTTCCCAATAGGAATTGGCATATAAACTAACTTTGCAGCTACATACCACGTTTCCTACCTCCACAGATACTTGCTGGTGGTGCTGCACACAGGTCAGGGACTTCCAGCATATCTGGTGGTCATTCCCCTTCATCACTACGCTCTGGAAGGGAGTCCTCAGTCAAATCAAGGGCATGACTCAAGCACTACTGAAGTCCTATGTAAACCCATCTTCTGTGTATCAGGCTTGGGCTCTGTGACATTGGAGGTAGATATAGGGGTTCCTGTGCCAGAATGTGCTCCTCCAGCAGCTGTTACTGGAGCCACCCACTAAGGTGCAAAGCCTGGGAGTACAGATGGGAGCCAGTGACAGTGGCTAGGTTGGATTGAGGGGGGTTACTGCTTCATACTACTAGAGACATATCTTGCCAGTGGCTGCAGTTGCTTGGGGAGAGGGAAGGCAGGAGTATGTGGCTGGGAGCCTAGGGGACCTCTCTGGGTCAGGCTGTTAGACCCCCTGTGTTCTTGTGTTGTATCATGCTGAGCAGGGTCATTGCTATGATGTTTGCCTTTCCTAATTATCCTTTGCTCTCCACTGATGAGCATGGTGCCACAACACAAAACTTCATCACTGATTTTTTTTCTTCAAATTTGTTTTATTAAGTTTTCATTCCAACAACATTCAGTATGATACAGGATTCAAAGGTGCACAGTAGTCGTCCAATCAACAGTCACCCCTATTTAGTGGCCCCATTGTTCTCTTTCATCCCCGGCAAGAGAGCATGTATATAGGCTCTTCAGTTTAGCTTGTGTTATTCATATACAGTAAGTGTAACATAGGACCAAATAAGGGTTCGTCAGTGGTTAATGCCCAAAAGACTCAACTGTGATACTTAAGCCAAACATTATTAAAGAGAAAATCAACCCCCTTCCCCGCCTCTCTCGTAACCCACCCGCATCCCCCGGTGTCCTATATTCCGGCAATTCAGCTAAATACTGTGCAACATTTAAATCAGCATTGTACTCCACATTTACTTAGTTTCTGACTACGATCGCACCAAGCGCTATTTACCATTCTATTGAAAGAGGAGCGCGAATGGGTGAGCCTATTGATACTTGAGCCCAGTTTTTTTGTGAATGATTTAAAGTCTCTCCTCATTTTAAGCACTGGGGGGATAGCCTATAGGCGTCTCTGGTTAAAGTCAGAATATCATCGCCTTCTGTGCCCCTAGGGACCCCCGTATGTAAATTTTCTTTCTATGGCTGCAATCTTCCATGCCTTCTTTCTTGGCTTGGAGTTCAATCTGCTGATCTTCCAGTTAAGCCATGCGGCACCAGAGCAGTTCATGATCCTCCATGTGGGAGTCCACGGTGGGCTCCAGGTCATCCACTCGGGTGCCCACCTCAGTAATGTCTCTACGGAGATTTTGCATGCAGCTTTTGAAGTCTGTCTTTAGTGAGCTAATTTCGAGCCTGATGTTGCTGAGAAATTTCTCCATATATTCCTGGGAGATAGGCGGAGCAGCTGGCACTTTGGGAGCCTGTGGTGTTGAATTGCTTTTGCTAGCCATGGCTGCCGGCACTGATTTGGACCACAATGAGACAATGGAGGCATCCCTAGAGGTTCTGACCCTTGGCATAGCAGGGGCACAGGGAAGAGTTCAGTGGTAGACAAGATCATCTTTGCACTGGGGGGCCTGAGTTGCACTGGGCGCCAAGTCACTCACAGTAGCCACTGTGAGGTAGGAAGGCGGGCAGGATGGCCATGCCCAGTTCCAGCAGTTGGTGGATGGCAGGTGCAAGGGATGAGCACCCAGTTATGCCCACCTGAGATATGAGGAGGCATGCTGGGCTCTGTTATCCCCTGTAGGAATCCCGTGTTCTAAGAGCTCAGTGCTAGGGTGTCAGGATAGCCCTCTGGTACGGAGGGGCTAACGTCTGGGTGAGGTGTACTATCTTCCAACCACCTGAGGCCCTGTGAGAGTGACCAGCATGCAATGACCCAAACTAGGACTAGTCACTCAGCTCCCTCCTTAAGGGTGCAATCAGATTCTCGACGGAGGGCCACTGGCAGCTGCCAGCTTGAAGCGCAGTCAATAGCTCACCTCAGTTGTGGATCCTTTGGAAGCTTCTCCGTCGATACCCTTGTAGTATCTGAATCTAGTCAAAGCACTCCCAGCCATGCTCCCACACTTAGGGCTCTGCAGGGGCAGGCTAGGGTATCCAAAAGGCCGCAGTGGCACACTCCAAGGTTCCCCGCAATGCCTCATCTTACTGCCTCAAGCTCCCTGCTGTGCGTCTGCTCAAGGGGCAGGCCTCCAATCGTCCATGAGGACCCCTGCGTTGCAAAGCCCCAGGCCCAGCCGCTTGCACAGCTGCACCTCATTTACTGTTCCACAGAACTGTTAGTCCATCGATCCCCAGCAAGGGGACCACTGTTGTTGTAGATGAGGCTTTGGGAGCCGCGAGGTCAATATACCCAGGATCCGCTGCTGCTCCCTGCTAGGGGCACGAGGCTGTCTAGTCCCAAAATGGCAGAACACAGGTCCTTGGGGCCCACCGGAGGTCTAGATGATTGGGGTGCAGCCACACTCTAGGGGACTGCCACCATTAGGTGCTCCCTGGTGGGCTCGAGGCAAAGGAGCTTTAAAAATGGTAGTCCAGTTTGAGGGGGCCCCCCTGTCGTCAGGGGTGTACTCTGCAGATTAGGCCTCAAGGTCAGCCAGCGTGCATCTCTCTCCCTCCACACCCCACTCCTTACCGCCTGGCCTGGGGCAGGGACAGTAGCAGTTTGTTGTATCTTATGTCTTCCTGCTGCTCAGCTTGGATGCATGTTATGTGGAATGTTGGATGAATGGAATGTTAGTGGTTTGTGAATGTCAGTTGGGTGAGGGCTGAGCAGCAGGACAGCTGCTCCTGATGGGGTTATCATTATAACTTATTACTTAACATCTTAACTTAAATAAAGTAACTTACTAATCTACAGTTCCAGCTTCTTTCTGATTACTTCATTTGGCAACATTTGGTGATTATTGTGAAGAAGAATCAACGCGTGCAACTTTTAAGGAAAAAGACTGAAGTGGTGAAGAGAGGTAAAAGTTGAAGGAAATGAAACTGGACAGAAACAGAAATTTGAGAAAAAGTATAATTTCGAGGTAAATGACTTTTAACTGCTAACATATTAATGTAAGAAATGTTGTCTGGCACAAAAAGGAAGAACCCCATCAGTGACCTTGCCATCGGTCGCCCTAATACCCAGGTGTGCCAGAACAGCGTAATTTAAGACCTTAAAATCAGCTGAATTGTACTTTGATTGGAGTTCAGGGGCAAAGATAAGTTTAGCCTCGGTGGAGAGTGAAGGACTAATAACTTCAGCTCTGTTGTTTATTTGTAAACGGGGGCGAAAATCGGGCCTCAGAGAGAAGTGTGAGCATTTGGAGAGTTTAGCATCAATAACTGCCGCTCTGCCGTTTATTTGTGTACTGGGGCAAAAAATCGGGCCTCAGAGAGAAGTCTGTGCATATTTCCTGCCATTGTTTGGTCGGATGTTCAGGAGCAAAGATCGAGCCATGATCAGATAACCCAGGGGCGAAAGACTTTCCAGTATTTCCTAGGGTTTAACTACAGCTGATCTGTAATTGGATTGTGGTTCGGGGGCTGAATTTCGAGCCTCGGTGTGGCTGGTACATAAATAACAGCAGCTGAGTACAGTGGTAAAATTTGAGCCTAACAGAGCGACAGCCGCCTGGTTTGGTTAGGATCGGAGGCGGAAATCGAGCCTCTTCTGTGACAAACTATTGTGAACCTGAGGTGCGAGGATATATGAGCAAAAGGTGGGGTTGGCTGTTGAGTCATTGTCATCATTTTTGGAAAGTTACCAGAAATGGGAAAATATGGAAAATATTAACTTTTGTCTTTCAGGGGTTTGACTGTTAATTTCTGTGCAGAGATATAACGGTCGCTCTTTTATTTAAAATCTGCACGAGACAGGTTCGGCTTACCAGTGAGCATCGGCATCATCTTCTGTGACGAATTTACACCTGGCAGAATTTGTCCCTGTGCGTGCCGTGAGCCACCCGACTTTACGTGGTTGTGCGTGCCTCCATTTTGTTTATGGTGAAACAAGGATTACATCGTAATGGAAAGATGTTGTCAAGGGTGGATTCGGAAGGTTGGTGTATAGTGAACCAGTGTTTCTAACGGCAAAAAGTGATGTATTGATGTATTTTCAAGAAGTTTTGGTCCACGGAAGAAAAGCAGAAGCGTGGTGAATATGGTGACATCACTCATGGTAACTGCTTTTAGTGCCCGACAGTAGCAATTTTGCTCAAAGGTCCCAGTAATGGGAGCGAGTCAGTGTGAACAGATGAAGTTGCCAAAGGTCGAATGTCTCAGCCTGGGAGCCAAGACGTGTTTGAGAGGGACATTGTTCACAAAACTATAGGTCGCTGTTACAAGACGATGCTCCCAGTAATAGTGGCGGCTGAGTGAGACCATGTTTGGGACTATTTTACAGAATGGTAAACACAACGGAGAACCGAAATATGGGGTCTAAGAGCCAGTGCTGGGGACAACTCTCTTCATTGATGTTGTTTGGTTGTTGGTGATGTGCTTCATTGATGTTGTTTGGTTGTTCGTGATGTGTTCACCAAGAGCTGTCCCACAGTGTGTGTTGTTTATGAGTGGTGTGTTTGTGATGGGAGTGTCCCTCGCACGTCAGGGTTGCGATGGGAATGTCTGTTGCCTCGCGCGTCAGGGTTGCGATGGGGATGCTGTTGCCTCGCACGTCAGGATTGCGTTGGGAGTGTCTATTGCCTCGCACATCAGGGTTGCGATGGGGAATGTCTGTTGCCTCGCACGTCAGGGTTGCGTTGGGAGTGTCTATTGCCTCGCACGTCAGGGTTGCGATGGGGTTGTCTGTTGCCTCGCACGTCAGGGTTGCGATGGGGATGTTTGTTGCCTCGCAGTCAGGGTTGCGATGTTATTGTCTGTTGCCTCGCACGCCTAGGTTGCGTTGGCAGTGTCCCTCGCACGTCATGGTTGCGTTGGGAGTGTCCCTCACACGTCAGGGTTGTGTTGGGAATGCGCTTGAATGAGTTATGTGTGTGCCTGTTCTGTGTCTGTAGTGTGCACGTTGTTCCTGGCGCATGAATGAGTTTTGTGAGTGCTTGCTCTGTTTCTTAGGTGTGCATGTTGTTTCCCGGCGTTTGAATGAGTTATGTGAGTGCTTGTTCTGTGTCTGAGGTGTGCACGTGGTCAGTGTCTGAGTGTCTTGCTTGTTGTACTGGTCTGGCCAACTGGTATGATTCCAGGAATATGGATGTAGGATGTAGGATTGTTGTTTATTTCTGGAAGCAATGTGACGCTCTGCTCAGATGTAGAGTGCGAGATGAGATGTTATATTTCGTTTCACTATGTATCACTATGGGAAGTGACAGGATGTATCTTCCTGTGTCTGTTTGATGTTTGTGTCACTGGTTGTGATGCGAGGTATGAGGAAGTCTATCGTTTATTGTTTATATTTCACATTTTTATGTGTGCAGTGTTTAAAATTTATTGTATGCATTGACCATATGTACTAGCCGTATTGTCTTTAATTTACTGATCAATTGTACTAGATATGTTGTCAATGTTTTAGTTGATTATTTTGAATTCCCCAACGAAGGGCGATATGTTGTATCTTATGTCTTCCTGCTGCTCAGCTTGGATGCATGTTATGTGGAATGTTGGATGAATGGAATGTTAGTGGTTTGTGAATGTCAGTTGGGTGAGGGCTGAGCAGCAGGACAGCTGCTCCTGATGGGGCTATCATTATAACTTATTACTTAACATCTTAACTTAAATAAAGTTACTTACTAATCTACAGTTCCAGCTTCTTTCTGATTACTTCACAGTTCTTCTTTCCCCCTGTGGGGGGTCAGCAGATGAGATGGAGGCGGGGTGCAAGGCCTAGGCATCCAGGAGTCTCCGCTCCGCAGTAGGGTCTAGGGGTGCCCAGGAGGCGCAAGGTAAAATAACGGCCCACTCTCCCGTGGGCCAGTCAGGACGCTCAACCTCTAGTGATCAGCTTCAAACGTCGGGCAGAGGCTGTCACAGCAGACCAGAGGGTAATCCCCCACCAGCAAGTAGAGTGTTTGTTGCCAGCTGGCTCGGGCTCGGCCAAGTCGGGTGCTTCAAAAGCCATTCTGCACGGCGGCCACGTAATGGCAGCGAAAATCAGGAGGCGAAGGACCAGGCCCCACAATTCTCTCCAGCAGGGTGCGCAGCTGGGATTTCGGGGTCACCTGGTTGCAGGTCCGCCACATGTAAGTTCGGATATGCTCGATTGCCGGTTTGGGGCCGCTGTGCAGGCTTCAAGTGTGCTAAAAGGCCCATGGGAGCCCGGAGCTTGGACCAGCAGCGTCATACTCCATTCCAAGCCAAGTCACACACACCCAAAACTTAAGACTTTAAACACTCTGTAAACATGAAGGGATTTAAAATTCGGGTCTGAAAATTAAGTTGACATCCCTTGTTTGTCTCGTGGAAGCAGCAAAAGTACAGCAAACAAAATCTACCATCGACAAATGGTGACTTCAATGGAAGCCCAGTTATGTGCCAACAAAAAGAGCATGCATTAAAAAAAAAACTAATGAGCTAGAGCAGGGGTCTCCGAGGGGTAGGTCACCACTAACCTGGACGTAGCTTCCTGAAGTGCGGCCCAGCACAGTACCGAATTTATAGTGTCTAGCCATTTTGAAGAAGGTAGTGCTGCATATTCCCATATTCTAGGAGGGACCTCCAGACAAACCAATGGTAGGGTGAAATGCTTAAACACAAACGCACATTGTAACAGCCTGCAGTACCTTCAACATGACCACCTGGCTCCATCTTCAATTTAGCAAATTCACATTGAGAATGGTCACTCCATTAGTCTTACAAAGTGCGAAAAATGGGCCAGCAAATAAGTGCCAGCAATATCCAGACTACAGTCGGTAGGGTGTGGGGCTGCCAGAGGCACTGTGAACATGTGATCATATGTTAGCAATCCTGTAGCCTAGGAGAGCAAAGACTGGATTGTAAATGGAGCCAGATAATGGCGTTGCTTGTTTTAGACTGAGGGACAGGTGTGTACATGTATGTATCTATGTACATTTTTTTTATTTTTCTGTGTGCATGTGTTCACACAGGTTTTCATGTATGTATATGTTGTGTATGACTCTGGTGTTGTGTCCCTCCTTGAAAGATATTGTCTCTTCTTGGAAGTGATTCCTGGTGTTAAAGAACTCCAAATATCTCTGGTATAGGGGGTTAATTTCTGGCACGTTCTGTCTATTTCTGACATAATGCTGACCTTGGCATAAGAATCATAAATCTTGACAAATGCTGGGCATCTTTGGACTAATCTTGGCATTATGTCAGCTATCTTTTCTGTATTGTGAGTACCTTTGGCATAATTGCAGACATGTATCATATAATCATGGCCATCCTTGGAATAATAATGTCCATGGCTTACATGATTTGCTGGTTCATAACATTATGGTGATCATCAATGGCACAACTGTGGCCAAGACATAATGGAAGTTAACATTATGATGGGCATCCGTGGTATGTGATGGTAAATCTTGGACAGGTACGGAAGAATCTGCCGATGTGATGCTTTTGTACTAGGGAAAATCATGAGATGACATTCAGAGACCACAAATGGCATCAGATCTTTGAGGCAAAAATCTTTTTTGGGGAAAAAGACAAGACTTTAATTGCATATGTTAACCCAAAATGGAAATTGCATATTTGATAGAAAACCATGAAATTTGATATGCTGATGTTTGTAAACCAAGTTATTGAAAATCCTTATATACAAACCTATTTAAGGTGCCCTTTGAATGATGGTTCATATTGAGTTTTGGAGATTTATATCTTTGGTATCGGCTTTGTGCCAATGGACAATGGCTGCTGTTGCTGTTATTTCACTAGTCATGTGGAAATCTTTTATTATGATAAAGGTTTCCTGACATTGCTGTTACTAACCCTTTCTTATGCTTTAGGGTGGTTGGTATTCTCCTACATTGGGGGATAAAATGCAAAATGAGCATTTTGGGGTGTTCATTCTTTATGTATAATTAGTCTTCTTGACTTAACAATCTCCTGGTTCTCCATTCCATCAATTGAGTTAAGTAGTTGCTTTTCACCTTTCACACTTGCTCCCAACTGCTTTTAGTATAGCAGCTGATGTTGCTTAACTGCCTGTGTGCCTCTGCCTTGTACATCACTAATGACCAAAGTACGATATTCCCACTGTTATCTGAATTACCGATGGCCACCTCTTTGTGTTGCTGCAATTTCCGTATTAGTCTGGGGTAATTTTGTTCCTTCAAAATGTGCTTCTTATTTCTTCCTTCTATGTTTTTGAAAAGCTTTTTTAAATGCTCAATGATTCTATCATTGAATGCATCAATTCCATCTCTAGTTGACATGGGCATGAAGGTTGAGGCAGGTTTAAGTGTGTGTCTGCCTCCCTATTCACATCAAGACCCATGGAGTAAAACATGTCTTGCTCACAGAGGGAATCACCAAGGCCTGTTCCTTCGCTTTCTATTTCTTTAAGTTCTTGCATCAGCTTCAAGTCCACAATCATGCTCACTTTCACTTCCTGATATATATATATATATATATATATATATATATATATATATATATATATATATATATATATATATATATATATACCTACTGGCGGTCGCCAGTAGGTATATATAGTTAGGATTTTTTCTCTATGGAACTTTTGAAAATTCTATGTCTAATAACTTTGGCGTTTGTGAACGGAATCGGCTGAAATTTTCAGGAAAATGGCACATTTTGTTTCTGAGCAGCCTCTGAAAATGTGGGGGGGTTTCGTCAAGGGGGGGCGAGAAAAAAGGGGGTTCCAAAACGCGTTTTTCCCATTCATTTTTCCATAGGGCGTTTGGCCTCACTTTTAGCTCGAACGGCTGAATGGATTTACACGAAACTTGGCAAAATTGTAGGGACTGTTAGCCCGATGTGCCTTTGCTGGGTCTCAATATATGTGCTCCAGTGGATTTTGAGAAATTAACGTTTAAAAAAACAGATATATCTGTGACAGCGTCCCGGATAGCGCTCCAGATCGCGTACTTTTCGCGTAACGGAGCTTTGTGAAGCGAAGCTGATTGGCTCTCCGGTGTCTGTCAACATTCTAAACAGTCCGGTGCGGCCGCCATCTTGTCTCTCGGTAGGATCGAGAGACAAGAGGAGGAGAAAAACGAAGGGGGAATTTAATGAAAGGGGGCAAGGTAGACTCCTCTTGACCCCCTAGGAATGATGTTGGGGTTATTAAAGGGTCCCGTGGGGCAAATAAAACAAATTTGATTTTTCGCGGTAGAAGCGCTTCTCGGTTCGCGAACCGGGTCGCAAACTGTTAGCGAAACGGGAATTTTGTCATTTTGTGTTTCGATTTAATTAAATTACAAGATGGAGGAAAAGCAATGTGAGTATTGGGTATAAGGGGGTATGGGAGACGTATCCTGACCCCCTATGTTTTCTGAGGGTGGTTGAGGAGGCTCATATATGTTGATACTTGTCTTCCGGCGGTTGCGCGTGACCGTTTTTTTTTTTTTTGCCGCTTGACTTCTGTTAACGTTCGATTCGAAGGAAATCAGGAAGTGTTGACCGCCATTTTGACACTGCGAGTAAATATATTGTTAAAAATAATTGTTATAAATTAATTCGTATTGATAAACATTGTCTGCGCCATCTTGCTTTTTTCCAATGGCACACTTTTGTCGTGCACGGCAGCCATTTTAGATGCCTTGACCAGACCCACTCTCTGCACGCCGCCGATCCTCAGCATGGCTCCCCACCCTCGCAAGCATCTCCCCCACGCACTGGTCACCCCCGCTCTCTGTCTTATGCATGGGCCATAAACCTCCCCCATCTGCGCTGCTCTTCCCTGAGAATCACACCCTGTGCCCGCCAGACACCACCCTTTCACCCTATTCACTATCGCACCCTCTGACACTCCTCTTCCTCTGTGTCCGATTGTCCAGGCCGGTCCCAGGCTATCACCTAGCCCTGCGGATGTAGTTTATGGCCCCAACTGTAAAGAATCACCCCTGTTCAAAGGAGTTACAGTAGATCAAGGCCCCCACCTCATGAGATCCGTCACACCACACGCGTTCCTACTATCTGTTAACGATCCTGTATTGTGATTGGAGAGGGGATTCTCACTGTAAGGGTGTGTGGGACCGAGCCTGAAGCGGAAGATTCCAGGGATGCCTTTTTGTACATCAAAGTCTTTACAATTATGTGTCACATTAAAAATGTATAGCACTCCAACAAAGTAGTAGTATTATAACACTTTAATAACTTATAAATATATACAACGCTCCAACAAAGTAAACACGTTAAAAAATTTTTTAAAGAACTATTTACATGACATCGCTTTAACCAGGATAGACAAAGAAATGACACAGTGATGTAAAAGTTTCTGAAAGAAATGCCAAGAACGTCCCATGTGAAAGTGAATTTTATCTGGCAATTTTTTTCTTTTCCTTCTCATGAAAAGAAAGTTAATGCCAGGTTTGTTACCTGCCTCATCTGCAAAAAAAACCTCTCGAGAGGGACCGAAAAAAAATATAGCTATGGTAATCATACCATGCATCGGCACATGGAGAGGTGGCACCCTCTTAATTATTCTAAAGCACAACTTCGAGATTTGGTGGATAATCCCCGACAGGCAAAAACATCCACCAATGACTTTGCAATAAGTGAGTCAGAGGCAAGGGAAACGGTCCCAAATCTGTAAAAGAACTTTAGGCACATGAGATTGACTTGTGTAGCATGTGGAAAATTAATGAGTATTAGATGAGTATTACTTTAATAAATAGATCATATGAAAATCATCAATGTCCAAAACGTCCTAGAAAGTAATTTTTGTCATTTTTGAGGAAGAGAGATAACCTACAGTGGTACGGGGTCGTTTTCGTTCGTACTAGGGGGGCCAGGTGACATTCGTTCGGGGTGGCTTAGGGGCATTTAAAACAACTTCCCTGATACAGGTAGCATATAAAGTAGAGGCTAAATACCAGGATCTTTATCGATTGCTTTATGCTGTACAAAAATGAAAAACACATACAACAAACCTGGACCATTCATATTTTCAATGTTTCTGCGTACTATACTTTTTAACCCTTAACTAATTGAGCTGCTTCATTTCACCTGCTTTTTTTAAAAAAAAAAAAAACGGAAACAGTGGCCATTCATTCGAAACTTATCAATCTACGCGTTACAACTACGTTTGCTTTTTCAAAAACCTTTAATAAAAATGTTGGTGCCCAAATACGGGCCTACAACCCCGTGGGCCGGCCACGGATCAGGCTGGAACTGTAAATGGGGGGGGTGTATTTATTTGTGGAAAACATAACAGAGAGTCAGTGGTCGTTGATTTCATAGTAAAAAGTGCGACAAGTGCAACAAAATCATATCGATAATTCATTGTGAGCAAGTACCAAAAGTGTCGACAATTCGAACCTTCAATAATAAATACAGTAATCAATGATGCATTAGAACTTAATATCAATTCATTGTTCGAACGTGTAATCAGTACCCGTCCCATGTCAATTCATTGTTCGAACGTATAATCAATACCCATCCTGGATCAATTCATTGTCCGAACATATAATCAGTCTTATTCCATATCAATTCATGTGCTAAAAACTGCATACATATCTCATGATATCAAGGCTGAGCAATCGGGGCACAACAAGGAGTTGAGAGTTTCATTTGTACCGGCGCTATTTTGGGTGAGGTCAGGAAGGTCCAAGTATAGTCAAAATGTCTCCAGCAACTCGTGGTTGGACCGGGACCTCTTTCGGCAGTCCAAAAGTTTTCGTTGAAGGGTAGCAGAGGGGACTGCCGACATGAACCATCAGTCAAAGTGGGGTGGGAGGCAACAATCTCTCCTACCGGGTCATACTGGTGTACCACCGGAACTGATCAAGTTGGTAGTCTTGCAGGATTTTGGTCATTTCAAGACTGAGGCCGGCGACAGCATGAGCGCGCCGACGTCCCGCGGCTACGTCGTGGTCATTCCGTGGGTGATCATGGCAGTCATTCCCCATCGGGGGTCGGGGGCCCCCGTGGCTCTTATAGAATCTTCAAAGTTAAGGAGAACGTTTCTGGACGCAGGACTCATTTTCTAGCTGAACTCAAAAGCGTCGTTGTACCGCAAAAGTAGACGAGACCCCCGCTGGGTGAGCGGAGCATCATTGCCTCGCAATAGTGGACGAGACCTTTTGTCGGGTCAGTGGAGCGCCGCTGCATCGCAAGAGTGGAGGAACTCTTGTCGGGTGAGTGGAGCGTTGGGGGTGCAGCTGAGGGGCCCCCACCTGGGGGGGTGGGAGAGGCTCGTTCGCGCCGCCTCTCCCTCCCAGCACACCCCACGCCGACACCTGGCGTTGATATCCGTGATGTCCGGACCAGGCGATAAGAGGGGGGGGGTCAGAGGCAGAGGCAAGACATCCCCCCCCCGTGGCCTGCAGGGCGTCGCTTCAGGACCGAACGGGGAGCTCATACCAAGCCAGGGCCAGACCAGGAGATACGAGGGGAGGGGGGGGGGGTTGGTGGCATGTGCAAGACATTCCTCTCCAGTGTTGTCGCAGCCAAAGAAGATCCCATCGGCTCCTCTCCTGGTGCACCTTACGCGACGACCCTTTTGATGGGTGAGTGGAGCGTTGGGGGTGCAGCTGAGGGGCCCCCACCTGGGGGGGTGGGAGAGGCTCGTTCGCGCCACCTCTCCCTCCCAGCGCACCCCACGCCGACACCTGGCATTGATATCCGTGATGTCCGGACCAGGCGATAAGAGGGGGAGGGGGTCGGAGGCAGAGGCAAGACATCCCCCGTGGCCTGCAGGGCGCCAGAAGAGAATGGGAGGACCAGTACATTCCGGGCCGACCATCCCACGACTTCTCCGGCTGATGGCGGCTAGTCGGGCCCCGCCCTGCAATTGTCGAGGCCTCGTCTTCCGGATGGGCGTAACCGTGGACTTGTTGCACTTCGGGAGTTTCCGGAATGGGGGTAGGTATCTGCTGATTTGTATCTATTTCATGTTACCGTTATTGGGCGTGGTGGGCGGTGGGACAGACATGCTTGGAGTAGTGGGGGGGTGGCGGAGGTTAGCTACCTCGTGGCTGCCGTAACGTTAAGCTTGGCTTCTCTCACCACTTTCATGTTTCTAATTTCTAGCGAAGTCAAAAACTCATCAGTGGCCTACTGATTTTGTTCGATTTCTTTCCCTTCCTTTTCAAGTGTGTTTCATGCTAAAGTTTCTGTTTAACAGGATACAGTGATTACTTCGTATTTTACATATGTCTTCTTTATTAGGGGTACTCTCCGGTTGAGACAGATGATGTACCTCTAATAAATGGTCCGGGTGGAACTAGTTTCTCAATCAGTGGGGAGTAGATGGGCATGACAGATTACAACGGGGGACAAAAGTCCACATTACCTATCCTTCACTATCAGAAAACAGAAACAACAATGACAACTAACAGTAGTGATATCCTGGGCGGGTGATGGAACTGGGATTGTTAATGGAAAAAGATCTACAGAGAAAGGTGTTGGTGAATTATACTTCTCCGGAAACTTAAAACTCACAAATGTTTTATTTGTGTAATCGTTTCAGGTCAAACGGATTGTGGGACAATGTTCAGATGCTTGACTGAGGCCAAGGAGATCAGAGTGCATGAGTCTCATGCTCGATCGATTGAGCTAGCCGGATCGGGCAACTAAAAGTATAAAATAGTTATGTAAATAGTTATTTAATAAAATGTTTTACCCTGTTACTTTGCTGGCGTGTTGTATATATTTATAATATTTGCATAGGGTTTGTCGTTATTTTGGGTGGGGTGGGTGGCGAAGCCGAGCTGTCTTGCAGCCATCATCGTGTGGAGCTCAGTTCATATCACTAGTTTCGTATTTCTCATGAGGGGTTGTTCTTAATGTTTCTATTTTAGCGAGGTCAAAAAGAGATCCCATTAGTGGCCTACTGATTTTGCTCGATCCCTTTTGTTTTTTTAAACGATTTTTCACTATCTGCAAAGACTAAACAGAGTATTGCGACTCTGTGCTTGTTTGTAAATAGAGAATGAACCAAAGAGAACCAATTCTAAAACAGTAAATGCTTGGATAACAATCAATCAAATGGAGAGAGAAGCAGGCACGACGGATTACAACGGGGGCAAAGGCCTGCGTTAACTACCCTTCACTATCTGCAAAGAGAGAGTACTCCTAAGAGAAAAGCGGGGGGGGGGGAGGGGGGGCAGCGTTCAAAGCACATCAGCGTGCATAAACACGAAAATGTTTTTACCTTTCACGTACTTGACATTTGACAGCTTTTGATATTTGCTATTAAAAAAACATTGAAATTCACTGAAAAAACCATAGGTTATAGACCATATATAGTTAGGAATTAGCATTTACAAAACCTAGAAAATTCACTGAAAAAACCATAGGTTATAGACCATATATAGTTAGGAATTAGCATTTACAAAACCTTAATTTACTCGCACAAAACCATAGAAATTCGAATATATAGTTAGTTGCAATAACTATATATCGCGCACCCGCAATCCACTGCTGATGATGTCACATATTACATCATTCATGACATGGTCAGTGACATCAGTGATGACATCACTGATGACATCTCAAATGACATCACTGATGACATCTCAAATGACATCACTGATGACATCACTGATGACATCTCAAATGACATCACTGATGACATCACTGATAACATCTCATTTGACATTACTGATCACATCACTGATGATATCATTCATGTGATAATACGATGAACCTCTTCAGACTCTAATATAACCTTAGATACAATCAGTGTAAACAGACACTCACAGACTGTCACTCATCCATGGAGTTACTCACACACCTAGTCAGTCATGCAAAGAATCAATCACACCTCCATTTCCTCAACTATACAGTTATACACACCTTACTTAATTAAACATATACTAACACATATTTACTCTCTTATACAATCACTGATACAAGTTCACAATGATCCATACAGCCACTCACACATTCACTGGCTCTTATGCACAGTTATTTATATATGTCAACTCTTACATGTACTGTGTTTTACATATGTACTTACTTTGACATGTAGCACTGAGAAATCCAATCACTCACCAATACACTCATGCAGACAGTCATCTGCCCATACAGCTGTTTATACATGCACTTTTGAACCCATACATCTACTAAATCAACTGCTCACACATCTATGCACAGAGTCACATACCTCCCAGCCACCCCCACACACACACTCACTCTCCCATACAAATATTTGGGCAACCAATCAATAACCCATATAGTTACTCATATAGCTACTGATCAACACATGCAGCAGTTTACAGAACAACAGATATAATGATGCACAAATTAAGACAGTTTAGTCACTAACCCATGCACTCAGTGAGACTCATTTAATCATTCTCTCATACAGTCGGTCATGTACCTACTAAATCCTTCATCCAAACACTTATACATCCACTCATTCTTCAATATGTAAGACATATTTTAACTTTACAGAAACATACAGTCACTGGATGATGTCATCAGTGATGTCATTTGAGATGTCATCAGTGATGTCATTTGAGATGTCATCAGTGATGTCATTTGAGATGTCATCAGTGATGTCATCAGTGATGTCACTGACCATGTCATGAATGATGTAATATGTGACATCATCAGCAGTGGATTGCGGGTGCGCGATATATAGTTATTGCAACTAACTATATATTCGAATTTCTATGGTTTTGTGCGAGTAAATTAAGGTTTTGTAAATGCTAATTCCTAACTATATATGGTCTATAACCTATGGTTTTTTCAGTGAATTTTCTAGGTTTTGTAAATGCTAATTCCTAACTATATATGGTCTATAACCTATGTTTTTTTCAGTGAATATATATATATATATATATATATATATATATATATATATATATATATATATATATATATATATATATATATATATATATATATATATATATATATATATATATATATATATATATTACAAAACAAAAGAGGCGGCACAATCAGGATGTCGTTTTTAGCCTTATTTATTTTAAGACTTCCCCCCACCAACGCGTTTCGGCCTTACTCGGCCTTGCTCACGGTTGGTTAGTCCCTCTACTGTGTTTGTATTTATACTAGCCCATAGTCAGCCATTTATGAGGCATTATGGGATTTGTAGTTACAGTACATTTCAGTGAAAAAATAAATTAAAAGAAAGAAAGACTTTGCATGCTTTTTAAATCAAAGCACTATGGTAACAGTTTTATAACATTCTTAATATTGGGTATAGTACCCTTGTCCTTCATTGATGTTTATTGTTTGTAGATTGTTATTGAGGGTGTAGTACCCAATTCTGTTCTGAGGTTATTATTCCAGGTGAATATGCAGATCCTCTCCAAAATTCATCCCCTTCGGGTGTTTTGTTCTGAGTCTGATTATCATGCGCGACTCCATCTGTCGTAGTCTTTCTAATGTGTTTTTGCCATGTAATTTACCTCAGGTTATTTAGACAGGGCTACACTTGAATGGCTCTATGGAATTCCATCAAATTTTGGAAAATGGTAGGGACTGGTATGTAGTAGGGACTATTCCAAATTTGGTGAAAGTGTCTGTAGTAGTTTTTCTGTAAATTACTTTCCCACCTTTTTTTATCGAGCGCTTACCGGTGCGCTCCCCGGTACGCGAACCGGCAGCGTTACGGGAGTCCTCCATTTTGTGTATTGGTAGAATTGATAGATAAGATGGAGGACAAACAATGTACGGAATGGGTAGAAGGGGGCACGGTAGACAGTTTATGACCCTCTAGGTTTTCTGAGGGGGGATTAGGACGCTGATATATGAAAAAATACAAAAATAAAATTTTTGAAAATTTCGCGGGGGGAGCGCCTGGTACGCGCACCGGTAAGCGAACCGGGGAGCGTACTTTGGTGGAGAAAAAAAAATTAGAAAAAGATAAACGTTTTGAATGATCAGAGGTAGGGTAGCTTTGAAAAGAGCTATTGTGTTCTGTGGCTAATTTAGGTACCTACAAGTAGGTTCCAATGCACACCTTTAAATAAAGGACGAATATTCTATTCCCTTCATCAGAGAAGTGCACACCATCTCTTCTGTAGATGTGTTGAATGTTGGAACGCAAGTTATTGTTGTATATTAAACCCATTCCATAGTCTCTCATGTAAGCAGAAACAGATTTATTCACATGTTTGTGTGCTTCCTCAAATTGTGGAAAAATTGATTGGACCACTTACATTTTTGTCTTTGACATATATTGGAATATACCAAGGCAGTTTGGGGAAAAAGTGTCATTTAAAAGAAGAATACATTTTACAGCTTTTGATATTTGCTATTAAAAAACCATTGAAATTCACTGAAAAAACCATAGGTTATAGACCATATATAGTTAGGAATTAGCATTTACAAAACCTTGAAAATTCACTGAAAAAACCATAGGTTATAGACCATATATAGTTAGGGATTAGCATTTACAAAACCTTATTTTACTCGCACAAAACCATTGAAATGCCCATATATAGTTAGTTGCACTAACTATATATCGCGCACCCCCAATCCACTGCTGATGATGTCACATATTACATCATTCATGACATGGTCAGTGACATCACTGATGACATCACTGATGACATCTCAAATGACATCACTGATGACATCTCATTTGACATCACTGATTACACATACACACACACATATATATATATATTTGGTCATTCATGTTAATATTTTTGGTTGTCACATGCTTGAGCACCAAATTACATTGCACTGCTATGATTTGCATCTTCATATTTAGGTTTCTAGCCTCGGTTAAGTTAATAATCGTATATTCCAAATGGAGTTTTGTGAAGTCTATAATGCATTTATGCACATTAATATTTTCTGGTAAACTCTATAAGATATTTGCGCATTCATGCAGTTATTTTTTGACAGCCGGTAACACGTTACTGCATATATAATTACCTGTACAGAACCATGGTTTGATTTATTTACAAATATCAACAGGTCTACAATATTGTTTCTGTTTGTGATGCAACAATGTTACAAGAGCATAGCGTTATATTGCACTGTTTCTTTAAAACAAGATTGCTTCAACCATGTGACTCACGTTTGGGAGGTGTGGCCCGGAAGGGTGTGTCCTCACTGCATAGATAAAAAAGTTTCCGTTTTGTGCAATGTGGTGTGTGAACAAGACTACGTTAGTAGTCGAAACGTTGCATTTTGGAAGGGACAAGGATTGAATAAACATCTTGCCTGGAGAGCGTGGGGTCTGTCTCTTCTTTCGCCGCTGCGAGTGGAGGTTTGAAGATGTGGCTGATATATATATATATATATATATATATATATATATATGAAAGCTCTCTCCCTCCCGGTCCCGGGAGGAAATAAAGACAGCACACTCGGGAATTCTAGTTGGTGGCAACTTTACTCGCACAGACGCGTTTCGGAAGCCACGCTTCCTTCCTCAATGTTCGTTACACCACAATGCGCGATCTGGCGCCATTTTATTTCAAAATAACAAACAACTCACGTTTGGTAAGCATAGAGAGGGGACTGACGCGTGAGCGCCATCTTGCTAGTGCATGTAATTCTTACAGTAGCATGACTGAAATCAAATAACCCCACATATTTGCAACGAGGAATTTACAACGTAATATTGCCGTGGATCGGCAAGTAACCCTCTCCTTGATACGATGGGCAATGGAATGTGATCTCGCCGTGGATCCGTTGCAAATATGTGGGGTTTTTAAATAATGTTTGATTAACATTAATCATCAAATGAATGTGTTATTTGATTTCAGTCATGCTACTGTAAGAATTACATGCACTAGCAAGATGGCGCTCACGCGTCAGTCCCCTCTCTATGCTTACCAAACGTGAGTTGTTTGTTATTTTGAAATAAAATGGCGCCAGATCGCGCATTGTGGTGTAACGAACATTGAGGAAGGAAGCGTGGCTTCCGAAACGCGTCTGTGCGAGTAAAGTTGCCACCAACTAGAATTCCCGAGTGTGCTGTCTTTATTTCCTCCCGGGACCGGGAGGGAGAGAGCTTTCATATTCCAAGCGCGAAGCTCTGACGCGCTCAGACTAGCACCCGCTGCAAGAGTGCCCCGAAATTTGGAGCAGTGAGCCTGGATATATATATATATATATATATATATCCGCTACGGTGGTGATGTTTGTACCTAGGTTACTGGGAGTACCGGAACCCACCATTGGACTTGGCAAGCAAATGGGCAGTGCTGGAGTGATTCTACGCCACATTGGGCGGGCTGGACTTCCGGACCTACCCCTGCTAATGCTACGCTGGGACTCGGTGGTTGGTGCGGTTTGGGGAGCGGAGGAGACGCCAGCCAATGACACGAACTATTGCTGCTTGAGGGGGCGGAGGTTACTGACAGCATGCAGGAGGGGCCAGCGGTATTTAAAACCTTGACTAACGCCCAGCTCCTGCTCAAACCATTTGGCGCTGAAAAAGGCGACATAGAACGCCGAAATGCATTCGCCCTGTAATTGAACTTGGTTTACCTTCAATAAAGGACGCCTCCACTGCCTCCCCTGATGTGGTCTCTTCTTCTTGCCTGTGGAGAAGGTTCTTGCTCACATATCCAGCACAAGTGCCAGAGTCAGGCTTTTAAAGAGACCCCCGCACTAAAAGATGGCCCCAGACACGCTGGCATCCTCTTCGGTGGTGATGTTTGTACCTAGGTTACTGGGAGTACCGGGACCCACCACTGGACTTGGCAAGCAAATGGGCAGTGCTGGAGTGATTCTACGCCACATTGGGCGGGCTGGACTTCCGGACCTACCCCTGCTAATGCTACGCTGGGACTCGTGGTTGGTGCGGTTTGGGGAGCGGAGGAGACGCCAGCATTGTAATCATCAGATGCCAGTATCCCGCAAAATGGTTCATCACTTACCCTCGCAGATTTCCCAGAGCAGTCCACAGCATTCTGGGACATGGAGTACAGATGCATGGGGCATCCTTCATGTTAAACAGCCAATGACATGAACTATTGCTGCTTGAGGGGGCAGAGGTTACTGACAGCATGCAGGAGGGGCCAGCGGTATTTAAAACCTTGACTAACGCCCAGCTCCTGCTCAAACCATTTTGCGCTGAAGAAGGCGACATAGAACGCCGAAATGCATTTGCCCTGTAATTGAACTTAGTTTACCTGCAATAAAGGATGCCTCCAATGCCTCCCCTGATGTGGTCTCTTCTTCTTGCCTGTGGAGAAGGTTCTTGCTCACATATCCAGCACGAGCGAGTGCCAGAGTCGTGCTTTTAAAGAGACCCCCGCACTAAAGATGGCCCCGAACACGCCGGCATCCGCTTCGGTGGTGATGTTTGTACCTAGGTTACTGGGAGTACCGGGACCCACCACTGGACTTGGCAAGCAAATGGGCAGTGCTGGAGTAATTCTACGCCACATTGGGCGGGCTGGACTTCCGGACCTACCCCTGCTTAATGCTACGCTGGGACTCGGTGGTTGGTGCGGTTTGGGGAGCGGAGGAGACGCCAGCATTGTAATCATCAGATGCCAGTATCCCGCAAAATGGTTCATCACTTACCCTCGCAGATTTCCCAGAGCAGTCTACAGCATTCTGGGACATGGAGTACAGATGCATGGGGAGTCCTCCATGTTAAACAGCCAATGACACGAACTATTGCTGCTTGAGGGGGCGGAGGTTACTGACAGCATGCAGGAGGGGCCAGCGGTATTTAAAACCTTGACTAACGCCCAGCTCCTGCTCAAACCATTTGGCGCTGAAAAAGGCGACATAGAACGCCGAAATGCATTCGCCCTGCAATTGAACTTGGTTTACCTGCAATAAAGGACGCCTCCACTGCCTCCCCTGATGTGGTCTCTTCTTCTTGCCTGTGGAGAAGGTTCTTGCTCAAATATATATATATATATATATATATATATATATATATATATATATATATATATATATATATATATATATATATATATATATATATATATATATATATATATATATATATATATATATATATATATATATATATATATATATATATATGTATTACCTACTGCCGATCACCAGTAGATATATATAGTTAGGACCTAGTTACCATAGGAAGTTCCGAACATTCTATTGGGAATAACTTTGGTGCCGATTGAGGGATCTGCCTGTAATTTTCCTTAAATTTGCCTCGCTGCGCTCCGCTCCTTCCCTTAAAGTTTCGGGGGGATTTGTCAAGCGGGGGCCGAGAAAAAAGGGGGGTCCCAAAACGTGTTTTCCCCATGTTAATTTCCATAGGGACATTCTGACAAGGCTACAGCTCGAACGGCTGAACGGAATTATACCAGATTTGGCAAAATGGTAGGGACTGGTATGCAGCAGTGCCTTTTGTATGTTTGGTGTAAATCCCTCCAGTAGTTCTTGCGAAAATTAAATTTGAAATTTTTCAAATGGCATTTTCTATGGGACCTTTAGACACGGCTACAGCCAAATTATATATCTATATGCGCTCAACATTCTATTGGGAATAACTTTGGCGCCGATTGAGGAATCTGTGTGTAATTTTCCAGAATTTTGGCCGGCTCCGCTCCACTCCTTCCCTGAAAGTTTCGGAGGGATTTGTCAAGCGGGGGCCGAAAGGGAGGTCCCAAAACGTGTTTTCCCCATGTTAATTTCCATAGGGACCTTTAGACACGGCTACAGCCCGAACGGCTGAATGGAATTACACCAAACTTGGCAAAATGGTAGGGACAGGTATGCAGTAGTGCCTTTTCTATATTTGGTGAAAATCCATCCAGTAGTTGTTGAGAAAATTGAATTTGATCAAATTATATATCTATATGCGCTCACCGTACGCGTACGTGCGCGTACCCTTACGTGCGCGAGCGAGTTTCTGATTGACTGGCAGTCGACTGTCAACATTCCAAACCGTCCGAACCAGGAAGTGTTGGCCACCATCTTGTTTTTCAGGAGAACTGAGGCACAAGAGAGCCCAAAACAAGAGTGGAAAACACGGAAAGGTGGGCATGGTAGAGACCCCCCAACCCTCTAGCCCTTCTCAGGGGGTCCCAAAAGGACCCCCAAGGAAAAAAAAAAAAGAATCATGGGGTACGCGCACCGTACGCGTAGGGTACGCGTACAGTGCGCGTACCCCGCAATTTAAAAAAAAAAATGTTTGCACTTGGTGGTCCTTCTGGGACCCCCTGAGAAGGGCTAGGGGGTCAGGGGGTCTCAACCCTGCCCCCTTTTCGCGTTTTCCACTCTTGTTTTTTGCTCTCTTGTGCCTCACTTCTCCTGAGAAACAAGATGGCTGCTCAGGTGGTCCCAGAAGGATAATAACATATATAAATGTTATCCGCTAATAGAACTAGCATTTACAAAACCTTTGAAATTTATTGAAAAAAATATAGGTTTCATGCCTGATTATGGGCCTCATTAGGATGGAGGATTTTCCGCATCCTCCGGGTCGGCGGAAGCCACCGCCGGCCCGGAGGATGCAGAAAATCCTCTGCGGACCCACCAAAGACCCACCGCCACATTAGGATGGCTGGTGGGTCCTGGTTTCTGTCCGCAGCTTTTCCGCCGCGGTTGGATAACAACCGTGGCGGAAAAGCACTAATATGGTGACGGTGGGGGGTGCACATGGGGGGTACCTATGGTACCCCCCTGCATTTGTATGCAGAAAGCGGCAGGCACCGCGCGGTGCCTGCCACTTTCTACATACAAATGCAATGCGTGCATTTTTAACATTGCTGCGGGTGCAGCTTGAAGCCGCACCCGCCGCAATGTTAAAAATAGAGGATGTGACCGCCAGGGTGGCGGTCACATCCTAATTGCACAGGAGGGAACTCCGCAGCCCATGCGGAGGTTCCCTCCTACTCTATGGTGGCAGACGGACTCAGGTCCGTCCGCCATCATAATGTGCCCCTAAGTTGGGAATTAGCATTTAAAAAACCTTGCAAATTCACTGAAAAAAACGTAGGTTTTAAGCCTTATATAGTTAGGAATTAGCATTTAAAAAACCTTGCAAATTCACTTAAAAAACCATAGGTTTCAGGACTTATATAGTTAGGAATTAGCATTTAAAAAAACCTTGCAAATTCACTTAAAAACCATAGGTTTCAGGCCTTATATAGTTAGGAATTAGCATTTTAAAAACCTTGCAAATTCACTTAAAAAACCATAGGTTTCAGGCCTTATATAGTTAAGAATTAGCATTTAAAAAACTTTTGAAATTGCTCCTATATAGTTAGTTGTACTAACTATATTTCGCGCACCCGCAATCCACTGCTGATGATGTCACATATTACATCTTTCATGACATGGTCAGTGACATCACTGATGACATCACTGATGACATCTCAAATGACATCACTGATGACATCTCATTTGACATCACTGATGACATCACTGATGACATCATCCAGTGACTGTGTGTTTCTGTAAAGTTTAAATATGTTTTACATATTGAAGAATGAGTGGATGTATAAGTGTCTGGATGAAGGATTTAGTAGGTGCGTGACTGACTGACGGCGGCAACTCCGGTCAAACTTTTTGCGTAGTGGCACCACTACGCAAAAAGTTTGACCGGAGTTGCCGCCGAGCTGCTGATTAAGGTCCCACAATTGGTGGTAGCAGAGCGGAGGTCCTACTTATACAAAGAGGACTAGACCACGAACAACAATTTTTTCTGCACTAATAAACCATGATATAGTGCAAGTTTATATTAAAGATCGTGGTGTTTTAAAACCGGATTCAAACGTATTAAACTTTGAAGTGATACTGAAGTTTCAGGGAGCTTTATCCATCCCCAGAGGAGGAGATCTACGTGGGTCTCATTTGATATATGTTTTAAGATTTCGCCTTGGATGTACAGTGGGAGCCATTGGGAGCCCTATTTTATACCTGAGCGAGCAGTATGAATAGTATGAATATTCATACTACCTCTGACATCACTGAGGACAATATTATATCAATTTGACAAGAGAGACTGCTTTATAAATCTAAGTCTTGATAAAGGTGGTTTGAAATTGAGTAATACCATCGAAACGCGTCGACGCCTGCTCTTTATTGGTTGTACCCCAGGAACACGTTCATGTCCAACAGAATACGTCAGGCTGTGGACATTTAAATGTTTTAAGACTGTGATTCCTTAGGGAACAACTTAGTATAGATGCAAGTATCTATTTTCACAAAGCTTTCATTGTCTCTCATTTTTTTTGTAATAATGTGCTTTTTATGATGTGTATTGCTTGATGTACTGTGTTTTTATCTCTTTTTTATTTGAAAAAAATGTTTATGAGATTTTGTGACCAAATAAGTATAAACCTGTTTATACAATAACTCTTACTTTGCACACATTGCAATTGTCTAGTGGGGTCTGGGCCGTTTTGGGTGACTGTGTATGATTGTGGTTTATCATGTGTGGGCGAGACCAACATTGGAAGAAGATTTGACGTGAACAAATATATTTTCTTATTTTCCTTTTCAAGAGAATTTCATTTTTTACTTACCTGTGGTACCCCTTCTCTTGGGTAGCGGGGTCGCTCCCTTCTTTTTTAAAAAAGTTTGTCAATCAGAACACAATATCTTTTCACGTTGAGAAAGGGTTGACGAATTGTTATTCAATCTAATTTGTATGCATTTGCCAATCAGCTTTGGGTCACAAGTAAAATTAAAACAGACGTCACCTTCGGTAATGGTATAGGTAATAATCTGAAACATTCGTTGTCCATTGGAGTTGACAGTTTCAGGACAAGACCTACAGAATTCATAGATTGAGAAATGTAATCGGACATCATCAATGTCTGCATCAGCCTCAGTATGAGAAACGTTGAAGACCTGCAGTAAGACAACAGCAGGGGTTGGCACAGTCACAAAACAAATTGAAACCACGTCAAGGACACTTTTCATGTTCGACATGCAGAAATATGAGCGATTCAAGATGGTCTGAGCCAAATACTCCCAAACATTCGCCTTCTGGGTCAGAAACAAGTTCGCTTTGCGCTGATGGTTGACTGCCTCTCCCTGGGACCCCTCCAGCCCTTCCTGGCTCCACTCGCACTGTAGTGTAGTTCCTATTTTCCCAATAGGCCCTGCGCATTGGAATAACATAAACAGTAGTATCGATGTAGAAGTGCGGATCTTCCAGGCCTCTACTGACTATGCTAAACTCAATTGGGTTTGTTACCAACTAGCTCAGAGGTCACTGGAAACTTTCTTGACTGAATAGGAAGTGATCAGCTTCCCTGGTACAGACAAGAAGGGATTCAGTTTTCCAACAACCGTGCAACATGACAACTTTGCTCCTCAGATAAGAGTCAATCTCTAGAGTCGTGTGAAACAATAGACAGTTATTTTACTCAGTCAGTTGTTGTGCAGTTTACTTTCACAATATGTAGAGAATAGAGAGACGGGCGTTGTCAATAAAGGGTAACATTTATTGAACAGTCTTTCTTCTCGTACAAGAGAAATGAATTGCCACAATTGCAAGACTTGTTACTATAAAAAGTACGTACAGTAAGATGAGTATTGCGAAATTATACTGTAAAAGCATTGATATGGTTTCTTAGCCATACAATGGTTTAAAATGAATAAAACATATATACATTCATATATACATTAGGCTAAAATACTCAACTGGTGCTTCTAACTACGCCTACCCCAGTGTCCCTGACCTAAGCCTAATACTTGGGAGGGGAGTAAGTAAGTAGCTTTAAGTTAAGTTGGTTTTGCCAAGGTTTGCTTCAAGAATTCTCTCTAAGTGTTTAGTCAACACCATACATCTGGAATAGAATGATGGAGGTCTGGTATCTCCTTCCAGGGACTCGATATCCCAGTCACTCGCAAGAGTGGGCTGGAAACGCCGGAGCTGGATTTTCTCGGCAGGAGAAAAGGCAGCGTCTCTCTCAGCGCGTCGAGGAGGAGGAGGGGCAGCGTCCGCGGGCAGCTTGCATCTGCTGGGCTCTTGCAGGGGGACGGCTGTTCAGCTCCTAAGTTCACCACATCATCGTTCGCTCGTTAGCAGCGATAGCAGTAGCGATAGTGTCAGCATTAGCTTGACAGCGATAGCTTCAGCATAACAGCAGCAGCAGCTTAAGGCAACGTTGGTAATATTTATACCTGAAAGGTGCCTTGTTTGACGTAAGTTTTTGGACATAAGACGTCAATAAAGATGTCACTAGGAAGTGATCGTCTATCAGTGCTCATTAGAGTTCTATTACTAATCAAAACATAGCAAGCGGGGCTTTCCCAGGTTGCTGAGTTTTTATCTTGTTGAAGAACTCGGAGTGTTAATCTCGGAATCTTAGATAGTAACTTCTGCTATGTCATTGCACTAATGAGCTGCAAAGGAAGTTGCAGAGGAAGCGATTCTGAAATGTGGCTCTGTTCGTGTGAGGCCAGAGACGAGTTTCTGAATATTGCATTTGATCGGTTATGCCAATATAGGGAATATATGGATTTATAGCCGTATAGGGGCATAAGGTCACAGTATCGATCAGGGTCCTAGATTAGAACGCGACAGCACCATGCCGAAAGGTGTCCAGCAACGACAAATCCTGCAGCAGCAAGCCATGCAATGAACTAAAGAAAAATCAAAACAGGCATTATTCATTCTCAAAGGTAACATTTATCAGCAGGAACACAATCCCATTTCTCTTGCTCTGGCTTCATGACCAGGATTGTATTATCATCGCCTGTGGCAATCACTTCTACCTGTTCAGGGGGTTGATTGGGTGACTGAACCTACATTTTGGCTCCTGGATTTTTATCAGTGGAGCCGAAACCTCCTTCTCCACGTACAGTCAGGAGGGTTGGGGCAGTCCCCTTTCTCACCACCCCTCCTAGTACGGGCATGATGACCAACTGGGCAACTCTGTCTCCGGGCTGAACCATTAAATCCATGTCACCACTATTTAACAGGATGATTTTGATTTCACCCTGATAGTCAGAATCAACGATACCACCCAGCACCTGGATGCCTTTTAGAGCTATCCAGATCGAGGGGCAATCAAACCAAACTGTCCTGGTGGTATTTGGACACCAATTCCGGATTCAATAAGAACAATATTCCTAGTTTTTAAAGTATGCTGCTTTAAAGTATGTAAATCAAGACCAGCAGCTTCAGGAGTTGCTCTGTGTGAAGCCAAAGCTCCAGGAATCATTTCCCTATAAACAATTGCGTTAGTAGCCGTTTGAGATTGAACATTCAATGACGGGGTCAACATTCGCATTAAGGGAGTCTCAGCATTGGTTAAGGGTCTGTTATTTAAAATGTGCAATGCAGTCGACATATTATCTCTCCAATTATTTAAAGAACCATCAGAAAGCTTTTTGAGTTGATCTTTCAAAAGACCATTCATGCGCTCAATCAAACCTGCGGTTTTTGGGTAATAAGGTACATGAAAAATCCATTCAATATTGTGTTGCACACAATAATCTTGCACCATTCTCCCTTTAAAATGTGAACCATTAATAGACTGAATCTGTAAAGGAATTTCATAATACAAAATCAACAGATATAAGGTTTTAAGTGTATTTACATGGGTAGCACGTTTACATGGAAATGCAATCAAATATCCAGAGTAAGTGTCCACAGCTGTGCACATGTATTGACAACCTCTGCTCACTGGTAATGGTCCTATAGAATCTATTTGCCAAATCTGTGCTGGTAACTTACCTCTGTTCAATTGACCTCTCACTATCTGTGGGATAGATCTGTGTCGAGAATGCTGACAAATAGGACACTGCAGAATCACTGTTTTAACTATATCTCAGGGAAGATGTATCCCTCTATTTGCTGCCCACCTGCTAGTAATTTGTTCTCCAAAGTGTCCATATTTCTGGTGTGCCCACCTCGCCCTTCCAACCAGGTCAGAATTCTATGCCTCCACCCCTGACTCCGAGATTTTAGCCTTTCCGTCTGCAATGACGTTAAAACACCTATCAAGTGAATCAATCGAACAGTGAGCATCAACATGATATACAGTAACTGTGCTCTGGGGAAACATGTCCCACACTTCTTTCCACAATTATTTTCCCCATACTTCTTTCGCATTTATCATCCAATTATGAGCATGCCACGTGGGAAGCCATGTGGCTAGCCCATTAGCAGTAGACCATGAATCCGTATAACTATGACAAATTCCAGGTAACTCTTGTTACAAAGCTTGGTAAGAGCATAAAGTTCTGCAAACTGAATACTCTTTCCTTCACCAGTCGTGCTCAACGATTTCTGAGTAACAGGATTATATGACACGGCTTTCCACTGTCTCTTTGCTCCAACATACCTGGCTGAACCATCCATAAACCACACATGCTTTCTGTCCTCCATGGAAAGATCGCTAAATGGCTTACCCCACTTAACTGGAGATTCCTGTACTATAGGTATGTTTTGCTTCATATCTGTCTCTTCTATTGGCACCTGCGCCACTTGCTCATGTAACATTGCTGTGTCCTTAGGACCCACCCGAGCCCAATCTTGTATATACCATTTCTATTTAATTACACTGGCTTCTTGTGCATGTCCAATTCTACGAGTTTTAGGAGAACTCATAACCCATTGCATTATTGGAATCTCAGGTCTTAAAATAAGATCATGTCCTAGAGTCAACTGCTCAGTATCCACTAAAGCCCAATAACATGCAAGTAATTGTTTTTCAAAAGGAGTATAGCGCTCACCAGCATCTGGTAGTTTCTTCGTCCAGAACCCCAAAGGTACTTTCGTTCTACCCTGCTTCTGCCATAAACTCCAATTTGCATACGGTCCCTGCACAGTCACATTCAAGTCAACATCACCCTCTCGCACCGGCCACAAATCTAAAGCATGCTGAATAGCCTCTTTCCCCAATTCAAACTTTGTTTGCTGCATCTCACCCCACTCAAATGCATTTTTCTTTCGTGTCACTTTGTACAAAGGGGCCAGAATCTGACTCAAATGAGGAATATGTTGTTTCCAAAATCCAAACAAACCACTACATTTCTGAGTCTCTTTTCTATTTTGGGGCACTGAAAATTCCTTAATTTTCTGTCTCACCTGAGGGACTACTTCTCGATTTCCCTGATGCCACTGAATACCCAAAAATGTCACACTCTGTGCTGGACCTTGCAATTTATCAGGATTAATTTCCCATCCCTTAGTTTGCAAATGTGTTATTATTCTGTCCAACTGGGTCTGCACTTGCTCTTGCGTCTCGCCTTTTATCATTATGGCATCAATATAATGACACATTTGCACTCCAGGAATTACTGATACCTCATCTAAATGTTCTGCCACCAGCCGGTGACATATTGTCGGACTATGCAAATAACCTTGAGGTAAACTTCTGAACGCCATTTGTCTGCTATTCCACGAAGAACTAAATTGTTCCTGACATTCGGGAGCTATAGGGATCGAAAAGAAACATTAGCAATATCAATGGTTGCATACCAGGTCCCTACATGTCTTTGAATTTTTTCTATCAAGGTAATAGTATCAGGGACAGCAACAGTCAAAGGTTTCACTTTTGCGCACCGGCCATACGGGATTATTCCAGGCAGTAGTGATTGGGACCACCACTCCTGAGTCCATCAGATCTGGAATTATTGCACTAATCTCCTCATGCCCACCAGGAATTCTTTATTGTTTCATAGAAATCACTTTGGTCGCCTGAGGCAAATTCACAGGAGGAATTCTCAAACGACCTACTCTCACAGTATATGCTGAAATATAACGTTTTGATCCAAACGGATAGTATCAATCATCCAAAGATAAGGTCCTTCCTTTCAAAATATCAATTCAGATAATATATTCAGAAAGGGGCACAAACAATACACTATATTCTCCTTTTGATATTCTTCCAATCTTTAATTGAACATTAGTTTGCACTGTCAGGGTTTCTTTACCACCTAAACCTGTAATTGTAAAATACTGTCCTCTAAATTTCTTGGGATTTCCATATATGAAAGTGGCCTCCGCTCCCATATCTTCTAGGGCTCGGGCCCTCTGTACATTGCGATGTTTCCAATAAATCTCTATATCTACACGGGATCTATCATCTTTACGAGCCCAATTCTGTACCGGAGCTTAACCTATTTCCTAGTCATCTTTATGTTTGCTTCGTGCCCAAGATAAATCAGGGTAAAGACTTTCGTACCTGCTAGGAAGCACATCCTCTTCATATACTCTTCCTTCAGGATACAGGCATCTCATGGTCCCTATCGTTCCTTGTTCTACGATCTGGGGACCTCTCCCTCTCATTTCTAATTCTGCGGTCCGGGGACCTCTCTCTCTCTCTCTCATTTCTAATGCTGCGGTCCGGGGACCTCTCCCTTCTCCTCCTATATGTTTCATCATCACTTTCATCTGATTGTCTTTGTTCTTGATACTGTTTGTTAACTCTCCGACTCCCTTCTTTTCTGTCAAAAACTCTTTTTTCGAAAAATGTGCCACAAACTTGTAGTAGGTATTCCATCAATTACATCTCTCTTCACCCCATCTTCTAACAAATCTGTGAACAAATCTCGCCTAGACAATTTATTATTATCTGTACGAGTTTCAGGTCTAGAGGGTCTCTTGATTTTCATCCACTCTCCTAGTTCGCCCAATTCGCGAACAGCCTCAACCACTTGTGCTAGAGTATTTCCAGTCTGATTAATTAACAAAGTCATCATTACCTACTTGTAAGCAGGAGGAGCAGTACGAATGATTTTATTTTGCATGGAGGTATTAAGCAAACCCTCCATCAACTTGTGTGCTTGGTCTAAGAAATAGAGGTTTTCATTACCTCTTCCTTCAATCTCTGTATCGCATCTCTCAATGTGTACCAAGGCTTCTCATTCACTGGTCAATCTGACTCTGTCGGGTATTTGTCGTTGCATCCAATTACGGCCAATTGTAACAATCAAATTTGTTTGTTTTGTGCATAATTTCTGAATTGTTCTTGAATTGTCGAGTCTGTGCTCAATGTACAAAATTTCACTGCGTCTCTTTGATCTAACATTACGCCAGCAGCACCCAAATCATAGATGCGAACCATCCACGTAAGTAAACGCTCACCAGGTTTCTACCGAAACCTGTCTAAAATATCATTAATCTCTTGCTGCGTAAAATCCTCTAAACTGTCTAAAGACACTCCCTGTGGATACTGCGGACCACCCTGCAACTTTCTGCTGTGAATCGGCTGCGCTTGGACCTCTCTACGTTCCTCTGATGTATTCTCTCTCTCAGTTCTACCAGGCTCCTTTTTCCTGTTATCTTCCTCACCCGAGCCTGAAAACTCAGAGGAATCCCAAATATTTCCATCCCACTCCTCGGGATCCAAGTCAAGTCCAGCCTTTTTAATAGCCGGATGCACCTTCCTTTTATTAATTCTTCCTCTCATGTTCCTATATCTATACTTCGCAATACGCACCGCAGCCCTCTCAGCTACGGTCTGGTAAGTCTCTAGCTTATCCTGCAATAACTTATTTTGACACGTTAACAACGTAGAGGCATTCTTTGCTTCAACAAACTGTTCTTCAAACTTTCTACATTTACGCTGTAACTGTACATATTTTCCATGCATAATTTTATAAATTTTAGGGAGAATCCAACCCCTCCTTCCTAATGTAGAGAGTTCTTCTCCTTTCCTTATAGGTACTTTTTGTAATCATGAAACCTCTTGAGCCGGTTCGGCTTCCAATAAACACGCACTTCAATTCTCACTCAAACCAGCACAATTAGCCCACTCATGGGCCAGTACCCCATATGGAGTCATTTCCCATCTGGGAATCTCAATTGACAGTTGGGAGTCGGCTTTAATTTTTCTAGAAAACATAATTTCTTTCCCCTTAGAATCCACCTCTTCGATCCTGTGAGTCACGACGCCAAAATGTTTTGATCTGCTTTTCACAAAAAGGACAGACCTTACAGACACATACCCCTTGGGCCAAAATACAACACTTACAATACTTACCCAAGGTAGGAATAACTAAAAACTTGTACTTCACTTGCCAGGAGATCTCATAACAATTTTTCGACAACACGCGCTGTGTAGGAGGGAATTTGCCATCCTCTCTACAACAGAAAAAACACATACTCACACACAATCTCCTGCCACAAGAAAGAGACCAATTGGTATATTTGGAATATACTTATTAGTACATGATTCACGGTAGGCCAAATTGTATCACTTCTAGCCAACTGCCAACTAACAATTAGGCAATCAGATAAACATATGTAGAAATATATGTATACTAGCAGCCCGTCCCGACGTTGTCCGGGCGATGAAATGTTATGTGTGTAATGTTTGTAATGGTAAAATCTATTTTATTGTAAAATTTCACGGTATACAACATTTTTGGTCTCATTTGAATGTGGCCGCAGAATAAATTGATTTTGCACATTGCCGGACCTAGAGAGTGCTACATATAACTGTCCATGAGTGAAGTAGTCTTCTCTTAAGTCTACGCCTATGACTTTGTATGTTTGACCTTGAGATTTGTTAATGGTAGAAGCAAAGGCAATGTTAATAGGGAACTGCAAGCGTTTAAATTGAAATGGTAGATCAGTAGGGATCATGGGGATGCGGGGAATGTGAGCTAACTGCCCTGCTGCAGGACCAGAGAGAATAGTTGCTTTAATTACATATGGCAAAAGATTTGTAACTTGTAGGCGTGTCCCATTGCATAGATTGGGCGGATGTAGGTTCCGTAATAACATAATAGGAATGCCAACTTTTATTTGTAGTAAATGAGACGGAAGTCCGGAAGGGTTAAGTGAGTTGAGGAATTCTTGAGGATAATGTAGGGCCGGGGTCTCCAACCGGTCGCTCGCCGAGACCCTGCAAGTAGATCGCGCTGCCTGGTGCTCAATTTTGTAGCCCTTTACTGTTATTTGAGCAATTAGGTCGTTTTCAGGGTCCGATGCCCGCCCTCACCTAATCCAGCTGCTCAGATTGGCTGGAGTTTAGCTGGAGAGGGGCGGGCCGAAGAGGATGACGTTCCTCTACTTCCTTCGATGGATCCACGTCTCATGACCATCTCTAAGTGCCTTTTCTTCACTGGCACGGCGCTGTGTGGTCATGAGTGCTATGGGTGGCAGTGCAGAACTGCAGCAGGCATGGCAGGGCAGAGCAGCTTGTTTGCAGGTCACGCAAGCAGTTGAACTGACGGGACCTGCGCCATCTGCCCTTCCCAGTACAGCCTGCCACCTCAAATTAATTTCCACAGAGCAGCAGGTAAGCCGTGTTGAGAGGCCTCTCGAGGTTTTAACACAAATTTGTTAATTTTTATGCAGGGATACCATTTTTGAAAACCTGTAGTAGCGTTAGGATTCTCAAGTGGAAAAAACATATTTCAGAATGTTTGTCAGGCCTGGTTTATGTTTTCGAGACAGACACTGCCCAGTGCTGACCCCCATCCCCGCTCAAGTTGCTGAACGGTGCCCTTGTGGGTAGGCATCTCTGCAGTATTTCAAAGTGCACAATCATTCTTTGTTCAGCTTTGTATACTGTTGATTTCCGAGGAAATAATATTTCTCCGGTGATTTGTAGACTATTTGTGACATTCAAGTTCTTGATAGCCAAAGCGTGGCATATCATTCAGAATCAGGCAGCCTAATTTTGGAATTTGACAGGAATATTTTTGCATCCTGGAGTTTAACGCTTCTCATCTGCTGCAGCTAATATTAAAGTTAGGAAATCTGGAACAGTGCTGGCTGCTCGCCCTGTATGCATCAGTGTTAGCAAACAGTAAGTGGAGTTTGAAGATTTTGTATCAGTCTTTGTGCTGTTGTAACTTGACTCAAAGTAAATCAGTGACTCGGGCCACCTTATATTAATTGCCACAGAGCAGCACGTAATAGAGCCGTGTCAATAGGCCTCTCGGAGGTGTTAACACGCATTTTTTAGTTTTAGTATTTAGTGCAAGGATACCGATTTAAGTAGATAACTCGTAGCGTTAGGATTCGGGAATAAAAAAAAAACAATCCTTTGGTAGGCTTAATTGGAATCAGACCATGGTAGGGAGGCTGCCTTCTTTTATATAGTTTGTCTGTAGATATGAAAACATTTTATGCAACACTCGGAGCAGAGAGAGCCAGTCGCTGCCATGCCTGGGTAGTGACCTCAGGGCTGCTTGGAACATTGCCAGCATTGACTCATGGCCCTGGTTGCAGGCCCGGCGTGGACAGAGCACTATCTGAGGAAAGGTTGAGCTATTTCGGGATTGCAGTATGGATGGGGCACTAATTCCATATAATTGGGTCAGTAGTTTAATTGGAGGAATGTACTCGCTACTGCGTGACTGGGCAGTTGTTGGGTTTGCCTTGGGCTCAGGTAAAAGAAGCTACTAAAGGAGGCACTATTGTTGTCTTTGCTCCACATTCCGGATCTTTTTCATGCTCCAAGTCAGAATAACTAATGAATTGCCAGTTTAGCGTGCATAGCAAGGTGGGACCGGCTAGTTTAAATTTAAATAAAAGTATTTGCTGGTGTGTACATTACCCCCTTTAGGTGATCTGAAGAGTGTGGGTTCCAGTCAAAAACAACAGCAAAAAAACAGTCACTGTGAGAAATGGCCCTCCATTTCTGATCAGTATGACAAATGTGCTGTAATCTTTTATGGAAGTAACTGTAAAGAAGCGAAGTGTGATGTACGTCTGTGCAGTCTTGAGATCTGGCTTGGGTGCAGAGTTGCCTTCACATTATTGCCTTGTGGCAGGCAATCATCATACCCTCAATTAGGCACAAAAACTCCTGGAAGTCACTCTGATTATCTTTCTTCCCATCAACACCACCAAAGGCTAAAGAAGACTAGGAGGCCATCATTTTCTTCAGTGTTCTTTGTTAAGCTTTTATGCTCCGGTAATGAAATGTTCAAACTCTTCGAATGACATTTGGCTGCGGTCCCCTTCCTTGCCAGCGTTGGGCTGAAAAGTGGTGATCGGGTATTCCATGTAGCGCAGATCCATTCGGATCTGTGCCATTGTGAAAGTTCTGCAAAGAGCTGGCTGCTTGTGTCCGAACTGTCTCTGGACTAGGAGCAACGAGCATCAGGCAAGCAGAGAGCTCTCCAGCTTTGTTCAGCCACACAGCCAACCTACATCTTCCTCTGATGACCTCGAGGCAGGTCAGAGCCATTCAGGGGTCATTCCTCCTCCCCAAAACCTGTCCTTTGGTGTCTACAAAAAGTGTTCCTACACAAGCATACTCAGTGGTTATGCATGGACTCTGGAGTTTATCAGCACAGACCTGAGGGACTCGGGAGGTGCTGGCACTTGCTGAAAGACTGTCACACCAGCTGGGCGAGGCCGCAGTCTGGTGAGGCAAACTTAGCCTTCAACCTTCCTGAAGTTGATAAAAGGGTAACGCAGAGTTCTGACATATTAGCAGTACGAAGCCACTGTACAGTACCAGTAGGAACTATAAAAACATAATATTTGGGAACTCTTTAGTATTGTGTTCAAACCACAGTATGGGCTCTGAAGAAATAAGGCTTACCATCAATTGAAATGGGGCGCGGGAGGTCTCTCGGAAAAATGCGCGAGTTAGTCAGTCAAAAGTCAGTCAAAATACTCTTTATTCGATTTTTGCTAAAATCATAAAAGGCATAAAACAAACACGATACAGTATTTAAAAACATCACTTGATCACATTAAAAAGAATGAATTTCTACATAATGATTACATTTCATCAGATTGTTGCATGCAATAGTTTTAAAAATGTTTCCTTTAAAAACAAATTTGAGTTAAAACAGGTCAATCTGGGGTAGCCTTTTTTTTTCTAGTTCTAAAAGCCGAAGTTAGATAGCAAGCAACACTGAACATAGTATAAGTGTCTGTTAACATTTGAAGGAAAATTAGGGCTGGCCTTATTTGAGTAAAGCCCGCTGCCTTCAGAACTGGGAATAGATATTTCTTCCTTTCAGTGCTATAAAAATCACAGAAAAATATAAAATGAAGGGTGTCCTGAACTGAGAAGTTATCACAACCACATGGCGGACCATCCTCAGGTTTTGACCACACCGGAAAATTTCCTAAGGTATAATGAATTAAATTCATCCTGAATTTGGTCAATAGGAGTCTATGCAGAGGATTAGTCACGGTTTTTAGGTAAGGTTCCATGGTGGGTCTCTCGGAAAAATGCGCGAGTTGCTTGGGGTTTAGTAGCTCACGACAATTTTCACTGACCAGAAGTAGCTCTCACTACATAAAAGGTTGGAGACCCCTGATGTAGGGCGTCTTGAGTATCTAATACTGTATCAATGGATTTATAGACTTTTGCCTCACCTGGGATTTGTAGTAGTATGTGCTCATTAATATGGTTGACAGTGGTGTTTCTGGGTGCAACTATAGCTCTTTCGCAAATCCATCGGCAGTGTTTAGTAAGAATATGTTCAATGTCGGGGTATACTTGATGTATGAGTTCATCTAAGTTAGAGACAGGCGTACCTAAGTTTTCAATATTAATATTGCCATTACTGTTAGGTAGTTCTGCATTACCAACTTGTAGTAGAAGATCTGCAAAATGAGTATCTCCACCTCCCAAATGTGTACTCATGTTAGTGAGTAAGGTGAGAGTTTGTACTGAGTCCCAGAGGTGTGAAGCTTTTAAACATGCTTTTAATATATCATCACGTGTTCCTCTTGGAACAACAGGAAGAGTTTGTCTGAAGTCACCAGCAAAGACAAAAGTGACACCACTCATTATTAGAGTTGGACTTCTATTATCTTTTAGAGTTGTGTTCAGGGCATCTATATGTGTGCGGTGTGTCATAGTACATTCGTCACACATGATAAGAGACACCCTTTGAAGCAGCATGCCTAAAGGGCCATTTTTGCGTACAGAGCATGTAGAATCCTTTTCAAGTGAAACACTTAGAAGTAGAATGTGCAGTTTTCCCTCCAGTAAGCAAAGTAGCTGCATTCCTGACGATCCAACAGTAAGAGCCAATAGTCCTAAAGAGCATATTTTTGCTAGTATAAGGTTGATTAAGTAAGTTTTGCCAGTTCCTCCTGGTGCGTCTAAGAAGAATAGTTTGACTTCTTTTGTTTCTACACTCTGAACAATGCTGTTGTAGGCGACTGTCTGATCAGGAACTAAGTTTGGCCAATGTCGCGCAACGTATTCATGTAGGTTGTGTATTGAGTCTCCGATTTCTGTGTGTTTCTATGGTGTATGGATTGTCCTCTCTGTTGCGGGAAGTTTGAAATCTGTTAATGATTTCTCACTTAGTACATAGAGCGAGTCTTCTATTTCTATTAGTCCCTGGTTAAAAATGTCATTAGTCATTGGCAATGAGTTATCATGTGTTTTTGACGCTTAGTGTGTAGTATATCTTCACATAAATGATGTTTGTATTCGTCCCATAAAGCCATAGGATCAGATGGGTTACAAAACAACAGAATAGTAACAAACAACTGACGTAGCTTTGATGGAGAATCTGAAAGTGCAGCATCACCTAATGTATATTTCCAATGTTGGTCGTCTTCAATGAGTCCAAGTATTTTACACGCTGCCTGATAGGTAGGCATTAATTGGCCAGTAACGGTTAAAAGACTGTTAAACCCTGTCGGTCCACGAACATGTTGTAAAAGAATGCGTGAGTGGAAGCACTCTGATTGGTTTGGGTGAATACTGTACATTCTACCAAGAGCTGAGTCTTTCTTTACCCGAGGGTGTCCTAATACCGCCTGGCCACGTTGAATTAGACCACGTATAGTATTGTGGTACTTCTTGGTATAGCAAGGTTTTAGCAAAAGTGTCTGTGTCACACAATTTGAAGATTGCAGTAAGTGTTGTGGGTGTTGGGTTTTGTGCTACGTGTTTCATGTTTTTTTCATGGAAGTATACTCTTTGTCCATTTGGTAGATGAACAGCTAGATGTATGACAGTGGGATGCCTTTCATGTATGTGAAACTCTAGAATGCACCACACTGCCTCAGAAGTGCTAATATACCGTCCATTTAGATATGTTTCTATCTTATTGTGGTTGTTTTCAATAGTGGCAGCTGCTTGATCTGATCCTTTGTTAATATATTTGCAAATATATTTTATAGCTTTAACTGATTGGCAGTATTCAATATTAATGTGAGCATTAAAAGTATGAGACAGTACAGGTGAATATGGAACCACCCACTTATTATTGACAGTCACCTCCTGTCCTCTAACAGTCATTGTGACTGTATGTCCACCATGTTCGGGGCTCCTCCTACGGTAAATGGGATAACCATTAACACCAGTTTCCATTTTATTAGTAAGAGGGCATGGGCATTTCTTAGTACAAATACCATTTTTCATACACGTTGAAAGAATGTTGTGTTCACCACATGGACCATGTAACATGTTTTTTTTTACGATCATAAAGAGTTGTTGATCGTTGATAGGCAGCTCAGCGGATATAATGAGATCAACCTCGTCTGGCTGTATTTTTGCTTCAAGCCACAATAAGATGTGTATGTGAGGCAGTTCTCTTTCTATAGTAAATATGTAAGCTTTAGCAGATCCAAGGATAGCTTTTTGTGTTATAATTTTTATGAGTGCTTTCAACTTTAAATTGAAAACACTTGCGACGATGTCATGTCTATCGCATGATCTTTGTTTTGGAAATAATTGAGCTTTAGTTTCTGGCCATTCAGGATTGCATGTGAAAGTGATGAACAAATCATGTCTGCCATACTGCCTGACGTATGTCATAGCATCTTGTGTTTTTTCGTACATGTACCTTGGTGATCCAGTGAAGGTAGCTGTTAAAATAACGTGTTGTCCAATATCTAAAGCATGAACAGTTTTAAATTGATGTAGTTGTCTGCATGTAGTTGTGTTTGATTGCGCCGGATAAAGTCAAGTCTTTCTGTAATCATCTTTGCCATCATATCCACAATGTATGGATTAAAGAGATTGCGGAACCAATGCAAGGTATTGAAAGTTGTGGATCTAACCATAAGAGTATAGGCATAGTACTGCATGCATGTTACCGTTTTGTTAGTAACAGAGTGCGCTTGTGGTATACTGAGATAATAACCATCTTCCCCTCTACTGAATAGAATGGGGTAGAGTAAAGGATCATATGATCTATGCAATTCCGACACTTTACGTAATTGTCCGTCTCGGGTATGTAAGACAATGTCTCGTGGGCCTTTGTTTTCGTTGACTAAAAGAACTGCAACCTCATCCGTTGTTGATGCATTATATCTTCCAGGATGTGTATTTGCAGGACGTTGATCTGCGTGTATAGTAATTTTCAAATCTTCTTCATGTAAATTAATCTCATAGTTGTATTTCAGTGACTGAATGTAGGTGTTATGATTGTGCAATGTGTCTTGTAGTTCTTGAATAAGCTGTCTGTTTAAATTTGACAGCATGTGTGACAGTGCGTCTATTTGTTGCTGTTGCGATAGGAAATATATTTGTAGAAACTGTGGAGGTTTGCCTTGTTGTGGAAGCAGATTGCCAATTAAGTGGTATAACTGGCCATGTTTTTTAAAAGTGGGCATGAAATTTCCTTCCCTTACTTCATTCGCCCCAAAGGATGTCATTTGGAATAGAGTATTTTAACGGTGTGTGTTTGTTAAGAAATGTATTGAAAGTGGGTGAGTGCCATCAAGTGGTTGTCTAATGAGTAGAGGTGGATCTTTAATGTTGTTGAGAAGTACCTTTCCTGAGGAGCAGCAAAGCCCTTGAGTCCAGCTTTCCATTTAAGTGCATAGCACTTGTTACAGACATTGTCCATATTCCCAATGTTTACATGTGGATTGTTGATGTAGTCAGTAAGTGGGTTGTAGTGGAATGCAGATCTTAGAGTGTGTACAGTCTGCGGTCGTTGTAGTAAATGTACTTGTGTAAGTTGTGTTTCTGGTTGCAGTGTTGTGTGTTGTAAAGTTTGTGTTTGAGGTATGTTGTGTGTGTTGTGCTGGTGAGTATGACTTAAAGTATGAGGTATGTGGTTTGGAATGTTGTTTGTGTCTGTAGTAGTGGATGTTGTGGCGTCTGCAGTCCTGTGAGCAAGACGTTCTGAACGGCGCATAGTTTGTTGATTTGAAACAGCAGAGGTTGAGGGATCAGAGATGTTTGTTAACATTTGTTCATTTGTTTGCTGTGTTTTGCGTTTGCGATTATTCCTTTGTGCCCATGATTTATATGTTGTCCTTGAAAGTTGTGTCTTCCTCTTCACCATTTTTTTTTCCTTGCAGTACAATTTCTGTAAGAAATATGAATGATACTGCGGATGACGGTAAGTGTTCTGTAATTGTTATTGTTGTGCTATTGTGTGTATTTTAAGGTTGATGTTCCACGTGCTGTTTTAAATCTTCCCATAGGCTAAGGTGAGGTTGTAATGTTTATTTAAGGTCTTTGTCCGCTTGTGCATGCACTGTTAGTAACAGCGTTTTGTATATGTGCCTCTGTAGCTGTCCCATATTTGCATGTCCTTCGTTCTGTGTGCGTCCTCAGCTTTAAAATTGTAAGCTTTTGTGTGTAGTGTAGTGTCTTGGTTATGTAATTTTCAAGCGTGTTGAGTTAGAGGTTAATGTGACAGTGCCCCTTCAATTTGTCATCTTTTTGTAACGTGTTATTTTTCCCTGGTCTGCATGCAGTGTTAGTAGCAGCGTTTGTCATAAGTGGCTTCTTAGCTGGGCTGTTTTTGCAGCTCCTTGATTCTGTGTGCGTCCTCAGGTTTAAGTATTGGCCAGCGTGATTGTGTGCTTGCGAGGGCTGGTTTGAGTCCCATTGCGCGCGTTGTCTTTCACGCTAAGGTGTGTAGGATGAGAGTGCACAGCGTGATCCCGTGGTTGCGAGGTCTCTTTTGAGGCCCAGTGTGAGCCCCGGAGTAAAAGTCAATTGAGAAGTGTCTTTGATCGTCTTTTTGGCTGGCTGCCTTCAGTTTCCGCTGGAGCCGTTGGAGCGTGAATGTCGCGGTCAGTGAATGTGGCGCTTGTGCGCCCCTTTATTATTTTTCTTCATGCAGTGACTTGTGACAAATGTAACGTAACTAAATGAGTGAATGTTAATTTTGTTATTTAAAAATTGTCGGTTGTATGTCAAGGATCCGTAAATGCGGCGGAGCTTGTTGTTTGTAGAGGTACGTGTGAGAAGTGATCAGAACGGAGTCTGCGAAAGCCGCGCCTCTTTCTTTGTTGTAATTGTAGTGCACCCCCTGTGAGAACGCAGACGCCCAGAAAGTTATCGGTGCACTATATATCAGTAATGTGGCGTCATGAGAAGGGCAAGGTGGAGCGTGAATGTGCGCGCACATTGCTTGCGCACGCCGCGCCCCTTTTATTTTAATTATGTTTTATTCCCGGTGTGACAACGGTAACGCTTATGCCCACAAAGGTTGCACTATATATGATTACCGTCGCCTGAATGTCAATGTCCGTGAATGCGGCGCACCTTGGTGTTTGTATACGGACGTGTGAGAAGTGATTAGAACTTCAAGGTGGATCGTGAATGGAAAGGCGCGCTACTGAATGACACAGCCATTTTTTATTAAATTTGTGGCACGCCCCTCTGACAACGCTGTTCTGGGATGCCTCTCTGAGTGTCTACTTTGACACGCTCATGCCCCTCTGAGAATGGTTAACGCCCACAAAGTAATAATGTGTGTACTTTGACAAGCCCACGTCCACGCCCACGACACGCCCACACCAACGCCCAAGTGGAGTTTGACACGCCCACGCCAACGCCCACAAGGGACTACTTTACCCCTAAGGTTCTTTTACGTTTCTAATGTATATGGTGGCCAGCTGTATAGCCTATGTCCATCTGCTGCAACTCCCCTTTACAATGCTGTATTGGGTGTTGTGATTGGTGCTGTACTTCTTGAGTTTACACGCCTCAAAGGTTTCAGCTCTCTCTTTATAATAGTAGTATAGATAGATAAATGTATGGAACCTGAAAACAGAGAAATAGGTAAGCAAGAACAGTAGGAAAATGAGAATTAGTGGAGCACCTCACCAACTGTCTGTTCATCCCGCTCCACTTCGCCAAAGGGGAGTCCGGTTCTTCAGCCGAGCTAGGAGACAGTAGTGACACTATACACCCCACCGCCACAGCTGCACATCTGCCCTCTTTTCCCATCAGAGTCCGTACCACTCCGCACCAAGGCCACAGCTTCAGCTGGCCAGGCATCTGTTATGGCTTCAGAGCAGAGTGAGCACATACCTCTGACAAGATCCAGTTCTTTCTGGTCAGTAAAGTGCGAAAAACAAGTGAAAAGGAAAACATGCCCTTCTCACCTAGTGAAGCTCAGAAAATGGCGAAAGCTTAGAAAATGGAGTCATTCGAGCATAAGCCTCTATTCACGCAAAAGAGCAGAATTAGTATGCAAGATGGCATAGGATCATGCCAAAGCCCTTAGCAAACGCTGCCGTTAAGCAAGATAAAGTCAGAAACAAAAAGAGACATTATCAAGCCCTACTTCATAGCTTATTCTTACTAGGCAGGCCTACACATCACTATATTATGTTATAATATGCTTAATAAGACTGAGATGGTGAATGGCGATGGTCATCATCGGGCTACTTATCCACATAAGTGGCACTTACATTACAACCTGCTGGCCCCTAGGTTGGTGACACTGTATAATACTGTGAGGAAGGAGAGCCTTTTGCCTGCCACCACTCGAGAGGCGTTAATTATACCGCTGCTAAAACCGGGTAAGCCTCCTCATGACAGGACCGCCGCCTATCATCCATTGTCAATGCTGACCACGGATTATAAAATATTGAGCCGGATTCTGGCGACCCGCTTACTCCCATATATGGTCCACTTAATACACACAGATCAGGCGGAATTTATTCCAACACGGAATACGGCTCAGAATGTTCGGCGCCTCATTGCTATCTTAGAGGCAGACACGTATCACAAAGAGTCTGCTGCTGTACTGGCGATAGATATTGAAAAGGCCTTTGATAGTTTGCAATGGCTATATTTGTTCCAGGTCATGCGTCAATTTGGATTGGGAGATGGTTTTGTAGATTGGATATCTCTCTTGTGTAAACGGGCCGCAGCGGGGGTGAAGACGGGAATGATGGTATCAGACACCTGTTCTGTGGGTCGAGGGACAAGACAGGGTTGTCCCCTTTCACCTCTGCTGTTTGCCCCAGCCATGGAGCAGCTGATGGCACGGGCTAGGACGGGCTTGCCTTATTCAGGAATGAGAGTGCATGAACAAATTCATCATATTGTACGATATGCTGATGATCTCCTTCTGTTTTTGGCGAATGTAGAGGGTGCCCTTCGTGACGCAAAGGTTTTAGTGGAAGATCTTGGCAAGGTTGCCGGGCTGAATGTAAATTTGAAAAAGGCTTGCCTGTTCCCTGCAGCGCTGCAATCTGAGGGCCGAGAATCGACACAAGGGGTGCAATGGGAGCGACAATGTTTGACGTACCTTGGAGCTCTCATTCATCACACCCAAACTGACCTATTGGAGGGTAACGTGGGCAGAGCCATTAGAGCACTTAAGGGTTGTATTGAGCTTTGTGGTACGCTCCCATTCGCGATATCTGAGCGAGTAGCCATTCTCAAGATGGTAGCGCTCCCTAGACTGTTGTACTATTTTAGAAAGTTACCGATCTAGATTCCGGCATTGGTTTTTAAGCAACTTCAGTCGCTGATGGTTGGATTTATTCGGGCTGGGGGATGACGGAGAGTAGCTCTCAATACACTAATGAGGCCACGATCAGAGGGTGGACTGGCGGTCTCTGATTTTTAATCTTATTATTTGGCAGCACAACTACAGTGGCTTACTCAAGCAGAGGTGATGACGGGGAGGGGAATCAACTATACTTTCCAAGCTACTATTGCAATTACCACTTCCGACCTCCTCCCTGACTCAAGAGATGGGTACGTTTAAGCTCTGCTGGAATAGGAGTCAGAGACGTGCACAAATAGTGCATCTGTATGCCCCTGAAGTCCAGTTGGCGGTATGTAGTGTATTACTGCATGGCGGTAATTGGGCAGCCCTGGGGGCCTTGGCGGAGCGGGGTTGACCATCATAGGAGATCTGTACGAAGATGGCTCTGTAATACCATATGAGATATTACAAGACAGATATGAACTGGCCAGGGGAGATTACTTACTAGACCTAGCGCTCGTAATGGCCATCCAGGCGCATTGGAAAATGGGACTCAGGGAACTACCCACCTCCATGGTTTGTCAGTATGTAGTCCTAGCTGCTGGCACCATCAAGGCAGTTACTTGTTTGTATCGCCGTATGATAAGTGAATGTCTGACTCCACTAGTAACGCTCCAGGGGCGGTGGGAAGAAGACCTAGGTGCTGAAATTCCTGTACCGCTTTTGGCCGCCATAAGTGTGGCAGGGTATGCTCAGACGTGAGTCCCTTCCTCACTTTGCCACTGGATTCAAGCAAGCCGGGCTGAAGACGGCTGGAATGCCAGAAACCGGTCCTCGGGAGCTTGTTTCCGGTCCAGGGATGACATGGCTTGGCAGTTCGGGCTGGACTGTTCCCATGAGGCACAGGGTCAGACTGATTTGCATATAGCCATGTCTGAACTGGGGTGGCAGAGTGGGATAAAGAACGGTGATGGATTAAACCCAGGTCTTTTGACTGGGTGTGAGTGTTTGATTGATTCAGATGCTCCGTCCTTCACCACCCCCTTTTGGACCTCTTTTGGCCGCCATAAGTGTGGCAGGGTATGCTCAGACGTGAGTCCCTTGCTCACTTTGCCACTGGATTCAAGCAAGCCGGGCTGAAGACGGCTGGAATGCCAGAAACTGGTCCTCGGAAGCTTGTTTCCGGTCCAGGGATGACATGGCTTGGCAGTTCGGGCTGGACTGTTCCCATGAGGCACAGGGTCAGACTGATTTGCATATAGCCATGTCTGAACTGGGGTGGCAAAGTGGGCTAAAGAACGGTGATGGATTAAACCCAGATCTTTTGACTGGGTGTGAGTGTTTGATTGATTCAGATGCTCCGTCCATCACCACCCCCTTTTGTACCGCTTTTGGCTGACATAAGTGTGGCAGGGTATGCTCAGACGTGCGTCCCTTGCTCACTTTGCCACTGGATTCAAGCAAGCCGGGCTGAAGACGGCTGAATTGCCAGAAACCGGTCCTCGGAAGCTTGTTTCCGGTCCAGGGATGACATGGCTTGGCAGTTCGGGCTGGACTGTTCCCATGAGGCACAGGGTCAGACTGATTTGCATATAGCCATGTCTGAACTGGGGTGGCAGAGTGGGCTAAAGAACGGTGATGGATTAAACCCAGATCTGGGTGTGAGCGTTTGATTGATTCAGATGCTTCGTCCATCACCACCCCCTTTTGTACCGAAATTCCTGAGAAGGCATGGGCAGGATTGATGGAACGTGCATGGAAAAGCACTCAGAACGCACGCTTCCAGCTGGTACATTTCTTTATTCTTCATCGAGCACATCTTACGGCTGAGAAAATGAATACATATTTTAATATGACTACAGCAATGTGCCCGCGCTGCAGTACAATAGGAGCAGAGTTCTGCCACATGGTGTGTCAACTTGGTACATTCTGGGAGGAGGTGGTTGCTCTTTTGCATATAGTTACAGACAGGGACATAGAACCCACCATAGGCCTCTGTCTGCTGCACTGGTTCCCCCACACCTCTAAGAATAAGATAACAAGTACATTTATAGACCTGGAGCTATTACTGGCGAAGAGGGAAATAACAGCCCACTGGAAGGCCGCGTAGGGCCCTAGTTTTCAGAGATGGCGCACCAAATTCCTTAAATGGGCAGAATGCAAGGGAACCACACGACTATAGCTGGCAACCTGCGTTAAAAGTGACAAGGTGATGGAGATGGTGAGGGCCTGGGAAGCGCTAGTACACTTATTAAGGGTACCTCTCACTGACACTGATGAAGACTCAAGCACACAAGGGTTAGAGACTCCTCCCCGAGGGCTAACACCTCCTTAGGGGGATGACTGCAACACTTTCTCTCATGCCATTTCCTCTGACACCACAGACTGGATTTCTAGGTTATTGTGAAGGTCACTCTTGCTACTGCCACACCTATGACTTACCATTGAATATTGTTTAAAAACCATTGGTACACCTTTTGGGAGGGGGGGAGGAAGGGGATTGCATATCGTGTTATTTGATACACCGAGCAATAGATGCTTGCGATCATACGACATTGCTGGAGACGTTATTGTCAAAGACTCTGACTAATGGTATGATGTTTTTGGGAGTTGACAATGTACTATGCCTAGTGTCTTTTCTAACTACCAATGCATGATTGGACGTAGAGGAATGATTCCAGAACATATGTTCTTTTCATAACATGATGCTGAGTGTACAGATATCTTTGATATAAATGCACTTGTTTTGTTTGTTTTAAAAAAAGCACAATAAATATATATATTTTTTAAAACAGTGATGTCATCAGTGATGTCACTGACCATGTCATGAATGATGTAATATGTGACATCATGAGCAGTGCATTGTGGGTGCGTGAGTTATAGTTTGCTGAACTAACTATAACGGTGGAATTTCTATGGTTTTGTAAGAGTGAAATGTCCAACTAACTATAATGTCCCTGAAGCCTATGTTTTTTTCAGTGAATTTCCAAGGTTTTTTAAAGGCTAATTTCTAACTATAATGTGCCTGAAACCTATGGCTTTTTCAGTGAATTTCAAAGGTATTTTAAATGCTAATTTCTAACTATAACGTGACTGAAACCTATGGTGTTTTAAGTGAATTTCAATGTTTTTTAAAATGCTAATTTCTAACTATAACGTGACTGAAGCCTATGTTTTTTTAAGTGAATTTCAAAGGTTTTTTAAATGCTAGTTTCTAACTATGCGTACAGAGGTAGGACATCTGAAGAAAGAAGAAACAACGCACAAAAAGAAAAAAAAGAAATGCAGAAAGAAGCAACGGAAGTCCTCAAAGACGAAGAAAAGTGCAGGAAGAAGGAAGACGTGCAGAAAGAACAAAAAGAGGAGCAGAAAGAGGCCTTGTTGCAAAAGCATCCTGTACCCTGAACTTTTTCAGATGGGTACTGGTCGTAACTGACTCTGACTAACCAGTCCTAGAGCCAGTGCTATCTAAAAAACACTTAGAATACAGTGAAAACACCTATATACACTAGGGAACACTATGTGTTGGGGTACCCCTGTGATTACCATGGCCTCATCTGTAAGACCCTTGTACATAATAGTACATAATAGGTCACAGAGCTGCGTTGCAGAGAGGTGTGAAAAGGGGCACGCCCTGGACCACCTCTCAGCAACGCAGCGCAGGAGCGCTTACTGGAAGCACCTGGTGGGCCAGTTGACCCCCATGGTCCCTAAGGATTGAAAGGGAATTATTTCCCAACTTAAAACTATAACGTCTCTGAAACCTATGGTTTTGTCTGTGAATTTCAATGGTTTTTTGAATGCTAATTTCTAACTATGACATTCCTATTAAGTCCCCTTGAATCCTGAAGATTCCTTGTGGGCACTTAGCCCACCAGGTACATCCAGTAAGCGCCACAGACCTGCGTTTCAGAGAGGTGTTCTGAGACCACGCCCATTTTTACACCACACGGCTTCTAGCACACTGCTGCTCAGAGGATGAAGTCCACTTGTGTCAAGAGGACCTCATCGCCCCACCAGCAGTGCACCAGAAGCTGCGTTTGCAGAGTGGTGTAAAAAGAGACGTGGCTTTGGAGCACCTCTCTGCAACGCAGCCCTTTGGCATTTACAAGAGGTACCTGGTGGACTAGCTGACCCCTAGGGGCCCTCAGGATTGAAGGGGAATTAATTCCCCAATTTAAAACGTGCGACAGGGCACATTTGCACTGTGGTGCAGGGAGGGGGCGGAGCCTGATGTGACAAGTGTGCAAATGCGCCCTGTGGCGTGTTTTATGTTGGGTGAATTAGTCTCCTTGAATCCTGAGGGTCCCTGAGGGTCAACTAGCCCACCAGCTACCTCCCGTAAGCGCCACAGAGCTGTGTTGCAGAGTGGTGTAAAAAGGGGGCATGCCCTTAACCCACCACTCTGCAACGCAGATCCCTGGCGCTTACTGGAGGTACCTGGTGAGCTAGTTGGCCCCCAAGGACCATTAGGATTAAAGGGGGCTTAATTCTCCAACTTAAAAGGCTTCGCAGGGCGCGTCTGCACACTTGTCAAACCAGGCCACGCCCCCTCCCTGCACCACTGTGCAAACGCGCCCCCTGGTGCGTTGTAAATTGGGGGATTAAATCCCCTTGAGTCCTTAGGGTCCCTGGGGTCCAACTAGCCCAGCAGGTACCTCCAGTAAGCGTCGCAGAGCTGCGTTGTGAAGAGGTATAAAAAGGGGTATGGCCTCAGGCCACCTCTCTGCAAGGCAGCCCTGTGGTGCATACTGGAGTTGCAACACAAAAAGATGATGGACGGAATGTTGAATGTTGGCAAACATTCACCCCAGTCACAGATCTGGGTTTAATCCATCGTTATTTTGCTCACCACGCCACCCCAGTTCAGACATAGCCATGTGCAAATAAGTCTTGACCCTGTGCCTCATGGGAACAGTCCAGACCGAACTGCCATGCCATGTCTTCCCTGGACCAGAATCATGCATCCTAGGACCTATTTTGGGCTTTCAGCCCTCATCAGCCAGGATAGCTTGACTCCAGTGGCGTAGTGAGCACAGGACCACACGTCTGGGCATACCCATCCCACTTAGGGTGAAAATGCAACACAAAAAAGATGGACAGAATGTTGAACATTGTCAAGCATTCACCCCTAGTCACAGATCTGGGTTTAATCCTAGTTCATAGGATGCTTGTTTCCAGTCCAGGGAGGACCTGGATTGGCAGTTCGGGCTGCACTGTTCCCATGGGGTACAGAGTCAACACTGATTTGGATATGGCTGGGTTCAAACTGGAATGGCATGGTGAGCAAAAAAACGATGGATTTAGGCCCAGATCTCTGTACTGGGGTGAATGTATGACATTGTTCTGTATTCTGTCCATCAACTGTTGTTTTTGCATACTGGAGATACCTGGTGGGCTAGTTGGCCCCCAGGGACCCCCAGTATAGAAGGGGAATTAATTCCCCAACTTAAAACGCGCCACAGGGCGCGTTTACAGAGTGTTGCTGGGAGGGGGCAGGGCCTCCGGCACGATGCCGTTCTTTTAAAAAAACAAAATATCGTAGAAGGGGGGCTGCGTGGCCCCCCTACTTTTTCCTTTATTTGGGCCCTGGAAACCCCATCCCCCAGGGCCTGACCCCTTTTAAAAATAAAAAAATCTAAACGGGAAGGGGGCCGCGTGAGCCCCCCTCCGGTTGTCATTTCCAGCCCCCGGGGACCCCATCCCCCAGAGCATGGACACATATTTTAATTTTTTTATGGAGGGTTGCTGCAAGGCCCCCCTCCTGAGGCCTCTATTGGCCCCGGGGACCTCATTCTCCGGGGCCGGCCTTTATTTATTTTTTATTATTATAATTAATTTTGGGAGAGGGCCTCATGGCTCCCCTCCTGAGCCACTTCTAGCCCCAGGGACCCCATCCCCCGAGGCTGGCCTTATCCGTCGGCTAAAATATTTTTTCTTATAAGACCTTGTATGCTTTGTATCTTTACAAGGTTCAAAATAAATGTTAATTTTTTTGCACAATTAATTGCCTGTTTCATTCTTTGTTGCCTGTGGCACTGTAACCGCTGGACAAGGAAGCTGCAGCGTGGAGCATGGGAGATATATTTATATATTATGTAAAAAAAATTATTTTCCTATGGAAACTGAGTCTAAACTATAACTACTTACCTACTTACTGGCGACCGCCAGTAGGTAATATAAATATATATATATATATATATACATATATATATATATCCCCACAAACCTCCCTCACAAAGAAGAAGCGGAAGCCCAGAGGGGAACAGGTAAGACAGCCTTTAATTAACAAAACAGCTCCAGTGGCGGCAAATGCATTTCGGCTTACGCCTTCGTCAGCGCCCAACACCGGAATGGTATATTTGGTGAAGTCTTCCCTGCTACTATTAAAGTAGCTGACGTGGGTCCGCTACTCCCCCATGCAATGCAGCTCACCTGTAGACGCATGTTCGTGATCATCCGAACTTCAACTCCCGGGAAGCCTCATAGTTCAAGCAACTCAGGTTGTATATATATTACCTACTGGCGGTTGCCAGTAAGTAGTTAAAGTTGGGACTCAGTTTCCATAGGAAAAGCATTTCTTTTACTTGGCTATAACTTTGGCGTTGTCTGACCAATCTTCATGAATTTTTCCAAATAAAGTGTCAAAGTAGGTTCTGGTTGTCATGGAAAGTTTGAGGGTGAGCTGTGCAGTGGGGAACGAGATATAGGGCAGGGAAAAAAAGGGTGCATTTGTAATGTTTATTCCCATAGGAACGTGTGGTCGAACCGACAGCCTGAACCGCTGGACGGATTTACACCAAATTTGTCAGAAAGGTAGATGTTGTTACGCAGATTGTGATTTTTGTTATTTGGTGCAAATCTGTCCAGTAGTTTTTGATAAATGTAATCAGAATATTATAGATATATCGATTCATTGCGAATGCGTGCCAACTGGAATGCTCTATTTGGCTGGATGCAACCTGAACAGAAAGTTACGGCTGTCATTTTATCGTCCGGGAATGGTTTATGGGGCTGAAAATTTGTGTGAAAGCTAACATAAGGAGTCAGGGTGGAGCTACTCTGACCCCATGTTTGAGGAATGGGTATATTACTGACACAATTTATGTTTCCCAGATTATTTTTTTTATTTGTGCACGATATTCACAATGACGATGCTAAGGCTGATTGAACGGCAGAAACGCGTCTGGAAGTAATTTACAATTGACGCCCTGCACAATTAAAGCATTGTCTTCTCCAAAGTCGAGCCTCGGCTGATTTTTCATGTTGCTGGTTGCAAGTTGCAGAGTGCTCTAACCCTGCATTTCTGAGGCCGCCCTGCCATGGTTGGGGGCCCCCTTCTGCGGAGAAATATGTCTTGGATATTAACTTACGGGGCATGACCCGCCCATTTCTAGTGCAAAAAAAAAGGATTTAACCTGACATAAGGAATGCTTGGAGGTGAGCAAGGGATGCTGGAGGAGTATTACACTTCCTCGGGCAGGCTTTGGAGACGGGTGCTTAGTAATGACAATTTTTATCTGCGGTGATGTAATGAGCACAAAATGCCTTGGAAGTGCATAAATTATGACCAGGACTGTGATGCAGAAAGATTATATTGCACTTCAGTTCGAATCCATTATGCATTTTACCTCCATAGTGCATTCTGGGAGATGAAGGATTTACAGACTACAATACCACCAAGTAGTGTATCCTCATTGGTAACCAGAGACCCCATGTTTGAGAAATGGGTATATTACTGAAACAATTTATGTGTCCAAAATTAATTTGTTTAATCGTGCACGATATTCGCGATGACGATGCGACTGCCAGTGCTACCCCCTGTATACCACTGCGGGAATGTCGCGAATATCATGATGTCATCACAAATATCAATGGAAATATAAATATATATATATATGTATACACTCGCCGTCACTGTCACACACTCATGTACACACTCACAAACTCACTCAGACACTTATGCACCTATTCACATATCCACTCATATACTTATACATCTATTCACATACCCACTTGGATACTGATGCACTCACCCACATACCCATTCAGGTACCTATGCACCACTTACATACTCACCTGGAGAGTCAAGCACCCATTTTTGAGTCTATATCCCGCTGGTCTAGATACATTGATGACATCTTTTTTATCTGGACCAGTGGGAAGGATGCTCTTGAAGACTTCTTGAAATGGATAAACCTGACAGACATCAACCTTAAATTCACAGCACATTTTGATGTTAATAGTGTTGAGTTCTTGGATTTGCTAATTAAGCACCAGGACAACAAACTTATTGTTGACCTCTACGTGAAACCTTCTGCACGTAACACATTACTCCACTTTAACCGCTTTCATCCTCGGAGTCAGCGCCAGAGTATACCTTTTTCCCAATTCCTAAGAGTTAGAAGGAATTGTTCCAACCTGGTAGATTTTGATCGACAAGCCATAATAATGAGGCAAAAATTTCTAAATCGTGGCTATCCGCACAGACTAGTAAGAGACTCTTACAAAAGAGCAAGATTCTATGACCGTGACCTTCTTTTGAGAGCTAAAATGCCCAAAGAAAATAACCAGCTAGTCTGTATTACCAAGCATTCCACCCTTGATAATAGTGTAAAACAGATCATCAATGCCAGCTGGCATATTTTGAATTCCAACCCCACGTCAAATGAAAAACTCGCTAAGCCCTTATTTGCGCACAAAAGAAATAAAAACTTAAAAGATTTGATAGTGCATTCCCGTTTTACCTGCAAAAATTTTCAATCTGAATTTGTGCAAAGATCACTGGTCAGTAATTTCCCTGTCAAAGGTACTGTTAAATGTTCATCCTGTAAATCTTGCAGTACGATTCTGGGAGGTGAAACTTTCTAGCATAATGGATGTCGCATGGATGCACATGACATGTGGAACTGCAAAACCTCTAACTGTATCTACTTTATCCTATGCCCATGCAACCTGGGCTATGTCGGCGAAACTTCCAGACCTATCCAAACTAGACTAACTGAACATCGCTCAGTGATACGTACCAAGAAAATCTTAGCTCCATTATTCAAACACTTTCTTGAGTACCACCATGCCCCAGAGGACTTTAGATGGCGCATTATAGAGAAGATCAGACTCCCAGACAATAAAGGTGGATGTAAAGTCCGAAAGAAAAGAGAGGTCTTTTGGATTTTTAGTCTGGGAACCTTTAAAAACGGGCTGAACAGCGAGATCCCGTGGGAAAATGCGATCATCTGATGCCCGTTTTTCCAACTTGAGTCAATGTTTTCCTAGCTGACCATAGAACTTTGATCATTGGTATCTTGTGTTTCGTTGTCTTTACACCCTCCTAGTTCCCACGTATTTCTGTCACCTCTGTTTCCCTTTATCATCGAAAAAAATGTTTTCCCCTTCTGTTATATCGGTTTCTATTCGTATCTTATACCTTATACCCATATTTATTTATTTTTATGGTCTTATATTATAATTGAGTTATTCTTTGTCCAGTTTAAATACCGGGAATTCATTGTCCCCACTCGGTATTCGTCTACCTTTCCTTATTTAACATTTAATTTTACTCTACCCTATAAATCAACTGTAAAGCGAGGCGTCATTATTGTGTGGGGGGCCCTAGTTTAAGTATTTTAGGGTGTTGTTTGTATTTAGTTCCTCCCGACGAGCTATACTAGTTGAGTCAGTCCATTGTTTATGTCAATTGCAGCTCACTTCGGGATATTTCCCTTTTAGTCCATCGTCGATGTCCATCTGAGTTAATCCATTGAGTCCGTCTTTTCTTCTACTAAGAAATTCGTGGAGTTCATTTAACTCCGTCCTGCAGTCCCCTGTCTATTTTGTACAGATCCACAGGTGTGCCTGCTTAGTAACCCGCCAACGTAGCATTTATACAGCTGCTTCGTTAAGGGACTTTGATCACTTTCTCGTCATACGGACTGCACGGCAGACACGGACGCAACCTCGTCGTGCTTCTGAGGGCATCATCCTGCTCATATCTAATTTTTTAAGGTAACCTTTTTTATTTTGTTATACAGGCACTAGTCCTTCAATTGCCGATCGACAGACGGCTCACTCGAAAAGATATCTCCACTCTTTTGCGGTCTTCTATATCCATTTGCAAGATCGCGTCAACTTAAGGTAGTTACAGTGCCCATTGTACCCATGTAGGATCGCCATGTTGCGTTGCTATACGGACCATATCTTACATATTCATGGTTTGCTTTCCTTCCCCCATTTTTCATTTAGTTCGTAGATTTTATTGGTTTTACACCTACCACCTCTGCGGGCTTTCCATCTATATAGCGTCCTGTAGCCCCCTGAAGACATTTTCGAAAGGTGCGTAAAGGAGGTAGTCTGTTTTTTCATTTTTTCGTTGATCACGCATGCTAATTCTGCTATGTGTGTGGCTTAATCTGCATATTTTGCCATATTACTCTGAATCTAAGAACCACTTTGGTTCAGTTTACAGGTATCTTTGTGATTAGGAAATACGATCATGCTCTATGTTCCGTCATATTTCCCCCTTTTTTTAACCCTTTAGATGCATTGTAAGACCAATTACTTATTGACTGTCATTTATTTGATCATGGACACTGGTTACTTAATGGCCATTTAGGTAGAATAGCACCACACCTCTTATGGATACTCCCTCATAACGAGTTCCTTCATTGAATTACCCCCTTTTACCAGTGAATTTGACAGACCACAATTATCATCCAACTTCTGGTCTCTGTATTTGAACATCTATGTTCCACATGTCTATGTCATCTGATGTGATATTACTTGCCAATTTTTTCAAGCTTTTTGCTCATTTAGCCCAGAAACGATACTTCATCTGATCTTTCGATAATTCATATGCTTTAGGAGTATCTCTGGTGTGGTGACCTGTACATCTGCTGATTATCCAATAAATTGATTGTCTCCCTAACATATACGGTTTTGGAGATTCTTCTGACAACAGTGAGTAACCAAGACTGTATTGTATATGGTTGCTTTTATATTAGTACCAATGGTCAAATGTAAAATGATAAATGTAGATGGCGATAGCTATGACCTATGTATTAATTTGTATAGATTGAACAGAAGTGTTCATATATATTTATATATATATATATATATATATATATATATATATATATATATATATATATATATATATATATATATATATATATATATATATATAATAAATAGTCTTAATTTCCATCATGATTATACAATTGCTGCTTATTAGGTTTGTCTATTTTTGAAATTAGAAAATGGATATTTGTTCTCTCTGAATATGGCACAATTTCCTCTATAATTATATCAAATTGTTGTGGCAACATGATATTGCATTTTCTCTTGACAGTGTTCACTTAGGTGATATTCATTTTTTGTATTTATGAATAAATGTTTGATTGTTTTCTTTATGATTTGTATATGATGTAACATAAGATGTAATATATTGTTTTGATATCTTCTAATGTATGTTTTAGATATCAACACGTTTGGGTGGCTCCTGAAGAAGGCGTCCTTACGCCGAAACGCGCGTCGAGTTGCACTCGCCACAGTGTGAATTTTATCAATTAAATGATCCTTATTTTTAGATGTATAAATAGTAATGAAACATATGTTTTTTAATTGTTATGTCTATATTGTATGTTTATGAATATGCCATGTATTTGTATGATTTTTAACTGTCTACATTAAAGTTCTGATTAATTTTAATTTTCTTTGCCCACCTTTAGTTTTTACTGTCATTTGATATTACTTGTTTTGCCATTGTTATTGGCTGCCTAGGGTGTTCACTCACATGAGTCAAGCACCCATGTACATACCAACTCAGAGACTCATGCACCTACTTAGAGTTTCAGTCATAGACTCATGTGTACAGTCTCACACCTACTTAGAGACTCTTACACCCACTCACAGACCCATACAGTCATTCACACACTCAGTCACAGACCCTCTCAGAGACTTATGGACACAGTCAGTCATAGAGTAAGAAACACAGACACCCACTCACAAATTCACTCAGATATACACGCACCCACTCACTCACCCAGCCAAGGCTTATGCACCCATTCACTCGCCTACTCAGAGACGTATGCTCTCACTCACAGATCGATTGAGACACTAGTACACCCACTCACAGATTCACTCAGAAACTTACACATCCACTCACGGACCAACTCAGACACTCAGACACCCATACAGTCACTCACACAGCCACTCAGACACCCACTCAGAGATTTATGCACCCAGTTAGTTATACACTCAGACTCGTATACCCATGCATTGTCGCACTCACAGACCCATGCACCCATTGACAGAACCACTCATATACTCATGCTGACAGTCATAAACCCACTGAGAGATTTATGCACTCACTCACAGATCCACTGAGACACTCATGCACCCACTCACCCGCCCATTCAGACATCCCGTTAGATAATCATGTATCCACTCACAGATCCAGTCAGACAGTCATATGCTTACTTACAAATGCACAAAGGTATTCATGCATCGGCTCACAGATTGAGTAAGAGACTTACGCAACCAATCATAGACCCATTGTGACACTGATGCACTCACTCATAGATGCACTGAGGCAGTAACACAGTTCATTAGAGAAGCATTGATAGACTGATGCACCGGCTTACAGATTCACTCAAATACTTATATAGTGAATGAATGACTTACTGATACAGTGATGCATGCAGTTATAGATTACACTGAAAAAGTTATGCACTCTGTTGTAAAGATATTAAGGGAGTTGTACATGCTATTATACAGTCATTTAGATAGTAATGTGTTTAGTCTGTTGGTTATAATCTGTTTTGCCGGTATACGTTTTGAATGTGGCCTGTGGCTATTGAATGTCTGCATTTGTTTGATCATTTTGCGACGTATTTGAGGTGATCATGACTACCGATATCATTGCGATGCCTGGCATCACCGTGAAAACAGAAAAACTGTTTAAATGACTGTTATTATACAAACTCTCTACAAAATATGACTTTAAACAGTGCAGTAATAAAACCTTACTGTCTAAAATACTGTAAAATGTATGCATATATGTATTTTACACCTCTTAAAAAAGGCTGGATAGTCTTGGTTACGGAAGGCATCGCAACTCTCGACATCATCACAAAAACAGGAAGTAGGGTTCAAACACCGTTTTAAAAAAAGTTACTACAAATAAATGTGTGCAAACATTTTCATTAAGTTAGTAATAAGTGTATTGTAATAGTTAGAATTAATATTTGTAATAATAATTTTTTAATCTGTTGTTGGTCGTTGGATGATTGTATTTGTTTTGCGATTTCGCAACGTGATTGCCATGTCACCGTGAATTTCAAATATTGCCTAAAAAATCAGTAAACAAGAAAATGAACAACATTTTGGGTCCTTGTGTGTCTCTGACAAGAGCCTTTGTGTTAAGAGTGCATATAAGACAGCTACATATAAGAATGTATTCAAAGTACCAGGTTGCCTAGAAAGACCCTGTTCCCTTTGTCTGTAAAGTGAACTCCATCACCTCTATATAATCCAAAGGTTACAGGATAGTTACAGTTAGGAAATTGAATTTTAAAAACATAGAAATTCACTGAAAAACCAAAGGTTACAGAGATGTTATAGTTAGGCTCTAGTTTCACTCATTTAAAACCAGAGAAATTCAGCAGTTATAGATAGCTGAGCTAACTATAACTCACACCCCCACAATGCACTGCTTATGACCTCACATATTACATGGACAGTGACATCTCAAATGAAATCACTGATGACATCATCCACAGAATCTCTGACATACCCACTCACACCCCAATGTAACCTTTCATACACCCACTCCAAATTCTACACTAGCATAACCATTGACACACCCATACCAGTATTTACACATCCACTCACTGATTCATATGTCTACACACACATCCATTCATAGATGCATACAGCTACTCATACACCAACTCCCTCACTAATACAGACATTGATATACCCACTCATATACCCATACAGCCACTCACAAACTGTCAGTCACTCATAGAGCTACTCACACACCTACTCACTCACCTATAGAGTCAATCACACAACCACTTACTCACCTATACAGTTATATATACAGCCACCCTCCTTATTCATATAGATACTAACACATACTCACTCACCCATACAGCCACTCCACTCTCACAATCACTTACTCACACATACAGTCACTCATATCCTCCAACTCTCACCTATAGTGCCTTTTACATATGCAGTTATGCACCCATATACCACTGACACATCCATTCAGTCATCAACACAAGCATACACAGACTCAGTCATCCATACAGCTCCTCACAGATGCACTCACCAATACAAGTACTCAGACAACCAATAAATCACCCATACAGATATTCACGGACCCACTCACCAACCCATACAGCCACTTAGACACCAACTGAAAGACTGATACAGACATTCAGACAACCTAGTCACTCACCCATACATTCACTGAGACACCTAATCGCTCACTTATACAATCAGTCACACGCCCACTGAATCATCCATACAGGCACTCATACACCCACTGATTCATCAATGCACCTTAGTATATATTAAACAATCATTAACTTTTCTAGAAAGACTCACATTCACTGGATGATGTAATCAGAAATGTCATCAGTGATATAATTTGAGATTTCATTAGTAAAGTCATCAGTGATGTCACTAACCATGTCGTGAGTAAATAAGGCCCCCTTTCATTCCACACTTAGCATGAAAGTGGCAGGCAATCTGTGTTGTGGTGGGAGTTCCGCTGCAACACACATTGATTTTTACGCTGCCCCCGTATTTACAAAGGTAGCGTAAATCTGAGGCAGAGCCAAAATTAAGACCAGGGAAAACCTGGTCTTAACATGATGAAACGAGGAGAAATACTTTATTGCTCCCAGTTTCTGCTGTTTCTATGGGTGCTACATTTTGCAGCACACATAGAAACAGCAAAATGCCATGAATTATTGTTAATGTGCAGGTAGGTGTCCCTTCCGGCACATAAACAATCATTCAAAATATGACGATTTGCAACTTCTATGTGTGCTGCACAATGCAGCAGACAAAGATGTCACAAATCGCCATTCTGGATTGTTTCTGTACAGGAAGCGAAATCTTCCTTCACGTGTAAGTGTGGGGTGAATGACAGTTATGTCCTGTACCTCCTCATTTAATCTCAAAAGATGCCAGTGCTTTTAAAAGAGGTCCCTAACATTGGTTGCAATTGTGTTATTATTTCTCTTATCATTCTGAAGAAGCTAATTTCTGAATTGATCAATAATTCAATAATAATTCAATAATTCACTCTGTCTTCATAGAGGATTCAGCTTGTGTACATATATTATAGAACACATTCTCAACTATTTTAACTCACCATAGGCCACCAAAGCCATTGGTATTATTCTATGCTATTTGTGTCTTCCTAGACAACTAGCATTATGTCCATTTCAGGGCTTTATTGTGCTTAAGATAATGGTATTTAATTGTTTAATGTACCTTTGAAAAGATGCTTTTATAACATGTTCTAGAGAGAACATGGCATTAGAAATCTTCACAAAGCACCACACAATCCATATGCAAATAGATTATATGAATAAAAAAAATGTTTAGTTAAAGACTACAGCCCAGATTTGCTAAGATTTTGCGTTGGGGTTGCATCACTTTTTTGGCGCAAACCTGACACTAAATCCATTTTGGGATTTACAAATCTATACAAAGTCTGATTTGCGGACAAAGACCTATTTTGACAAAGACTTATGGGTTTGCATCAAAATTGTGCACGTACGAGGGGTGCGCAATGAGGAGAAATGTCTTTATTGCTCATCGCTTCTTCCTCTTCACATGTCTCTTGCATTCTGCTGCACACATGCAAAGGGGAAACATCATTTAATGTTTCTTATGCAGGAAGATGTACCTTCTTGCACAAAAAACTATCTTGACCACAGAAAGCATACAGGATACTGTGTGGCACTGTTGCACAACTCTGCAGGACACTAGAGGATATACACAATTTAAATGAATTCCTAAATGAGTACAATCCTGTCTCCAAGAAAAAGATTCCAGCTGGTCAGGGAAAGAGTTTTTTACACTGGAAATTCCTGAAATGCAGAAGATCTTTGTCAATCTCAAGAAGGCGAAACGTTGGATCTGTGTCCCTAGTGATATCATTACTTATGGGAGATGATGCTGTAGTTAAGAGCCAAAGGAAGACACATGAGAGTTTGTCTATGTATTCGGTCCAACAAAGGTTGATAGAGTGAATGGGACGAAGGTTGTGTTTGATGACAGCAAACAATGGAGTATGAATACGGCTTGTCAGAGGGAGAATTTCAAAAGGAAAGGACAATTCAAGATTTCCAATGTAAGGGAGCTAACATGCTCCTAGGGAAAAGAGATACAATCCAAAGTTAAAGAGGGTATGACACTGGAAGAATGTCACAGCCAGAATTTAATGGGGAAAGAAATAGAGAAGCAAGTCACATGGTCACCATCTCAACTTAACTTGTGAGCAATCCTGACTAACAACATCTAACAAAAATAGTTCCAGACAGGGTTTGAGATTCAGAGGTAGCATTTGGAAACCAACCAAGTGAAATTGCAATGTGTTGGATATTTTATGCCACTATGGGGCATATGTCGGAAGCCGGTGTTTGCGAATCACAAAAGGCGTTTGGTATGTATGGGCCGCAGAGCAAAATAAGAAATTGCAAAAATTGTGATTTCTTATTTTGCTCAAGCATTTAATGAATCGCAATTTTGCGATTCCGTAAATGCTATGTAGGGGTTCATTACAAATTGCGATTTTGGCTTAAGGAATCGCAAAATACCACCTACTCCAAGTAGATGGTATTTTGCGATTTCCTGTTAAAATGCATTTATCTTAAAAATTCAAAGTGCCATGTGGCGCACATACATGCCCTTAGGGCATGTATGTGCGCCACATGTACTTACATGCACATTCCAGGGGTGCAACAGGTGTCCTTTGGACACCCTGGCACCCTTGAATTGCGATTCTCAAATTGCGATTTTCTCATAGAAAATCAAAATTTGAGAATGTATCCCAATTCATTCCTATGGGCCTCTTGGCCCATATGAATGAATGGGGCACTCATTCCTTAATTGCAATTCTAAATTTGCTAATCGCAATTAAGGAATTTTAGAGTTTCGCAAAAAAATTGTGATTTATTACATACATTCCATTTTGCAATTCTCAAATAGCAATTCCTTAAAAATCGCTATTTGAGAATCGCAAAATTTGAATTACCTACATATGCCCCTATGTCCTTTTAAGAACATGGACAATTTTATTCAATGTGAGTAGAATTATCTTTTCGCTGTATGCAACCCCTTTCCTTTTGTCATGTTTCTTTTCCCTTGGAAAGGTGATCTGGTATGTACGGCCCATGTGAGCTTATGTTGTGTCTCATGCCACTTCCCTTCAGCTCAGCCAGTTGACTTCTAAGGAACATTGACTCTTATGTTCAACAAATTTCCCCATAGGCACAGAATGGGTAAACCCCTTTCACACATCAGGTCACGAGCAACTAAGGGATGGAATGAATGCTTGAATTAAGATCAGCCACTGGCAATCGCTCAGAGCTGCATTTCATTCCATCATTTTTTGCCCACTCTATACGGAGACCGGCCATATGGACATTCCGTCTCAGTCATGCTTTATTAGGAATAGCCCAGCCTGATCCACCAGGCCAGGTCTCCTCTAGGTGAGAACACAAGCAACCCCATACCGCAGTGAAAGCACAAACAAAAATCATTATGGCCTAAGACCTTCTTCACAAATAATAGCAAATCGCCTTGATCCCAGCAATCTCTAACGTGTATTTTTAACTTTTGATGTGTTCCTGAATTGTGAAAAAACGGTAGTAGTTTCTGATGTCAAATCTCGGTTCTCCTTGACTATAGGGAATGCTACAATATTGCCATAGTGAGCCTTTCAATAACAATTTGTTTCATTTTAATGGGTCCTGTGGTTGGGTGGTGTAGGTACATGCAGACAGTCATGACTCATTAAAGCTGGTTTGTGACCACAACACATATTTTAGGTCCTTGCATCTGTGCATCTATGAGTCTATGAAAGCAGTAAATCATTGCTTTATACTAGCCTACAAATTGTACCACAGTTCTTTTGCCTCTACACATGTGATATAGTGCAACATTTATCCGGTATGTGGTGTCATTTGGATTTTCTTTCAGCCAACTCAAGTCACTGATATGTGAGACTAATCGATGGATACCTGCACACTGTTTCATAAATCTTACAAGATGTCTCCAACTAACAGGCTCTCTGACTCATCCCAAATCTCTTTTACTACTATAAACTCCTTAATAACCCTTTCTAAATTCTTCTCTCCTCTATCCATCCTTTATCCTATTCATCCAACTAACAGACCCACATATCTGCCACTCCCACCACTCCTAATAAAAATTTATATTTTCCTCTACTAGTCCACCACTAAACCACCTTTGGGTTCCGGAGTAGTATGCTACTTGCTGAAAAGCCCTTCAACGCCTTATCGGGGGTAGTAAGTACTATATAAATACAATTACAATACTGGTTTCAGCCTACTTAGGGCTTGTAATTCAGATAAAACTGGAGATCTGTGGCATAGCAAGCTTGGGACCCAAATCTGGAAAATTTACTGCAGCAAACAACAAAGTTCTGAAAGCAATGCCTGAATTAATATTTGCCGCTGTTAATGTCGGGCCGCCTTACAGTCAATGGTTTTTCATTCACTGTTCATGACAGCCAGAGACAAGTCATATGCAAACCCATTTTGGTCATGCTGCAATACGAACATTCCAAAGAGAACTACCAGGGTAAATTCCCGCTATACAAGGAGACAAGCAACCTCAGATTGTTTTTCAGCCATTTGTGCCTCATCAGTGAGGTGGGCATGAGTAAACTTGCACAATGAGCATGGGCCTGACCATTGTTCTTAGGATGTTTCAAGCAGAAAGACAAAATGATGGAATACTTAAGGTAATATCAGCCAATTACTGTGGGCCACATTCCTGTCCATTCTTTCTTTTACCCACTAAGCCACTCTAGGGAAAGACCATAAATATGTCATCTAATCTTGGTCACTGGTAAAAACACAATGGTCTGAGATGTGACCGTAAGTAGTGACCGGTGGGTGAGATTAATTCGAGCATTTCACCTCACTTTTTTTTAGCTAGTTGAACGTGCCAGGGCCAATGAAACAGATGGCATTTCAGCTTCCCCCTGAAGGTTCTATAGAAGGCAATACTTCTGATTGTGGGAGGCATTTGATTGCATACCTTGTGTTTACTCCCTGAGTAAGACTGTTTTACTATTTTTTTTCCTGGAGGTTAGGATTTTAAGAGGAAGGTTACCAGTACTCTGAAGGCAGCAATATCTCCCAGGAAAACCCAGAGAGCAGCTTTTTTAGGGGCAATGCATCTCAACTTAAATATTCTCCTGGCTTTAATGGAAAGACTTTTAGGATGACCAGGAGCAATGTGATCAAATCTTCTCATTCCTGAGACTAATCTTGCATCTGAATGATGGCTGCTGTCTTGCTCCTGACCACAGCTAAAAAAATTAATTTAGCAGGACATTAACTAAGTGGCCCCTCGTGCCACCACTGCTCACACAAACCAGAGGCTGCCATTCCTGGGATGCCATGGCTCTAACGTGGGGGGTGACCAGCTTAGCAGCAAGGATGGAAAGTGAAAACATTTTTTGGCAGAAAGCGAGGGGACCTTCAGCATAGCAGGCAGACCGCGAGGTAGTGACCAAGGCCAGGAAGGTCTGGAGGGCGGGTCCCAGTGGCATGGACAGTGGGACCGAGCACAGCAGTTGGCCTGGGAGAGGAATACAAATAAAACATAAATGGGACATGGGTGTTGTTAATGTGATGTGTAGGAGAGTAGGGTCTGCAATCCTATGATCACCCAGATTTTTTGCTTTTGTTTCACTGGTTTACGACTTTCTCTGGCTGTGGGCCCGCTAATCAGACCCACAGCCTGGCTGTTCTCTTTCTAAATTACGATATGTACCCTAGGTGCATTTACCAATTGGTACTGGGCCACCTTATCAGACCCCGTAACGCAGGGCATAGGTGTACCGAGGGCCACCAGGGGCTGAAGCATGTATTATGCCACCCCTGGCTGGCCTCCTAAATTTGACACAACTGGCTGCACGACAGCTGGGGCGAAGACGTGTAACCACCCTTCGCTTTAGGTATAGTAGCTCTATATCTAACCATACAATGGACACCCGAGTTCCTATCAGTCACTCCTATGGCAGGCCTTAACAATCCTGAAGGCAGAGTGCGTGGGCTCGTGTGAGCTAGGTTCAGGCCCGAGCCGAGCCCGGTTGCAGCTTGCGGAATCAAGACCCAATAGCTGTTCCATGATAACGCGTACCATATCGGTAACTCCGGTGTCGCGTTATCAAGGCATGTCGAGTAAGGTGTCATACGAATCGGGGTGCTGCCCTCTCACCAATTCTGGCGATGAGGTTAGCATCCCACCCTTCTAGAGGGACACGACATGTACGTAACTGTGAACCCCGGTTAAAGTTAACTGAAGCCTCAGCTCCACAAAATGGATGCTGCCACCACAGACACGAGTCTGACCTCCTGCTGCTGGGAGTCCTTCCAGCGAGGAGCACTTGGACAAAGGGTTTCTTGTCGAGGGCGCTGTTCGCACCGTCCCAGACAGGGTTTGTGTATTCTGGGTAGGTAGGGCTTTGGCGAGAAGGTGACTGCGGAGTGGCACCCCGGTGCTCACTACGCATCTGCCGGTTAGAACCAGTTCCAGGGGCGACAGCCCTGGCCTGGGGAAAGTCCGGCAGGGGAGAGGGGCGTAACTACCCCCCTTCCTGGTCCCACCCTTAGGGCAGGACCTAGTCATGTACCCACCCCTTTCTTTAGGATAAAGACCGGAGCGGGGACCCTTCAAAATTAGATCATCTTTGAATCAAGAATACTTTCTACGAAAGGACTTCGAGACTCTTCTCAAGATTTCTCCCTTGTGGCTAAGGAGTAGTCACCCTGCATCAGCGGGCACCATCTAAGAACTCTGCGGTTTGCTGCAAGTCCTTCCTCAAGGATCCGACGGCCCAGCTCGACGAGAACCGGCTTCCCTGGCACCTCTGACCTCTACCCACGTCATCAGCTCAGCTGTGCTCTGTGGGTGCGACGAGACCTCGAGGGACCGGCCATCATCAGAACCTGCACGCTCTTAAAAACCAGCACGACCATCGAGGTAACTCTCTGGTGAGTGCTCTGGGGTCCGAGAAGCCCCGACCCTGAGCCGCTCTAGCACCGAAGTGCAGTCTCCCAGCATCTCCACGATCTGCGTGGGGCCCTTCTGCTCGCTGCTCAGCACGTTGTCTGGTCACTCGCCGCTGGCTTGTGCCCTTCTGTGACGACATCCGAGAATCATCACTGCTGGTCTGGTTGCTCCAGACTGGCCCTTGCTTCCATCTTTGCGAGAAGCACCCCGGACCCTCCTGGTCCACTCAAGACGCCATCTTAGGCCCACCACGTGGCCCTGAGATCTGCCAAGGCTTGTTGCCCCATCCTGGGCCCAGCGACGCCGACAGCCTCATCCTTCGTGGGACAGCTCGCACCTCCACCGTGGTCGCCGACAACGCCTCCTGGTCCGAGAGACTGCAGCGCCTAGCGTCGCCCACTCACCTGGTCGAGGTGACGGCCAACCGGTGCCTTCCTGGTACCCTCTGACTACTGGCTAGTAGTACGAACTTGGTCCCCTCTGCTTTCAGGTTTCATCAATCTCCGATCCAGGCTTGGATCTCTACGAACTATTCAGCACTGGTCGCCGGCCAGCAACTCCTTTCTTCCGGCTCCTGGCTCGTCAGCGAAGACCCCGACGCCTGTAAGACTTGTGCAGCCGCAGCCCTCGTGGCTAGGTAACTCGGCATTTCGGTGCCTGCATAGCCTCCTTACTCTAGGGTCCTGAGTCCCTCGCTTCCGACTTGCCTTATCGGGTCCGCCCGAGACCTTAACCTTTCCGTGTCCCCGGACACTTGTTTTAATTGTGCACTTGAAGTATTTGCTAAAGAGATTTGGTTTGTGCTTAGTACCCTGTCCTCATAAAGAGTACAGGGTTGTTGTGATTCTTAATAAATATACTGTTTATTTTCATAACACTTGTGTGGTGTCCTTTCACTGGGTGTTCAAGGGGTACATGTGTGGTAAACAGCTGGCTTAACGCGCCCTCTTGAGTCTTTAGCCTTAGACTGCTCGTATCCACGCTACTAGGATAGCTGGTCTATAGGTTGACTTACAACCAAACACCATAAGGGTCGTTGGAACGATACATAGCGGTCGCTAGAATAGCGAACGTTGCATATCGGGCCAACTTCTCACATTGGTGAGCAGCGGTTGGGATTTGAGCTTGCTGTTGTTTTACCACACGTATCCTAAGAATATCTTGTTGAAAGATCGCACAAGTACTGTTAGTACATATAACTAAAGCTTAGAATACTCTGAGTTCTACTGAACCAGCTGTTGTAGCTCCTCAAGGCTTAGCACACCTTGGCTACAACTCTTAGCAAGGGTACAGTAGGTAAACACGCAGTGTAGGTAGGTGCATCACTTACACCACACTAGAAACAGTATGTCGGACAAAGGAGGAAACTCTGGGTCTCCCCTTGTGTCAGTTGACCCTCCACAGGTCATCCCTTCAGGATATACTGTGCTGAGCTTCAAGGAGTTAAGACGACTGTGTCACTCCAGGAAGATTCAGCAGGGGTCTAACCCCACAACGTCCTTTCTGATTGGTCTCTTGGAGACTTATGATGCCAGAAGAGCTGAGAAACTTCGTAGCTCTTCTAATCCAGAAGGAGACATGCCTCCCCTCGAGGGAACCCGGGACGATCCTGACCTCATCCACCTCGCAACTGAGAACGAAGATGTGGAGGAGGATGAGGATGAGGATCTCTCTGGGGATGAGGCAGATAAGGGACAGGTAGAAGTCGTCAGACTAAGCAGGTCCAACTTAAGCAAACATGATAGCGGTACTGGGGGACCCCTGGGGCCACTATCAGGTCAGCTTAACATTGGGAATGGACGAGCCCGATCTCTGTCAAGAGGCTCTGGCAGATCCCTTCAAACCAATGGCTCTCACAACTCGTCTCAGAGAGGGATGACGTCCCCTCAGAGGAGAGTGTACGAAGCTAAGGAAAGGGCAGCCAATCTAAGGATTGAAAGGGAAGAACTTGCCCTGGCCAAAGAGAGGCTTGCCTTTGCGAGAGAGCAACAGTTAAGTGGGGTAGTCCCCACTGGTGGCAGCAATGTACCTAGTAATAGGGAAAAGAGTTTCGATACGAAACACCTTGGTAAGATAGTGCCCCCCTTTAAACAAGGGGACGACATCCACAAATGGATTACTGCTTTGGAGAGGGCCTGCACTGTGCAGGGTGTTCCCCAGAGTCAGTGGGCAGCTATCTTGTGGCTCTCCTTTGAAGGAAAAGGAAGAGACAAGCTCCTCACCACAAGGGTGGAGGATGCTAACAATTACCAAATCTTGAAAAATACACTCGTTGAAGGGTTCGGCCTAACCACTGAGCAGTACAGGGTGCTGTTCAGGGATACCCAGAAAACGCAGTCTCAAGATTGGTCTGATTTTGTCGATTGTGCCACTAAGGCTTTTGAGGGCTGGTTGCTGGGCAGTAAGGTTACTGATTATCAAGGATTGTATAATTTGATGATGAGAGAACAAATTTTAAACAATTGTCAGAACCAGTTGTTGCATCAGCATCTTGTCGACTCGGATCTGACCTCTCCCCAAGAATTGGGAAAGAAGGCAGACAGATGGGTTCGTACAAGAGTTAAACAGAACCAGGGCCAGAATCAAGGTGGTCAGAAGAAAGCAGACCAGAAGGGTAAAGATTCTAAAAGGGAACAAAGTGACCAGAAGTCTTCGACAGGTCCCCAACAACCCAAAGAGGGTGGGGGTCAGGCTCCCCAAAAGAAGAAAGAAGGCCAATCCAAAAGATGGTGCCAGTACTGTAAAAGTAAATCTCACTGGTTTAGTGAGTGCACCAAGAAAGGAGGAGGGCAGACTCCTGCCACTGCAGCCCCTAAGGCACCTGTGCCCCCTAGTACAGCCAGCAGTGGTAGTGCGCCTCCCAAGGGTTTAGTAGGGTTAACCCTGGGTTCTGAGGGGCGTGACAACTTAGTTGGCACACTCACTCAGGCTGTCCTTGTCAGTACAGGGGACGCGGACGTATCCCCTGACGTAAGCCCCAATACTTTGGGCAAATACCGACAGACGCCTTTCATAAATGGAAAGATGGCTCAGGCCTATAGGGACACTTGTGCCAGCGTCACCATGGTGACGCCTAACTTTGTGGACCCTGGACAGATCATGCCAGGTACAGAATTCCTGGTGACCAATGCAAGCAATGTCACTACCAATCACAGTATGGCAATTGTAGCTTTCTCCTGGGGAGGGGTAACTGGCCAAAAGAAGGTTGTAGTTAGTCCAGACCTCCCAGTGGATTGTTTGTTGGGCAATGATTTGGAGTCGTCACAATGGTCAGAAGTGGAGCGCCGGACTCACATGGAAATGTTAGGATTGCCAGCACACGTGTTCGCTGTGACTAGGTCACAGGTCAGGAAATGCCCCACTGAGCAGGTGCTGGATCCTGGAACAACGGACCAGACACCTCCCAAGAAAAAGAGCAGTAGGGTTAAGGCTGCGCCTTCCCCCTTGCCCCAGGTCGAGGATCAAGTCTCAGAGGAGGCTGACCTACAGGAATTGCGGGAAACTGAGCCTAGGGAATTCGTACTTGATCAAGTTGAATTCTTGGGTTCAGGGGGACCCTCAAGGGAAGACCTGGGGAAGGACCAGTTAGACTGCCCTTCTCTTGAACCCCTCAGACAGCAGGCTGCTGCTGAGGCTGCTGGGAACGCCACAGGTACCCACAAGGTATACTGGGAAGATGGACTCCTGTACACTGAGTCAAGAGACCCCAAGCCTGGCATGACCAGGAGGCTGGTTGTACCCTTGTCTCAGCGTGGTTTCCTACTTACCTTGGCCCACGAGATTCCCTTAGCAGGTCACTTAGGCCAGACGAAAACATGGGACAGGCTTGTCTCACACTTTCACTGGCCTCACATGAACGAAGATACCAAGGAGTTTTGCCGCTCCTGTGTCACTTGCCAAGCCAGTGGTAAGTCAGGTGGCACGACAAAGGCCCCCCTTATACCAATGCCTGTGGTGGGGGTACCCTTTGAACGGGTGGGGATCGACATCGTCGGTCCCATGGAACCACCTACAGCGTCAGGGCACAAGTTTATACTGGTGGTAGTGGATCATGCCACCAGGTATCCTGAAGCTATTCCCCTTAGGACCACTACAGCACCTGTTGTGGCAAGAGCCCTAGTTGGAGTGTTCTCCAGAGTGGGCTTCCCTAAGGAGGTCGTCTCCGACAGAGGTGCAAACTTTATGTCAAGCTACTTAACTGCTATGTGGAAGGAATGTGGTGTTAACTACAAGTTCACTACACCCTATCACCCACAATGCAATGGGCTTGTTGAGAGATTCAACAGGACCCTAAAAGGGATGATTCATGGACTACCGGAAAAGCTTCGGCGTAGATGGGACGTCCTGATCCCCTGCCTCTTGTTCGCCTACAGAGAAGTCCCACAGAAGGGGGTTGGCTACAGCCCTTTTGAACTTTTGTACGGGCATCCTGTAAGGGGACCCCTGTGTTTGGTGAAGGAAGGATGGGAGAGACCTCTCAAAAAGCCTGCAGCCAACATAGTGGACTATGTGCTTGGCCTCCGCTCGCGGATGGCTGAATACATGGAAAAGGCATCTGAAAACCTTAAGGCCAGCCAAGAGCTCCAAAAAGCTTGGCATGACCAAAAGGCTGTCTTGACTGTTTACCAGCCCGGACAGAAGGTGTGGGTGTTGGAGCCAGTGGCCCCAGCAGCACTCAAGGACAAATGGTCCGGGCCCTACACCATCCTGGAGAAAAAGGGAGAGGTCACCTACCTGGTCGACCTGGGAACTCCCCGGAGCCCCCACAGGGTGCTTCATGTCAACAGGCTAAAAGCATATGTCGACAGGAAGGACATGAGTTTGCTCATGGCCCTAGATGAGGGACAGGAAGAGGAGAGTGACCCTCTCCCCGACCTGCTCACTCAGAATCCTGACGATGGCTCGGTAGATGGTGTTGTCTTTTGTGGCAGCCTCTCCGGACATCAACAGAGCGACTGTAAACAGGTTCTTCAGTCGTTCAGACATATGTTTTCTCTAACACCCAGCCAGACCGATTGGTGCACCCATGAGGTTGACACTGGTGACAGCCTGCCCGTGAAGAGTAAAATCTACAGGCAGCCTGATCACGTTAGAGACTGCATCAAGAGTGAAGTGCAGAAAATGTTGGAGCTGGGAGTCATTGAACCCTCGGATAGCCCTTGGGCTAGTCCCGTAGTTCTAGTGCCGAAACCTCACACCCAGGGTGGTAAGAGAGAGATGAGGTTTTGCGTAGACTACAGGGGTCTCAATGCAGTCACTAAGACTGACGCCCACCCAATACCAAGGGCAGACGAGCTTATCGATAGATTGGCTTCGGCCAACTACCTAAGTACGTTTGACCTGACAGCTGGGTATTGGCAAATCAGGTTAGCTGAGGACGCCAAGCCTAAAACCGCATTTTCAACCCCTGGTGGGCATTATCAGTTCGTGGTGATGCCCTTCGGTCTGAAAAATGCACCTGCCACCTTCCAACGGTTGGTGAATCAAGTCCTTACTGGGCTGGATGACTTCTGTGCGGCGTATCTTGACGATATCGCTGTCTTTAGCTCCACCTGGGAGGATCACCTGGTCCACCTGCGGAAGACATTGGAGGCACTGCAAGCAGCAGGTCTCACTATCAAGGCCACCAAGTGCCAGATAGGGCAGACACAGGTTGTATACCTGGGCCACCTTGTAGGTGGAGGTCAGGTTCAGCCACTGGAGAGCAAGATACAGTCAATCAGGGACTGGGCTCCTCCAACCACCCAGACTCAGGTTCGAGCTTTCTTGGGCCTGACTGGTTACTACCGGAAGTTTGTCAGGAACTATGGTTCCATCGTGACACCATTAAACGAACTGACAAGTAAGAAAATGCCAAAAAAGGTTCAGTGGACAGCGAGCTGTCAAAAAGCATTCGATGACCTAAAGCAGGCCATGTGCACGGCGCCTATCCTCAAGAGTCCGGACTACTCCAAACCATTCATTGTCCAAACAGATGCTTCTGAGTTGGGTGTGGGAGCTGTTCTTTCTCAACTGAATTTTGATGGTCAAGACCAGCCCATTGCTTTTATAAGCAGAAGGCTGACCCCTAGAGAGAAGAATTGGTCAGCTATTGAGAGGGAGGCCTTTGCTGTGGTTTGGGCCCTGAAGAAGCTGAGGCCATACTTGTTTGGCACTCACTTCAAGATTCAGACCGACCATAAGCCCCTCTTGTGGCTAAATCAGATGAAGGGTGAAAACCCCAAACTGCTTAGGTGGTCCATTTCCCTACAGGGGATGGACTTTACAGTGGAACATAGACCTGGTACTGATCATGGCAATGCCGATGGGCTCTCCAGATATTTCCACTTAGAACAAGAAGACTCACCTGGTCAAGGTTAGCTTATTGTTCCGACGTTTGGGGGGGGTCATGTAGGAGAGTAGGGTCTGCAATCCTATGATCACCCAGATTTTTTGCTTTTGTTTCACTGGTTTACGACTTTCTCTGGCTGTGGGCCCGCTAATCAGACCCACAGCCTGGCTGTTCTCTTTCTAAATTACGATATGTACCCTAGGTGCATTTACCAATTGGTACTGGGCCACCTTATCAGACCCCGTAACGCAGGGCATAGGTGTACCCAGGGCCACCAGGGGCTGAAGCATGTATTATGCCACCCCTGGCTGGCCTCCTAAATTTGACACAACTGGCTGCACGACAGCTGGGGCGAAGACGTGTAACCACCCTTCGCTTTAGGTATAGTAGCTCTATATCTAACCATACAATGGACACCCGAGTTCCTATCAGTCACTCCTATGGCAGGCCTTAACAATCCTGAAGGCAGAGTGCGTGGGCTCGTGTGAGCTAGGTTCAGGCCCGAGCCGAGCCCGGTTGCAGCTTGCGGAATCAAGACCCAATAGCTGTTCCATGATAACGCGTACCATATCGGTAACTCCGGTGTCGCGTTATCAAGGCATGTCGAGTAAGGTGTCATACGAATCGGGGTGCTGCCCTCTCACCAATTCTGGCGATGAGGTTAGCATCCCACCCTTCTAGAGGGACACGACATGTACGTAACTGTGAACCCCGGTTAAAGTTAACTGAAGCCTCAGCTCCACAAAATGGATGCTGCCACCACAGACACGAGTCTGACCTCCTGCTGCTGGGAGTCCTTCCAGCGAGGAGCACTTGGACAAAGGGTTTCCTGTCGAGGGCGCTGTTCGCACCGTCCCAGACAGGGTTTGTGTATTCTGGGTAGGTAGGGCTTTGGCGAGAAGGTGACTGCGGAGTGGCACCCCGGTGCTCACTACGCATCTGCCGGTTAGAACCAGTTCCAGGGGCGACAGCCCTGGCCAGGGGGAAAGTCCGGCAGGGGAGAGGGGCGTAACTACCCCCCTTCCTGGTCCCACCCTTAGGGCAGGACCTAGTCATGTACCCACTCCTTTCTTTAGGATAAAGACCGGAGCGGGGACCCTTCAAAATTAGATCATCTTTGAATCAAGAATACTTTCTACGAAAGGACTTCGAGACTCTTCTCAAGATTTCTCCCTTGTGGCTAAGGAGTAGTCACCCTGCATCAGCGGGCACCATCTAAGAACTCTGCGGTTTGCTGCAAGTCCTTCCTCAAGGATCCGACGGCCCAGCTCGACGAGAACCGGCTTCCCTGGCACCTCTGACCTCTACCCACGTCATCAGCTCAGCTGTGCTCTGTGGGTGCGACGAGACCTCGAGGGACCGGCCATCATCAGAACCTGCACGCTCTTAAAAACCAGCACGACCATCGAGGTAACTCTCTGGTGAGTGCTCTGGGGTCCGAGAAGCCCCGACCCTGAGCCGCTCTAGCACCGAAGTGCAGTCTCCCAGCATCTCCACGATCTGCGTGGGGCCCTTCTGCTCGCTGCTCAGCACGTTGTCTGGTCACTCGCCGCTGGCTTGTGCCCTTCTGTGACGACATCCGAGAATCATCACTGCTGGTCTGGTTGCTCCAGACTGGCCCTTGCTTCCATCTTTGCGAGAAGCACCCCGGACCCTCCTGGTCCACTCAAGACGCCATCTTAGGCCCACCACGTGGCCCTGAGATCTGCCAAGGCTTGTTGCCCCATCCTGGGCCCAGCGACGCCGACAGCCTCATCCTTCGTGGGACAGCTCGCACCTCCACCGTGGTCGCCGACAACGCCTCCTGGTCCGAGAGACTGCAGCGCCTAGCGTCGCCCACTCACCTGGTCGAGGTGACGGCCAACCGGTGCCTTCCTGGTACCCTCTGACTACTGGCTAGTAGTACGAACTTGGTCCCCTCTGCTTTCAGGTTTCATCAATCTCCGATCCAGGCTTGGATCTCTACGAACTATTCAGCACTGGTCGCCGGCCAGCAACTCCTTTCTTCCGGCTCCTGGCTCGTCAGCGAAGACCCCGACGCCTGTAAGACTTGTGCAGCCGCAGCCCTCGTGGCTAGGTAACTCAGCATTTCGGTGCCTGCATAGCCTCCTTACTCTAGGGTCCTGAGTCCCTCGCTTCCGACTTGCCTTATCGGGTCCGCCCGAGACCTTAACCTTTCCGTGTCCCCGGACACTTGTTTTAATTGTGCACTTGAAGTATTTGCTAAAGAGATTTGGTTTGTGCTTAGTACCCTGTCCTCATAAAGAGTACAGGGTTGTTGTGATTCTTAATAAATATACTGTTTATTTTCATAACACTTGTGTGGTGTCCTTTCACTGGGTGTTCAAGGGGTACATGTGTGGTAAACAGCTGGCTTAACGCGCCCTCTCGAGTCTTTAGCCTTAGACTGCTCGTATCCACGCTACTAGGATAGCTGGTCTATAGGTTGACTTACAACCAAACACCATAAGGGTCGTTGGAACGATACATAGCGGTCGCTAGAATAGCGAACGTTGCATATCGGGCCAACTTCTCACATGATGGAGATAACAGCATGATTTACAGGCCAGTTTACAGAAACAGTGTTGCAGCTAAGCTAAGCTCAGAGCAAGAATGCTCTGCAAATGAAAAGGGAAGCTTTGCCAAACACAAGCAGAAAACCACGAAAAAAAAGTCCCCTAAAGAACACATAAACATGACCAAGCGTAATGATACAGTAGTTAGTCCAGCCTCTGTCGGGAGGAATGAAAGAGAAAAGGAGGGACGAAGAGACAGGACTGACCAATAGCAAGCAAGGATTTTTAAAGAGCACTGGAACAAACAAATCAAAAGCAGGGGTGGATTTAAAACCACATGAGAACTATACTAAAGTATACAAGAGGTCGTACGCTTACGCTCGACCTAAAAAAAGCAGGTGCTGAATTTCATGATTTCTGAGAGCTCCACTGTAGTGCAGATAACAATTGGTTACTTCATCATATAGGCTGTTATTTTTATGGCATTTTTGCATCTGTATAGGTGTTGACAAGATTTTATATTGAACCATAACCTCCCTAGTACCTGGCTCCCACTTCTTGCAGAGCAGACAACACAGTACTTTGAGTAACATAAAGCTGCTCTGTGATAATCGACTGTGGGGATTGTCTCTCAGTAACAGCAAAATGCAATACTGCACAAATCAGTTGTGTTCAGCTACAAGGTTGTGATTCCATCTGTGATTCCTAGGTAAATGCTTAAACTCTCGATGGTGTCCTCTCCTCATTCTAGGTGCTTCTCTGATGTCTATATGATGACTACTTTAGCATAGATTTAGGCATAGATTAGGCACAGGTGCAAATCACTGAGACTCTATGGAATATTTCATAGTTCATTTCAACAGTTTGTATCCAAAATTGTATTGCTTGAGGCACAGCCGGCACAGGTCAAAGATGAAGGGCAGAGTGGGGTGTGTGTGGGGGGGGGGGGGGGCAGTCAACAGATGACGGGATAGGAGAAATTAAATACAATATAAAATAAAAATACTAGCCTTGCGCTCACCGCATTGCCGAGTCAGGGATGCGGCGAGAGCAAGTTAAGTGGTTTAATTTATTTTTAAATTTGACTTATTTCGTCATTTATTGACTCCCCCCACACACCTAGCCACGCCCCACCACTCTTACCTGTGTCGACTGTGCCTGGATTGTTTAAGTAACAACCATTAGTTCCTGCTGCAGAACATTGTCTGCACGTCCAGATCAGTCTTTCACGTGTGCAGCCATGTTACCTTCTCACGTTGCTGAGGTTGTGCATTGCTGGCAGGCGTTCTCCTGATCAGTGCTTTTAGTGATGAACCCATTAAAATGGAACAGCATCAGTAGCTTCACTCTAAACTTGGGTCGCAGCAAGTGAGTACCAGTGTAGACCTGTTTAATGGGCACCTGCTGTGTCAGAGTCAGCCTCTGGGCCGGGACCTGACGGGTGCCTGTTCTGAGAAGTTGCGGAGGCCAGACTGGATTAGGGTTTCACTTTGTCGGATTTAGAAGCTTCTCTTCTGGATTTGCTTGTGGTAAGGAAGCAGCAGCACCAAGCTTCTGGGCATTACAGAGTTGCCAGACAGCATGCGGTTACTTGTGGGTCTTGATTTCTTCATGCAGTCCAATGAAGGGTCTGACATAGGCCTGCTTTGGTTTCAGTCCCAAGGGAAGTCAGCAACTTCTGAGTGGCTCTCTTCCTGCAGGGACTCTCCCCCTTCTCTGAACAGGCAGGCGGACGTCTATGTGCTAGGGAGACCTTCAACTTCTCTAATAAGGTGTGCAGTTTTCAGGTGGTCATGGGAGAAAGACTGTCATATAGGCACCAGCCCTGGTCACACAGCAGTCCTTTGGACATTTTGTGGTGCACTCCTTTTCTTGGTTATGGAGAATTTGCAACTGGACAATGTGGCATGGTTTGGGTTCCACTTTTTTGTACATTTACCAAACATGGAATGTTAATGCAATGTCTAAGGTTTCAGAACCATTTCTGGCTGTTCGTCAGACACAGCCTGTGTACAAGGTGATGGCTCTCACCGCAGATAGCATTCAGGATGGCTCCAAGCAGGAATATCCAAAACCAGGGCACAACAAAGTGTGAGATCTCTGCACCTGGCTCTCATCACTTTTCCTGAAGCAGTAATCAGGGACAGACAAAATGAGAGGCCCTACCTGTAGTATGGTGAGACGCAGTCTAGTGGTTGAGGGGTGGAGACAGAGGGAGGAGCAGGAACGGGAGGAGCCGGGGAAGAGGAACCACGGGGACAGTTAGAGTAGGGACGGGGACTCGTGTAATGGCACCAATAAAGAGCTCAAGGAAAATACCAGTCGTGTCCATGTGTTAATGGTGGGGACACGACAGCTGGCGACGAGGGTGGGATCAGGCAGACCCCACCTCAAGAGTGCCCCGTCCTGCAGCGTGGAGCGAGCTCCGCTGCAACCGAGACCCTGCGGCGCCGATAGCGAGCCCCCCCCAGGAGCAGCCGGTCTCCCCTCGGCAGTGAAGAGGGTCGAGAAAAGAAAGCGGCGAAGTGTGCAAGCGCCGAAGCGCCACTGGAAGGAGCGCTGAGTGTGGGCGCTGAAGAGCAGAGGAAGAAAGCGCCAGAAGGTGAAGCGCCGAGTGAAAGCGCCAGAACACCAGCAGAGAAAGAGCCGGTTGCGCTGGACGCGAGTGTCCCATGGGCGCGAAGATGCAACAAGGACGTAAGTGAAGGTCGGGAGCCCACCCCGACATTGCCCAATCACCCCTGAAGCTCCGTAGTTGTAGAGTGTGGCGCGCTGCGAGTAAACGCAGTGAAAAGGGCAGCCAGCGCTGCAGGAGCAGAAGCCAGGAGCCTACCCTGACTCTGCCAGACCCCAACAGAGAAGAGAAAGTGCCCTCGCGTGGAGGACGGCGCCCCACGGAGACCGCCTGCCAAGCGGTGCTGATTGAGCGCTGTTCGCGCCAAAACGGAAGAAAACCTCACCCCCGATGCGTGAGACATCGCCTACCTGACGCGCGGTAAACAGGTAGCTCGCCTGGATCGCGTCTGATTGCTCCAGTGCCTGAGGAGCGTCTGAAGAGGTGCGGAGGGCGAGCTGCATGAAGAGGCTGGCTGCCGGTGAGTGCTCCGTGAGACCGAGTGAGCTGAAGAATGCATGGAACCCAAATCTCGTGGTGAATGAGAGTTCCAGTGGGGCGGCCATCTTAGAGTCAGGCAGCTGGAAGGACATCCCTGTGAAATTTAGCGGCGGCCATCTTTAAGTCAGGCGAACAGTGGGAATAAGCATTGGTAAAGGACAAACATTGGCAAAGACCAAACAATCATTGGCAAAGGCACCAGACATCCAAACAAGCATTGGTACATGCAAATCAACAAGCATTGGTACATGCAAGGACAAGTGAATCAACAAGCATTGGTACATGCAAATAAACAAACACTGATACATGCAAATCAGCGAGCATTGGTACATGCGAAGACCAGTACAAGCAGTGGTACATGCAAATAAACAAGCATTGGTACATGCAAAGACAAGTGAATCAACGAGCATTGGTACACGCAAGTAAACAAACATTGATACATGCAAATCAACGAGCATTGGTGCATGCAAAGACAAGTGAAGCAACAAGCATTGGTACATGCAAATAAGCAAACATTGATACATGCAAATAAGTAAATAAGTGAGCAGTGACGCATGCAACTAGACAAACGCTGATACGTGCAAATCAACAAGCACTGATCCACGCAAAGAGACACAAGCATTGAGACACGCAGATCAACAAGCATTGGACAAATCGCAGCAAAGAAAGAAAACAAGTGTTGCTGAAAACCAAACGAGCACTGGCGAACATAACAGAATCAAGCATTAGCAAAGACCAAGCGAGCATTGGCGAAGGCCAAACAAGCATTGCTAACGTCCCAGCACATGACCAGACCGCAGGTTTCGACTAAGCACAGATCAACTACGAAGACGAGAAGACAAATGAACAGCCCGTGCTCTGTGAACATGATCCATCAAAATCCTCCTCTTATGGCGGGAGAAGAAATCTCACGACAGTTCAATCCCTGGTTTGACGCACCACCCCCAGGGATGCAGACGGATACCTGGAGTTTGTGTCTCAAACGGAACCAATGGCTGGCCACATTGAGTGATTTCCTGGATGCCAATGGAGAGCAAAGAGAGAGGAAATGCCTAATGCTGCTCCTCCATTTGGTAGGTCCAGAGGGCCGATGCCCAATCGAAACATTTTCCGACGAAGACACGGACATCTATAAAAGACCCCAAGAGAAGCTATGTGCCCGTCTCTCCGCACAAACGGAAGTGGATCGAGAGCGCATCGCTTTCAACACAGCTCGGCAGGAACCCGGTGAACCACTGCCAACCTTCATCACTCGGTTAACAAACCTGGTACAAGGCTGCCACTTCAACACCTTCACGAATGAGGACGCAGTCCGACTCCGGATAATAGAAGGCTGCGCAAACCCCGACACGAAACTCAAGATCTTGCGAGGAAAGTGGTCACTGGAAGAAATCATCAGGAAGGCTGAAATTGGACTGCACGTCAATGTAAGAGACAAATCAAAGGCCCCGAATCTGAAAGCAAATTATCAAGACGCCCGGACAGATAACCCTCAGAAAACAAACGGAACTGAAAGGAGAGAGAGGGAAGACAGACCAGCAAAAAGACAACGGGAAAGACGCAGTGACAAAGAAAATACAACGGATCACTCAGAGTCGGACTACTCAGCATCCGACTACTCAAGGTCAACCAAGGACTGCTCGGAGTCAGATGACCCAGAGTCACCCATCCAAAAGACAATTCCAAAAAGTTATTCACCCCCCAGGAGTTCCTCAAAGAGTCATTCAAAGGAGGAGGAAAGAGCATCAAGTGGGACAGATCGCACTCCTGGACAGGAAGGCATCCCACACAGCAAGTGGGAGAGAAAGACTAACCCTAGAAGAAAGGGTCGCACTGGTCAACACCGAAGGTCGGCGCAGGGACATCAGTCGACAAGCAGTGAAGACGAGTCCAAGGAAACATCTGGCCGGAGCACACATAAACCCCAAGTCAGAGGTGTTGGAACATCAAGCAAGTGGGAAGGAGAACCAGCAAGAAAAGATCCATGCTTTCATGGGCCCCGAAGCATCCATAGGCCCAGCGAAAACGACGAAACAGAGCGTAGATGGGTAACATCAGACGAGAAGGACGAAGAGGGGAAAGCTTGGGATCAAGCACAAGGAACAAGCACGGAATCTTCAAACAATCTCCCAAATGAGGCAGCATTGAAGATATTCCAACAAAGACACATGGAGAAGCCTTTCAAACACAATTCCGAAGGGGAAAGCAGCTCGTCACGGACCACCCGGTTCCGAAGACCACCTAGAAGGACAATCCCAAATGAACACTCACAGAGGGAACTGACGGAACACCCCTCTGATTCAGAAAGCACGTCGGCCCGATCTTTTGAGTCGGCAGAGTCATGGTCCCGACAACGACCACGTGCAACATTCTTAAAGAAACATTCCCAGAGGGAAGTGAGGGAAAATTCCTTTGATTCAGACAACATGTCGGTCCGATCGTTTGAGTCGGCCGAGTCATGGTCCCGACAACGACCACGTACAACATTCTTAAAGAAACATTCTCAGAGGGAAGTGAGGGAGAACTCCTCTGATTCGGACAGCATTTCGGTCCGATCCTTTGAGTCGACAGAGTCGTGGTCCCGACACTGGCCATGGCGCCAAGCACCTGAACACATCAGCAAACCAAGAGACACTCCTCACGTCGAGAGCCACGTGTCCCACACCAATGTCAATACACAATCGATCCCTCCACCAGACAACCTGTCGCATCGAGCACAGGTGCATCGTGACACCAATACCACACCGTCACCCCGGGTAGGGGCAGCAAGGTTGACTCGAAGGCCCTGGTCCTGGTCCTATAAAGCGGAGGTCAGCAACGTGGCCAATAGCACCCAAATAAAAATGGACCAACCAGTCAATCCGCAAAAGAAGCCAGACACGGCGGGAGAACTAAGTCATCATCGGAGGAGAACAAGACACACCAACATTCAGCCGACCCCAGGGTCTGCCTGTTCCAGGCGTGTGCAGGCGTGGGAGAAACAACCCGAGACAGCAAATCAATCTCCAAGTCATAAACTGACCTCCACCATTCATACCTCACCGGCCGGCATCCCAGACTCGAAACAGGAAGACAGTATTGTTTGTGACCTGACGAAGCAAAAGGCAGTAAAGATAAAGGCGGTGAATGAATTACTGAACCAAGCCAAGACAGTCTCATCAGATAGCACCATACTGTCTGGCATACATGATCCTGAACTGGAGGACAGTGTTGCCTTCAACCGGACAAGACAAACGGAAGCAGAAGTGGATACGGGCGCTCGGAAGAGGACCAGAACACTATCCACCCATGAAAGAGATCGAGCACCTACACCACCAGTAGTTACACCACGGGAAAGAGACATGACGACTGCGGAATGTGAGAGCAGACAGTTCACACGCAACGTGATCAAGAATGCCCTGATTAAGACAACCGAAAAAATTGACCAAAGTCAAGCCCACCTCGGATTCGACATTACTGAGGTTCGAAGAGCAGGCTGTTCGCCAACCTGTGTGGCGGATTGAAGAACTGCGAACACTAAGGACATTAAGCTCATTTTGTTAAGAAAGGGGGAGATGTAGTATGGTGAGACGCAGTCTAGTGGTTGAGGGGTGGAGACAGAGGGAGGAGCAGGAACGGGAGGAGCCGGGGAAGAGGAACCACGGGGACAGTTAGAGTAGGGACGGGGACTCGTGTAATGGCACCAATAAAGAGCTCAAGGAAAATACCAGTCGTGTCCATGTGTTAATGGTGGGGACACGACACTACCTAAAAACGTCCTCGCCTCAAACACTAGAAACTACTGTCCCAAGCATAACCCCGACAATCTCCCAAATGGAAGGGCTCAGGAAGAAGTTATCAGCATACTTTTGCTTTCCATGTCCTCATGAATTTCTAAAGGCAAACCTCAGTGGCCATTGCTCTGCAGAAGTTTGTAAGTGTAAATCTCAATGTTCATTGCTCTACAGTGCATCTTAAGTGCAAACCTTGGTGGCCATTGCTCTACAGCAGGGCTCAAATCGGGGTACCATGTGGGTGGACGGCGTCCCCCCACTTATTTTAACTTATTTTACCGGGTGGACGTCGCCCCCCTGCAAAGATGCCCTTGCTGAGGAATAAAGTGGAGAAGTGTGGCTCAGGGTTTAGAGGTGGCAGACCCGGAAGCTGAGATCGGCCCTGGACCAGGGTTCAATTCCCCGCCTCGGCGGGTCTTGGGCTCAAAAATTCCACGGACTCGATAATTCTCGCTCCAGTGCCTTCTCGACTCACGGGTTCACACTCTGCGACTCTGGGCAATAGCTTGCTTAATCTCCACAACGGCCCCTCGCGGTGGGATGCCTGGCTTTCACCTTGTGGATACCCTGCCGGGGTTATCTCACAGGGGAATACCAGGACGGGTTCCCTAAGCAAGCGCTTAGATACCGACCTCGGTCAGTGATTTGCGCTGTATAAATACATGTACATTTACATTTACAAGTGTATTCTTGTCATTAACTGCATGCAAAAACATACCCAATATAAAGACACTAACCTCCCATAAGCATTTTTAAAAGCAGACTACTTACAGCAGACGGTGCACAAAAGATGAGTGCACGCTACTGCTACCTCTGCAATAGAGGGCAGACTTTGGGCCAGTACGCAAGACTCTTAAGAAGCGTGCGTCGCAGCTGCCTTGGACAGGAACTATCAGCCCCAATGCACCTCCATTAATAGAAGTCTATGTTTTATAACTTTCGTGACGTCACTTCCGGTGGAACCGTCACTCCATGTCTTTGGGCGTCCCCCCACTTCTATCTTTTACCTGTGGTGACGTCACTTCCAGTCTTTGAGCATCCCCCCACTTCTTTATTTAGTACTTGTGCCCTGCTCTACAGGAGATCTCAGGTGCAAATCTTCATGGCTATCGCTCTACACGGATCTCAAAGGCAAACCTTGGCAGCCATTGGCCTCCAGGATATATTACCTGTGCACCTTAGTTGTCTATCTCACTGTAGTTTGTCTACGGCAGCAGGACGACACTGCTGTAGGATGACACTGCATGCTGTTTCCTAAAATAATATCCCCTCTTTCACTCTGCAAGTGCCGCGTTAATTTTTTTATTTAGAATTTAGCTGCTTACTACCTCTGAGGAGGTTCCCTGCACAGTAACAAGTCGACCAAAACTGTCATCTGAGAATTTCGAAACAGATGCTCATTTACTGGCCCTGGTTCTGAAAAACCGCAATTCAATGCTGTGCTGTTTTGTACTGGTATTCATTTAGCATTTCCAACCCCCTTGAGAGTATGCTATTTATGCTAACTTATTTTATAGGGATTGAAGCAGTTACCAGAAGCAGTCACTAAATGTAATTATTCCAGAACCACAGTACAAAAGGCAATATTTCAGCATAGAGCGTTGTATAATTCAAGGGTGGCATTCAGGATAAAATATTTAATACTGTGAGTTTATTGTAAACTAGAGTTATTGTGCTTCCTGTAGTTATCTAATTCACATAATCACAACCACTAATCTTTGTCTCTTTCGTTTAAATACCTCAGATACCTCGTGGCCTCATTTGCGAATTTTTAGTGGAAATAAATGCAGGCCTACTAATACACGCACGCACACAGGCACGCACGCACGCACACAGGCACGCACGCGCGCACGCGGGCGCACGCACGCACGCACGCACTTCTACTTGGTGAAAATGTTCACTTGCCATTTTGTTGCCGGTGGGAAACTGAGCTCGAGACAAACGTGGGAAGACAGAAAAATACGAGTGTTTCAAGGAAAAATGAATGAGAAAGATACTCTCGGTTGCTGTATGGTGTGTTTTACTGACAGCCTGGAGGGCGCTCGTTATATACAATTGTCATTACCTTCGCTTAACATTGTGCACACTGGAGAAGCTGATTATCAGACACAAAATGGGCAGCCTGCAATCTGAGAGCTCTTTATGCAGATTAATTGCATTCAGCCTGGCTCGTGGGGCTTACATCCACAGAAGGGATTCACGGGGCTGGATATCAGTCAGCCGCAGCCGGCAGCCAAACCACAGGGCAACATCTACTCTCGTCTATTTGAATAGTCACTTAATCTGTCCTAATGGCCGACAGTCTCGAGGGGCGCGTGCACTTTTAAATTAGCAAATCAGTTCTGAGGCTGATGGCTCGAAGTGCATGACACGACTGCAAAATATTCGTCGTTGCTTTTGAATTGCGCTTGAGTTAGCGGTTTGCCTGCCATTTTATTAAAGCTATCTTAATTAATATTACATTTTTGTAATTTTATGTAGTGCGAATTTAGCCTAAAGACATTATCAAAGCACTTTACGGGAGAACCAGACATTACACAATTTTTTTTAGACAGGGGAAGGTTATTTGATTTTCCCGAGGCCGGGATTTCAATATGGTTCCCCGGTTGTATAACACAACCACCACGCATGCCTAAACCACTCGGTCTTTACAATGACCGCGTCTTTACCACGTATGCCTTTACAACGAATTTCGGGGCATATTATCGAGGTGGTTTATCTCTGCTTTTTTGGCTTTAAAAGCGAAGAAAGCAGAGATAATTTTATCTCCCTATTACCTAGCTGTCGCTAACACCAGTTGGCGACAGCTAGTAGGAGATAGCGACCATCTTGGGCCCCGCTTTGCATGTCAGTGATATTTATCACTAATGACATGCAAAGTGGGCGTGCCAAGATGTTAGCGACTGGAAACAGTCGCTAACATCGCTATATCCTATTATCAACTTTTGGAGATATTCACGCTAAGCGCGAATATTTCCAAAAGCTAACACCTGCCCCTGAGCAGTTCTTAGCCATGTTATCCAATGGTAGGTGGATAACATGGCTAAGAGCATTAGCTCGGTAATGCATGAATATCGCGGACTTTTCAGCGATATTCATGCATTTCGGCCGATTTTTATCGCTTAGGAGATAAACCTTGATAATAGCAAGGTTCCTAAGCGATAAAAATCGCTGCAGCACGGCGATAAAAATATCGCCGCTAAACCAACATAGCGATAATTATCACTAGTTGTTGGTAATATGGACCTTCGTTCTAAAGGCATGATTGGTAAGGTATATGTGTAGTAAAAAGCCCACCCCAGCCCTCCTGCCCCAAGTCCTAAATTTCGGCCCTCCTGTGTTGTATTCTACCAGCACCAGCCCTATTAGCTACCCTAACCCCCTACCCTGTGCCCTAAAGCCTGACCCCCTAGCCTAAAAAACTACCTAGACCCCTGCACCCCTGCCCTGAACGCTAAAAACAGCCCCAGCCCTGAAAACTGCCCCTTCCCCACTGCCCGAACCCTAAAATTCATCACCCTGCCCTAACAACTACCCCAACCCCAGCACCCCACCCTGAGCCCTAAAAACCTCCCCCAGCCCTGAAAACTGCCCCTCCCCGTCCTTAACCTAAAATGTGGTCCCCCTGTCCTAAAAAATACCCCAACCTCAGCCACCGGCATCTCCGCCCTGAGCCATAAAACCAGCCCCCTTACTCCTATTAAAACATACCACCTCCTCTCCCTGGCCCCAGCCCAATTAAAAAAACTACTTTCCTGTCCTTCTTCCTGCCACGATCCTTCCGGTTCCTCTTCCTGCCCATCTGCTCAGGCAGCTAGAACGCAGTTGTATGACGGAACAACAAGTTCCACAACCCCGCATTCCTAAACAACGCGGTCTGAATAATGACAGCATCTTAACAACTTATTGCTTTACCACAAATTTTCATATGCCTGGCTAAGGTCGCCACCCCCTGCCCTAGGGTACAAACTGACCCCCCTGCCCCCCTCCCGCATTGAGGTGCAAATACCCCAAAGCCCCTGCCAACCCCCATGCTGCGTCCTCCCCCTACCCTACTGCCTAAAACCCTTTCCTTTAACCTGACCCTGGTCAGCCTTGACCCAGCCCTAAAAACTGCCCTGCATTTCCCTAAGCTCTAAAAACGACCCCTACTACCCAGTCCCCTCCCTCGTCTCTGAGGCCTAATACCCTAAACCCCAATTTTAAAAACAACCTCAACACTCCTCCAGCCCTAAACACGACTCGGACCCCCAGCCCATAAAACTACCCCTGCTGATCCCCTAAGCCCTGAAAACTTGCCCCACACCACAGCCCTGAAAAATTAGCCCTATCCACCACCCCTCAAAACTATCCCCAATCTCCCCCAGCCCTGGAAACTACCAAAACTACCTCCAGCCCTGAAAACTTGCCCCACCCCCCAGCCCTGAAACCTACCCGACCGCCCCTGTCCTGAAAACTACCCCGACCCCTCCAAGCCACAATACTGCCCGACCAAACCCCAGCCTAAAAAACTACCCTGACCCCCCAGCCCACAAAAGTACCTTGACCAACCCCCAGCCCCAATCAAAACAACCTTGACCCACCCCCTGCCCACAAAACAATCAACAATCCCCCAGGACCACTTAAAACTCCGACCCTCCCACAAAACCACCCCCTTCCATATGTCTGTAGCTACACTACCTCGAAAGGGTGAATAGGTTCAACAGAGAAAGTTATAATCACTTACAAAAATAGCTCCAAACAGGTGAGACATATCATGCCAAGAAATGGGATATTCTTAGATGTGATCCTGTTATTGGCCAGGAGAGTGGGCAAATAACCCAGTATGCCATATGGCAGAGCTAGGTCACTCAGAGACACATTTGTCCTCAGTGATATCATTCTTATTAAAGGCATCAAAGAACATATCTTGCAGGACCTTTTTCCATGCGGCAGTGCAAACCCTGCAAAAACAGCTCCATCAAAAAGGAATTCACTACCATTAATGGCAATACTTGTACCATCAGGCAGTTTTTGACCTGTATGTCACAACATGTGATTTATGTTCTTGAGTGCTCATGTCTTCTACGCAATATAGGCAGCACCATCCTTTCTGCCAAGAAAAGAGTCATGGAACACCTCAGGGCCATCGATCACAATCACCCCAAAGTATATTCTTGTTGTCAGGCATTTTAATGACAAACATTTTAGTGATCGAAACAAATTGGCCTTCTATGCCATTGAACAGATCATACTCAAAATTAGAGGGGTGATCACACCCTCAGAAAGAGGAAAAGAGAATGCTAACACATCATCAAGCTTGATACCTTGAGCCCTGGTGGCCTGAACCAGGATGAGGAATTGAGTATCCACTTACATGATGATTAAATTATTCTTGTACCTTTGCCAGTCTCTGCTGTTATGTACAGTTTCAACCGTTGTGCAATTTATGCAAATTGAATAACCAGGACTGTATGCACGTACTTTTGATTTGTCCTATGTTACGTAGCTTGCGCAATCGATGGCTTAAAGTAATCTGTCTACGCTTCAGCATTGTCACTTTACAAGATTTTCTCCATGCACTTTATTGCCCACCAAATGAAATGTTTTGTGCCTATGTTTTTAACTTTTTTAAAGGATTTTTAGCTATTTATTAATTTTTCTGGAAGATGGTGCCGGCTCGGCCGGGTGGAACTGATGGTTTGCAGTGTACCTATCACGTTTCGAATATTATGTTTTTATAACTCTTGTATTTTTGATGACTGTGTTGTTTTGTTTGTACATGTTTATGTGGCCCTCTTTGAGAGCCAAAACATAATAAATAAATTTGATTTTGATACAGTTTCAACTTAAGTTATGTGCTGTTTTCCACTATGTGCAATATTTAATCTGCATTAATTCTGTTTTATTTTGCATTTTGTTATAGGAGGAAAGGAAGAGTTATTTCATGGCATCCCAGTAACCAGGTTGTATGGGTCCCCCTATCCTTTTCTTCAAACTACACTTCGGTGTTTGTTGCACATCAGATAAGACTTTTGCACAGTTTCTTTCTTTTTCATTGATTTTAGACTGTACCCTTGCACCGTCTGGAACCTTGAATTATTAGTTGTGAATGTTCTTCCTCACCATGACCAGTAACAACCTTGCTGTTTGGCATTTTGATGGTATTTGAGGGTATTTGATTGTAGTACCTTTGGTCTTATACCTTTTGCTTGTGTTATGGTCACATGACTATGGCTCCCTTGTACATCATTCCTGTTTTGACTATCTTCATCTGCACCACTGTTCTCATCGCTACCCATTCGGGCTCAATTGCTTTTGGTTCCACAGGATTTGCCAACTTGGGCTAGACTGTCCATGGATTTTTAACTTACACACTCCCCGCACCTAGATACTGTACCGCTGTATCACATGGTCCTGATAAATGGACTAGATCGAATTGGTGGTGGATTTCTTATTCTGATTATTCACACTCGACTTTTGATCTCAAGTGGGTACTGTTTCTTTAATGAGCACTTGCACATGCCAATCTCATGCATGCAACACTTTTTGTGGAGTATTCCCTTTTGCATGACAACAATGTCACAGTTTATGTCCTCACATTACTCAGCTGGCATACCCTCTGCCGCTCATTGCATGGACTCAATGATTTGCAGTCCCAGAATGCATGCTCTTTATACACGGTCCTGTTATCTTTTATTTGCACCAGAATATCATACCTGTTGGAGAGTGGTAGTACTCATTTGGGGGTCATATTATGCACGCATGCTAAGCTATTACTTTCGGGACACGCTTTCTTGTAATGCATTTTTCTGCATGCACATTTATCTGCTGCCGAGCATAGCCACCAGCGTTTATTCACAGCTTCCAGCTTGTGCCGTGTACACATTATTCTGTAGCAAAGGTGTCTCCAATCAGTCACTTGCGAGCTACCAGTAGCTCTAACACACATTCAGAGTAGCTCTCATCCTTGAGTTCATTTTTTAGGGTTACATTTATTTTATTGTTGTCATGTTACAAACCTTTTCACAAGGATCTTCATAAGAAAGTCAAATCATACATTGCATTTTCTATAACAATAAACAAGAAAACAGACAACACCCCCCTTTCAACCCGCCACCCTAAACGCCTCCCCCTGGTACCAGTTACTCAGTGTCAAACACAGGCTCAGTGTTTATATCTGCATGGAGGTCTTTCACTGTGGGCCATCCCCTTGTGCAGGTTGAGGTGAGTCTGTAAGCCTCAGACTGCGCAAATATCAGGGACAGATCAGTTCACAGAATTCCTGTGAGAGTAGTGATATAAGCCGGTGCCATGTAGTATGAAAAGTGTCGCTTCACCCTGCCAGTGTAAGAGCGAGCCGCTACATTCCCAGCCAATTTGAATGCGTCGGAATCGAGGAAGTTCCCTATAATGAGAGGATAGTCTGATGTGCAGCCCCCAGTGCGATGCTTATTTTGTGTCTTCTACGGGAAGTAATAGGGTATGTTAGGGGATTAGGGAGCCTAGTAAGATATTGGACGGAAATCTTGGGAGTTGCGTTGAGAAGTGGGTGTCGATATCATTTAACACCGAGGCCAAAAACAGTGCCAATTTTGTACATTCCCAGAGGATACGTGTAAGTGTGCCTTTCTCACCGCATTGCCGCCAGCATGCATCACTACGGGCTGGGTTTCCTCTTTGTAGGCGTACCAGGGTGAGATACCCGTATTTACACTAAACACAAGAGAAAAGGTCAAGGCACTCTAGACCTGCACTGGTTTGACTGATGTTCTAGGAAATATAGGCAAGAAGGCGGTAGTGCACGAACTGGGAACCTGACCTCCCTAGCTCCCTGTATATTTTGGAAAACCAAAATCAATACCATAAACAACGAGATGCTCAGCACATACCAATATATTCAAGAAAATTAGTGAGTGTTGTAATCAAATTTACAAAAATGTAGTCAATTATCAATCTCAATCATAATAAGTGAACTCTCAGAACCCAATAACTTTGCTGGAGACTTTGTTTAGTCCAAAAGTATTTTTATCTTCTTTCTTTATTTGATAGATGACATTTTCATTCAATCATTAGAACAAAATACATGATCATATGTGCTGAGCATCTCGTTTTTGAGATACCCGTATGAAGTGATTTTCAGGGCAGTCTCTGCGCTTGCTGAGTTAGAGGTCATGCTCCTAGCTCTATGGTACAAATCCTGCCAATCCGTTGTAGAAGGCTGCCCTCCTAGTTCCCCTTCCCAACGCCGTTGGGTCGGAATTTTGCCTGTCTTTTGTGTGGGGTGCAATCGACATATATCTCAGATAAGAGCTGTTTATCAGATTGTTTACTCATCAGCCATTTTTCAAAGGTGGTCAGGGTCCGTTCGACTCCAATACTCATAGTTGAGTGTAGGCCAGTGCCTTATCTGAAAAAATCTAAAGCGTTCACTCTCGGGAAGGGAGTAATCTTTTTTAGGGACATCAAAGGGTATTGGACAATCCGTATCAAAAATATGACCAGCCGCTTCACATGCAGCTTCCCTCCAGGTCCGAAAGGCAGATCCGGTCCCAGGTAAGAAGGCAGGATCATCAACCACTGATGTCAACGGAGATGGAAAGTGGATAATTGTCCCCATGTGTGCAGCCATCCCAAACTCTCATGAGAGAATGCGTGACAGGGGAAATATATAGGCTTGGAGCCCGATGAAAGCATTGAAGGAATGGTACTTTCCCCAAGGATGTCCCCACTATCGACCTATCCATAAACAACCAGTGTTTTTTCGACTCTGGTCTAGCCCACTCAACCAGGTAGTGCAGCTGAGCCACCTGGAAATATCTAGGGAGGCAAGGTACCCCGAGGCCTCCCTCTGCCGTAGGGAGCCAGTGGTGCTCTTTACTCATCCTCGGCCTCTTCCCCGCCCATATGAACCTGTGGAAAGAAGCTTGCGGCGACAATATTGTTCCGGGCGGGGGAGTCAGGGGCAGAGTCTGGAAATAGAAATGGATTCTGGGCAAGACGGTCATTCTTAAGGCAGTGATGAGGTCCATCAAGGAGAGTGGATAGCGCTTCCATAGTTCCAGATCTGTAATGACCTGCCTCAGTAAGTTTCCAGTAGTTAGAATTGTTTGTGTGTTCCAACGTAGGGCACAGCTGGACTCCCATATATGAAAGGGACCCTACCGACCATGCCACCGGGCATGTACGCTGCAGGCTCTCCACCACTGTCGAGGAACTGTGATGTTAAGGGCTTGGGACTTCTGAACATTCATTCGAAATCCAGAGGCCTCGCCAAAGGCCTCCATTTTCTTGAAAAAGTGGGGAAGGCTCTTCTTGGGATCTTCCAGCATGACCATTACGTCATCCGTGTATAGGCTAATTCTGTGTTCCTCTCCCCCTAGGGAAATCCCGGTAATGTCTGGATGGTCTCTCACCCACTGGGCGAAGGGCTCCATATACAGAGCAAAAAGAAGGGGGAAAAGGGGACATCCCAGCCTGGTACTGCATTGTATAGCGAATGTATCTGAACCATGCACATTCACTCTCACCCTGGCCATCGGGTATCTATAACCGTTAAGGACACAGGCCCAAAACCGTTCTCCTATCCCAAAGTGTTCCAGTGCCACACCTAGAAATGGCCAGTGTACCCGATCAAAAGCCTTCTCAGGCATCAACTGACAGTAGCATACTGGCACCCCCCTTATGGCGCACTTTATCAATGATGTGTAGTAGCCGCTTGGTGCTACCTGTGCACTGCCTCTGCGGTATAAAACCGGTTCGATCGGGGCCAATCAGTCCCTGCATAAAGGGATTCATGTGGGCCACCAGAATTCTTGTGAAGAGCTTTGCGTCCATATTCAGGAGTGATATAGGGCAGTAATTAACACAGTGGTGCTTATCTTTCCCTGGTTTAGGAATTACTATGATTCCCGCTTCTTGCATTGTGGGAGGGAGGTTGCCCGAGGATGCAATGTCATTAAAGAGGTGAGTGAGAACTGGAGCTAGATCCGAGCAGAAGGCTGCATAAAATCCTACAGAGAAACCGTCGGGCCCTGGGGATTTTATGGCTTTCTGCCTAGAGATAGTAGAGATAACCTCTTCAATACAGATGGGGGCTTCTAAAGATGCTGCTTGGGATTCAGTCAGACGGGTTGTCGCCGAATGTCGTAAATAGTGCAAGAGGGCGTCCGGCTCGGCAGGCTGCCCGGTATTTAGCAACGCATAAAAATCTCTGAAGCGTGGCTATCGTCTTTTATCTCTTCTTATCTCCATTGACAAGAGGGTCTACTCTGTTACACTGTCTCTGGGCGCGGAGCCTGGCCGCAAGCAGCCTAGCACACGTATTCCCTTTAACATAAAAGGAATGTTTTAGTCTGAGGAGTGAGTATTCAGCCATGTCCAAATTCAAGTTGGCCAGCTGCTTCCGCGCAGTCTCCAGCTGGCGCCATATTCTCGGAGCCCCAAGTCGTTGGGGCACTTGCTCTTGCTCTCTGACCTTCTCCTGCAGTTCCGATGGCTTAACCCTACACTGGTGGTTTTGTTCTGCCGCTATTGCTATAGTTACCCCCAGGATAACTACTTTCAAAGCCTCCCACAAAGAAATGCCTGGTTTGTCGTTGAACTGTATGTTCCTTTCCTTCCTAATGTAAAGCGCTCTGATATCCTTTGGATCTTGTTCGCGCTATATAAAACTTTATAAATAAATAAATAAATAAATCACAAATCGCCCGCTGGATTTGTGCGATGCTTCAGGTCTTTTTAAGACAATCTCCCTGAGCCGGTGTCTACGCTTAGGATCACCTCGGGATGGATGTTTAAGATCCAAGATTAGGGCGGAATGGTCTGAGAGAGATCAAGGCTCGATATCTACTGAGTGTGTTAACAAGAGAACATCTCGAGTCCCCAGAAAATAATCTCCTGCAGTTCCGATGGCTTAACCCTACACTGGCGGTTTTGTTCTGCTGCTATTGCAATAGTTACCCCCAGGATAACTACTTTCAAAGCCTCCCACAAAGAAAGGCCTGGATTGTCGTTGAACTGTATGTTCCTTTCCTTCCTAATGTTAAGCGCTCTGATATCCTTTGGATCTTGTTCGCGCTATATAAAACTTTATAAATAAATAAATAAATAAATAAATGACAAATCGCCCGCTGGATTTGTGCGATGCTTCAGGTCTTTTTAAGATAATCTCCCTGAGCCGGTGTCTACGCTTAGGATCACCTCGGGATGGATGTTTAAGATCCAAGATTAGGGCGGAATGGTCTGAGAGAGATCAAGGCTCGATATCTACTGAGTGCGTTAGCAAGAGAACATCTCGAGTCCCCAGAAAATAATCTAGGCGGGCGTATGTCCTATGGGCATACAAGGAAATGGAATAGTCCCTTGTTTGGGAGTGTAGAGAGCACCAGAGATCTATCAGCTCCATCACTCCCAGCCAGTCCGGCCCCTCCTCCATGAGAGCTCCTGAACCCCAACCCCCCCCCCCCCCCCCCATCCACGGAGTCCGAGCGATCCATCTCGTTATTGAAGACAATGTTAAAGTTACCCCCAATTAAGACCAGCTGATCTTGAACAGCAAGGGATTCCTCTAAGGCAGCTCTAATAAAGTGCTCCTGCCCTTCGTTGGGTGCATACAGTGAGCCCAAGGAGAAGGTCCATGCCCCCAGTTGCACTTGGTATACCAGAAGCCGTCCCTTGATCTTCACCAGCTTTGATCCCACCGCTCCCGCAAATTTGCATGCTAAAAGTATCGACACTCCTGCAGCTTTACGCCCGGAGGAAGAGAAGAACTGTTGGGGAAATGCTTTGGTCATAACCCTGTGTGTGTCCTTTGCTAAGAGGTGCATCTCCTGAAGGAGACAGATATCGGCCCGGTGTACTCTAAGTATGAAAGGATGGCTTTCCTTTTAACCGGGTTGTTCAAACCCTTCACGTTTAAAGAAAGTAATGTAGGGCAATTCCCAGACGTTGACCTGACCTACAGAGTATGTTACTATGCTAGTTAGGGCTTTCCCTCGCAGTAAAAAAGACACATTAATTACCGGACCTGCAGGACCTAAAGCTCCGAATGAATGTATGCAATGGTACCAAATAACAAACAACAATATATCAAAAACACAATAAGAAATCTGCAAAGTCTCTGAAGCGGACGGGAGCAGACAGTCAGGTCTTGCCATCTCCGGAATAGAAACAAAAATGGGGTCCATTGTGGCAAGCGGCTTCCATCAGGGTTTTCCCCCGACACCGGCCTCAATAGCTATCATAGTGCATGTTCCGGGGTTATTGTGTGACCTCAAACTCGTTGCTGTACTGATCTTGTGGTGGGTCTCTGGACAGGCTCTCTATAACTGCTTTCCTCTCTTGGGCTATTGTGGCTGGGTCCAGTTTAACTAGGTTCTTGACTCTTGCCCTCCTCCTCCATCTCGGGTACCTCCCAGGCCCAAAGTCCGGCTTCGTACTGCTCCCGGCTTCCCCCTCAGCAATGTCGATATGAAGCAAGCCGCAGGCTGCTTGGAGAGAGCGCAGCTGATGTGTCTTCCCTTCCCAGCCAAAGATTAGCCGCAAGGGGTGGCCCCAGGAGTATTGGGTATTGTGATTTCGTAGAAAAGCTGAAAGATCCTGAAAGAGCTGGAGGGGGTGACCCCGAAAGTGTACTGGGGCAGAGTATCTCACCTTCTGGAGGATGCGCTCCTTCAAAGGCAAACTATGGAAACATGCCAGGATGTCCGTGGGGGCATGTGTGATGCACTGGGTAGGCCGGTCCGGTGGGCCCTATTTATCTTGATCTCCGAGGCCTGTGTGTCCCCCAATGTTTGTGCAAAGAGCTCTTTTACATATTCTTCCACATTCCCTGCTTCGGCAGTTGTCGGCCATTTCGAATTCTGATGTTCTCGCGCCTAGACCTGTTTTCGAGGTCCTTGGCATGGGACTGAAGGTCTATTTGTCTGTCTGTGAGGCAAATGAATTCCTGCCTGAGCTTCTAAATCTCTTTGTCTCTAGTGATCTCATGATTCTTTAAAGCAACCTCCAAGTTCCCCAGTTCTGACACCTCCTTCCGGACTCCCTGCAGGTCTTGGGCCAGATCTTTCTTGATTGACTGCAGGTCTTCTCTAAGGGATGAGAAGAGTGTGTCCATATAAGACCTAGTCACAGGGGCTTCCCTGCTTTCATATCCAGGCCGTGCTGGATGATCTTCCGAGTCGCCTGCAGGAACCGTAGCAAGTGGGTGGATTGTTTAATGAGCATCTTTTTTACAGACTGCTCCTTCTTGGTGTGTGCTGAGGCCATGTTCGTGCCGGAGAACATAGGGATCCTAGACAATCTCCCCTCAAAGTCCCTGTAAGACTGTATTATACTGGGATAGCTGTGGGTCTACTGAGGATAGGCTCCGGTGCTGCCGGGTCTCGAAAGGCACAATTGTCGAGAAGCCAGTCCCCTAGCGTGAGGCAGTGGGAAGTCTTTGTTGTTCTGTATAGGCTCTATTCATGAGCCTGCTCACCAAGAGGCCAATCAACTATTAGGTCTCGGCTGCTCCCCTCCTTCTTCCCCAGTGGTCTGTTAGGAGATGAAGTGCAGAGGCTGTCAGAGCCGTAGAGGTCTACTGGTACCAGGAGTGTGGCACGGGTTTGAAGGGCAAGATGTTCCTTTGTCGCGGTCCAGACACTTTCCGATGCTTTCTTCTAAGTTCCCTCTGCGCCTTCTGGGGTGCTTGTTCAGCGCGGCCGACGGTCTTCTCCTCCAGGGGATAGTGCACAGTGTGCAGGCCTCTGTAGGCCAGTCAATGGGTTCCGCCAACCTCATAGTCTTGGTTACTAGCAACAGGAGACGGGGACACAGGGGGCCCCCACTTTATTTCGTTAAGGCTCCCACCTGTGGACTACCTGGCGACCTTAGGGCCAGCAAGACCCCGGGAGGGATGTATGACGTTACAACGCATACTTTTACCACGCATACCATTACAACACGGTATTTACAACGCATACCGTTACAACGCATAGCGCTTAGAGGTGCTGGATAGTGGTAAGTATAATTTTATATTCCAACTCCAGTCCCCGTGGACACTAGGGAAGGTGTTGGATATAAAATTATACTTATTCCCTATCCTAGAGCGCCCCCCAGCGCAATGCGTTGTAATGGTATGCGTGGTAATGCCTGCGTTGTAGTAGTAGTGCGTGGTAAAAACTTTGTTGTAAACGTTGTATACCCCCCGGGAGAGGCTACAAGCCTGTATCTGGCATCCACTCACTCTGCCTCTTGGGTCTCTGCGTGATATGGTCTTAGGGCCTATGGAATACAGGGATTCACTGGCCGTTCTCATGACCTCCCTTGTGACCCCCATGTTCAGCACCCTCCGCCGCCAGTCGGGGCCGCTCCTCTCCATGCCTCTTGGGGCCTTGTCCTGTGGATCGTGTCTTGGCCGCGAGGGCTCCTGTGTCAGCCGGGTCTCGTGAGTAATCTCCCGTCCCGTGGGCTGCTGCTGCCTTTAAAAGGTGTAGATAGACTGTGCCCAACTCCTCTTGGCACCTCGGCACCTCTCTTGAATGGTCGCGACCCGCTTTCACCTCCGGCCTGGCCAGTTTGTTGTTGCAGAGACTCCGACCAGCCTCTCATGTCTCCGGAATCCACTCAATACCACGGGCCATCCACAGGGGGCTCCCCCTGATTGGGTCTCCAGGACTCGCCCTCTGGGTCTCTGGGACAGCACGTCGTCCGGGCACCGCAGCAAGCTGATCTTCTGAAAGGGGAAGATCGAATGGGCCCCTAAGAATCACACACACTGGCTGTGTCTGGATCGGAAAGCGTCCTGTGTTTAGTGGGTCCCCGCAACACCCCTCTCCTGTTCACAAGTTGCCGCAACCTCCCTGTCGTAAGCACTCTTCGCCTGATTCCCCTTATGCTTCGTCGTGGCCCCGGCTACTCACGGCCCGCTGCTGTTTCCGGATGGATCAGGTCACCACGGTAAGGCAGCAGCCTCGTTCGTCAGTTCTCCGACGGCGGCGCTCACCACTTGCCCTCTGCCGGAAAATTGCTCTCTCTTGGGTCTCCAGACATCACCCCTAGTGCCTCCACCAAGAGGTCTTGCTTGGTCACCCTTTCACAGTGACTGGGCTCCTGGGAGAAAGCCTTAAAATCGAGGCTGCCGCAGAGGGACTGTTTTTGTGTCCTCTCACGTCGCCATCTTGGCCATGCCCCCTTGAGTTTATTTTTGAATAAGCGCAGGCTCACATTTTCCTTTTCAAGTTACTCTGTTAAAAAAAAAAAAAAGGGAAGGCTGTGTTTAGTTTACATTATTATCATCAGCCTGCAGATAACAGGACCTGATAATGAGCAGTGCTCAGTCAGATTTATATGATTCAGTAAAGGGGGTGGTGATGGACCGAGTATCTGAATTAAGCAGAATACTCGTACCCCGTCAACAGATCAGGGCTTGATCCATCACCGTTTTTTAGCTCACTGCACCATCCCAGCACAGAACCTGGCTACATGCAAATTAGTCTGTCCCTGGCCCAGTGCATCATGGGAACAGGGCAGACCAAACTACCAAGCCAATTCTTTTACTGGAAAGGAAACAAGCTTCCGGGGACCGGTTTCTGGCATTACAGCCGTCTTCGGCCCGGCTTGCTTGAATCCTGATGGTGCAGTGAGCAAGGGACTCATGTCTGAGCATACCCTTCCACGCTTATGGTGGACAAAACGATTCAGTAAAGGGGGTGGTGATGGACAGAGTATCTGAATTAAGCAGAATACTCGTACCCCGTCAACAGATCAGGGCTTGATCCATCACCGTTTTTTAGCTCACTGCACCATCCCAGCTCAGAACCTGGCTACATGCAAATTAGTCTGTCCCTGGCCCAGTGCATCATGGGAACAGGGCAGACCAAACTACCAAGCCAATTCTTTTACTGGAAAGGAAACAAGCTTCCGGGGACCGGTTTTTGGCATTACAGCCGTCTTCGGCCCAGCTTGCTTGAATCCTGATGGTGCAGTGAGCAAGGGACTCATGTCTGAGCATACCCTTCCACGCTTATGGTGGACAAAACGATTCAGTAAAGGGGGTGGTGATGGACAGAGTATCTGAATTAAGCAGAATACTCGTACCCCGTCAACAGATCAGGGCTTGATCCATCACCGTTTTTTAGCTCACTGCACCATCCCAGCTCAGAACCTGGCTACATGCAAATTAGTCTGTCCCTGGCCCAGCGCATCATGGGAACAGGGCAGACCAAACTACCAAGCCAATTCTTTTACTGGAAAGGAAACAAGCTTCCGGGGACCGGTTTCTGGCATTACAGCCGTCTTCGGCCCGGCTTGCTTGAATCCTGATGGTGCAGTGAGCAAGGGACTCATGTCTGAGCATACCCTTCCACGCTTATGGTGGACAAAACGATTCAGTAAAGGGGATGGTGATGGACAGAGTATCTGAATTAAGCAGACCACTCGTACCCCGTCAACAGATCAGGGCTTGATCCATCACGTTTTTTAGCTCACTGCACCATCCCAGCTCAGAACCTGGCTACATGCAAATTAGTCTGTCCCTGGCCCAGTGCATCATGGGAACAGGGCAGACCAAACTACCAAGCCAATTCTTTTACTGGAAAGGAAACAAGCTTCCGGGGACCGGTTTCTGGCATTACAGCCGTCTTCAGCCCGGCTTGCTTGAATCCTGATTGGCTTGGTAGTTTGGTCTGCCCTGTTCCCATGATGCACTGGGCCAGGGTCAGACTAATTTGCATATAGCCAAGTTCTGAGCTGGGATGGTGCAGTGAGCTAAAAAACGGTGATGGATCAAGCCCTGATCTTTGGACTGGGTAAGAGTGGTCTGCTTAAATCAGACACTCTGTTCATCACCACCCCCTTTTCTGAATCATTTTTGTCCACCATAAGCGTGGAAGGGTATACTCAGATGTGAGTCCCTAGCTCATTGCACCATCAGGATTCAAGCAAGCCGGGCCGAAGACAGCTGAAATGCCAGAAGCCGGTCCCCGGTAGCTTGTTTCCTTCCCAGTATAAGAATTGGCTTGGTAGTTTGGTCTGCCCTGTTCCCATGATGCACTGGGCCAGGGTCAGACTAATTTGCATATAGCCAAGTTCTGAGCTGGGATGGTGCAGTGAGCTAAAAAACGGTGATGGATCAAGCCCTGATCTTTGGACTGGGTAAGAGTGGTCTGCTTAAATCAGACACTCTGGTCATCACCACCCCCTTTTCTGAATCATTTTTGTCCACCATAAGCGTGGAAGGGTACACTCAGATGTGAGTCCCTAGCTCATTGCACCATCAGGATTCAAGCAAGCCGGGCCCGAAGACGGCTGAAATGCCAGAAACCGGTCCCCGGTAGCTTGTTTCCTTCCCAGTATAAGAATTTGCTTGGTAGTTTGGTCTGCCCTGTTCCCATGATGCACTGGGCCAGGGTCAGACTAATTTGCATATAGCCAAGTTCTGAGCTGGGATGGTGCAGTGAGCTAAAAAACGGTGATGGATCAAGCCCTGATCTTTGGACTGGGTAAGAGTGGTCTGCTTAAATCAGACACTCTGTTCATCACCACCCCCTTTTCTGAATCAGTCAGATTTATGACCCAGGCTAGGGCATGGAGGTAAAAAACTGAAGCTCTGAGCTTTTTAACTCTTAACCAGAAGTCCTTGTCAACTCAATATTGGAGCATGGAACAACATTTTGTTTCTGATTGCTTATAATTGGGAGAAAATGAAAATGAAAAGTTACCTTAATAATTAAGTTAACAATACATTTTATTTTTCTCCCATTTCAAAGGATTGTATTTACAAACAGAAGGCCTCATGCTCCCAGTAGTCAGTCGACACTGTCCCATATGTATCACTGAAAATACAGTCACTTTGTTAAGTGGGAGAAATTTAAAGTGCAGAAACATAATCCAAACATTTTGAAGAGTATTTGTGTGCACTTTAAACTTCTCCCATTATAAAAAAAATGGTTCTAGGTTTCTTTTATACATGTAATGGTAGCATCACAAAAAGATGATGGACGGAATACTGAACATTGTCAAACATTCACCGTAGACAAAGATCTGTGCTAAATTGCTTGTTTTCTCGCTCATCATGCCACCCCAGTTTGGACCCAGCCATATGCAAATTAGTCTTGACCCTGTTCCTCATGGGAACAGTCCAGCCAAACTGCCACACGAGCCCTCTCTGGACCGGAAATAACCATCCTGGTACCAGTTTTGGGGTCTCACCTCTCATCATCCAGGCTAGCTTGAATCCAATGGCACAGTGAGCATGGGTATACCCTTCCACTTAGGGCAACTATAGCAACACAAAAAGATGACGGATGGAATGCTGAACATTGTTCGTTCTCAAGCTAGCCTGGCGGATCCCCCAAAACCAGTCCCTGGATGCTTGATCCGGTACAGGGAGGACCTCGCCTGGCAGTTCAGGCTGGACTCTTTTATTTATTTTATTTATTTGCACGTTTTTATGGCGCTGCGAATCGACTCCCGGAGGAGTATCTCCGCGCCTTTGGCAGCAACTAAAGAGCAGTAACTCGTCATGATCCAACTTCAGAGCCCTTAACCAGCTAATGTTTGAAAAAGGAAAGTTTTAAGTTTCTTCCTAAAAGGGAGATGTTCCCTGCATACCCTGATTTCCCTAGGGAGTTGATTCCACAACTTCGGGCCGGCTACAGAAAGGGCCCTACCCCCCTTTCTAGCTTTCAATGCCCTAGGAACACATAACAATTCCTGATCTCCTGATCTCAAAGATCTAGATGGAACATAAGGGATGAACTTTTCAGTGAGGTAACCAGGACCATTGCCCATAAGGCATTTATGGATGACGCAACAGATCTTAAACATCACCCTCTGCCTCACCGGAAGCCAATGTAGTTTGGCCAACAATGGTTTTGAGGGAGTACGAGGCGGGGCATTTAGAACTAGTCGTGCGGCAGTATTTTGCACAACTTGTAATCTATCCAAAATACCCTCATTAGCACCCAACAACAGACCATTGCAGTAGTCCAGCCTACTTAACACTAGTGACTGGACCAACGTTCTCCTGGTGAAATCTGGTAGCAGAGGGAATACTTTCCTGAGAAGACCAATTACATGGAAACATGAACCCACTACTTGATTGGTTTGTTGTACTAAGGTGAGCTCATGATCCAGTTTCACTCCTAGATCTTTAACCGCCGTTTTGGGTTCAGGGACGGGGCCCAGATCTTGAGGCCACCAGTCAGGAGTCCATAGACGTTTGGCCTCTCCGAAGAGCATCACCTCGGTCTTGGAGACGTTGCACTGCAAAAAATTGGCTGCCATCCAGCGTGCTACCTCCTTCATCCCCTCTTCCCATGGGGAGCAAGGTCAAGACTGATTTACATATCGCTGGGTCCAAACTGGAATGGCTTGGCAATCAAAAAAACAATAGATTTAACCAAGGTCTGTACCTGAGGGGAATGTTTGATTTGTTCAGCATTCCGTCCATCATCTGTTCTTTTTGCATTTGACGCCCTAAGTGAAACTGGTATGTTGAGTCGAGGGTCTCTTGCTTGCTGTGCCTTTGGATTCAAGCTAGACTGGCTGATGAGGGGGGATACCCTGAAACCGGTCCCAGGGTGCTTGTTTTTGGTCCAGGGAGAACCTGGCCTGGCAGTTCAGGCCGGGTGGCTCCCATTGGGAGCAGGGTCAAGACTGATATGCATATGGCTGGGTCCAAATTGGGGTGGCATGGTGAGCAAAAGAAAGATGGATTTAACCCAGATCTCTTGACTGGGGGTGATTGAAATGTTTCAGCACTCCGTCCATCATCATTTTTGTGTTTGCTATATTCTCCCCAAGTGGCCATGGGTATTTCCAGACGTGGGTCTTTTGCTCCCTGTGCCACTGGATTCAAGCTAGCCTGGCTAATGAAGGGTGATACATTGAAACTGGTTCCAGGATGCTTGTTTCCAGTCAAGGGTGGACCTGGCCTAGCAGTTCAGACTGGACTGTTTCCTTGGGGAGCAGGGTTAATACTGATTTGCATAGGGCTGGGTCCAAACTAGGGTGGCATGGTGAGCAAAAGAGAAATGGATTTAACCTAGATCTCTTGACTGTGGGTGAGTGTTTGAAATGTTTCAGCACTCCGTCCATCATCTTATTGTGTTTGCTATACATGTAACGGTGCCACCTGTGGTGAAAAGTATGTCCTGTGCCACAAGTACATACGGCATAGGCTCTCAGTCACCCATACATATATATCTCATTCATATTCACACATGTTCATACTTCCTCAAAGACCAAGCTTTCACTGACACAATTGGCAGGCCGGTCATAGTGTCCTTAGTCAATGTATTTTTTTCAAACCATAGTATTTAGCTCTATGGACATTAGCCTTAAAGTCAATGAAGCTGGGTATTGGGGTGTCTAGTAACAATGCACAAGTTGTTTAGTCTTCATTGATCAGAAGTAGCTCTTACTACAGAAAAGGTTGGAGACCCTTGCTGTAGCAACATGTAATATATTGTTTCATGTGCTTGTTTCATTAACTCTCATATTTTACCTATTGATGAACAGTACCCATTATCATTTGTACCGCACCAAGATGGCACCAACGTTTGTCGTGTAGTTTCTATAAATCTATATAGGAGCTGCACGTTTAGCAACATAAACTAAGGAATTGGAGTCCAGACTGATTCCAGACACCCCCACCGGATATGTTCGCTTGTAGACCAGCTAGCTGATCTACATGACAATCCCTTTCCATCAAGGATCGTGGAAACAGTACTGTACTTTTTGCCCAGTCACTCATGCTCACTTTGTCTCAGAGAGATACACAGAATAAATGGTGGGGACGTTTTCAATAAGTATTTATTGAACCAGTGTCATTCTAGTGTAAAATATGTGTGCTGCAACAACCATGAGACAGAAACAGATATATACGATTACCAGCACAAACAGATTAAATAAAAGGTAGAACTCTACCATAGTGCTAAAACATTGAATACATGCAGGCATATTAATACATGACAGTAGTAATGTATACCCCTATGATGCAACCCTAAATAGATGTACCTAAGTGTACCTAGTATGTATGTAGGAGCATAGCCAAGAATCCCCCTAGGAAAGAGCCAACTCCATTACCTGATGTGAGAGAGCGTAGGACCCCGTCATGGTCTCAAATTGAACACCCTGCGAAGGATGTCAGACCACTGCGTGCTGGAATATCTGCGTGCAGAGACCTCAGCGTCTCGTGTCAGCATGAAAGTCTAGCATGGAAGACTTTCTTCTCTGGCTCGCCCAGTGAAGATGTGGTGCTTATATACCAAAAAGGTACCCTCAGGGGCTCTACCTAGATGTGTCATGGTAGTGAGGGCATGTCGACCAAGAATGACGATAGTGATGACCCTTATACAAAGTTAATATGCAGAAGATGGTAATCCTGCTGTGATACTGACAATTCTCATGCATAATTAATGAGGCTAGTTTTTGGAGAAAACCACACGAAATTTATGCAGCACCTAACTAGGTAAAAGGTCAGCACCAAACCCATTATGTGGAACAATGGTAGGACGAATATAGGTAAATGGTCATGTAACTACCTAGGCTTATATTGGGTTCATTGGGGTTCATAACACATTGTCACTGTGAGCACAGCACTTTGAGTCTGTTTTTTATGTTCACTTTATTCTGTATATACACTGTGATGTTCTCTCATGTGAGCAAGGTCATTCTTGGCCGAAATGTGCCATGTTGGAGTAAAGCCTTTATCCACGTCTTCTTGGGTGAGTGTCTATTTTTTCGGAGTCTTTTGCATATTTATGCCGGGTTGCTCGTCCGGCTTCACGTCTTAGAACTTTTGTAACTTGAGCTTGTTTATCTTGTGATTGATTGAAAATCTGTTGTCTATGCTATGTCTAGTGTTGTCCAATAAGTGTGATATAATACATGTAATACATGTGCTTTAATAAGTGTGATCTATGTAAACATTGGTTTAATGTATGTCTGTGATAACCATTGAGATTTAAAAAAAAAATGGACTTTGCAAATTTTATTGAAAGCAAAGAAAAAAATATGTTTTTTCGGTCATAATGATTTTCACGTATTATCAGACGGAATAAATGTGACTAAGTATCAATATTGGCATGTGTGTTTTTGTGAGCTTAATATTGTTGGCCTTGCCTTACTGATTAAGGACCATAACCCTCTATAGTTGATCATATGTGAGGTCATAAACAGTTTATGGCAGAGGCGCAAGCTATAGTTTTGTTTTTTAAATATGCATTTTCATATATAGACCATCACTAACAAACTGATAGGTATTACAGTAACATGACACAACACACAAATAACATGGCACTCGTTGAAAACCAATGGCACATTTTCATGATACATAGCATCCCATGTATCACCTGTGCCCAAATATAGCAAAGTGCAGCAGCTAGTGCGCCCTGCAGAAGTCCAGGTACTTTTGGGGGTCGTGAAAGACATCCAGACCTATTAAAAATAATACAACCTCAACAGAAAACTTGTTTAACACCACTGTTAATGGGTGGGGGGGCATACCAGTTTGACAATACCACAGGATTTATAACAGGATGAGGGGAAGGCCGAGGACCCAACGGAACCACACATGACTGGGCGATCCACTCTCTGCCGATGGGGGACCCTCAGCTTCGGGGGCAACCTGTCTATCCTGCAGCTTGAGCACATACGTATCCCACAGCATGGTGATGCCAGCTCCGCCTCACTGGTGAGCATACCGGGATACCACATACAAGCATACCACTGCCCATTAGTGGACTCTCCTGACCCAGACTGTCTTCAACAGAGGAGCGGCCGCCTTCCAGGCCATCGCTATCTGGTGCTTAAACAAAATCATGACTAAATCCATGAACTTCATTTAATGTCTTTAGGTCTCGTAGAGAGACCTTTTACCATCCATCCACAAAGCTGACTTTTTACGATGAGGATTTTCAACAGTTCACGTGAATCCCAATCACGTGACCTGCTCTCATGCACAAACCTTCCCCCTGCCAGCAGCCTTTCTCCCTTCACAGCCATCTGTTCCTCTCTCCACGCCATCACTTATTCACGGCCGTCCTAATTGCTTTTTTTTTCAGCCTGGCTACTTCAAAGGGTTCGGGTTCGGGTTCGGCTGCCCCGCCCCCTGCAATGCCGAGACCTTCTTTTGCGTTTCTGAGTGCTGCGCTCTGACAACTTCAGGTAAAGTCCGCGCTTTCATTTCACGGCCGTTTTTTTGCGGCCGCCAATGCTTGTTTTATGTCTCCCCACCCCGCTCCGAGATCGATTCACGGCACTTCCTATGTGAATTCGATGCTTTGACTTGTTTAGGTTTCTTATTTATGTTACTTGTCCAATATCTCAGCTCCTCTTCTCTTCACTTGTTTTATGTAGGTTTTACTTTCCTTCCTAACACGGGGCCCTCTTTTCTCCATGTATGGTTTAAGTAAAAAGAAACTTCCCTATACCTGATTTCTAGTTATTAGAGTTTTTCTAGACTTTCCCTTGTTTTTCAGGTCTCTGTAACAGGTCTCTTTTTAGGTCTCAAATATACAGCACATGCACAGTGTCTTTGAGGCATGCTGGTTACAGTTTGTGGTTACAGCCTACCCATAGGCTTACTATTTGTTTGCTTCAACATTACGCTCATATCGTTCGCTCCACTGTGTCATGGCATGTATGCGCTTTGCCTCTTCTTGAGTTTGGCCCTCCCCTAGAACATGGGCCAAGTATTTGTGTACATTCACTGCTCCACTTTTTAGAGCTACTTTAACCCCTTGCATGCTGCGGATGGGGGCCGTCATCAGCATGCAAGGGGTTAATTGTGCTTATGCACTCCATATGAGGGCTTGTGGTCATTTCCCCTTCCACCCGCACCCATTTGTGTTGTCTCTTTTCGGTCTCAACCCCGTCCCCCCCCCCACCCGTCTGCTTCGGCGCTGATTTGAGTTTTTGCAGTTCACAGAAGTGCAAGTGTTTGCAGTTCTGTCTCGCCCTCCAGCCGCCGCTTTCCAAGTGCTTTTACCATCCTTGTCTCGCCGGCTAAGGTGTTGCATTCCAGTCCCTTTGTATTTCATTCCAGGATAGCCCTCACACTACTACCAGTCTCTGGTAGAGCGTGGTCTCCCCGCTGCTAGGGGAATAGGTGCTAAGTCCACAGACCCCATCAAAACACCCGCCGCCGGGGACCGACTGTGCCCTTCAAGCCGAGGCATCCACCTGCTGAAGAAGACATCCTGGAAGTTCGCGAGTGCACATTTGTGCCACCGGGACTAAATTTAGACACAAATCTGTAATGATCCATAATATACAGACAGCATTTATTTAGCTTACATCCGATCCTTTCATGTGAGCCACCGACGGCAAAGGTGCACCGGTCCAGACTCTTCTTCATAAGAAACGCAGACCAGCCCTTAATCGAAACATCTGGTCTAAAGTGTGTAGCTGCTGCTTCAGATTTTCCCAGGGCAACGGTTTGATCTTCCCAAACCCCCTTCCACTCCACCACACAACCCAGCGCCGATCAAAGTCCTGCTTCTTGTCAGTGTATTTAACAAAGTATTTTGTGAATCCCAAAAGTTATGTTGCATAAAATATACATATTATAATATATAAAGGCATCTGTCTCATTTAATATATGAGCAACCCATTATGTTTTATATTGCCACAGTGCTTTGCATGCTGAGAATTTTCAGCGCTCTCCAGTTTCCCAGTTCAATGCCCGAGTAGCATATCCAGTCCTTTTAGGTCTTAAACAGACTTTACCCAACTGTTCCCTCAGCCGCACTCCACCCACACCTTTGAAGTGAAGCTTAGCTTCACTTCAAAGGCCCCTGCTGCTTCACACCCTCATCGCCACTCTCCCCACTCCGCCCCCTCCCCTGCCCGCCGTGTCGCATTTCTCCTCCCTCCTCCCCACAGCAATGCCCTCCGTCTTGTTTAATTATTTGTCACTGCTGTGTGCAGCCCAAAGCACAGTTGCTTCATTTCGTCTATTAAACCTTTCTGAATTTAACTGTGTTCTTATATGTCCCCTTATTTTGTATTTGCAAATCTACTGAAAGAAACCCCTTTAGAAAGAAAATTAATACAATTTTACAGACGTTGTAAGCTTAATAGTTGCCTATATTGTATATAACGCGCCACAATTTAACCTAGACATCCCACTGCGCACTCTCCCACCTGTCTTTAAACATTTGTGCATTGCTTTAGCCCTAAATAGTATCCTCAGACCGTGTCATCAGTACATGTTGAGGTACGGCCTCTTTTCATGTTGAACCTAGCCTGTATATTTGTAGAGCATATATGTTCTGCCCAATCTGTACCTTCGTGCTTTTGAAGTGAAGCTTAGCTTCACTTCAAAGACCCCTGCTGCTTCACACCCTCATCGCCGCTCTCCCCACTCCGCCCCCTCCCCTGCCCGCCGTGTCGCATTTCTCCTCCCATCCTCCCAACCCTCTCACCCTCCCAACCCTCTAACCCTCACACACCATCACACCCTCGCCCTCACCCTCACACCCCGCCCTCACCCTCACACACCCTCACACACCCTCACACACCCTCACTCACCCTCACTCACCCTCACTCACCCTCACACACCTTCACTCACCCTCACTCACTCACCCTCACTCACCCTCATACACCCTCACCAGCATAGCATAACAAAACATAGCGTAGCATAACAAAACAAAACATAGCATAGCATAACAAAAAAAGCATAGGATACACACCCCCTCACCGTCTCACCCTCACCCTCACACCCTCACCCTCATTCACCCACCCTCACTCCCCCTCACCCACCCTCACTCACCCACCCTCACTCACTCACCCACCCTCACTCACCCTCACCAGCATAGCATAACAAAACATAGCATAGCATAACAAAACAAAGCATAGGATAGGAAAACAAAGCATAGCATAGCATAACAAAACAAAACCTAGCATAGCAAAACACAACAAAGCATAGCATAACAAAACACAACAAAACATACCATAGCATAACAAAACAAAGCATAGCAAAACAAAACATAGCATAGTATAACAAAGAATAGCATAACAAAACATAGCATAACAAAACATAGCAAAACACAACAAACCATAGCATAACAAACCATAGCATAACAAACCATAGCATAACAAAACATAGCATAACAAAACATAGCAAAACACAACAAACCATTGCATAACAAAACACACCAAAACATAGCATACATAACAAAACATAGCATAGCAAAACATAGCATAGCATAACAAAACACAACAAAGCATAGCATAGCATAACAAAACACAACATAGCCTAGCATAACAAAACAAAGTTTAGCATAGCATAACAAAACATAGCATAACAAAGCATAGCATAGCATAACAAAACACAACATAGCATAGCATAACAAAACAAAGTTTAGCATAGCATAACAAAACATAGCATAACAAAGCATAGCATAACAAAACATAGCATAAAAAAACAAAGCATAGCATAATAAAACATAACAAAACATAGCATAGCATAACAAAACATAGCATCGCATAACAACGCATAGCATAGCAAAACATAGCATAGCATAACAAAACATCGCATAACAAAGCATAGCCTAGCAAAACACAACAAAACATAGCATAGCATAACAAAACACAACAAAACATAGCATAGCATAACAAATCAAAGCATAGCATAACAAAACAAAGCATAGGATAGCAAAACAAAACATAGCATAGCATAACAAAACATAGCATAACATAACAAAACATAGCATAACAAAACACAACAACACATAGCATAACAAAACACAACAAAACAGCATAGCTTAACAAAACACAACAAAACATAGCATGGCTTAACAAAACATAACAAAACATATAATAGCATAGCAAAACACAGCATAGCATACCAAACAAAGCAAAACATAGCATAGCATAGCATAACAAAACATAGCATAGCAAAACAAATCATAGCATAATAAAACGCAACAAAACATAGCATAGCATAACAAAGCATAACAAAGCATAGCAGAGCAAAACATAGCATAGCATAACAAAACATAGCATAGCAAAACAAAGCATAGCCTAGCAAAACACAACAAAACATAGCATAACAAAACACAATAAAACATAGCATTGCATAACAAAACAAAGCATAGGATAGCAAAACTAAACATAGCATAGCATAACAAAACAAAGCATAGGATAGCAAAACATAGCATAACAAAACACAACAACACATAGCATATCAAAACAGCTTAGCTTAACAAAACACAACAAAACATAGCATAGATTAACAAAACATAACAAAACATATAATAGCATAGCAAAACACGACATAGCATACCAACACAACAAAACATAGCATACCATTGCATAACAAAACATAGTATAGCAAAACAAAGCATAGCATAATAAAACACAACAAAACATAGCATAGCATAACAAAACATAGCATAGCAGAGCAAAACATAGCATAGCATAACAAAGCATAGCATAACAAAACATAGCATAGCATAACATAGCATAGCATAGCAAATCATAGCATAGCATAACAAAAACATAGCATAGCATAACAAAACAGCATAGCATAACAAATCAAAGCATAGGACAGCACAGCATAGCATAACAAAACAAAACATAGGATAGCAAAACAAAACATAGCATAGCATACAGCATCACTCAGCACCACCACAGCATCACTCAGTGGCACCACAACATCACTGAGCTCCACCACAGCATCAATCTGTGCAACCATTCAACAACAACTGGTTCAAATATGTTATCTGAATGTTTCAAGCTTTATTACAAATGTAACAAAAAGATGTTAATATTTCACTTCTGTTCTTGGATTTTCGTCACAATAAAATACACTGAACATAATCTTCACAAATGTTATTTACAAAAGTTTAAGCTATTGCCATTATAAAAACCATTGTTATTTGTAATATCAATACATGTAAGTCACGTAAATACAACACATACTGCATTACATATGCTATAGGTGTCACATTTGCGAAAGTTATAACTATTAGCATTGTAAATGACAAAGCTATTAATTTCGCTATTTTCAAAAACAAAACATAAATAAAAAATGTGTCATTTACAATACCAATAGCTCAAACTTTCCTAATACGAGACCTATTGCATTGAAAATGCTTGTTTTTTGTTGTTGTCCTAACCGTTATCCCCAATACACACATTTTGGGGTAGGGGGCCAACAGTATCTCAACCACTTCAGATATAGCCTTCACCGCTCTCATCCACAACTGTGCTAGCACCAGTTACCCCCATACCATGTGGAGAAATGTTGTATAAGGTTGTCTGCACCACAGGTATTCAGATGAGGAGCGGGGAACATCTCATGCATTTGAGAGGCATGAGGTAGACCAGGTGCAGATAGTTAAACTCACCCCTAAAATGAGGTAAAAAGTCTGGGCTTTTGGCTTGGCAATGAGCTTTCATTGGTAATTCAAGTAAAAAAACTGGTGGCAACATACTTCGGCATGCTGAGAACTCTGAGAAAGCTGTTGAGATGGCTACTGGAACCTTCATGTAGGATAGTGGTATAGTGATTAGTCATATCGCAACTTGATTATGGGAACTCCTTGTACCTGGAAAGCCTAAGATCAGTCATAAAAAGACTCCTGGTTCTTCAGAGTGCCGCAGTCCGCATACTACAGAAAATGGTTCTGTAGTTTCTGACCTCCACAGCCAGGCCAGGATGAGGTCTGGCTTATTGCCCTCAGCATGTTATCGGGCAAGATAGGTCTTGTAGTTGACATTGCTAAATTGGTGTCTGCAGATTCAAAGTTAGGATTTGTGTGACTTTCCCCACCAGCCAGAGACAAACAGCGGACTCTGATCAGACAGTGTCCTCCCCAGATATTCTGAGCTGACCACCTTGAGCCATCGCTTCTAAAAATGTAATCGTGTAAGTACATTGTTAACCTGGGCCCCGAGCACAATAAGTAAACTCAGCCTCCTACGGATGGCCCCACCTCTACACATCATGCAGCTGTACTGCCACTGTCCATCGTCAGAACATCTGCATCACACTAATACCCCGTGTACCCTGGAAGGGGGCATCGAGCGATCTGCCTGAAATCAACCCTTCGAACCACGGCACTTGAGGATCATTCAGCAAGGCTGGGGACAGAGCATCAAAAAATTCCTGTTGGTGTGCATTGGGAGCATGTACCGCCACTGCTGACAATGGTCTGCCTTCTAACTCTTCTTCCAGATGTAAATACTGCCCTTTAGAGTCAGATAGAACCTTGGTATGCACAAAGGGTACTCCTGGGGCTTACCAAATAGGAACCCCATGAGCATAGGCCAAGAATCAAGTCCGAAACTTCTGCCCCTTTCACCCATTATATAAACAACCACCAAAGATTGCCAATACTGCTGTTAGGTTATAACTAAATCTGAAAGATATTGTGCAGATATACCATCAAACCATTTAAAGCTTCTTAATTGCTTTTTTTATTTTGTTATATACATTATTAAATGCTTTTGAACAAGTACATGATACAATTTTGTATCTCAATACACATGCCTATGTACAATTTTCTACAACTACACACGCCATACACTATCTAAATTTACAATTTTACAAAAAAGAGGGGGGAAAAAACAAAAGAAAAGATTAATAACACCTCTCATTCACACACACATATGCATACCAAACTACTTTTACACTAAATGACACTTCTAATTACATTCTATATACATTTCATTTTGTCCTATTTGACACATTTGATTTTGTGTAAAACATAAACAATTCAATATTTTCAAAGCCAGTTGTTAAAAGCTGTTTGTTTGATATTCCAAGGTCTACGCGTTTCGAACCTAGTGGCTTCAGGTTCTCATCAGGACCAAACTCACTTTCCAAAGAGCTTGCCTTTCTTTAAATGTATCCAATTAATGACCAATTCGATTCACCATTAGGGGGGCGTGTATCATGGTGCGACGCCAACAGTTTTCTTCGTCTGCACTCTTGCCTCTAAACGATGTCTGGCAGTGTCCTCCCACTGGGTTAGGTTGTGCTACAGAGGGGATGAGTCTTCGCGTTTCTGAGTTCGCCACTGACAGTGTCTTGGAGAAAAGAAACCAAGAACTTGGAATACAGTCCTCCGTCTGCGAGCTTTGGGTGAACTCAGAAACGCGAAGACTCATCCCCTCGGTAGCACAATGTTGTGATGTTTCCGAATCAGCTTCTCATACCATCTTCTGCGATACTGACCTCCGCCTCCACAATGAGGCCGCCCACATCTAGCAGAGGCCCTCCATTCCACTGCCGTTATGAAGCAGTGAGGTATCAAGATAATGCAGGATTAGGTCCGTCAGGACGGGAGCCACTGGCTCTTACACTCTGTTGGCCTTCTGTCCCACTTTGTGAATTGTTGTGTAACATTTCTTATATCTAACCACAAGTAAATACTAGACCTCTGTCCGGCTGGACACGTCCAAATAATATAGCGATGACTGAGTCTATATTTATTCTTCTCGTAATTTTCCCTAAAGGGACCACTGTTGTCTGAATGGCCTACTTGCAGGGCCACAGCCCCTCTTTTTTACTGCTAGTTGTTTGCGTTCAGCTCTTTGAAATACCTGGAAGCACAAGCTTTAACTTTGATGGTTTCAAGTTGTCCTGCAAGCAACAGCAAACAAAAAGTACCACAATCCGCATGCAAGTATTGCTAAAGATCACTAATCAAGAAATCAGGGAAGCCACAAGTGACAGTGTGTGCACTGTCTAAGACAAGACCTAAAACACAAGTAACACACTCAACTTCATCCTGTTGCTATTTCTTTGTCTGGGTAGAATGCATTGTTATGAACTCTATAGCACGTTGATGCATTTCTGAGCTAAAAATCACAAAATCTAATTTGTTCTTTAATTACTGGGGCAAAATGTCCTCAAACAATAAGATATGATCCCCATACTGAGAAGTCAGTCATTTCATGACTTGGAAGGCAATTTCTCTAAAGAATGGCACACTCAAAGCCAACAAGCCAAGGGCTCCAGCGATTTGACTGAAAGGTACACAGTGGAAGAGCTTGGTGGGTACCCTTGCCTATCCCAAAAGGTGTGGACATACTGACATTAACCTGAACCCTAATAACATGTTTAGTATAATAGAGCTCTATCATGTCACTCAAATACTTATCTATCCCCATTCTGTGGAGAACCGCAAATAGATGGGACCATTCAATCAAACTGAACGCCTTCTTGGCATCTAAGACTGCGTCTAATTAGGTCTAATTTGGTTTATAAGTGTGAATAATACTCCCAAATTATGTGACAATTTCCTACCAGTGATGAATCCAGCTTGATCCAGACGTCCTAATTTTTTTACTAAAGGGTAAAGTCTAGTAGCAATTACAAGGGATAACATTTTATTGTCTAAATCTAGAAGCAAGAGTGGACAGTAGGATCCCCATTCATGTCATTCTTATGAGACTTGTATAACTGACCCTAGACATACGTAAAAGTCTCCTTAGTTCCAATAGTGCTGAATAGACTTCTAGTAAGCGTGAGCCTAGCAAGTCTTTACATTCTTTACAAATTTGTCTCTGAGGTTATCAGACGCCATTTCTTTTCCACTAGCAAGATGTCAAGCGCATCCTTAATCTCCACAGTTTTAAGGGTTTCTAGTAGCAGCTTTTTATAAGCATCATCAGACCAGCCAGGGCCATCCTGACTTGATAAGGAATTACTTGTGCATCCCTGTTTAATTATCTAGTTGTAGGTCTCAGTATCAAAGTCCATGAAACACCTCTGGATATCCTCACTGGTGCTGCCCATTTTACTGTTCTCAGCATGTATAGTTATTATTGTGTTTTGCCAATTATTCTGCTGCATGAGCCATGCTAACATTCTCCTGGAGCATTGTCCCTCACCATACATTCTTCATTTGCAGGTTTTTACCTAAATATGTTACTTCACAGTCAGGTATTTATTAAAAGAGGGATTTGTTTATCTCAATGAGGAGCTTTTATCCTCACTTTTTGTTTCCTATTTCCCCTAGTCTGAAATTGACTGTTCTAGTTGGACCAACTGAAATTAGATAGACTTTGGGACTATTGCCTGTTTTGAAATGGGAGTCCCATTAGTATGCACTTTAAGCACTTCCTACTCCATGTGATATCTAGGTACTAATCCTACATTTCTTTCAAAATAGTCTACTATTGATGCTTTCAGGTCTGACACTGTGTGCTCCAGAGCCTCTGAGGTAATCCTCCAGAAGCGGTGCCTCTGCAGAGCAATCAGAACTTAACGGCACAACAATTCTGAGGCATGGGGGGATATTCTCAAGAACGTGTGATAATTACCGCAAAATTTGCTTAACGCAACTCTTCACATCGCCGTCTATCGCGGGAAAATAACGCCCTGTTAACATAGTATTCTCAACACGGTGGTACCATGCCATAGTCACACGATAACAAGTCAAATGAACGTGTTAAAATTAACGTGACGCCAAAACAACGTGAAACACGAACGCAAAAATAGTTGCGATGAGTCCAATCGCAACACAAAAATCAGCAATAACCAGCGACAGGCCTGCAATTCCCACTATCATGCGGGAAAATGCACTATGAAAGCAGAGTGAAAAAACGGTGAGATGACAATGTACAAGCACAACCCCACATCCGTGACGTAGAACAAATGACCATTGTCCCGCATCAAATAGGCATCTCCTCAAAAACAGTCAAAATGTACATTGACATGCAGTCTGGATCTAAACTGCACCAATGTGGAAACATACATGGAACACACTGTGAAACCGCATCTCCACTTCATATCGCAGAGGGATAATCAACACCTCCTGCACACAGACGTGTCATGTCCATGATCAATCAATTATGAAAGCATGGACGAATGTAGGGGCAGTGACTCCCCCTTATGTACATGTTGCCCATGTTGTGGGACTTGAGTCACAGGGTGCATCCCTGCATTATGGTGGCTCAAATCTGACCCCAAAAGAAGCCCTTTTGTCACTTGTATGTCACAAATGACAGCCAATATATAATGATTTGGGACACATGTGAAACGCCAAAGAGTGGGATTCCGTACTAACTGTGACACACAGAACTGGCAGTTCGAATACGTGACACCCTAAACAGCCTTTCTGCACAGAGATGACACACCCACCATCCATTAACAAATTATAAAATTGTTAGCAGTACATGTCACACTCACACTTGTCTGTGTGATGTGCTTGTACAGATGAGTGAAATGCACTCAAGGAATGTGTGTGTAATTCCTTTATTTGCACATGCTGTGCCTGTGGTCATTTCGTACTGTCCCATGATTGCTAAGGACTGTCACAATGTAAACGTGCTCAAGTGAAGAAATTGTCAATGATGGTGTTCCTACGGGCTATTCCTGCTGCTGCTGCAGTGGGGTGCGGTACATCTGCCTCATCTTCATCATCATCGTCTGGTGCATCTGGCACTTTTATCCATGGGGCATTGCTGCATACACATATGTTGTGCAACACACAACATGCAACGATCATCTTGCACACGATGTCTGGGCTGTACAGGAGCCTTCCACCTGTGATGTCCAGGCACCTGAAATATCACTTCAACACACGAAATGTGCGTTCCACGATGCCCCTGGTGTGTTTGTGGGCCAAATTGTACTGCCTCTGGGCCTGTGTGTTTGGGACTCGGAGGGGTGTCATCATCCAAGTGCAGAGTGCATATCCTTGATCACCTGTGACAGTGCAGAGAGACATGAGTCAATACTTCGTACTGCATGATGTGTTGGCAGGCTCACTGGTTCATTGGGTGTGATATGTGTGACATAATGATTCCTGTATCACATGTGCTGCTTGTTGCATCAATGTGTATTACGTAGCCTCACTGCTGCTCCTCCCTCCCCCTAGCCTATTCACTAGTGTGCACAGCGTGGTTGCATCACTTGCACACCATTGTCATGCCTGTCTGCGCATGTCCACAAGCCTGACAACGACACAGTGATGTTGTGCGCTCAAGGTGGGCGGCCACGTGTGTGTAGGCCTATAGTAAGGACCGGGCGGACACAGATGTAGAGTTCATGCCTGGCTGAACTCGCCATGCGGTTGAAGGTAGGCTTTTGGCTTATGCTGCGGTAATAGCGCCTCACACAACAGTTGGCATGTCTGATCCCTGACCCAGAGCGGGCTTGCGCTCTCTCATTTACCCCTTCGGCCGAGCCCGCACTCCTGGGGCATGCTACATAGCAACATTGTCCATTGCGGGACGGGTGGCGAAGACACTACAACAGAGACACACGCATTAGTTACTTCCTTGGCAAGGCCTAAACTTAACCACGCCCAGAGCCACGTGTTGAACAACCACACCCCTATGCTGTACTGCCGTACGCCTGTCCACTCAGCTTACGCTCACAAGGTGGTACGACAGAGCTACATGTCCCAGGTCTACCCCACTGCCTGAGGTGACATGGTTGCATCCGCTGTACACAGCACAATGTAATGTGGCATGGCCCGGGGCCCTCATGCATACATAATGACCACACAGACAAACTGAGATAGTCTGTGGAACTGGCTATGGGCATGTGCGCCCAGCACCTTTTATTGCAAGGGTCACACGTCCAGTGATGCCTGTGCTGGATGGGTGTTGGATAGTGTAAGCCACCCCTAAAGGGTTGGTGCTGGCAAACAATAGAACAGTGATCAGACAATCAGAAGTTCAAAGTTCAAATAGCAAGGGTCCATGACTTGAGCTGCACAGAGTTAGTGGCTCCGGATTCACTGCGGCAGGCACAGGCAAACCGCCACGGGACTGTGACCTGCGGTGCACTGAGGTAGGGCCACAAGAGCTGAGCGGGACCTAGTTGATATCCAAGGAGAATGTTGCGGAGTGTTACGGGGAACAGTGGAAGGTGTCCTTACAGGGCATGATGCAGAAGGCAGAAGCAAGCAGAAACAGGTAATATGGAGGAGATGAATGCTACAGACTCATTGTTACCACAAAGTGAGTATTAGCTACATGATGATGAGGACAACCCCCAGGGCATATACTCAGATGCCACCAAAGTTCAACCAGTGAGTGTCCATGTATGTCAGGGAACAAACTTAGTGGCACCGTAGCTGAAAGGGTATGCAGTCTGTTATGAGGCCTGTACAGTGATATAAACTCTGCCATAAATAAATCAAGGCTCAGTTCCAATTGTGTGACCTACTCGACTGCAGTGTAGGCCAGAGGCATCAGACAGCAGGGGCACACTGCCCTGTGTCGTTGGCTTGCGATGCACAGAGTTAGTGACACCAGAGCAGTTGATGGTAGTGTTCAATCACCTCCGTGACAATGAACCTTTTTTCCTCCGGACTGAAATGCGTCTTCCTCTTACACCTCTCCTTGCGTGCAATGATATGAACTCTGCCAATGAGAAATCAAGACTCAGTTCCAAATATGTGACCTACTGGACAGGAGTGTTGGCCGATGGCAGTAGTCAGCAAGGAACCACAACCCATTGTGGTTGGAATACTATGCACAGAGTTGGAGGCACCACATCGAAGGGAGTATAGTAATATCAACTTTGACACAAAATATGTTCTCTGCCATTGTGTAATCAAGACTCAGTTCCAAATGTGTGACCTACTTGTCCGTTGTATACGCTGGTGGAGTACGTCAACAAGAAAGGATTACTGCGGGCCTGTGTCGCAGAGGCCGTGATGGTCTGATGATGCTGCCAATGTCGTGGGCCTCGGGCTTAGAGCTTGCAACTGCACCTGGTGGGCCCTCTTTGACACACGCCGGTGTTGGCAGCTGAGCAGTGAGACCTGGATGCGCAGGGGCGGGCAAGACTGGTTCGGGGACCAGCGGCCACGGCTGCGGCAAGGGCACAGGATCGCAGGCATTGCCACTCACAGCGGTGTTCTTGTGGCAAGCTGAGAGGCGCCGCCCTGGCAGACACGTTGGCCATTCCGGAAGAGAACCGTGCCCAGGGCTACATGCTTTTTATTCACACCCCTACGCTAGCCTGGCGGACGCCAGGCCAGACCACTCCACACACGCTTACAGGGGGACGTAACAAGCTACATTTTCGTCATCTTCCCCACTGGCTGGGGTGACATGGTTGCGTCCACTGTCCACTACACTACCACCACCAGCAGTTTATGTCGACATGGATATGCCTGTGATCTGCATACTGCAGTCTGTCCAGCACATCCATGCCACACTTGGCATTATGTACATTCTCGTTCATGGGTCACTTGCCTCCTTCGCACATGCCTGGTTCCCACCTCTCCCCACATTCTGCTAATGTGTGAGTGAGGAGCCATGCCGTTGATGGCTCATGAACATGGCTATCCCAGGTTACCTCAGTACGTTGTGCTGTTGTATATGGTGGGTGGGCATGTTGTTTGTGAGTTTGTAATGTGTGCATTCCCAGAGTTGTGAGTTGCATGGTTGTGGATTTGAGGTGTGTGGTGTGTTCATTTGGTATTTACCAACGAGTAGTGCATTTCCGTCGGTGCCATCCTGGAAGGGATGGTTGTTGATGACTGTTGGAAGATGTATGAATCATGCACACCGCCTTGGTAGTTTGTGATGACATTGGTGAAGAGTCCCCCGGTAGTCCACTATTGCCTGCACGTTGATGGAATGCGTGTGCTTTCTGTTGCGGTAATTATGTGCAGTGTCGGAAGGGGCACAAGTAGGACATGTGTGCTGTCAATTGCCCGCCACACGTGTGGGAAGCCAGCTATGGCGTACACTCTTTGCTTGATCTACAGCTGCTCCTGTGCAGTGTGGGGGAAGTATAGGTACAGGGGTACCAAGCTGATGATGGCATCCAGGACAGGTGTGAGGAACTTGGATAGGGCTGGCTGTGAGACTCTTCTGACTATGGCAGTTGTTGGTTGAAAGGTACCATAGGCCAACAGGTGCAGCACAGCCAGCAGCTTTGTTGAGGTGGGATGTTGGGTGTATGCTTTGTTGGTACCATCAGCCTGTGGGCAATGATGTTCAGGATGTGGAGAAAGGTTGTCCTTTTGCGCCTGTAGTGGGCAATAACATTCTCTGGTGTTAAGTCTGTGAGGCTGGTGTATTTCCTGAAGGTCCACTGTCTTTGTCTGCGCTGCCTCTGTGGTGGTCCGGGGCAGGGGTCTGGAGGGGGTGGTGGGCCCTCTTGTGGCTCCGAGATGCATGATCAGTAGCTCCATGGCATCTGTTGTTCTTCAGGTGTGGCTCTGTACTGGGCTCACTTTTCTGGTGCAGGTTGTCGCCCGACTTTACACCAGGTCAGACAAGTGTTAATTTCCTGCTGCTAAAGCGCCTTATCACCTGTTTTGGGATCTTATCGCTGATCTGGCTGGTCACTGAGAATGTTGTGGCGTGGTGCTGTCACAGCTTTTTGCACTGGAACACCTACTCTGCATATCATTAGTGTTAGTTGCCGGGGTCATCTGTGGCAATGTTTTTTGCGGCTACTATCGCAGGTAAACTGGTGGTATCAGATGTTAGCACCAGCTTCTGAATGGGGCGATACATTTATTGCCACTTTGGCTGCGATAAAGTGCTGATAACTCGTCGATGTGTCCTTGAGAATATGCCCCATGGTCGGACAAAATGCGTGTAAAGTAAGTCATATCAGAGACCCACAGAGAGAGATTTCTTTATATAAACCAATAATCTATTTGTGAAAATAAATCATGGACTGGAAAAAAGAGTAAATCATTTCTTGAGCTCAATATAGGCGTATAACAAATTATGTATTTCCATTATTCAGTGTATAGCTTTCACTGGCCCCAGAGTTTAAGTACCCAGAATGTGAGACCTATCAATTTGTTATAGTGGCAAATAAGATATTGAGATCATTATACTTCCGGCATGCATCCCACAAAGCAACAACGAATGATAGGAAGTCTACGTTTGGCACATAGCTATTACGGAGCAGTGTGGCATATTGATACTTTACCAGTATAAATCTGTCTTCTGCCTCTTTGTGTACAGAGTCAGGTTCAAAATGTAGCGTGTTGTAGTATAGCGTCTCCCCTAGAATAACAGCTAAGGGAAGTCAAGTATCTATATGGACCCCACCTTATTGTAAATGATGGGGCTAGCCTTAGATTGAGATGCAATTACACATCAATACAATGTCTATCAAGGTAAGCATTTAGTAATCATACCTTTTGCCATTATTCAGGAGCCAGAAAATTCCAATAGACTAATTTGTGCATCATTGCTATGTTCTGTTGGACTAGCTATGATTCACTGGGTGTAGTATTTCTGAATAGTGAATGTACACCAGCAAATCTGGGTTTATTCACAAATTAAAGTGGAACCCTGCTATTATCAATTGCCTCCTCTAATAATCACTTCGTATCATCTTTCTCCCACACTTATCCCTGAACTGTCAGTTAATTAGATCTCCCCTATCAAAAGGAACATTCAAACAAGAGAAATATAAGGTACTGCACACAGGACATAGGCTGGTGCCCACCTCCTGCAACAATCAGCAACAGCTAGTCTCTGCACATTCTTCGTCACTAGCGGCTTCCTGTTCTCTGCATCTAATAGGGTCGGGGGTTAGAGGAGAAAGCTGACCCCTCCACCATCCTCTGATAGGATTTTTAATGCATTTAGCCACTCCTTCTGGAGTTGTGAAGACATTCACCTTCTCATAGTGGATGATCCTTAGCCTTGCAAAACACAGCATGAAATATTTGATAATCAGAGTGCATGTTCTTTTCTTACATTCCAGAAATGCCCACCTGGCCTCCTGCACTTCAGCTGGAAATTTGGGAACAACAATAATGTTGTAACCTGGAATTTCAATTTCCCTTTTTCCCTAATTAGTCTCATTGCTGTGTTTTGGTCTAGATAATTCAGGTAGCGAGCAATGATGGGCTTGGGGGACTCTGTAGGTGGTTGGACTGCCAAGGCTCAAGGGACGCTCTCAATATTGGATGTGGGATGAAACATTGGCTTTGCCAAAAGTCAGTGAGCATTCTTCCTGTGCTAACTACAAGATTGCCGGTCTGAGGTTTCTGATAGCCCAATAACTCTAAAGTTAATGCAGCATGAGTATGCCTCCTGGTCCTCATTCTTTGATTTTTATATTCACATATATTACTACCTATGCTGCATGGTTCCACAGATGCCAAAACTCCATCTTCTAGGTCCAAAGTGGGTTGGCCTGCCATGTTAGTTCTGCTACCATGACAGTTCAGTTGCTCTCTCATTTGGTCGTGTCTATAGGTCAATGTATCTATTTTACTGTGTATGGTCTTGAGGCTGCATTTCATTTTCAACAAAGTATTTTTCATGTTGTTTTCTAAATCTGGGGTTTTATTTGGATGCTGTTTATCAATCCTCAATGGTGCAGCGCCTCTAGACATTTTAGGAGATTTGTTGTGGTCAAACATAATTTCCCCTGTTTCTGCTGTGCTTTGTTCATGGTACCCTGATTTTCAGGTACAAAAATATGTAATAGAATATTCACTGAAAGAAACAATAGTTTAAAATTGAGTTATGGTTCTGGCTGAAGAGTGTAAAACCATTGAAATTCGCCTGTTATGGTTGTGAACACACACGTTCCATAATCTCATTCAAAATGTGATTGATGATTCACAAATTATGACTTACAAGTTAAGATGGCAGAAATATACAGTGTTTTCAATAATATATGTATTTATTAGTTTTGCGATAGCAAAGACAATCCCCAAATGGTCGAATAATCAGCTGACCCATATATCCATTTTACTGAATCAACAATTGAACATTTATTTATTTTATAGATTTATAGAGCACACAGCTAACCAACTGGGTTTCCTGGCTCTGAAAGTAGGACAATACAGAAGCCACACAATGCAAATGATAGCATGGAAGATCATGCTTGGTTGTATAGGAAGGTCTTTAGCTTCTTATGGAATGTCAAGGGCAATTGACACATCATGAGTTCCAGAGGAAGGGAGTTCCACAGTTTGGGGCCTAGGTAGGAGACAGAGTGGCCACTCATACGAGCAAGATGGAATCTGGGCACAGAAAACAGGAAAAGGCTAGCTGATCTCAACCGTCGAGTGGGCACGTAAGGTTGGACCAGACTTTGTATGTAGGGAGGCCCTAAGCCATGTTTGGCGCCAAACATGTAACATAAGGCCTTAAACCCGATGGGTTTGTTCACCTTGAGCCAATAGGGTTGATGAAGTAAAGGTGAGCCTGAGGCATGTCAAGGCAACAGGAAGAGGAGGTGTGCAGCCACATTTTATATGAGTTGTAACCGGTGTACAGAGACTTTATCAACACCCAGGTACAATGCATTGCCGTAGTCAAGTCTGGAAGTCACCAATGCCTGCATAACCGTTCTCTGGGCAGAAGGTAGAATTAGCCAGAGGATTGTTTTTAGCCACTTAAGGACCTCAAAGCAGGTCACAGTGACCCCAGTCACTTGGGCTTTGAGGGAAAGTTTGTTGTCAATAGTAAAACCCAGGTTCTTGACTTTAGGGACCGGAGCAGGTGGAGGTCCCAAAGTATCAGGCCAATAGTTTGTTCCCCAGAGTTCAGGATTGTTTCCAAGAATTAGAACCTCTGTTTTAGGACCGTTCAGCTTTAAGGCATTTCTTGACATCCACAATTCCTTGTAACTGCTTGTAAGGCAGTGTATAGGACACAGCACTTATTGTAATACAACTGTACGGATTATCCTACTGTAACATCATAGGATCTGCTTCTTGATGCAAACATATGCAAATAGAAAAATAAACAACAAACTATGGAAACCATCTCATCCAACCTGGGTCTCCACTGCCCCCAGATCTTCCTGGATGACTTCAATCTTCACTGGAATGACCTGAATGATCAGGCGGTGATCAGTCTCAAAAACCTCCTAGCTGACCTCAACCTAACTCACTTCTGTGACAGCCTAATGCACAACTTAGGCTCGACCCTCGATCTCATCATCTCCAGTCCCAACTCCATTCTGCTTGAATCTATTGACCCTTGTAACTGGTCGGATCATCACTATATCACCTTCCGAATCCTAGAAAGATGGAATCCAAAAGATTCCAACCATTAAACAAAAACTGTGGATTAGAACACTGCAAAACACAAACGTAAATAAGCTTATATCTCATTGCAATTTGTCCCTACCACCACCTGCTTGCATGTCCTATGTTCATGAACTCACTGAACACTACAGCAACTCCATGTTGACAGCCCTGAATGAAATTGCCCCCCTACAACTAAAAAGAAAGTCCAACACTCTTGGAGATCCACTCCATCTATTGATCTCCTTAAGATTTTAAGACTTGGAAGAAGTAGGTACAAAAAAGCAATCAATCAGGGGTTCTCTAAGTGCGCTACTCACCCATGAGGGTCTCAAGGCGCTTGGGGGCAGCTTTGGATTAGTTGAAGAACCAGGTCTTGAGGTCCTTCCTGAACATGTGCAACAGTCTGAAACAAAGGCACCCTTGCACCATGGCGCAAAGGGTGCCTGAGCTGACGTTAAACAGCACACAGTGTTCTAGCGCAAAGAGAGCAGTGATGCGCCATATATTAGTGATTATAGTGCATTCTTGCTCTCTCTATTTCATGCAGTGCAACAAGATGTTTTGCTGCACTGCATCTACTCTTCATAAATCTGGCCCTGGGAATTTTGGGAGTGCCAAGAAATCAGGAATGATATGGCTCTGATGTCAACCTGCACCATATCCCAAAGTCAATGGAGACTATCCACAGGAGAAGAGGACAGTGCTTCAGGAAACAGAGATGTGAAAGCACCAAGGAGAAGATTGCAACAGTGACAGCACTGGTTGGGGTGAACAACTACCTGTTTGCATTTGATACTGTTCTTAGAACTGGGAAGCCAAGGAGATACTCAGCTTCCATGTACCAACCTCTGCGGTCCTAGATAAGGTTGGTGTGGGTCAGCTGTACAGAAGCAGACAGTGAATGTAAGGAAGTGGGAAAGTGAATGATGGTGGAAAGGAGTGTCCCCAGAAGCAGAACAGGATGTTACCGATAGGAAACCGAAAGAATGAAACAAAAAAGCATACATGTGACCCGGAGCTGAGAACAAACTAGCACAAAAGTAAATGAGCAGGACAAAAAAAGGAGAGTTGCCAGCAGTAGCATCTGGCAGGGAACAAGAGTGGAGGGGCGGAAGAGGGGTTCACGGGGGGGATTTACAAAATAAAAAAAATACTTATCTTCTTGCCACGTCTCGAGTCGTCTCTCCTCAATGTCACTTGTCTTGACGTTGTCTCTCCGCTGGAAGCACACAGGCTCCTTCCCTTAAGCTAATCACAATGCTGCAATGCGATGCGCAGACGGAGAATGGGAGGCTGAGCATATTCTCCACCAGGCTGTGTAATGTTCCCCTGGTGGGGAACATGTACAGTGCGCAGGACTGCTTGCCTGGCCTGAGAGGCCAGCAACCACTCCTCTTCTCAAACTTCATGGGAGTTCCAGCCCCACCCAAACTGGCCCAAAACAATAATGATAATAACAGAAATAACTTTTGTTATTATCATATTTTCTTTTACACTACTCTGCGAGCAGTGGGGTGACGCTCTCCGCCGTAGCAGAGCAGTCGCCACTGCTTGCCAGGTGATGTAAAACTGGAAGCTTCTGTTTGGATTACCCTAGAAACATTAGTTTGTGAACCAGACATCATACTTTTTAAAACGTTTCCCAGTAGTTGTGATCTCCAAAAGAGATTGTAGAGAAAATACTGTTTCATTGGCAGAACTACGGCATCTACATTAGATGAGACTGGGTTGCAAAATGTATGTGCGAGCTGCAGCCGTATCGAGTCAATAAACCTTTATTGAAAATAGTGGCCAGCACTCACAAATCTGTTTGAAGGGTCATCATTTTCATTTTAATTTGAAAAATCCCTTAGTACCAAAATTATCACTGTAGTGGCCAGGTGGACTGAGTGCACTGCATGGTCCAAGGCCATACCTAGTGTGAAAAATGGTAGGCCTAGAGCTCTCTGCAGCCTAGGCATGAGGACTGAGCACAGACTGGAGGCCGTCCCCCTATCCCATTGAGCATGGGCAAAGGTCACGTTCTGCAAACAGTGCCTGCTGCACATGGACAAAGGTTGTTTTTTTTTGTCCTCATCAGTCTAGGTCCACAAAAGGAATAAAGAAACGGAACTCCGAGGTCTCCTGAGTATTTCACCCTCAGGAGCCCTTTTGTGTTTAGACCTAAGATGGGTCACTCTATACCTTGCTTCTATTACTCCAACCATAGGAAGCCCATTGTTAGATTTGGGGGTCTCTAGTTGGCACAGGTAGGTACTTGTGACAAATAGGGACCCTTACCTCTAGTCAGGGTAAGGGGGTACACTCCTAAAACAACCCCTGCTCACCCCCTTGGGACGAGCAGACAGGCTTATCTCATAGGCAGTGTGTAAAGCATTTGTGGCCACATACAGTAACCCAGTGACAACACTACAGATGGACAACACACAGTTGTATAATAAAAATAAGTATTCTTTTTATAAACTTAACACAAGACCGCAAACGACAAAAATCCACAATACTATACTTAAAAATTGTAGTTTTAGCTTAGTTCAGTTCAGTTTTTAAGATGCGACACTTTGCGTCAATGTACATTATGATGCGTTGCGCTTCCACAACAAGTAATGTTGCAGCGATGGAAATGCAGCAAAGTTCCGGTGCACAGAAATAAAGACGTGAAGATCTTCCCGATGCGTCACGCTTCTCCGATGAGTCACGCTTCTCCGATGATGCGAGATGTCTCGATTCGATGCGTCAGCTGCAGCTGCGACACCCTTGTTCAGCGATGCGACGGCAGCAGCTTCAGCTGCGACACTCTTCTCCGGCGTATGTGAGAAGCTTCCACATGATGCGACAACTACAGCGGCGACATCCAAGATGAGACGGCAGCAGCTCCAACGGCGGTGCGCTTCTCCGGGGATCCGAGGCGCTTTCCTCAATGCGGTGCAATACGGGAGCTACAGCGCTGACATTCACGATGCGACCGCAGCAGCAGTGACGGCGACACGCTTCTTCCTCGTTGCGAGACACTTCTCTCGATGCGGTGCAATACAGCAGCTACAGCGGCTACACCATCCTCTGGAGTTGCGACGGCAGCAGCAGCGACGGCGACACACTTCCTCTTCGTTGCGAGACGCTTCTCTCGATGCGGTGCAATACGACAGCTACAGCGCCAGCATTCACAAAGCGAAGGCAGCAGCAGCGACGGATACACTTGTCTTCCTCCTTGAGTTGCACTTCCAGCTCCTTGCGACACGCAGTCCCTCAGAAGGCCCAAAACAGTGGCAGGCACTTCCAAAGAACTCTGGGGAGCTGGGGGGTGAAGTCTGTTGTCCCTGAGACTTCAGCAGGAGGCAAGCTTTTTTCCAAGCCCTTGGAGATCCTTCACAAGTTGAAAGTAAATCACAGAAAGTTCTTTCTCCTCTCTTTGGCAGTCAGGCAACCAATGCAGGCCAATCCCCTAAGCAGCACTTCAGCTTAGGAATAGTCTCTCCTCAATTTCTTCAGGTTCCTCTCCTCAGCAGAGGTTTCTTCTTGTAGTCCAAAGTGATCTAATTTCTTGGGATCAGGGTCCCAATATTTATACCCCAAAATCCTTTGTCCTCTGAGGGCAGAGGGGCCTTTGCCCAGTCCAAACCAGTTCTGGAGCACTCTGTTGACAAGACTCCTTCTTTCCTTTCACAGTGCAGCGCAGAAACATCAGACGCCCCACAGGAGGTGGAGCCAGCATTGTGGAGGGAAAGCACAGCCCTGGAGCACTTTGTTGAGATGATTCCTTCTCTTCTTTCACAGTGCAGGGCAGAGACGTCAGCCGCACCACAGGAGGTGGAGCCAGCATTGTGGAAGGCAGGCATAGCCCTATTCAGGTCCCAGGTGCAACTCCTCACACCCATCTAGAGGCAGATCTCTCTATTCACCACTGGGCGGACTCACCCTGGAATCCCCCAGCCCTGTCACTCAAACTCCAGACAAGGAATACACAACCTAGCAGAGGCAGGATTTGGATAGTTAGACAAGAAAATACCAACTTTCTAAAAGTGGTATTTTCGAACACAGAATGTTAAAACCAACTTCACTAAAAGATGTATTTTATCATTCTGAGTTCAGGCATACTAAACTCGAATTTCTACCACGTTCCCTGAGTCAGTTAGGATTATAAAATGTAATAATATAACTGCCCATTCGGGCATATGGAGAACAGGTAGCCTTGCAATAGTGAAAAACGAAAATGGCTGCAAGACACTATTAGGACATGCCACACACACCAGGGCATGTCCTACCTTATACTTACAATGCATCCTGCCCTTGGGCCTACCATAGGGGTGTCTGATATGAAGAAAAGGGAAGGTTTAGGGACTGGCAAGTGAGTGCACCTGCCCAGTCAGTATGACAGTATCAGACTGCACACAGGCTCTGCAATGGAAGACCTTAGACACATTTTACAAGGCTGCTTCTGTGGGTGGCACAACCAGTGCTGCAAGCTCACCAGCAGCATTTGGATTTACAAGCCATGGGCACACTCAGTGCACTATACTAGGGGCGGACGAGTAAAACAATCAAACCAATCATGGAATCACTAATCCATACATCAATTTACAATAGGGAGCACTTGCACTGTGGCACTGGACAGCAGTGGCACAGTGCCCAAAGCACCTAACACCAGCAAAAACACATGAGGCAACAGTAAAAATGGAAGGGAGACCCAAGCCAATGTTGCCAGGTCTAACACCCATCAAACGACCAGACCCTCACAAGGCCTCCACCGGGGTAGTCAAGCAAACATGGTATAAAGGCCTAATCATAGGACAATAGTTGTACACACATTACAAAGGTGTTATCCAATTTTCAAAGGGGAGCCAGAACTCATTAAGCCTGAGCGTTACTGCTCTGTCCATCTTAACTGTATACTTTACAGAAGCTAACCATTCTACTTTATTCGGGCGTAGCTTTAATCCAATATTTACAGATTTCTGTACGCGAAAGCAATATTTAGTAAAAAATTATTTTTTTTCTTTCGTAATTAACTGGAAGCCCAAAAAAGACGAGGGATATGCTTACCTGGATCAGTTCTCCAAGTATTAAAAATATCGTGTTACTCACATCCTGACAAAAATCTTGTAGTATCGGGCATTTCAAGAACATATGTTCATCGTTACTTTTCTCTTCCCCACACTTAGTACATCTCGGCGTAGCGCCTTTTGCAAATGTTGCCAACTTACATGGCGTCCAATACACCCTGTGGAGACAAAAAAGGTGGTTCCGCCTTAAATTTGCGGCACGTACTGTGGAGTATAGCATGTTACAAGATAATTGCCATAAGTCTATGGACTGCTCTCCCGTCAAGCTCTTTTCCCACAGTGTTGGTGGCAGAATAAAGTCTCCATCTGAGCACTCCAATAAGCTCCAGTACCATCTTGACACCACTTTTCCACTGGATCCTTCCGATTTTATTAAGAACTAACTTACCCGTCGCGCGTTGCTGCGATCTCAGAAGAAAGGAAATTTAAGTAAACTTGTTATGATAACATTCAATTTACATTGTGTCATTTTTATTGAAACTTATTCATTTTAATGTAAATCATTTTAAAGTGTTGTTTTAATTCTGTTTATTTATTCGAGTGCTTGTGGAAACACAGTATTTTTTGTTTTTCCGTCTGGTGCGTACACAAATAAATCAGAAGGTTTTCCGATGCGTGAGCTGGCCACATACAGTTGTCCATGTGAGAAGCACGGATTCTCCAAATCTAGTCCACACACTTGCAGTGATTGTCCTTGTGCTTTGTTGATGGTCATTTCAAAAGCGAGTTGCACTGGAAACTGTAAACGTTGTGTACACAAATAAATCAGAAGGTTTTCCGACGCGTGAGCTGGCCACCTACAGTTGTCCATGTGAGAAGCACGGATTCTACAAATCTAGTCCACACACTTGCAGCGATTGTCCTTGTGCTTTGTTTTTTTTGTTTTTTTTAATTTTTAAAAACCTTTATTCAAAAACAGTGCACACAGCTATTCAGCCTGACATCCCGGAGGCGAGGCAGCATTTCAAATCAGGAAAACGAAAGTGCAAGAATTGGTACAGCAAAACGATTGAGGTTGATTTTAAATTTTATAAGAGTAACGTAGAAAAGATAAAGAAACGAGAAGAAAAGCGCCAAACCTGGCGTATAGACAGAGGCAATGGAATGTAAGAAACAGTGAGGCGTTGTGAGGGGGTCAGGAGGGCATAGTGAGCACAGCGAAGACCAACGAAAGGAAGTACTATGAATGGGAGGGGAGGAAAACACAGGATAACAACTTAAAGTTTTACAGTCGGTGTCTCAAGCTACGGCGACAGATGTTCCTCCCGCGGGGCGGGGTCTGGGGGTACGCAGATATCCCCTCTATATGCATTCCAGGCCCCCCACAGTTTCTGCCACTTTTTAGGCTTACCCCTGGCAACATACACGGTCTTTTCCCGGAACATTCACCAATCCATATTGGCTTTCCACTGTACAACCTTCGGAGCCGCTATAGCTCCCCATTTCTGCGCGATGTCGCGTTTAGCTACCATGTTGCCAAGAGTCACCCATTGGGTCTGGGCCACGTTGTGATCTGTCGGACCCCAGATGTTGAGGAGGCATCTCCTGGCTTCCGCATGCACCTCTACCCTAGTCACCTCACTCATGATCGAGTGCACACGTCGCCAGTAGGAGGCTACTGCAGGACATTCCCACAGGATGTGCATGAAAGTGGCGAGGGCGCCACAGCCACGCCTACAAAGTCCATCAACAGAGTAGCCCATGTGCACGAGTCTGGGACCGGTAGCATAAACTCTGTGCAAGATTTTAAGCTGCACCAATCGGAGGCGGGAAGAGATAGCAACCTCCTTAGGGGAGGACACTGCACTCTGCCAATCTTCATCATCAAGTTCAATCCCATCCCGTGTCCACTGGTCCCTTACACCCAGGAGGAGGTCTGTACGGACATTGATGAGTTTTTTGTAGGACAGTGAAATGGCGCTGTCCGGCATATGGCTGTCCAGCACCCTGTCTTCCAAAGGGGAGCTGTCAGGAATCGCCCCCTCCTCCGGTTTGGCGGACATCAATGCATGTCTTAACTGAGCGTACCGGAAGAACTCCGCCTCACCCAGCTGAAATTCTGCTTGTAACTGGGCAAAGGTCTTAACCTCGCCGCGCAGCAACATATCCTCCACCCTGGAAATGCCAATCAGATCCCACTTATCAAAGCCCTTGGTATGCCATAGTTTACCCAGGATGTCCGATTCGTACAATGGGGTCGACTTAGTCAGTCTATCCTTCCACCCCTGAGCCTTGGTGATTGCCCTCCAAATATGGACCGCGGTTTTCGTTGGACCAAACATCCGCCTATCGAGAGACCTCGAGTAGAGCGCCCTGTAATAGTTCCCGCCGCCCAGTAGCCACCGATCCATGGCGTAACCTGGGTTGTTCTCCGGACCATATAGGCCGTGGTTGATAGCCGCCAATTGGGAGGCCCAGTGATACCTTCGGACATCAGGTAGCGCTATCCCCCCATCGTACCATGGTAACATGAGTTTTGTGATAGCGATGCGAGGGCGGCCGTCCCAGAGTAGGGCGCGTTGCAAGCTCTCGATCTCGCCGAAGTATCGAGCAGGGACCGGATCCTGTGTGTTTTGCAGGGCGTAGAGGAACCTGGGCAAGGACATCATTTTAAACAACGCCGCGCGCCCAAGCAGGGAAAGCGGGAGTTTGCGCCATCCCTCCACGTCACGCCGGAGGCGGAGAAGAGGGGGAAGCAAATTGTGCTCATAGCGCGCTTTTGAATTAGTGGAGATATAAATCCCCAGATACTTGAAGCCCTGGCTCGCCACCTGTATGCCGCAACCCCTTGGAAGGCGTGGCGTTCCCCCTTTCAGGACGTATAAGTGCGACTTGGTCCAGTTAATGACTAAACCGGAGTACCGACCGAAAAGTCGCAGCACGTCACAAGCCACAATAAGGGATTTGCAGGGGGAAGTGAGGTACAGGAGAATATCGTCCGCGTATAGTGAGACTCTGTCCTCGAAATCAGGGGCCCATCTGATACCATGTAGGTTGGGATGGGTCCGCAACAGGGCCGCAAGTGGTTCAAGCGCGAGTGCAAACAGGAGGGGCGACAAAGGGCAGCCTTGCCTGGTGCCCCTCTGAAGAGCAAAAGTCGCAGAAACTCGGCCATTGACCGCCACGTTCGCCAGCGGCTCCGCATATAAGAGTTTGACCCACCCCACAAATTCCGGGCCAAAACCGAGCTTCGCCAACACTGCCTACAGGTAACTCCACTCGAGAGAGTCGAAAGCCATTGTGGCATCCAAGGACGCCAGGACAGCCGGCTCCTCAAGCGTATGGGCCCTAGCCAGGGCACCGTGACGTCGACGCAAGTTAAGAGCAGTGTTGCAGGTGTGGAATAAAGCCCGAATGGTCCGGGTGCACTAAGTCGCCGATGACGCCAATCAAACGGTTGGCGAGCATTTTGGCAAGAATCTTAGGCTCCGCGTTCAAAAGAAAGATAGGACGATACGATCGGCACAAGTCTCTCGGCTTCCCTTCCTTGTGGATGACCACAATGGTGGCCAACCTCTGGTCAAGGGGAAGTAGGCCCTTCTCCCGCGCCTCCAGGAACATATTGCGCAAATGTGGGGAAACCACATCCGGTTTAATCCTATACAGTTCTACCGGAATGCCGTTGGGAGCCGGTGCCTTGCCAGACCTCAATGAGCGGATTGCAAGTGCAACCTCATCCACGGATATGTCCCTGTCCAGGTCGTCCCGATCCGCATCAGATAAACACGGGAGGTCGATGTCAGAAAGGAAATCAACCGAATCGGCTTCGGACCGGTCCGAGACAGAGGCATAAATGCCCTGAAAATAATCTGAAAAGGACTCAGCAATGGCGCTCGGGTCAGTGACTAACACTCCATCCTCTCCCAGTATCTCAGGGACGACGCGGCTGGCCCTCTCTTTCTTATCAAGCCAGGCCAGCAGCTTCCCGGCCTTGTCGCCAACGTCGTAAATCCGACCCTGCTGTTCCCTGCCCAGGACGAGAGCAGCGTCAGTAGCAAGGTCACGGTACTCGGATTGTTTGAGGGAGAGGCTATGTAGCAGGGCTGACTCGGGACCCACCTCTAATAGAGAGTCTAGCTCCATGATCTCAGCCTCGATACGTACCATGTCGGCATCTCTGATTCTACGGGCTGCCGCTATAAGAGTAAAGGCCTAACCCCGCAAAACAGTTTTATAGGCCTCCCACAAAGTAACAGCCGATGCAACCGACCCCACATTCTCCGTGAAGTAAAGGTCGATAGCCTTAGCCAGGAGACCACGAGTCTTAGGGTTCCGAAAGTACCACCGATTGACCATAACAGGTCGCTCCGACATGACAATATTAAAGTCAAAGGAGACCCACAGCGGGGAATGGTCTGAAATGCCCCTCGCCAAAAAACGGGCCTCGGAGATCGCAGGTGCATGAGCCGCCAAAGTAAGGACGTAATCGATCCTGGAAAGGCTACCGTGAGCGCCAGAGTGGAATGAATATTGGCTCTGGGTGGGATGCAAGAGTCTCCAGCAATCAACCCATCCCAGTGTATCAAGAAAGGTGGGCAACCACAGTTAAGTGGTACGGAGGTCTCTAGGCGGATGTCTGTCCAAGGATCCGGAGCAAACCGAGTTAAAATCACCCCCCACAATCAACGACCCTGCGGGCAGATTCAAAATGGCGCTACCAAGGTCCTGGAAGGTGGTATTCTGCAAACCCGGAGGAACATAAACCGAAACCAACGTGAGGGCACGCCCCTACCAGTGCCCCGCAACAGCGGCGTACCGCCCCCTCTCGTCAACCACAGTGGAATCAATCTCAAAAGGAAGGGACGTACGCACTATAACTCCCGCCCCCCGGGACCCCGAAGAGAACCCCGAATGAGCCACCATTTTAAAACCTTTCCGATTGAGCGCTCTACACGTGTTCCCCACTAAATGTGTCTCCTGCAAAAAAAACAACATCCGGCCTATGTCTTTTGAGCAACTGCAATACCACCCCTCTTTTAATACGGTCACCCAAGCCATTGACGTTCCACCAAAGAACTTGCAATTTCCTACCCCCCATCATCATGTCTCAAGACCCGCCCAACCCCCAAAAGCCTCAACGACAAGCGAAACAGAGCAGAGCATACGACCCATTGCCTAAGAGATAGAAGAGAAGAACAAAGAGAACACACAAAACCATCCCCAACACCACCCCCCACCCTGCACCCCTGCAGCAGACTAAAAAGCCCCCCCAACCAGCAGTGTGCCTGTCGCCCCATAAACTAAACTACAAGAAAGACCCTAGAGGAGTAAGGATCCCCCGCAGTCCCCCCCTGCCACCGTCCATGTAGAAATAGGATAAGCAAAAGTACAAAAGCTTGGCATCATCAGTCACAGTCGACGGGAACACCAACCGCAAAGACAGTACTATGAGCATTATTCTTGAAGATCAGGGCCACCAGAGGCGCCTTCGGAGTGTTCCTCGTGTTCTTCTTGGCGCTGAGGCAAAGTGTCCAGCCAGTCACTCACAGTCTCAGGCATGTCAAAGAACAGGGCTCGGCCATCACCTTCGACTCGCAGCTTAGCGGGGAACAGCATGGAGTACTTAAGCCCCAAGTCCCTGAGGCGCCGTTTTACCCCCGCAAAGCTTTGGCGCTGTCTCTGAATGGCCCTGGTGAAGTCCGGGTAGAAGTTCACATCTGCATTCGGGAACTTAAGAGGCCCATGTCGCCTCGAAGCCTGAAGAATCACGTCCCGATCCCTGAAGTTGAATAGTCGGGCGATGATGGGCCTCGGCACGACACCCGTCTTCGGGGGGGCGCCGGGTATCCTGTGGGCCCGTTCCACCGAGAAAAAGTGGCTGAGTCCGGCTGGTGCGAGATGGGTCTTCACCAAGTCCTCCACAAAGAGATCGACGGCCGCTTCCTCCGCACCCTCCGGTATTCCAATAATGCGCACGTTCTGCCGCCTGGCACGTCCTTCAAAGTCCTCCAGCCGTCTCGAGAACTGGTCATTAACCGACCTCAGGTTGCGGACCTCCGCTTGCAGGTCCGAGACATCAGTCGTAAGGCTGGAGGTCTTGATGTCGAGGGATTTTACTCGGTCATTAGTTTTGCCTAAGTCGGCCCTGATCAGGTTGAGGTCAATTGCCAGGGTGTCCACCTTATGTGCCAGGACCTCGTGCTGCTTATGCATCTCAGTCCTGATGCTTGTAATGGCCCCCATGATGTCCCTTAAAGTGGGTTCCGACCCTTCGGGCTCGCTCGCTCGCACGGAGTCCTTAGACTGAGCCACTACAGAAGGCGAGGTCCTTTGTTGGGCATATCGGTCGATCTTATTTACCTGGGGCTGGATTGTCTTTCTGCTAGCCCGGTTCGCCGTTCTGTCGGGGTCACCCCTGCCGGCCATGATGGGTTCGGAGAGAACAAAGGGTGTCACGGCAAGAACACAGCAGGTACTTGTGTGGGCACGAGGTGCAGCTTCCACGGGAGCCAAGTCAGCAATAAGCAACTCCGCAGCTACGTACACTCCGCCAGCAGGAGCAGGAGATGCTCGCTTCGCATATCAGTCATGCTCCGCGTCGTCTCGATCGTCAGCCGCCCACCGAACAATGGCGCATCCCTGGCACAAAGTTCAACACGACATAACTTTGCCTAGAAATGTCGGATTTGGAAGCGGAAAGCAGTTCCCGCGTCCATGACCATTCGCCAATTGGAATCCACTACCGTGGAACAGGATTTCTTCCAGGATATTTGCGGAGGGTCGGAGGGTCCGCGGAGCTCCGAGCTTACGCGGCCATCTTGCTTGCCCGCGAAGCTCCTCCCCCCGTCCTTGTGCTTTGTTGATGGTCATTACAAAAGCGAGTCGCACCGGAAACTGTAAACGTTCAGTACTGGAAAGATTATGATGGCCCTGGAGGGCCGGGGGGCCGATTTAAAAAAAAATTTTGTTTGTTTTTGCCAGAAACCTTCGCGGGAGGGTACTCAACAACTTTTAACAAATTAATATTATTATTATTATTTTTTTGCCAGAAACCTTCGCGGAGTGTACTCAACAACTTTTAACAATTTTTTTTGTTTTGTTTTTTGTTATTTTTTTTGCCAGAAACCCTTGCGAGAGTGTACTCATTAACTTCCCAGAGTTTCATGCCGATCGGATGAATGGTGTAGTAATGCATAAAGGACTAACAGACAGACATACATTTGTTTTTATATATATAGATTCTAGTACATTAGATTGTCCTGCACCTAACCCATCTGTGAGGCTCAAACTTTTAATTTGCAGGTATTTAAATTTTGACAGTTGCTCAACCGCTATCTCCTGGGCCTCCTCCCAGGAGATCAGTACTCCATCAACCATCAATTGATTCCAGGTGTTTATCTCAGCTTCTTTCAAGGGACGAGCAAGGCAGTCCTTTGACCATTCCGGGGAGCCCGAAGAGTCCCAAACAGGGGCCGGACCACTGTAATAGCTTATATCGGAGTCTCTCCTGATTTTAAACCAAGGTAATGCAAAACTATGCAAAGTCTCTAGCCTTACTTTTTTTAAATAGCGAGGATCACCATATTTATATATGAACTCCTGCTTGCCCCCTTGTACATCCGATAACATGGCGTTGAACATTCTCCCAATATCAGAGCATTTTCCTCCTTTTAATAAAAGCACCCAAGCATAGTAACAGAAATTCGGGAGTCTTAGCCCTCCTTTATCAAACTGCTTTCTGAGCTTTTTCCAGGCAATTTTCGTACCTTTCGACGCCCAGATGAAACTTGTTATTTTGATTGGGATTTTTGGAGCCAAATTTCCTTAAAAGCCAATGGAATATTTTGAAACAAAAACGTAAACTTTGGAAGGATTGCCATTTTCACAAGGTTTACTTTGCCGTAAATAGTTAGAGGAAGGTGAGACCAGCTAAGTAAAAGTTTCCCTACTGCCTTATTCAGCTTTTGGAAGTTCTTTTGGGGATTTGTTCTATTTTCTGCACAATTTGAATTCCTAGATATCTCATCTCTTCCTTTACACAGCTAAAATGCGAGACCATATTCCACTTCATCGCGACTGTTTTGTTTTCATTGATTTCATACCCCGGCTTTAATAACATTTCTAATCTCTAAGTCTAGAATTGACCTATTCACCTCTTCCCTTTGGGATTCAGACAGCTTATGGGGAACTTTCTGACCCAACCACTCTGACACTTTCTCTCCCTGCGTAACTAGATTTTCAGAGTACACTTCCCCGAAATGATTGATAAAAGCCTCTTATATATCTTCCCTTGACCTAGCTAGGTCTGCTGACCCATCCAACTTTAGCTCTTTAATAAAGTTTTTTACTTGATCGTTTTTTATCTTCCAAGCGAGTAGTTTGCCACAACCTTCTCTATAGTTAAAATGGGCCAATCTGACCCTTGCCATCTCTCCTGCACCCTTCTTTCCAAAATGCCTGCTAACTCAACTTCAAGGACCTCGATAGCAGCAAACCCGGACTCCTGCATTATTTCTTTATCCTGAATCTTATGTTCTACCTGCTTGATCTGATCTTCAATGGTAAGAATTTCAGTACTCTGTTGCTTATTTTTATTGGACTGGATAGATGTTATCCTCCCTCTTAAAAAAGCCTTATAAGAATCCCATACTATACCTAATGGGGCACTATCTAAGTTCTGCATAAAAAACCATTGAGATTCTAACCCCAATTTTTCCATTGTTGTCACATCGGCCAACAAGGTGGGGGTCAAAGGTCAGCCTTCTTTGATGCATCGTGTTTGAGGGAGCCAAACATAGAGAGATGGCGGAGTGATCTGACAAATGAGATCCCACATGACTAATATCCTTAACATGGCCCTTTATAGCTTGATCAATTAAAAAATAATCTATTTGTGATTAGTGACCATCAGCCAGATTCATGAAGCTACCATTTTGCGATTAGCAAATAGCGAAAAATAGCATATCGCTATTTGAGAGTCGCAAAATGGCATTCATGATAAAATGCGTGGAAAAATTGCGGTTCGCAATCGATCGCAATTGGCGATTGCGATCTAGCAGCAATCGCTAAATAATCGCAGTTTCGGCAATTTCCCATGCCGAAATTGCGATATCGCAAATAGCGATATCGCAATTTGCGATCTCGCTAACTGCGAGATCGCAAAAACGGGAAGTCGCATTTCAAGCCCACTGATGACATCACAACCAGGAAGTAGGCTCACCACACCCACAAACCGAACACAGAGCCAGGGAGTGGCAGCAGGAAAGTTTGGAGCTCCAAAAGCAAGACCCTGCAGCACCCCAGCCTGAAGGAAAGTTCAGAAAGATGTCCCAGGATGCAGCAGGGAGCAGTGGGCAGGAGAGGAAGAGGAAAATGACATTTTCTGAAGCTGAATTGGAGTATGTAATTGAGGGGGTGTGCAACGACTATGGCAAGCTGTTTGGTAAAGACTCTCGGAGGGTGCCAGAGCCCGAGAAGCGCAGGATCTGGCAGCGCATCCGCGCCGTCATCAAAAAGCGCTGGTACGACCTGAGAGGACGTTCCAAGGAGCGGATTGCTTTGAGGCTTGGGGACCAACTGGGCACCGGTGGAGGGGATGCATTAGCCACACCTAACACCCCATTGGAGAACATGATCGAGGAGACCATAGCGCCAGCAGCCTGCATGGGGGTCATTCAGCTGGACTCCTCTCGACCCGGCCAACAACAAAGTCAAGGTAAGTGCCATGCGACTGCAACCCAGTCCCCTAACAATGCCCATACGTCCTGAACTAGCACCATGACATCCCCAAATATGCAGACCAAGCTCACCAAAAAAGCCCCATTGCATTGTGGTACTTGTAGTGTAATCATGAGCCCGCAGTCAGCCCAACAGTGCCAGAGCACTCATTGCTAAGTCTAAACAAAACCCAGTCAGGGAAAGCAAGGCTGCGTGCATGTGTTAACATTTCCTGCGCAAGACACATCACATCAATCATGCACCCTTTCACATTACAGGTGCAGGTGATCAAGCCAGCACGGATAGCGATGCGCTACACATCGCTGAGAGCCCGGAAGACACTGAGGGTGAGGGACAGTCCTCCCAACAACCTGGCACATCACAGCAACCAGCATTGCAGCCAGCACCACTCACAGCACCAACACCCCGTGCCGACAGGGCCACCCCTGCAGCCACTGCAGTGCAGCCAGCACCACCTACAGCACCAACACCCCGTACCGACAGGGCCACCCCTGCAGCCACTGCAGTGCAGCCACCACCACCAACACAACCACCACCCCGTGCCGCCACAGCAGTGGTACAGGCTCCACCACCAGCGCCTCGGAGGCAGACGAGGCACACACCAGCTGGCAGGTCACAGACCAGCGCACAGAGGCGCCAGCAGCGCCAGGGCCCAGCAGGCACCGGCAGGGCACTAGAAACACCAGACCCAGGCCTGGTCATTGAACGCCGCATGCTGGCGGTACATCGCACGCAGGCACGCCACATGGCAGCAATGCTTGCACAGATGCAGGCAAACGGACAACATATTGCCCAGATGACAGCAGCTGTGAGACAGACCAATCAGCTGCTTGTATCCCAGCAGGACATGACCCGTCGACGCCACCGCCAACTACTGGCCCGCCTATCGGCCTACACTAGGTCTAATCATGTTGTTGGCCACGCCACATCTCAGCTGGCACGACGGTCACTTGCTATGCAGGCCCAAATGGTGCAGTGTTGCCAGTATGTGGCCAGGTCACTCGACCTACTCACTGCAGCTGTGCTTGGCAGACAGGCCACTGCCCAGGAAGAAGCTGAGGGGGGTGACGACGCAAGTGAGGCTGCGTCGACCAATAGCAGTGCCTCCTTACCACCGTTGCCTCCACCTCGCCGCAGCAGCAGGCCAACATCAGGAAGTAGGGCCAACACCGTCCCTGAGAATGCGGAGAGACGACTTGGGGCGTCTCGTCGTCAACATCGCTGAGGAATGTAAAACTATGAGGGAGGCCATGCAGTCGACCCCTGCAAACCCCCTACCCCAGCATGGGGAGGTATGGAGGAATACACTCCCCATCAGACAATTTGTTTTTTGAAGGCCTATTTATTGTGATGTAACATTAAAGAAGAAAGGTCAAACTTCATACACACTCATGTCATTATTTCATTCGTCATGCATGGGTGAAGTGTTGTGATAGTGGTATGTGTGCACTAGAAACAGTTTGTAGTGATGTGGTTGCGGCGCCTGTGTCCTTCCGCAGGATCTTCTCCGCGGGCATGACGTACATGTGGAGGTGGCCGGTCGTCCCCTTCAGATTCACTGCCAGAGATGTCGACAGGTATCCGGCGCCTGGTTGCCATGTTATGTAGTATTGCGCAGACAGCCACAATGCGGCAGCACACTGCTGGACTGTAATACATGGCCCCACCTGTCTTGTGCAGTATGCGGAACCTGCTCTTGAGCAGGCCAAATGTCCTTTCTATGCAATTCCTTGTCCGTATGTGTGCAGCATTGTAACGCCGTTGCTGGGGTGTGGCAGGGTTGAAGTAAGGGGTCAGGAGGTATTCACGGAGGGCGTAGCCACTGTCACCTGAATGAGAGGAGTAGATGGTGATTGGCTGTGCTGCGCAGTTACTTCATAGCAATGTGACATTGTTGACAAAGTGCACTTACCAAGTAGGTGTCCTTCACCAAACTCTCCCCTGACCAGTCGTGAGTGGAGGCCGCTGTGCCGAAATATGAAGGAGTCATGGGTACTCCCTGGGTACTGGGCCACAATGTCAGTGATGTATGACTTAGCTTTGCAGACCATCTGTATGTTCAGGGAGTTGTAAGACTTTCTATTGCGGAACATATACTCTGTGGCAGCTGGTGGGCAGATGGCGACGTGGGTACAGTCTATGCATCCAAGTACATGGGGAAAATGGGCTACATTGTAGAATTGTAGCTTGGTCAAGTCCAATTCCTGTTGGCTCGTGGGAAATTTGATGTGACGCTGTAGCTGGGTGAGCATGGCGTCAACGAAAGTGTGGAGGCAGCGTGACATGGTGGGCTGGGATATCTCCCCAGCAGCCGCTACTATCCCCTGGAAACTCCCGGAGGCCAGGAGGTGCAGGCTACACAATACCTGCACATGTGTAGGCACCGCATTGGTACGGCTTGTTGGGTGCTGCATCAGGGGGTCAAGGTCCTGTATTAGCTGCTTTATCATTTCCCCATTCAGCCTATATTTTGCATATATCTGCTCTCTGGCTTGGCCCAGCAAGGTGACCCGCTGGAGGAAAATTCTGTCCTGGATCCTGCGTCTCCTCTGTGCTGCTCGCTGTAGCCTTCGACGCCTCACCACATGTACATTCCTGGCATTGTGGCACTCCAAGTGCTGATGCTGAAAGTCCTTATGTGTGATTGGTCAGGCCTGAACCTGTTGCTGATTGGCCAACGGTTTTTCAAATGTAATTTTTTCATGGCTTTTATGGTTACCACCTGCTTTGAGTTCTCCTTAATTTGCGCGGCGCAAACAGTGATTTTTGGGTTTTTCGCTATTAGCGATTTTTTATGAATGCCGATTGCGATTATATAGCGAATTCGCAATTTATTTCGCAGAATCCGTGGTTTGTCGCATTTTCCGATTCGCTAATGATCGGCTACTGGGATTCTGCGATTTTTATTGCGAATTCGCTATTATGTGTTAGCGACTTTCGCTATTTTGATGTTGAATGCCGATTACGTCAATTGCGCCCGCAATTGCATTTTCGCAGCGATTGCGGCCGCAATTTCACTTCATGAATCTGGCAGCATATTTTTTATTGCTGAAAGTAAAGATGTTTAGGGACCCCTTCCTTTCCCGCCAAATGTCACACCAACCTAAATTCTTTATTGAATTTACAATTAGAGTGCGTGATTTATTATGTGCAGTTGCCCTACTTTTAGTGGATCGATCTAACCTGTCATCTAGAACCACATTGAAATCACCTGCCATTATAATAGGGTCTGGGAAGTCCAGCAGCTCCAAGAGTAAATTACTAAATGGGGTAGAATTATCTAAGATTGGGCCGTAATAGTTTATCAACGTCTAGCTCTGATTATAACATCTCATTTTCGCTATTACCCATCTGCCTAGCTTATTTGTTCTACTCTCCTCAATGATTATCTGCGGGTTAGATTTTACAAAAATCGCCACTCCTCTTATAGTGAGTTGCTGGTCCGTGCATATAACTTTCTGCAGCCATCTTCTAGACTTAAAAATGTCCAATGTTTCTTCTTCACTCGTTAAATGCGTCTCTTGTAGAAATATAATTTGGGCAGGGGCATACCTTATATATTGCAAAATCTTTTCCCTCCTTTGCCTCACCCTAAGCCCATTAACTTTCAAGATAAAAAATCCATCTGGGCCAAACCCTACTGATACAAATTGGTATTAGGTCTCACCTACGCAGTGCGCATGCGTCGCATAGGAAAGAGACCTGTAGCCATGGAGGCGCCTTTTTCAGGCTAAAACGTGCACGCGTGTTGTGTTGGTAAGCAACCGGTTATTGTAAATATACTGGTGGCAGGGACCCTGGTTCTACTCTGTTGATGTTCTAGAGTCCTGGGTCCGTACCATGTGGTTCTGGGGGCAGTTGGAAGCTGGGTTGCGTTACGGTTGGATGTCCTTTGGTGCTGCTGCTTATTTGCAATAAATCCTGTTTCCTACTCAACTTGGAAACGGCTCTACTTTACAAGTTTGGCGATGAGGATGGGATTGCAGCATCATATGTATGCAATGGCCTGAATGGAAGGCATATTTTCTCAATTACATTGAGACATTAGATGCAAAGGGTAAAATGTCTGCGGCTGAAAAAAAAGGAATTTTCTTACATTCTGTTGGGCCTGAAGGTCTTAAAGCCTACAATCAAATGCCTAAAGTTAGCAGTGGCAGTGATCAAAATGTGTTTTCTGCTGCCATTGATGACTTTGATCGTTATTGTGCTCCAAAAGTATGCATTGGCACTCTCCGTTATAATTTTTTTCAAAGAAAACCAGACATTCTTGCCATAGTTAGAAAAGCAGAAATGTTCTGCAGAAGTGCAAAAGAATTTAAAGTTGATGAGAATAGAAAATCCAACAGTGTTATAGCTAGGATTGAAAATACTAAACCTAAGAGTAATTACAAAAAGAATTCTACTACAAAGGGATACACCAATGATAGTAACAAGCTAAGGTGTTTTAGGTGTGATAGTAGTTCACATTTAGCTAATTTCAAAGGTTGTCCTGCCATTAAACAAAGGTGTTCGGTTTGTGGTGTCATTGGACACATAGCTAAAGCATGTAGAAAACGCGATTATAAGAAAGTAAAGTGTGTTGATGAAGGTGAATCTGGTGAGAGTGACAATGACCACAAGTACAATGAATTTGAAAGATCTTACATGTTAAATATTAAGGAAGGTTCTTCTGTCCTTTTGAACATTGATAATAATGCTATAAAAAAGAAACCTATTTGTGACATGTTGATTGGTGGAGTGGAGATTCAGATTTATGCTGATTCTGGTTCTCCTTACTCTATAATCAATGAAAATGTATGGAAGTCAAAATTTGGCTGGTAAAGCAAAAGTTTTTTCTTGTATTGACTTATCTTCAGCGTATCATCAAATTGTTTCAGATGAAGGTAGTAATAAATACACTGGATTTGTTACACCATTTGGGTGTTTCCAATTTAAGAGAATGCTGTTTGGGCTTGCCTCTGCGGCTGCTGTATTTCAGCGTATCATGCACAATATTTTTGGTGACTGTAAAAATGCAGTGTGTTTCCAAGATGACATACTTGTTTTTGGAGACAACAAGTCTGCCCATGATCAAACAATAGAAGTAGTTCTTAATAAGCTATATGGTAATGGTCTTATGGTTAAACACTCTAAGGGCCATATGTATGAAGCGAAAATCCTGTTGCAAACACAGCGAATCGCTAAAAATAGCGTTTGCGACAAAAAAATCGCTAATCCCAATGTATGAAGGAGAAAATGCATGCAAAAGAAGGAATCGCTAATTAGCGAGTTCCAAACCTTGCGAAAGTGTTAAATTGCGATTTCCATTGCGATTTGCTATTTTGCGCTGAATCCGGTTAGCGAAAATCGCTAATCTGGAAATCACAATTAAGAATTCGCAATGGTATGTATCAACCATTCGCAAACAGCTATTTAAGGAAAATCGCAAATTAAGGAATCGCAATTACCATCAAGTGGGAGCAGGTGGTAACTAGGTGCAAAGTATAAAATTAGTCCCAGAATGCAACACTCTCTTTCCCACAATGTCTGGGCTCTACATGATAGTGAGGAGGCGAAGACTGAGAGCTGTGGCGCAGAGGAGGAGACGGCAGGAGAGGATATTCCGTTTGCGCACCACCATCTTCCAGCGCACGGAGGAGGACATCTACACACATTACAGACTGGAGGAAGAGAGCATACTTGATTTAATTGAGGAATTCAGGCCCCACCTAGAACACCCCACCCGCAGGACACAAGCCAAACCCACACACATCCAGGTCCTGTGTTCACTACACCTGCTGGCCTCAGGTAGTTTTCAGGGGGTCATAGCCTCAGCAGGAGGGGTGTCACAAAGTGCCCTGTCGCGCTTCTTTCATGCGTTCCTGGATGCCATGACACATAGGATGCAACACCACATACACTTCCCCAGCACCCCACAGGAACTAGCACAGACCAAGCAGGACTTTTACAAATTCCCCCACGTCATAGGATGTATAGATGGGACACATGTTGCCATTTCACCCCCCTCAAACGTAGAGTATGTATTCCGGAACAAGAAATGCTACCACTCACTCAACATACAGATGGTGTGTGATGCCAAAAACATCATCACGGACATAGTGGCTAAGTATCCTGGAAGCACACATGACGCCTTTATATTCCGTCACAGTGGGCTATACCGTAGACTCTCAGGAGGTGAATTTGGAGAGGGATACCTACTAGGTAAAAGCACACAATGACAGGCCACATTTCCAATGACTAGCATGTGCATTACAGTGACTGACCTTTAAACATTTCCACCCACAGGGGACAGTGCCTATGCAGTCCCGGATTTCATCCTGACACCCTACCTAAATCCTGCCACTGCTGGGGAGCGTCGCTACAACCGGGCACACATTTCAACAAGAGGCACAATCGAGAGAACCTTTGGCATATTGAAGAGCAGATTCAGATGCATTCATAAAAGTGGAGGAGCCCTCCAATACAGCCCTGAAACGTGCTGCAAAATTGTAGTAGCTTGTGCCATGCTGCACAACATTGCAACCAGGAAAGGGACACCAATGGAGTTGAGTGACTCAGAATCCTCCGACGTGGAGGGACCTGGACCTGTACACATGGAAGCTGGCGTAGCGGTTGCTGCAGCTGGGCGACAGAGGCGTGATGAGATGATGCGCAACTACGTCTAGGTGAGTGAAAATGAGACAATGACAACTTAAGCCTTTGCTAATGTGTTTAATTTGCTATAGCAACAATGTCACACATCCAAATATACAGAAATACATTCTCCCAATCCAATGCACATGTTGAAATCACAGTGCAACAATTTTAGTGTAATAACAGCAAATGCAACACTGTTGCTTGCCCTATTTCCCCCCTGTGAGTAATTGTAATTTGGCAGCAGATCCTATTGGTGTGTGGCAGGCCTGGTGCTCCTGCCACTACAGCGCCTCTCAACAGTGGGTGGTGGGGTGTTGGAGCTCCACACTGATTGTGAATCCTCCTCACTGGGGGTCAGCACCCCTGGACCAGCAGTATGCATGGCACGCAGTTCATCCCGGGCAGAAGTTGACTGCACTACCACAGTGGCGATATCCTGAATTCCGTGAGAGAACTCACGCTGGGTCTCTATGGTACGCCTTGCCAGCATATTTGTAGATGAGGCCAGCCGGTTTATTGCACGAGTGTAGTGGTCCATGCGGGCCATCTCTTTGCGCCTGGCTGCGCGTTCTGCACGCAACTCGGCAGTTAGCTCCTGCACAGCCCCCCTGATTTCTTGGCGCATTGCCCTGTTCCCTGCCCTAATCTCTCGCTGAATTGCCTTCATATGTTTTGCTTGTAGGCGGTGTACCTGGAGCATGTGCATTTCGAGCTCAGCAAAAACAGAATCATCATGATGCACACTGGAGCTGAAGCCCGTGCGGGGTCTACGCCTGCCTGTGCCCTGTGGTCTTGCCTCCTGCTGCTGGGAAACTGGTGCATCTGGCTGCACTATCTCATTGTTGTCCTCATCTACTTCTTCCATGATTCTCAATGGCCTCACGATCCTCCTTCTGTGTCCCTGTGGTGGGATGAAAGGACTGTCCTCCCCATCTGTGTCCTGGCTCAGGCTAGCTTCTCCAGTGATTTGGGGTCCTGTGTCACTTGCACTGGCTGTTGCCTTTGTAGTTGCAGGTGCTGTGGATAGAACAGCACGCATTAATTTTTTATCCTGTCATATGAAGATCAAATAAATAATTTCACAGTGCTCCCTGACTTTACTTGTGTCATTCACCTTTCCTGACCTGCACATGTGAAAATTGCATGAGATGGATGCTACTTCCAACATTACTGACTATTGTGACTACATCTCCCATAATGCATTGCTGTGACTGTCTGTGTACTTGATTTAGGCTGACATGTGGTTCCCCTTATCCCTAGGTCGCTGCAGGGGGTTGCTGGGGGTGGTTTAGGGTGGGAAAGCATGCTTCTTACCTGGTCTTGCAGCTGATTGGGCTGAGCTGTCTAGCACGGACACTCCCGCAAAACTCTGTGGAGGCAGTTTGCCCTCTACCAGTTCTTCCAGTGGTGTTGAGTCTGAGACATTGGAGGTTCCCCCACCGGTGAGCTGGGACTGCTCCAGCCTTGCACCCAATTTCTCCTTGGAGCGCTGGCGCAGGTCGTACCATCCCTTGCGCAAAACTTCTACAGTCCTGTGTGTCACTCCAAGGGCATTTACTTTGGCTTGTATGCCTTCCCAGATGCGTCTCTTCCTGGCTTCAGGCACCTTGTGTGAGCTCTTCCTAAATAAAATGTCATGGTTTGGCACCATCTCTGTAATGAGGGTTTCAAGTTCTGCCTCAGAGAACTTCAGCTTTCTCGTCCTGGCTGCTTCCCCTTCTTGCTGCTCCTGCTGGGTTGCTGGAACATCCTTATTCCCACTTTCTGCTATGGCTCCTGAGTAGCAAACACTCTCACACTCTCTCACAATCAATCCTGAAGCACCATGGGAAATCACTCACTTCCTGGATGGTGATGTCATCAAAAAGCATCAGGATTGCGATTGGATGTTTCTAGAAAAACGCAAATTAGCGATTTTTCCCGATGGTAAATGGCAATTTTGCGATTTTCACGATGCAATTTCGCTTTTTTGCAATTTCTACCTGATTAGGGAATCGCTATTGTCTATCACGCAAATATTTAGCGATTATGGGCGAATCGCTAAATAATTGCGATTGTGTTGATACATGCCGATTTGCGATTCTGATTTTGCGATTCGGTAAAAATCACAATTTCAGAATCGCAATTCGAGTTCTTGATACATATGGCCCAAAGTGTACATTTTGTGTCAACTCTGTTACGTACCTTGGTTACGTAGTTGGTGACAGAGCCCCCGGAGACTCCAACGTGGGGTACAATCGCTTTTCGAGCCCAAGTGTCTCAACAATGGCACTATTATCTTATGGCTGGCCCAGAGGGGCCCATGATTTTCTCCCACAATTGCCCCAGCCTCAGGCATACTTCATTTTAAAAAGCGCTAATGCGCTCCACGTTCTTCGGGGCATAATTTGTTCTACAGAGCCCAGGTGGCTCCAAAGTTTGGCAACATTATTTTCAGAGCCAGATGGCTCCAGCGTTTTGATAATTATTTACTGAGTCCTGAGTGGCTCCAACAAATGGGGACACATTTTTCCTGAGGGCCAGTAAGAGCCCATGCCGCATTTTCGCTTTCACAGCTGCCCAGCAAGCAGGTTCTTCTTTATTTCAGGGGACATGTCTTTTTACTCCAGGAGTGAGACGCGCTCCTTTGCTCCATCCCTACCTTTGCCTGCACAGCTGCGCAGCACTTAGTGCCTGCTGCAACGCCTAGGCCCTTCATTGAAGATTCCCAGCTGCCCAGCAAGTAGTGGGCAGCGTCCAAGTTTAGGTTTGCGCCAAGTGCGCCCCCAGTGTCCGTCGCTAAATTGGCAGCGCGCCCAGACTTTTTGGACAGAGGGCATTTGTGCCCCTTATAGATGGCCAGTTGGCCCAAGAGACTATTAGGTTTGTAGAGCGCAAGGCCCTAGAGTACTTTTTATAGGTGTTAGGAAATGTAATGTTTGTAGATTATGCACCTTGATTTATGCTTAAAGATGTGCTTTTATGCTTACTAGGTTTTACCTACTGTCTTATGTTTTCACTGTGGTCTAGGTTTGATTTATTCCCAACTGCAGGTTATGTTACTAAGTTTATTTCCTAATGCAAGTAATGTTTAGTATTTGTGGTCTACTAGATTTATGCTTATGAGGTTGGCGCAGAATAGAGTTCTCGCCTTATGTGCTACTGTGCCTGTTCTTTGATATAATTATGTACCCGAGGAGCTGGTATGCTCGATGGGGCTGCAGAACGGGAGGGCTCCCTGATTATTGCAGAATGGCTCTGGAGACGCCACGCCAGACCTTCCACTCTGAAGACATGCGGACCCTGGGCCTGTCCTCCTGCCGCTTCACGACATAGATTACACCCCCTATGCTTTGTGAATTTTGGGGACTGACTGAACTTAACACCAAGGTCTCAACCCCCCTGCCTGACCTCAAGTTGGCAGCCTCAGTTGGTCTCTCCTCGATGCTCTAATGCTCCCGGACAATAGAACTGATCAGCGTCCTGAGCTTAACCACATCCCTCACCTGACCTTGATCCTGCTCTCCCTCCTGGACATGTACTCTGAACCTTCCCTCGATCATAGAGACCCTGCTATTTGACCGATGTCCGGTGGAGCTACCTGTTAGCTGAAGAGGAGATGGGTTGTGGATTCCCCCTCGGCCGTCACCTACCCAGCCGGATTTTGGGCAGACTTTCCTTCGTCTCTCTGTCGTTTGCCCCTCCTACCCTTTCACCCCACCCCCACCCCCTTCCCCCTCTATGCTCCCTTCTTCTCCCCCTCTTCCCCTTTAATGTTTTTCTGTTGAGACCTAGCCATTTGACCGTTGCCCGGTGGAGCCACCTGATAGCTGAAGAGGAGATGGGCCAAGGATTCCTGGTCGGCCGTCACCTACCGAGCCGGACCTTGGACAAACTTTCCCTTCGTCTCTCCGCTGTATCTATACACTACTTCTTTTGCCCTCACCCCCTTTCCATTCCTCACCCCATTTTCCTTTTCTTCTATGCTCCTAAAAAGTTTTTTCTGTTATCTTTTGTAACTATTTTCCCCTCATCTCTACGTCTTGCCTTTGTCCTACCCCTTTACCCTATCCCCTTACCCTTCCTGCTCCATTCACCTTGTTCCCTATGTTCTTTAAATGCTTTTCTTGATACGTATGTAACTTTTAACTGATATAATTTGCAACATTATTGTCCCTCATGTTAAGCGCTCTGATTCCATCGGGTCTAGCCAGCGCAATATAGTAACTCATTAATTAAATTTGTTCCCATTTAGTACTCTTTCTCCCTTTGTCTACCTCCCTAGCTCCTAGCTCCTATCTACTCTCCCCTGAATCTCTCACCTTGCCTGCTAGTCTGCTTGGCCCCTTGTCCTTTGTGTCCTTTGACTTTGACTAAGCACTCCTTCTCCCCTTGTTGGGGAAAGATCCAATATTTATACTCTGGAGTCTCAACGTACCCACCGAGAGAGTCCACTAAGCCAAGGGAGCCACCCACAGCTGAGGTATGGTATGGCACCCCTTACCAAAGCACTCCCTTTCCCCTTTTTGGGGAAGGATCCAGTAAGTAGGCCTTGGAGTCCCAGAGACCCCTCTGAGAGAGTCCACTGTGTAAAGGGAGTCTCCCGCAACAGAGATAGGGAAGTGATACCACTTCCCCTGGGATCACAGCTTACTGGACTTTGGACGTTGCATTGACTCGTCTACCGGTTTGTGTCTCCGTCGCCCTTCCCCTCCTCTTTCCATTGCTTGCTTTTCCCTTTCGTATTTGTGCTTATTGTTTATCTTGACCTTACAAGTAACTATGTTGCCATGCTCTAATAACTGTGTAACCTTTGTAACGATGTAACCTGTAACTAGGATCTGATGCTCATGTAAAGCGCTCTGATACCTTTGGTCTAGCCAGTGCTATATAAAACCTTTAAAATAAAATGTAAAAAAAAAATTGAGGCCATTCAACTTGCACCTTCACCAACTTCTAAAGATGATGTTAGGTCATTTTTGGGGTTAACTGAGTTTTATTCCAAATACATTTGCAAATTTTCTTGCAGAGTGTTTAATATCAGACAATTGTTGAAAAACAAGAGTACATTTGTGTGGGATGCTGAATGTGAAAAATAATTTGTTGATGTGAAATCAGCCGTGGGAAAGGCCGCTGCTCTTAACATTTTTGATCTCAGCTCTCTTGTATTATTACTACTGATGCCAGTTCAAGAGGATTGGGAGCTTTCTTAGTCCAAAGAAAAGAAATGGGGGGTGAAGCTATAATTGCTTACACTTCAAGAGCTTTATCTCCAGCAGAGGTAAAATACTCTACCATTGAAAGGGAAACCTTAGCTGTTGTATGGGCTTTGGAGCATTTTAGGGTTTTTGTTTGGGGAAAAGAGTGTGAAATCAGATCTGTCCACAAACCCTTGGTACGTTTGCTCACTACTGATGGTATGATTAAAGCATCAGCTAGAGTTGCACGTATGTCCATGAGATTGCAGGATTTTATCTATAAGATTGTGTACGTTCCTGGCTGAGATAATGTTAGAGCAGATTTTTTATCTAGACTTCCACTACCTCTGATGATGGTGTGTTACCTATCAAAGTGAAGACTGGAATGCTGATACCCAGAATTTGATACCCAGAAGACAACACAGGACTGATAATCTCAGGTTCTGTCATTTCTGTCCTTCTGATCTAGCATCATGCAAAACACTGTCAAATGAACACAAGGAAATACTTACTCATACATTTGGATGCGCAGCACAATAGCTGGTTGACCGATGGTTCCTAAAGGAAACAGACAGGGATTCAGCTGAGATGTGGTAGATTGTGGCTACAGTTTGATATTTATATGACCCCTCTACCCAAGAACTCCATATTCTGACATTTCTAGGCAGTACTGTGTCTGTGATTTTAAGTACTTAAAATATATAAAACATTTGAAGAACATTGGTGAACTTCTTTGACACGTCACTAAATTTGCGAAAAATTGAATAAGAATAGAGAGCGACGTGCTAGACAGTACAGCTTTAACCTTTTTTCCTTTCACATGGCCAAACACGCAATCAACTTTTCTGCTATTGTCTAGTATTTTCTTTCAAATGTTAGCACTTTTGTTTTTAGAAAAGAAATAATCTGGTACATACCTGGCACTCTTGCTGCGTTCTGTCTTGAGTCATGGTTCCCTTCTTTTGCTCTCGCTAATTTAATTTGGGGTGTTCGATGCAGCTCAGGAGAGACTTCCTTTTCAACATTTTGGCTGGTCGTTTTCAAGAAGCTGATCTCTGTGAAAATTCCAAACAAATTGGCATGTCAAACTTGCAGACGTTCTAAGTTCTCAGAGACAAAACATGAAGAAGATCTAATTGGGGTATTTTTGTAATGGTGGGAAAGTTCATCTGAGGCACAGTGCGCTCTGGAAATAACAATCATGGGGTTTCCACAGTCCATGAGACTAGTTCCCATAAGCAGTGGGGCACCACAGAGAACACCAATGAATAGCATTGTGACTAAATTATTTGAGCAATCTTGGTACCCAAAAAGTTGTCCCTTCTTTGAGGTCTTCATTTTCCTTTTGTTTTGTGTTTCCAAGCCACCTTGTGTACCTCCCCTCTCTAACTCATCTGCTCATTGTCAATTTTTTCCTTAGGTTCCCCTAAACTTTTTTCTTCCATCCATCCTTTAATTCTTCCCCTTCTCTTCGTGAAGCTGTGCTGCATAACTAAATACTTATAAGGTCTCAAAAGCGAGACCTATTGGCTATGCCATTGCTTGTTCCTAGCTTGCTCCCAACTCTTGCAACCAGCGTTCCTAGACATTATTTTTTTGTATTTTTAGGTCTCGCCTATTCTATCCCGTTTGAGTAGCCACAGCAGGAAGATGAAAATACCAGGACACCTAATTTGAATAGTGATGCATTCTGGGTATGGTGGTCTGAAGGAAGGACCATGTGAACCCTGGGACTACAATTGAGAGAGTCAACTCACCTGTGATCAAGGCGCAACACGCCTAAACGCGTAAGGTTAAAGGGTTGCTTCACGCTGCTACTCCCCATTGACCAATAAAAGTGTCAGTTTAAAAGGACATCGTAGCTGTGGGCTCTCTTTTCTCTCATTGTTGCAATTGACAGGATTCTCCATTCCTGTGTGAGAGCCCCCCTGCAGAGCCGGAGGCCCCCGGTAAAATGGAGTTCTTTGTTGTGGATTGATGGAGGGGGCATGGCACGCTCGAGACCACACCAATCAATGGATTTCCCTGATTAGCTGGTGTTGGTAGTGAGAAGGGGAAACGAAGGAGGGGTTTCCCTCTTTCTTGCAGACTCAATGTTTTCTCTTTTAAACAAATATTTCCAGGAGCAGCAGCCAAGTGCACTGTGCGATTGATTTTATTTCCATGCAGCATCATGAATACTTACACTGGCAAGTACACAATGCTATTCAGCAACATTGAAATTAATATTGAAACGTAATGCCAGGACACCTAATTTGAATAGTGATGCATTTTGGGTATGGTGGTCTGAAGAAAGGACCATGTGACCACTGGGACTACAATTGCGAGAGTCAACTCACCTGTGATCAAGGCGCAACGCGCCGAACCGCGTAAGGTTAAAGGGTTGCTTCACACTGCTACTCCCCATTGACCAATAAAGTGTCAGTTTGATTGATTGATAAAACTTTATTCGGATATAAAATATCCATAAAAGCACAAAGTTTAAGAAATAAAATATACAGTTAAAAACATTTTAAAAACATTTCACAACATATGCACTAATACCCATAGTATATAATAGATACAACAAGTGGACATACAATTAGAGTAAAAATTATACAGGAGAACCAGTTTATGTAATATTACAGCAAGGTTCATTAAGACTAGCGGCAGAGTTTACAAATAGCAACATATTTTAGAAAAGTGCATTAAGTATAATAACAATGTTCATATAATGTAATTCAATTAAATGCAATCTTCTAGGTACATAGGGGGCTAGTGCTAACCAGCCACGGGTTCAAGAAATTTAAGGCTATTTAAAGAAACAGAGCAACAGTTACTCTGGATCAACCAAAAACTCTGCGATAGTTAATGCAAGCCTTTAGGAAACAAGCTATGGGGTTCACACTAAATTCAGTGTCTAGGCATTGGAGAGCGAGAAGCGCCGGACGACAGCGGCGCAATCCCATGTATTTTATTAGTGGAATAACCCACTGTCTCTGCGGGTGTTCATAGTAGCTACAGAAAAAAAACAATATGTAAGAGTGATTGCTCTGAACGCTCATCGCAAGGGCAAGGAGAAAGATTGCTAGACCAGTCATTACGCTTTGGGAAAGTTAACAATCGATGAAAAATATTGAAACGAAACCGGGTTAGCAAATATTTCTCATAATGTGTGTTGGGATGTAGTAAATAAGGCTGAATCCCACGCGAGGTCTGAGCCGCTAGAAGATGGATATTTGATGACTTTGTAATCTCCTTAGTTAGCCGAAGCTCACGCAGATGAGTTTGGCATAGGGTTTCCAGGCTTGCCCGTGTTATTTCTGCTGTGGTTTCAGGGTGTAAAAAGTAAGTCTCTAGATTTACATCTGCTAAAAAGTTGCACACATAAGCCAACCATGGGATGGATTTCCAGTTATCTAAAGCTAGGTAGTCTGTGATTAGGGAACGGGTCAGTTTGCATTCCTTTGTTCACCATATACGGTGCCATTGGAGTATTGGCTGGATAGCAATGGTGTCGGATAAATAATCCAAGCCTAGTTCCAGGTGGCAACCGTAAGTCGGAGAGCTTTTGGGACAGCAAGGAGGTATCTTATGAAACCATTTTGCACTTTTTGCAAGATATCAGTTGTGACGTGGCCCCACACCCCTGCTCCATATGTTGCCACTGAGCAACACTTTGCCTGATGTATTTGGAGCATCTCTCGGGAAGGACGTTGCCCCAAGTTCTGTGTAAACAATACCAACGCCGTAGTAGTTCTAAGGAATGAGAGTTTCCTAGCCTGTATGGCTTGCTGCCAGTTAGACTTATCAATCAGAATGCCCAGGTAGGGATAAGAGTTTGTGCATTCCAACTTGACGTTGTTAACGAAGATACTGTTAGAGTGCTTTGCTCTTTTCCCTACATGCATTACATAAGTTTTTTTAATATTAACGTTAAGATCTAAGCTCGCCATAAAGTGGCAGTATCTGTTAAGAAGAAGTTGTAGCTGGAGGGGAGTCCTGGCCATGATGACTGCGTCATCGGCGTAGAGTAACGCAGGGATTGGGCGGTGGTCTATCAGGGGCAGATCTTGGCTCCCTTCTAACATGGCCACTTCCAAACCATTTGTGTAGAGGTTGAAGAGAAAGGGAGCCAGAAAACAACCCTGTCTGACTCCCTTTACCACAGAAAATGATTTGGTAAGCTCCCCGTCTAGGCCATATCTTACTTTTGCCGTGGCGTTTGAGTATAAGTCTTGCATGAGGTAGACAAGAGGGGGATCTACACCCATGTTCAAAAGAATTTGCCACAGCTTACTACGGAATTGCAAAAACAACAGGTGATGGACCGAGTGAGGATCAATGTCACACATTCAACCCAGTCAAAAGATCTGGGTCCTAATCCATCGTTTTTTTGCACTCCACACCACCCTGGGTTAGACAATGGCGATATGCAAATCAGCTCTGACCCTGTGCCCCATGGGAACAGTCCAGTCCGAACTACAAAAGCCATGTCCTTCCCAGAACGGAATCAAGCATCCGAGGACCGGACCGGTTTCGAGGTAATACCTCTCATCAGCCCGGCTAGCTTGACTCCAGTGGTGTGGAGTGCCTGGGACCCACGTCTGGGCATCCCCAGTACACTTACTTAGTGCCTGGGACCCACGTCTGGGCATCCCCAGTACACTAACTTACTAAGCGACACGCAGTCGAACGCTGCAGACAAATCGACATAGGCCAAATGCAATTTACCTTTCTTAACCCCTACATATTTACCCACTAATAGTGAGAGATTGAGTGCCTGTTCCACCGTCCCCAACCCCTCGCGGAATCCGTACTGTAAGTCTGATATTATATGGTTATTGGAAGCCCAGTCTTGGAGTCTTTGAAGAACTAAACGACCCGCCACTTTACCAGCTGCGTCAAGGAGAGAATAGGTCTGTAACAGGCTGGATTACTGCGATCACCTTTTTTAAATATGGGGAGCAAGATTGAGGTTGTCCAAGATTTGATTGGGCCTATTTTGACTACGGCTTCGAAGACCCTAGTAAGGATTGGGGACCATAGGTCAAGGTTATATTTAAAGATGTTCACAGGCAACCCATCAGGTCCTGAAGCTTTTCCGCATTTAGAAGCCATCAAAGCGATAATTACTTCCTCGTGGTCAAAACATAGGTTTGGCGTGGGAATTAAGCTGTCACAGGAATCACCCCTCCCTGCTGCTGCAGTGGGCTGTAGCTTAGTGCCCTCTGTGTGCCCGAAGATCTTTGAAAAGTGGCTGATCCAAGCATTTTCGTCCACTGCCACTTCTATTCGGGGAATTGAATTTAGGTCTGTTAAAAAAGGGGCTTTTACAGTGCCCCAGAAGGTAGTGGTATCCTTCAGTTCACAGCTCTGTTGCAATTTATTCCATAACCCTTTTTTAATACCTATTTTACACTTTTTTAGGGCCTGATTATAATCCCTTCTTAATTTAATAATTTCCTCCTTGTCCCTGACAGTCCTACGTAGAGCTTTCTTTAAAAGAGAAGAAGCTCGCCTGGTGTCGGTATTAAACCAACCCTTTTTAGAGGTCTTGTTACTTTTCATTTTACGTAACAATTCATCCTTGATTGTTCTAGTAATATCCAAGAAACTGTTTAGTATCTGATCTGGTTGAGAGTCCAAATTGAGGCATACTTCCACTTGCGGCAGTGTACGTCTCAACACTCTAGCTGTAGTTTCAGCAGGGTCGATTTTTTCCCATTTTATTGAGTACCCATTCAGTTTATCTACCCGCAATGCATGTTGAGATAATAGCGTGGGCTGAGTGTGTTTTTTACGTGAGTAGGGTACTATTATGCTTGTAGTGTTAGGGAAATGATCGCTGCTAGCATTGTTTCCTGTACTGAAACTACGCATTTGTTCTTTCATATTTTGGGAGACTAGTACAAAGTCAATTAGGGTGGACAGGCCCCTACCATTAAAAGTGGGAACAAAGCCAACTGGAGGGCTACCAGCTTGTTTGCAAAACCTAGCTCTAAAATGAAAAGAATCTCAGTTAAACGCTGCCCTAAGCTGGTATGTGAGAAGTGAGTTAGATTAGTCCCACTCTCGTCCATTATTCCGCATTTCTTAGTGTCACTTTCCTTAAATAAAGTTATGTTGAAATCCCCTCCCCAGACCACATTAAAGAGGGTACCCGTATGTTTGTTCCGTTCTTCCATAAGGAAAAGGTCAATTTTATCCAGTAGAGAGAGGACATCTTGGTGGGTTAAGTTGTTATAAAAATTAATTATATAGTAAACTGATGTTTTATTAGGTAGTATTTTAAGGATTTGGAAATTAGGAGCCTGCAATAGGTCTTCTATGCCTACGCTTGAAAATTCATTTGAGATATATATTGACAACCCACCTTTTGCTCTGCCAGAGGTGGAGGGTTGGGCAGGTGAGTTAAAAGTTTTATAGCCTTGCAGATGAATCGGAGAGGTCAGCCAGGTTTCTTGAAGACATATGATGTTATGTCGCCTTATAACAGTTAACCAGGAAGGTGAATCTATCTTTGAACGCAACCCCGCCACGTTCCAAAATATCATGTTAAGATATATGGTGGTGTATGTTGGATCTCCCAGGTTTAAGTTTATAAGTGGTACTTCAACAGTAGTTCCCGGGGATCCACAGTGGGAAAACACGGAATAAACCTCTTTACTAGGAGGCAAATCTACGGGAACTAAAACAGTATCCGATATTTTAGGTTTAGGACCCCCAGATATGTCGTTGTTAATTATGGGCTTACATAAAATTTCGTCTTGGGTGATACTATCAACAGGAAGTAAATCAGACACATTTCCAGAGTGGCAGACCGGCGATACCAGTCATTCGTTATCATCTAAGCCCGATAGTGGACTGAATCTATTCTGAGTAACAACAACTTGGGGCCAGATAGATTGGCCATTCGGGTTTCTCCATGTAGCAGGCTTCTGGTTGTTCCTTGGAGGAGGGTAGAAGTATCCTAGTGGTAAAATGTTGATCCCTGACGGGTCTAAGATATGATTAGCGGCTATTGTCAGTATCTCTTTTACCAGGAGAGGGGAGGCAAAGGTTATTACTATGCAGTCCCCTCTAAGCTCCGTTTCCTTAGTACCTACCCACTTCACCCTCTGAATCATCTTAAATTCATCAAACAGGTATCTACTTAGGCCTACCCGAGTACTTAGCCAGTGCAGGGATTTATTTTTTAAGGCATCAAGGGATTTCTTTTCTGTGCCACTGAAATGGGGCACATTAGCCATAACCAGGACGTACGGGGTCGCTTCTGGGGGCAAATCTAGATGCTGGTAATCTGCATTGTATTGTCTCTGATGGTTGGTTTGGTGTAGTGGGTATTGCTGTTGTCTAATAGTACTTGTAGGGGGTGGATTAAACATTCCATCATAAAGAGGTGGTGGGTTGAATAAGTTTGTTTTACTTTGTGAGACTATCACATTAGTTGGCCTAGTTGTTAAGGGTAGTCTATCATTTGTTCCTACAAGAAAATTATACTTATCACTAGGAAGAACGGTTTGAGTAAAAGAGTTGTTCTTTGAGGGCGGGAGCTGGCTCTGTGCAACCCTTAAGTTGGGGTTTATGGGGTTATTCAGTGGTTTGTTCAATGATTCTAGTGGATTTGTTAACTTTGCAGTGATAAGCTCATCGGTTTTCGCCAATCTGGCTGTCAATTGATCGAACCTAACTCTTACAAATAGGTCTAGGCGCTCAACAAGGGAGCCCAGTTTCTGTAGATCCATTTGCAGGTTGTAACCATTGGAACTTGGGTGCTTTTTGACTGCTTGGTGCTTCCTGTAACCCTGGCATTTCTTTGCTGACACTGTTGGATTAGACAATTTCTTTGGGGGGGATGAACTTGTGCACGAGAGCGCGGTGTGTTATTCGTTAACTCTGTAGAGATGGCTTCTGCTTCAACCGGGTTCTTGAATCTTTTCGAGGGAGGTTGGGGGGGGAATCGTTAACAAGGGTAATAATCTCATCAGAACATGTTTGAACACAGCCATTTGTGTTTTGAACAGGGGGAGTTCCTTGGGCTTTTAAAGCCCTACACAAGGAGGCGGAGGAATTATGACTCAATCTAGATGTTGTGCTCTCTAAGGATTCCTCGACTGAGGCAATCTGTTTATCTAGTAACCCCACCACCCCTGTTAGATAGTTTAATAGGAACTGTTGTGAGTGGGAAGGGACCTCACGTGTCTTAGTGGTTTTAGGACTCGTTTGCTTTCTCTTACCCATGCTTAACTAAAGAGTTAACAGCCAAAAATAAAAAGATGGTACAATAGTATACAGTATTTAAGGGTGCAGGATTGGTACAAAAATTTTTAAAAAATGGGTAGCGGAAACCTGACAAGGAACAAATAGCAAAAATAGGTACGGTCCTAGTTCTATATCGAGAGTACCCACCTCACCCCTGAAATATGATACAACTTAAACCAATTATATCTATGTGGGTATGTAATAAGTGGCTCCTTAGTTCTGCACAGACAACTGGAGATACCGGAGGACGATATATATAAAAACAGCTGATATACCAATGAAAGACCAAAGAGTACCTTGAGTCCAAAGAGTCAGGGACCTGCCCCAACCCGACCTCCTTCGGCCTCTGATGGCCGTGGATGGCCCGCCCTTTGCCCGGGCTTAGCCCGGCGCGGACCCACGCGCGGTACCGCGACGCGGACATGCGCACGGTACCGCGACGCGGACATGCGCACGGTACCGCGACGTGGGGGCTGCACGTTGATTTTAAGTCCTCCTGGGCGCAGGTATGACGTCGTCAGGAGGCGTCAGCCGATGGGTCCTGGGAAGTGGAGTCCCCCGCTCGGCGGCCACAGATGGCAAGAAGCGGAAGCAGGGGGACTCTCATGGCCAGGAACAGCGTCTCACAGAGGGAGCGACCAGCGCCAATAGCGGGAGCAGGTAGGCAGAATAGAAACAGTTGTGTGGCAGGACGGAAGAGCAGCACCCGCTCCCCCGGGGCTGCACGTTGATTTAAATTTCTCCTGGGCGCAGGTATGACGTCGTCAGGCAGCGTCAGTCGATGGGTCCTGGGAAGTGGAGTCCCCCGCTCGGCGGCCACAGATGGCAAGAAGCGACAGCGGGGTGACTCTCAGGGCCAGGAACAGCGTCTCACAGCGGGAGCGACCAGCGCCAATAGCGGGAGTAGGTAGGCAGAATAGAAACAGTTGTGTGGCAGGACGGAAGAGCAGCAAGTGTCCGTTTAAAAGGACATCATAGCTGTGGGCTCTATTTTCTCTCATATATATATATATATATATATATATATATATATATATATATAGTAAGTCGTCACCAAACAACTGCTCCTCCTTTGAACAATGACGAAGAGCAAACCCAGAAATCAGTGTTTAATCAAAGTGCTTTATTTTCAGCCAGCCTGTCCGCCATGACGCGTTTCACTTCCACTGAAGCTTGATCACATGACATGTTGCGATAGGCAAGGACCAACATTTAAAGTGCAAGTGCGAATTGAAAAGAGCTACACAGGCAACAACATAGAAAACATACTATCCTGTAGCACAAGATGACCTCTACTTTTTTGAGATACATCGGGTTGGTACATAAATATTAAATAAATATAAATAAATTATTTAAAATTCATGTTTACATTTGTATTTCATAAAAATCTCATAATAGATTCCTAAAAAAACAAACTGAAAAAATATAAAATCTGCATTAACCCAGTATTGTGAATAGTACAGCCCTAAACAGTAAAAAATCAATGCCTAATACAAAAAGAATTACTGTTTGCATGTGACTACTTGAATGGATAATTCAACAAGTGTTGCCCTGTTTGGTAATATTGCCCTAGTGGGCTGAGACTAAATCATACAATCTCACAGCTCTATTCAATAAGCCATTTCCCTATCTAACTGGTCCCTAGGAATCAGAGTGTGCAATATAAATCACAAAAAAAGTGCCAGTGCAAGTGCAAATATATAACAATAGTAATACACGATCAAAGAAACCTTCACCATTAAAAACCTAAGTATGACCAAAGGCAAAATGTCCTGACATTCTACAATATACACAGTTAATCCTATGGAATATATTGTTACACAGTTTGTAGATAAAAGCCCTTGATAAAATCCCAGTTGGTAACTGTTAAAACCTCAAAAATGTTAGCCACTTATTCAGCCCATTTGGGTTCTTGCTATCCAGTTCTAGTATATACCTTGTTTCGAGAACGCGAAGCCTTGCTTCTCTATCCCCTCCTCGTTTTAAAGGCCAGACTGTGTCAATTACATAGTACTGGAGATGTACTGGATTGGCTTGGTGAGTTACTTTAAAGTGTCTGGCCACCGGATAGGTTTGATCTTTGCCTATGATTACCCTTATGTGCTGGAGTATCCGTTTGTGGGTGGGCAGCCTGGTGCTACCAACATACCTCAACCCACACGGACACTCCAGCACATAAACCGCGAAATCTGTTTTACGTGTTAGGTTTTTGGTGATTTCAAGCGGATATGGTTTAAAGGGGATCTTATAGCTGCTTTTGTTACACCCATAACGACAGGCCTTACACTGTGTACACTTCTTGAAGCCTTTGCTAAGGGCCACCCAAGTGCTAGAGATTTGTGGTTCTAAGCTGTTCTTAACCAAGGCTTTGGCCATAGACGGACACCTCCTAAAAGTAAGCACAGGTTTATCTGGAACCCTTTGGCCAATGATTGGATCTCCTTTGATGAGATTCCAATTACGATAAAAAATTCTCCTTAAGTCAGAGTGTTGCCTACTGTAGGAAAGAATCATGTGTGATTGTATACGCCCATCCTGCGTGGCATTTGATTTATCCTTTGATTTTGATGTTAATGCTAGATGTCGGGGCATTTTTTGAGTCCGAGTGATTGCAGATTCAATGATGTCATTGGAATAACCCCTGACTAGAAATGTCAGTCTACTAGCTTCCTGTGCAGCCGCACATTCAGCCTCTGATCTGCATATCCGCCTAATACGCAGCATCTCCCCATACGGGATGCTGCGGATGAGGTGAGGTGGATGGTGACTTGCCGCATGTAGGATCGTGTTCCCCGCTGTGGGTTTTCTATAAAGTTTAGTGGCTAAGATGGTATTGTCCACATAAACCTGCATGTCTAGAAAACAGATAGAGGTCGCATGAATATTGGATGTGAATTCTAAATTAAAGTTGTTGTCATTCAATTCCCTGACGAACTCCATAGCCTCTGCCTCCGTGCCTCTCCATACAAAAAATAAATCATCTATATAACGGAGGTACAACATGATGTTCTGTTCCATGGTGCCTCTGAGTTGTAGCGAGAGGACCTGTTCCCCCCAGAGTCCCATGTGCAAACATGCGTAACTGGGGGAGAAACAGGCCCCCATCGCAACTCCTCTAGTTTGTTGGAAAATCTGATTATTAAAAAGAAAAAAGTTCTGTTCCAAGCACATTTTTATCATAGACAGTAACATCTTATTGTGTGCAGCAAAATTCATTGGTCGTCCGTCAAGGAAGTGTTCAACAGCTTTCAACCCATCATGATGTCTGCTAGACGTATAAAGGGCCGACACATCCAAAGTCATCAAAAGCATCTCTGGACCCCACTTCACATGTTCTATCTTTCGAATGAAATCCGAGGTGTCTTGAACATATGACCTCAGTCCTCTGACCCAATCCTGTAAAAAAGTAGTCAATATATTTGGACACATTTTCCAATAAGCTATTGATGGCCAGAATAATAGGTCTCCCCGGGGGATTGTTGGTGTCTTTATGTATTTTGGGGATCAGATAAAACATAGGAATGACCGGATGTTCTTTTTTTAGAAACAAAATTCCTGCTCCGATATCAATCCTCCACTCCTCCAAGCTTGGAGTTTTCCATACTGATCCATCCATGCGGCTTTGACGGATGTATGTCACTACCACGCGCGCGGTACAACGAAGTACCATTACAACGCGGTTGTAACAACGCAAGTCGTTACAACGACTTGCGTTGGGGGGGCGCAAATTTAAAGAATATAATTTACTATTCCAACACCAGTCCCCGTGGATAGTAGGGAAGGTGTTGGGATAGTAAATTAAATTATTTATTATCCTCGAGCGCCACCCAGCGCAATTCGTTGTAACAACTTTCGTTGTTATAACTGCGTGGTAATGGTACTTCGTTGTACCGCGCGCGTTGTAAACGCTGTATACCGGCTTTGACCATCTGAATATTGCCGCGTTTTTATTGCATAAGCTATTCCCCAATTGTAATTCAGCTTCAGCCAAGTAAAGTTTACGCGGCCATAAAACTATATTTCCTCCCTTATCTGCTTGTCGAACTAAAATGTCACAGTTCGACTCCAGTTTGTCCGCCAGCTGTGTGTAACACCGACTTTGATTGCTGATGGCATACCTTTTTTTGTTGGTGGAAATATATAGTTTTTTAAGGTCCTGTATCACCAAATCTTGGTACACATCAATGTTATTGTGTATCATTTCTGGCTGAAAAATTGATTTTGGCTTAAAAGGGGTTGTGCATTTACTAATTTCGTCAAGCCTCATGCTTTCAACCACGTTGTTACCAACCTCAGTCTCATTCTGTAAAGCCCAAATCTCCTCGAATGCTTCACGATACCCCACATTTAGCAGTGATGGACTTTTGATGGTTTCAAGTTGTACCTTTTTCTTAGGTGCCTGACAATGATACTTGCTCAGTTTTCATTTCCTTATGAATCTAAAAGTGTCCATTCTGGTGTCCGCATAATTAAAATTGCAGGGGGGGGGGGGGAAATATGATAGTCCCAAACCTAGGACTGATTTCTCCCCTGGAGTAAGTTTCAAATCTGTTAAATTAATTATTGCGGTGGGGTTACTATCTGAGTTGCTGAGCATGTTTGAAATCGATTCCAACGCCCCCTTGCAGGTTTTTTACGCCCTGATTCCTCCTTCTTTTATTCCTTCTGCGCCTTTGATTGCGCTTGTAATTTTGGTTCCCAGCTGGCACCTGGGGACGCAAGGTGTCTCTCCGATCCTGGCAAAGGCAATTTACTACTTCTGCCAGGGATAGTTTGGTAAACCCCAAATGTTGAGATGTAACCTCATCCCCTTCTGGATCACTTTCAGCTGCTGAGCTGAGGTCTGAGGCTGATATTGACAATGCCATAGTTCTTGTCGGTATTTTTTGTTGTGGATTTTTATTTCTTGCCTTCACTGCATCATACCGACGTGCAAAAGTGAAGACTTGCCCATTGAGGTAATCCATTCGATCTCTCTCAAATTTTTATGTCTTTCTTTTTTTGATGACTTCTTCATCCTTTTTCAATCTGACCATCATGTCTTCTCTTAATTTTCTCACTTGGTCATTTAGTTCTAATTTCCCAATTTCAGCCTCTAGTGTCCCTATTTCAATTTGAATTTTACCTCGATCACTTTCTGCATATTTATCCAACATGGCCCTCAATTTGCTGGAGGATTCTAGGTTAGATTTGGCCCATTCAGTTAGCATCGCAGGGTCAGGTTTGTCATAGCTGGAGGCCAAGGTGATTCGTAGCCCCCGAGGCACTCTACCAACCTGAAGGTATTGGGACAAAGAACAGTGCTTCCACCACTCGGACTGTTCAGAGCGCATGAGTTTTTCCAACCTCTTGAACAGGTCCCGAGTGGTGGGATTGCCGTTTACTGTGAACGTGTATATTGCGGAAGTTGATCCCACAGCCGGGGAATCCAAAATCAAAGTCTCCGCTGCCACCTCACGGTCTCGCAACAGGTTTGCGGACATCCTGGCAATACGGCTGTGAGCAAGGGTAGATCAGCACTTAGAAAAACGGCCTCCAGCACACTATAGACTTCTGCTGCCAGACTGCCGTGCACACTCCTTACCAGACGCTCCGCGAGACTCTCACCTCAGCCCGACTGCCGGCGCTACGTCCTGTCAGCTGATATATATATATAGGGATATTGGGATAATGACTTCGTAGGAGGAATCTGAGAAGAAATCAAAAAGGAAAACCATGAGAGTAACCATCCTCAGCTTCCTACTTCACAGTAGTGCCAGATAAAGATCTGAGGAGATCTTCGGCTTCATCTACTCTCCGAAAGGTCTGCACCTGGCCAAAGGATGTGCGTAATGACCTCCACTCTGAATTAGAGAGACCGGACAGTGAAAGCTATGCCTTGCAGGCAGCCAGTGCCAAAGGCCACACTCTGCAGGCAGTAAAGAGTGTGCCCAGCAAAGGCCATGTGCAGCCTGGCATGTTCATGGGGCAAGTACGCTCTTTGCAGGGTGTGCTCAAAGACTCAAAAAATGCATCAGTAATATGCATTACTAAACACAAGAGTTAATACTAGAATGTTTACCATTGTGCCATATTCCCACAAGGTGATCATCAGGGACCCTATTATGTATAGGGCACACATTTCCTGTTTGCGTCCGGCCCACCTTAAAACTGTTACGCAGGGTGCAAACAGGGAAAGTGCGACCTATTATGTTAAAGGGGATTTGAGATCCCCTTGCAGAAAGGTGCAGTTAGAGAATTCACCCACCTGCAAGGGGCTGTCTGGGGAGACCATAAGAGCCCCTTTTTCCGCTCCAGAGAGCTGCTATCAGGGGGCACACTGACAGTGTGTCACCTTTTAGGTGGTGCACTATCAGTGTGCACCCAGGCAACTATAATATGGTGTGCGTGCAGCGGAAAATGGATCCCCTCATTTGCATGGGGCCACGCCCCTATGCAAATGAGAGTACGCCTTCTTGAGAAAGTGTTTGTGCTGTATGTGCACCAGCGCTTTCAGTATTACAGAAGAGGCCGTACAAGCGATTGCGGCCCCTTCTGTAATACCAAAGTACCCCAGGAGAGCACAAAGTGGATGCAAATGTCCGTTGCTCCCCCGGGGCACTTTGTGTAATACAGCTCCAGGTCATGAAGGTAAGAAAATATGAGTTATAAGACTATTATGACCAAAATATTGAGGACTGAAATGTTCACAGGTAAGTATATATATGTATGTTTAGATTTTCTATACTTAACTTCATATAGGTGTACCTTGACAATTTATATATCTTCAAGGTAATAGATCTGGAGTTGAGAATACTAATAAATAAATAAATGTGAATGTATGACATTACAATGCATGCTTTTATCACGCATGCCCTTACCATGCATTTTTTGTAATACCTCACTTTACTAAGCATATGCCTTTATCCCATAGGTAAGTATAAATAAGGTAAGTGATGTATATTTATATATATTCCAAATGAAACACCAATGCACCGGAACACCCAGCCTGTCAGATCAAGGTTTTTTGGGTCACGTTCATCCCCAAATATTACAAAAGCAAATCACACTTCACCTCCAGGATCATCCTTAGTGATAATGCTTTTTTCAGGCAAAAGCATGTAGCAGAACACGGTTCAGCTCACATGAGTCTTAATCATACGCATCAACAAAGTGGCCACTAATTGGTCTTCTTTATAGAGGCACTCAATGAATAGCGATGAGGGACACTGTTTTAGCGTTAAAGAAAGACTTCTGTTGGAAAAGTTCACCTTCAACAACTTCCCTCAGTGTGGTTGGAGTCAGTGCATAGTCCACACATAGGGGCATATTTACAAGCCCCTATCGTCACCACAACGTCACTTTCAGTGACGTGATGGCGATAGAGGCCTCGCCATAGCTTTAGCAATGTTTGCTTAACGCAACACTTCTCCATTCTGCTGTAAATATGCCCCTGGTCTTAAACAGGGCAAACGAGGAGAAATGCTTTATTTTTCCTCGTGTTTGCTGTTTCCATGTGTGCTGCCTTGTGCAGCACACATAGAAACAGCATAATTGCCTATGATTGTTTATATGCAGGAAGGTCCACCTTCCTGCACATAAACAATCATTTAAAAAAATGCATTTTTGCAACTTCAATGTATGCTGCATGAAACAGCACTCAAATAAGTTACAAAACGTCATTTAAAGATTGCTTATGTGCAGGAAGGGACACCTTCCTGCACATAAACAATCTTCCACTCAACGCAGACAGCCTTGCACTATAGTGCAAGGGTGCCTGTGTTGGCACTTGCCAGCTGAACTCAGCACCACGACTAGGATAAACTTAGGGGTGTGCAGCATTCTTGTGAATACAGCACATCCCTGCATTTTCAGATTGGAGAAGCGTGGCGTTAGCAATGTTTGCTTAACACCATGCTTCCCCATTCTGCTGTAAATATGCCCCATAGTTCAAAGCTTGGATAAATCCACAAAGCTCTTTCTGTTTTTGGATCTCCATCTTTGGCACACTGTGAGTAGTTCCTCAGTCAGTCAGGGACCACATTAACCACAATGCGCCATTATTATGATCTAAAATGTGTCTGTGTCCCATTATCCAGTTAATGCACAGCCTGTTACCCTGGCTTCAAACATATTCCCAAACCCTAGTTTAGCCTTTAAAGAACACAATTCCATGTACTGCTGAGTTGAATGCAATTACGTGATTAGCCATGGTAGGGTGACCAACTGATGTGGGTGCAAATTCAGGATGGTAAGTGTAAAAATTCAGGACAGAGGGTCAAAATTCAGGACAAAAATTCAGGACAGAAGGTCAAAATTCAGGACAAAACTTTGGGACAAAAGGTACGTTCTACAGACACATCAGAGGAGGTTGCACGATAGTATAAAAGTAAGTAAATAAACAACCACTTAAGTACAAGTCAAAATAAGTTTTATATTTGGTTGAGACAATCGTGCACTTCACATTGTTTTGGTACACATGCAGCTTTGAGCAACTGTGCAGGTCGTTTTGTGGTATTTCTCATGATAAGAATCTATTTATATAGTTACTGCACTGAGCTGTCCAGTCTGATATTTTGTTTACAACTCATGGTCCAGAGCAGGCATATTTGGTGAGAGAAGTGGTCAGAAAGAGCTGATCGGATAGACTTTTATACTAAATATCTCATATCTGAGTGCCTTTGTGAGATGTACAGCGGCACGCAGAGGTGAACTGAACAGAGGATTGCTGTGATGAACCCACTATAAGGAACACATTATGGGTGTTTCAGCAAGTGGGAGTTCAAATATGGAATCTGACTTTGCTTATGGGGGCTTTGCAGAGAGTTGCACAAGGTGACGGAAGTAACAAAGGTGCTTTTCCCTGCAGCTTCCTTAAAGAATGCACTGTTGATAAACTATTTCATAGTTTATTTTTGACGCCTTGCCTATTGCTACAAACACAATATACATCTCAAGAACAGCTCCTGGCACAATGAGGCTCTCCCTAAAACCTTACACCTAAACTAAAACTTGCAAACATTTACAATTACTAGTGTAACATCCAAGTAACAGTTTGGTGTCACTCAAAATGTCATATGCATGATGTATAGATCCCTTACATAAGCATACAGAAAATACAGAATAGTAACACATAGGCAAGAGAGGAGACAGAAAATGTAAGTACCTACCACTTTTAACTAAAGCTCTTATAGCATCAAGAAAACAAAGTAAGTCATTACAACCCTCCCCTGAAGAGCTCTCATGTCCAAGGATCTTGCCATTCATCCTTCCATCAAACCTCTGATATCCACAATTACAATTGTACATTCTCTCAACTATTAATTCTTTCATCCATCTTACAGTGTTTCAGCATTCATTCTGTCCTTCCATCTGTGTGCCCATCACTATCCAAACCTTTTCAACCATTTGCAAATCTATCCATCATCTATCCTTCCATCCATCAATATACTCATCCAACCCTTCAACCACCCTTTCACTCATCCATCCATCATTCATCCATCTACCCTTTCACCCAATCCATCCTTTCACTTATCCATCCACACTTCAACCCATCCTTCCATTCACTCATCCATCCAACCATTTACCCTTTCACCCAAGCCATACTTTCACTCATCCATCCACTCTTCCACCCATACACCCATTCACTCATCCTTCCACCCATTCACCCTTTTACTCATCCATCCTTTTTTCCAACTCTCCACCCTCCCTTTCACTCATGTATGAATTCTTTCACTCATCCATCTTTACATTCTTCTGATCATCCATGCACCCATTCGCCCATCAATTCTGCCATTTATTCATCTATCCATCCATTTACCCTTTCACCCATCCCGCCATCCTTCACCCATCCTTCCATCCACCCACCCATCCACCCACCCAGTTGCCGACAGAAGAGGCCCATACTAATCATGCTATTCAGTAATTTATTCAAAGTTTTAAACATAATATTAAAAGAGAAAATCATATGTCAACACAGAAACAGGTAATATACACAAAATTATCTTATGCTGAAGTGAGACAAAGTGAAATACAGTGTGTATTCATACATAGAACACCTTCATTACATTGGATACAGACAACTAAGAACATACACACCATTAACATTCAAAACATAGAGTGAAAGTGTTGCTTATTCACAAGATGACCTAGATTCGATCATGTATAGTTTGCAATGGTCAACTTGGAATCTCGTACATCAAATTAACTGTCGATGTTTCGACCCCTGTAAATTATGCTACCTATAAGCATCAAACGCGGATCTTCCTCACGACACAAAACACAAGATAAGCCAGTGTATAGCCTCCTATCGGATCTGAGAAGTAAAGCCTTACTTCCTCATGGAGCTCATAAGTTGCTCCAGGTGGATAATCAATCCGGTATGGGCACACCATGCTGTCATATCATCTTATGGCAATAATTGCTCACTCCCCGTCAGTAATGCGGGAAAGCGTAGGGGTAATCAGCTGCGTGTCAATGAGACAATCAATGTAAGGATAACCTTGGATATAATCTCCAGGAAGCTGCCCTCAGTATTGTCAGTGTATAGGTGGCCTCAGTGCACATCATATACAAAACAGACTGTAGTGGTCCAGGAACTCTATAGTTGCCATAGACTCTTAACCTAGCTCGCTGTCAGCAATTAATATGTGCTATTCATTTCAAATGTGTTTAGACTAACAGATATAGTATTTACTGGTATCCCACTACAGAAGGGGATGACAAGTTGGAAAGATTTGTGCTTTAAAAAGTGTGTTGTGGCGAAACCACTGTTCGTTTAATGTGATTGTCCCCAGGTTCTGCGCAATACTTGGTATCCTCATTGATTAATATTGACAGAAGAGGCCCATCAAGAACTTCACCCTCGCTGTAGTTTCTAAAGCAAGGGGTGGGACGGGGAGGTTTCACTATGCCGCTGCACATAGGCAATCTGAAAACTTGGAAGTCATGAGTCATGCATAATGCACAGTGCCAGGACGTGAGGTGACTGTGACATGGTGTTGTTTCCAGGGCTTTAAGTGGGATGAAGAAACTTGGGGTCTCTCGAAGAGGCGTGTCTGATGTAATTAAGGGCGTGGCTTAAAACGCCTCAGCTAAAAATATGTGCTGAGCATAATGTGCCGCCCGACTGGTATTTTTCTGTTTCTATCACTGCAACCAGTAACATTAGACCTTCATATAACAAGCCATGATTATTGGCTTTGTCAATGGATGTTAGTTGCATAAAATAAATAAAGCAGCAGCAACTAATGTAATAATAAAAATGCTTCAGCTTTGAAATAATGAGACTGTAAGAACTATAACCTCTTCTTTTTAACTGTGTACATTTCTTCCAACTAGCCCTAACAGAATGCCCTGCATGTGGTGGGCCTTCTCCTTCTCTAGACCATAGCAGGAGGAGGCCCACCACATGCTGTAACACCCCAAACTGGCTCATTGTCATTCTGTTTGTGGCAATCAGCATACATACAGAATGACAATGGGCGGGTGGGGCTGCTCTTGTGCTCGAAAGATGAGTGCGAGAGGGGGGGCATCAGGGAGCGGAGGCCTCTCACAGTGGAACAGATCTGCTTCCTGAAAGGACCAAAATTATGGGCAAAAGGCGTCCATAAAAGGGATATTCACGCACAACAGTAGTGAGGTGCAAATTACAGACGCTCCGTGCCATTTATGGATGATTGCTCACCCTAAGCCACGGTCCTGCCACATATACCGTGAAACCATGAAATCCGATTTTGGAAAATCCTTTGCCTTCATTTAATTTTCACAGGTAGGGCGTGCAAAGGTTAAATACCCCTGCAAATCCTAGCCGTCACTTGTCAGGCTTCCAAATATTAATGGTGCGGGCCAGCTTCCCAGCAGTGTTACAGCCACAATGAATATGCAGGGTTAATTATGAATTGACAATTTTTCACTGTATACGTGTCTCTCCAAGGGAAAAAAGCATTAAATTGCCCCTCCCGTTTACGATGTTACTGGGATCCTTCACTCATAGCTGCAGGAATTTACTGCTTTTAGCCTTGCAGACACACGTATAACAGTGAAAAATTGTTGATTTATACTGAAAAATCAGTCCCTGGTTCAACGAGTGGCAGTCCATTCGGAGAGAACATTTTGGGGGAAGGACTCAATAATATAAACTATGAGCAAGTAGATAATACGATCTGGGATTGTGGTGTTTGTTGTAAAGGAGCTCCATTGTGGGCAAGACTGTGTATTATTGTAAACACTATTGACACTCACCATCAAACACTAATCCGACATTGGGAGATAATTGCAGTGGCGGCCGGCATGGCTCGTGGGTGGCGGGCGGGCACAGTGGTTTGCTGGGGGGATCGGAATAAAAAAAGAAAAAACTTACCTTGAGGCGGAGTCCCTCGTCTGTGGTCCTGTTCCTGCTCTCCTGCCTCCGACTATGACAAGAATCAGGCAGCCAGGCTCCCCCCCTAAGCCAATCACAACGCTGCATCGAACCACCATGAGTAATTGAAGAATTTCATTTTTTATGGCTGGACAGGACTCAAAATGAGAAGCAGAACCAACAAAGAAAAAGAAAAGAACACCAAAGAGGCGTAAAAACCGACGAGGCAGGCATGGAGCTGCGATCTGGAGCGATTGTGAAGGAACCCTTCCGATGGAAATAATTGATGACCTGGCAACGATAATCAACTTGACTAATCTGCATCTAAATGAAGAAGAGTCCCAGATACTTTCGTTGGGTTTATCTTACTGTACAAAAAACAATTTCAATTTCACACAGACTCGCATTGACCTCTTTAAATTTGTAAGGAAGCTGAAACTCAAAAAATTATTTTTCAGCAGGAAAGACCGACTTGGAAAGAAATAAGTGGGGACTGATGAGACCCACAATTTAGATGTTGGGATATTGCATGAACTGTACCAATTGGAGCAAGAATGTGAGGGTTAACTGATGATTGGGACTCTGAGTGATACTGTAGACATATTTGGCTCAGATATCCATGATAGTACCAAAACCATGTTTAGACCAAAATCTTCATTTACACCCAACACCCCAAAGGACGCCATAGGTGTTTTTTCAAACTTGGTCATTAAAGATTTGAAAGCATTATCAATGGTATCAAGTAAGGTTTTTATGAAAAGTGGTTGTCATCAAGATAAAAAATATCACCCACTAGTAGAAAAAATTAAGAGCAGAAAAGATATCGCAGTGGGACAGGCAGACAAAGGGGGCAATGTGGTCCTTTGGCCACTTGCTCTTTATAACAAGGAAGCAAGAGTACAGTTAAGGGACCACACATGCTATTTGAAAGTCCCGCAGAGTAACATCACAGAAGTGAAGAACAACTACTTCACTTGTTAAGGTGGCGTGACCTAGGTATGCTAACACAGGCAGAATATTTCTTTTTGACAGTAGAGGACCATGTTACTCCAATCCTCTACCTCATTCCAAAGGTCCACAAGAATAGAGAAAATCCACCTGTCAGACCTATTATTTCTGCCATTGGCAGTCTTTTTGAGCACACTTCTCGGTACCTGAATCATTTTTTACAGGAGTTCATTAGAGAGCTCCCTGTGTACATACAGGACACAAGAGATTTTTTAAATAAAATCACTAATGTAACATGAAAAGAGTCTTATCTCTTAATCACGCTTGATGGGATGAGCCTCTACACAAGCATATTCCATGAGGATGGACTGCGTGCAATACGCCACTTCCTCAACACACAACCCATCTCACTTTACCAACACTCTGGGCTGTTGATGGAGATGCGCAGATTGTGTCTTACCAACGATTATTTCATGTTCGGAGGGGATACCTTCAAGCAGCTCCAGGGCACGGTAATGGCACCTACTTTGCCCCAGATATGCTAACTTGCATATGGGCTGGTGGGAGGAGCAGGTGCTTAGAGTCGGACATGCAAAGGAATGTAAGGAGAATATAGTGGCTTGGTTTCGATTCATCAATGACCTTTTTCTGATGTGGGATGGTACACTGGAATCAGCAAAGCCGTTTGTTCAGGAAATCATTGTTAACTGCTTGAACCTGAAATTTACAGACACCATTAGCAGGTCAGAGATGTCATTCCTGGACCTAGAAGTGTACATTAAAGATCAGTCAGTCCACACTAGGATATTCAGGAAACCAACAACAGGAAACTCCATCCTGCATGCCAGGAGCTTTCATCCTCAGATGCTCAAAATGAGCATACCTTACGCTGAGCATCTGAGGATGAAACGCAATTGTAGTGAGACCCAAGCACTAACAGTAGCACAGGATGGCCTGACAAATAGATTAATCCAAAGAGGCTATAGTCGAGAGGTCCTGGACCAAGCACTACACAAGGTGAATAAGATTGAAAGAGAAGCTTTACTTCGGCCCAAAGAGGTGACCGCCATAAAAAAGAAAAGAGACACAGGTGATCGAACGAGGATGATTACCAGATACAGTGCCTACCACACTAGGGTGAGGGACAGTCTGTGTAGGCACTGGCATCTGGTAAAGAGGGACCCAGTGTTAAGTGAAATGCTGCCACAGAGATAATTGTTGACTTTCAAGAAAGCAAAATCCATGAAGAATGAATTGGTCAACATTAGTCCTGAATTTGTTTCTGTAGAGGGCTGGTTGAAAGCAAGCCCCGGTTTTCACAAGTGCTTTAAATGTAAAGCTTGTGAGTTCGGGAGCAACGAGAAGCAAGTCACATCACCCCTTATGGCAAGTCCTTGGAAGATTAGATCTTCCTTGAACTGAAGAAGCATATTTGTTGTATACATTTTAAAATGTACATGCCCAAAAATATACGTTGGCAGCACCATCCATATGGTTCACGTTTGCATTTTACAGCACTTAAGGCCAATCAAAAATAATGACAAAAATTACCCAGTTGCACAACACTTCAATGAAGTCCACAAGGGGAATATGGGTGACATGGTGTATTTTGCAGTTGATCAAGTACCGAAATTGTGAGGGGTGGAAATCGGAAGTTAAGGCTATGTCAGTCGGAGTCAAAATACATATTGCTGTTTAACACTAAGATCCCTTCTGGACTCAACACAGAAGAGGATTTACATGTCCATTTGGGTTAAATGGGTAATCTATATCAGCGTTTTTTAAAAGTTTTAATTGGTTCCAGGGTCTACATAATGAGAGGAAGTTATACACCGGAGGTGTATAACAGAATGTAAAGGTGACCAATGGAATTCATTACAATTATTGAAATACATTTTTTGTACAGTAGGTAAGATTAACATTTGGTTATAGACTACTATTTTAAGGTTGTTTTGTGCTATTAATCTATATAACCCGATAATCGAGGCAGGTTGGATAGGGCTGCTCCCCCATTCATCTTTGGAGACATGAGGTTGCAGGAAAATATTTGTACTTTAAGGTTAATTGAGACATTCCTAAGCATAATTTGCACATTCAATGTAGTAGCTAGTCTACACATTTATCAAACTGTGAATGCGTTCTATAAAGCACTTGCACTTTAGATCCTTTGTTGCACTAATGCATTTGCACTTTATTTGGGAATACATTTTGTATATAACAATGAAGGCCTTTGTGCAATGATATTTATTCTTAGACAATCTCCAAGTACAATCACATAACACAAGAACAAAATGTACTAGCACTTGCACTTTGAATGGTTTTAGACTGCATTTGCATGTTAAAGTTAGAGAAATGATGACTACTAGTATATGCAATGGTAGATTTCCCGGAGCAGCTGACCTGACAACAGGCTGCGCAAATCACTATGCATTGAGACACTTGTCAGTGGCCCTGAGAAAGGTATGGGAGTACACATGATGAGTATTAATATTGTATGAGTACAATGAGTCTTAGCAATAGTAGTTTAAGCACTTGCAGCACAATAGATAATGTATGAAGCTATGGTCTTTTCATCTGCATTCAATGTGAGGTTAAACTTGAGTGTGTTTCAGCTATAAATTTGATGTAAATAATTGCCCCAGGAGCTGTAGTACATTAGAATGGCAATAGTGATTGGCAATGGATTTTTAAATTGCCTCATACACTTAATTAGGAATTTAACTCAGATTTATTTGCACAATGAATTAAATAGTTGAACAAATGAGTGTCAATGACTTGAAATTGCCTCAACAACAATTTGACGGATTTAATTTTGTTTTAAATTATCGTACTTAATTTATTTATTTTGGTAAATATGCATTGTATGCATTGGTCACAAACGCCAGGCACGAGTGTGAGTGCCAAGTCTGTCTATTATGCCAGTTGAAAGTTCACCACATGTGACAGCCAACCCTGCATTTTAAATGGAGCAATTACGATGATGTTTTGTTGTGTGAGCAAGGCAGGAAGGCAGGAAGTTCTGATGGTCAGTGACATCACTCATGACATCACTCATGACATCTCAAATTACATCACTGATGACATCACTGATGACATCATCCAGTAAATGTGTTTTTTTCTGAAATTAAATATGTTTTATATATGTATATCTCAAGGTCGATGGAAGAATAACTGGGTATATAAGTGTCTAAATGGATGATTTTCTTTTGTAAAATTGATTGTATAACGGTCTGATTAAGTGTATCTTAGTGAATACATGGGTTAGTGAATAATGTTTAAATATGTAAATATCCGTACTAGTCTCTCACTTTGTGTATAAGTGGCTGCATGGTTTGGTGAGTAGCTAGATGAGTGTCTACATAGGTTATTAGTTGGTTTTTTGAGTATCAGTATGAGTGTCTGTATGGTTCAGTGGGGGATATTACTTAGTGCATAGATGCATGAATGAGTGACTCACTGTTTGTATGTATTGAAGACAGCATGTGTGCAGGACTGTATGGGTGGATGAGTGTGTGTATGGGTGTGTTAGTGAGTGAATGACTGTCTCAATAGTGTCTTTATGAGTAACTACATATGTTTTAAACTAGTATATGTGAGTATTGGTGTATATTAGTCAGTATAAGTGAGAGAGAGAGATTGGAAGAGTTCCTGTATAAATTAGTATGTCTTTCTATAAGTGATTGCTTAAGAGCGTAAGTATGTGTACGTTTCTGTAGAAGTAAGTGTGGTGGTGTGTGTATAACTGTATATGCAAGTAAATGGATGTTTGATACTTTGTTTGCATGTGTGACTATGTGTGTGAGTAACTATGGATAAGTGTCGGTGTGTAACAGGATGTATAGGTGTATGAGTACATATGATGAGTGAGTACATATATGAGTGACTATATAGGACTGTTGGTGAATGAGTGGATGTGTGTGTAGATCTTGGAATTACTGAATAGGTGTGTTGTAAATGGTATTGGTATGTCCATTGTTTGGAAAATGTTAGTTTCTATTTTTGAGTGTGTGTATCAAAAGTTATATTAGGGTAAGAGGAGGTCTGCCACTCTATCACAAGGATGATGTCATCAGTGATGTCTTCAGTGATGTCATTTGAGATGTCATCAGGGATGTCATGAGTGATGTCACTGACCATGTCATGAGTGAGGTAATATGTGACGTCATCAGCAGTGCATTGCGTGAGCGTGAGTTATAGTTAGCTGAACTAACTACAACGGGGGAATTTCACTGGTTTTGTATGAGTGAAATGTCCAACTAACTATAACGTCCCTGAAGCCTATGGCTTTTTCAGTGAATTTCCAAGGTTTTTTAAAGGCTAATTTCTAACTATAACGTGCCTGAAACCTATGGCTTTTTCAGTGAATTTCAAAGGTATTTTAAATGCTAATTTCTAACTATAACGTGACTGAAACCTATGGTTTTTTAAGTGAATTTGAATGTTTTTTTAAATGCTAATTTCTAACTATAAAGTGACTGAAGCCTATGTTTTTTTAAGTGAATTTCAAAGGTTTTTTAAATGCTAGTTTCTAACTATGCGTACAGAGGTAGGACATCTGAAGAAAGAAGAAAAAAACACAAAAAGAAAAAAAAGAAATGCAGAAAGAAGCAACGGAAGTCCTCAAAGACGAAGACAAGTGCAGGAAGAAGGAAGATGTGCAGAATGAACAACAAGAGGAGCAGAAAGAGGCCTTGTTGCAAAAGCATCCTGTACCCTGAACTTTTTCACATGGGTACTGGTCGTAACTGTCTCTGACTAACCAGTCCTAGAGCCAGTGCTATGCTAAAAGACACTTAGAATACAGTGACAACACCTATATACACTAGGGAACACTATGTGTTGGGGTACCCCTGTGATTACCATGGCCTCCTCTGTAAGACCCTTGTACATAATAGTACATAATAGGCCACAGAGCTGCGTTGCAGAGAGGTGTGAAAAGGGGCACGTCCTGGACCACCTCTCAGCAACGCAGCGCAGGATCGCTTACTGGAAGCACCTGGTAGGCTAGTTGACCCCCATGGTCCCTCAGGATTGAAAGGGAATTATTTCCCAAACTTAAAACGCGTCACAGGGCGTGTTTGCACACGTCACCTCAGGCCCCATCCTCTCCCTTCACCACTGTGTAAATGCGCCCTGTGGCCATTTTAATTTGGGAGATTAAGTCCCCTTGAATCCTGAGGGTCCCTAGGGTCCAAGTAGCCCCCTAGGCACCTCCAGTAAGCGCCACAGAGCTGCGTTGCAGAGAGGTGTAAAAAGGGGCACGGCCTGGACCACCTCTCTAAAACACAGCGTAGTGGCGCTTACTGGAAGCACCTGGTGGGCAAGTTGGCCCCCTGGGGCTCTCAGGATTGTAGGGGAGTTATTTCCCCAATTTAAAATGCACCATAGGGCGTGTTTTCACACGTCACCTCAGGCCCCATCCCCTCCCTTCACCACTGTGTAAACACGCCCTGTGGCCGTTTTAAGTTGGGAGATTAAGTCCCCTTGAATCCTGAGGGTCCCTAAGGTCCAACTAGCCCACTAGGTACCTCCAGTAAGCGCCACAGAGCTGCGCTGCATAGAGGTGTAAAAAGGAGCACGGCCTGGACCACCTCTCTACAATGCAGTGCAGTGGTGCTTACCGGAAGCACCTAGTGGGCTAGTTAGCCCCCAGGTACCCTCAGGATTAAAGGGGAATTATTTCCCCAACTTAAAATACGTCACAGGACGTGTTTGCACACGTCACCTCAGGCCCCGTCCCCTCCCTTCCCCACTGTTTAAACACACCCTGTGGCCGTTTTGAGTTGGGAGATTAAGTCCCCTTGAATCCTGAGTGTCCTTATGGTCAAACTAGCCCACTAGGTACCTCCAGTAAGCGCTGTTGCAGAGAGGTGTAAAAAGGGGCCGTTGTAAGTTGGGAGATTAAGTTCCCTTGAATCCTAAGGGTCCCTAGGGTCAAACTAGCCCACTAGGTACCTCCAGTAAGCACCACAGAGCTGTGTTGCAGAGAGGTGTAAAAAGATGCGTGGCTTCTGAACACCTGTCTGCAGTGCAGGTCCCTGGCGCATACTGGAGATACCTGGTGGGCTAGTTGGCCCTCAGGGACCCTCAGTATTGAAAGAGAATTAACTCCCCAACTTACAACTCGCCACTGGGCGTGTGTGCACAATGGTGAAGGAAAGGGGTGGGGCCTGAGGTGACATGTCTGCAAACACTCCCTGTGGCGCTTTTTAATTTGGGGAAATCATTCCTCTTCAAACCTGAGGGTCCCTGGGGGACAACTAGCCCACCAGGTACCTCCAGTATGCGCCAGAGAGCTGCGTTGCAGAGAGGTGTTCAGAGGCCATGCCCCTTTTTACAACACTCTGCAACGCAGCTCCGTGGCACTTACTTGAGGTACCTGGTGGGCTAGTTGGCACCCATGGACCCTCAGGATTGAAGAGGAATTAAATCCCCAACTTAAAATGCGCCACAGGGCGTGTTTGCACACATGTCACCTCAGGCCCCGCCCCCTCCCTTCAGAACTGTGCAAACATTTCCGTGGCGCGTTTTAAGTTGGGGGATTAACTCCCCTTGTATCCTGAGGGTCCCTGGGGTGCAACTAGCCCACCAGGTACCTCCATTAAGCGCCACAGAGCTGCATTGCAGAGAGGTGTAAAAAGGGCGTGGCCTCAGAACACCTCTCTGCAACGCAGCTCCCTGGCGCATATTGGAGGTTCCTGGTGGGCTAGTTGGCCGCCAGGGACCCCCAGTATTCAAGGGGAATTAGTACCGCATCTGCAAACGCACCAGGGGGCACGTTTGCAAAGTGCTGCAGGGAGGGGGCGGGGCTTCCGGCGCGATGCTGGTCTTTTTTTAATTAATTTTTTTAAGAAGGAGGGCAGTGTGGCCCCCCTTCTTTTCCTAATTTATTGGTCCTGGGGACCCCTTCCCCCAGGGCCTGACGGCTATTTAAAAAAAAAAAATTGGAAGTGGCTTCGTGGCCACCCTCCCGAGGCCATAATCGGCCCGGGGACCCCATCCTCCGGGCCTATCTGTTGGGGACCATGGGGGAGTCTCCAATCCCCCACGGTCCCGCTGGCTCCCCGCCTCCTGCGAGAGCCGGCATTGCTTTTCCACACAGGGAGCTGCTAAGATACAGCTCCCCGTGTGGAAAAGCAATCTGCTTTGGTATTTGGAAGAGAGAGCAGGTTTCCTGCTCTCTCTTCCAAATACCAAAGCAGAGTTTGCTATGGCATGGAGGGAGCTACGAGGTTCCCACCCTGCTATAGCAAGCTGCAGTGTCCCGGGGGTGGGCACCCCGGGACACTGCAGGAACCGACCCTGGGGGGTGGCGGTCCCCAGGCCCTGACAGGGCTCCCGGAGGGGGGCCGCGCTGCCCCCTTTCACCATTTACAAAGCCCCAGGGGGTGGTCGTCCCCAGGGCTTGGGGGTCTGTCACGGCCCCCCTAATTTTAATATTTAGAGACCCGGGGAGGTGTCGGTCCCCGGGGCGTGTTGGGGAGGGGTTCAAGCCCCCCCACACAGGGTTTAAAATTTTTGTTTTTAAAAAACAAGCCCTGGTGGTGGCGGTCCCCGGGGCTACAGGTGGCTGTGAGCCCTCCGTAAAAGCAAATATGTTTTAAAAGCCCCCGGGGTGGTGGTCCCTGGGGCCCCTTTGGGCCCCCCCATTACAATACAAATATTGTCCCCGGGATTTGGCCCACCCGGGGGCTAAATATTAATGAAGATTCGTTAATCGGCGCCAAACTTATTGGGAATAGAATGTTGCGATTTTCCTATGGTAACTAGATCCTAACTATAACTAGCTACTGGCGACCGCCAGTAGGTAACTACCTACTGGCGACCGCCAGTAGGATATATATATATATATATATATATATATATATATATATTACCTACTGGAGGTCGCCAGTAGGTAGTTATAATTAGGACCTAGTTTCCATAGGAAATCCTCAACATTCTATTTGGAATAACTTTGGCCCTGGTTGAAGAATCTTAGCAAATTTCTCAAAGAAGATGGCTCAGTCCGCTGCGCTCCTTCCCTAAAAGTTTGGGGGGGATTGGTCAAGTGGGGGCTGAGATAAAAGGGGGGTCCCAAAACGTGTTTTCTCCATGTTATTTTCCATAGGACCTTTAGACTCGGCTACAGGTCGAACGGGTGAATGGATTTATAAGAAATTTGGCAAAACTGTACAGTCCGGCTCGCAGATTACGCTTTTTTTGGAATGGTGTAAATCCGTTCAGTAGTTGTTGAGAAAATGAAAGTTAAAGTCAATTATATATCTATAGGCGCGCACACGTGCGCGCACCCAAGCGGCTGCGCGTGAGCTGTATTTTTTTTGGCTGCGTGACGTCTGTTAACGTTCGATTCGAAGGAAATCAGGAAGTTTTGTCCGCCATTTTGTCACTGCGAGTAAATATATTGTTCATTTCAAAGCGTTGAAACATGGAAAGGGGAGAAGGTAGAGATTGTCTTCCTGCGTAGGTTTTCTCAGGGTGTGCAGTAAGGCCCTTAAACGCGAAAAGATATCATTTTTCTCCGAAAAAAAAATACGGGGTGCGCGCACTCGGTCGCGCACACCTATTTACAAGAGTGTGAAAATGGAGGTAAATCAGAAGTTTGAGTGCTTAGATATAAGGTGGCTCTGAAAAGAGCCCTTGTGTTAATTGAGTGTTTTCTGCATTTATAAGTAAGTACCGATGCAGAGCCTGATGTTGCAGAGGAAGATTCTGTTTCCCTCATTCGTGAAATGAACACCGTCTCTCCTATAGACGTCTTGCATGTGGTAGCGCAAGTTGTTGTGGTAAATAGAACCCATGCTATAATCTCTGAGGAACGCAGAAACAGATTTATTTACATTTCTCCTTGCTTTCTCAAATTGTGCACAATGGTGATTGGACCAATTCCATTTCTGTCTATGGCATATATTGGAATATACCAAGGCAGATCGAGGAAAAAGTGTCATCAATTGTCGAAAGGTGTCTTTTAGAAGCATTTCCAGACCTACCCCAGTGATTGTGCCTAGATCGTTCCCACCACAGTGCACAATTATAAGGTCTGGTTCTGGGAGATGCATAAAAGTGATCACCAATGGAATTAATTGGTGACATTTCAATCCTCTTTTGGAAATCCATGTTATGTGTACATTTGGTAAGCTGAGGTTGCAAATTCGTCTGCTTACTGCATATTTTTCACTCCAGTGAATATAACTGTGTCCTATTAGCCAGACCTTCATTTTCAAGGGATTTGTAGTCGTCCTCCGATCGGTTCTGGAAGTGGAATGGTAGTTAGAAGTTGAAATTTTAAATAAAGAAAAAGGAAGAGGCTGGGTGTGGTTAAAAAAATAAAAATGATTGGTTGATTGTAACAAGTGGAGAGTGAACAGGTCAATGTTTATGTTAAACGAAAAGTACTATTGGGTGTGAAAAAACAAGACATGTAACAGAGTTGTGGATTGGCAGGTGTTTCTGGAGGGAAAATAGTGTTATTAGTTAGCTGTAGAACGTTGAGAGATGAACTTTTGACCTGTGCCTTCAGCAAGGTGCAGAATGAGGTGTAACCATGGAAACAGCCGGAGATGGCAGTTGGTGATGGGTTCACTCTTTGGTGCCTCTGCATCTGAGTCTGTTCTCTGGTGGCTGGAGGACAACTGTTTGTTATTGTGGAGATGAAAGGGTGATAAGGAGAGAAATACGACATAGCGTCTGGCCTGTAGAAGCGTGGGAGCAGTGATTAACTCTGAGTAAAGCAGAACTGTGTCGGTGCTTAGTAACAGTAAAAAAAAAAATGTTAACAGTGGTATAACTGTCTTTACGGTGCGTGACCTACTAAGAAAGAGTTCACGGGCCGTAATTGGCTTGGAGGTTCTAGTATCAGTAAGTGAGTTCAAGAAAAGAAAACATTCAGGACTTTATTTATGAAGGCCTTGCGCCACCGGTGCGTTACTTTTTCCCATTTTAAAAAATGAGGCCCCGGCGGCGGAAGGTCTTCATAAATAAGGTCCTCAGTGTCTACAGTTAAGGTTATGTGGAACCCATGAATAGTTTTTCAATATGAAATCATTTCAGTTGAGATTATGGATTAAAAGAGAAACCGTGAATATTTGAAATGTTTATTTAGAAATGTACTATTTTAAAGGCAAATCATTATGTAATCTGAGTACAGAAATTGCAAAAAACACAGTAATTGGTATTGTCAGTAGTACATGGAATACAAACGCTATAGTTGAAGAAAAATGAATATAGTTGGAAAAAAACATTGTACAGTCTTATAAGGAAGTATATTATATTTTAATAAATGGAAGAAGGTTTGTGGCCTTTCAGTTTAGGAACGATATATGAAAATGCAAGTGGTTATACATCATTACTTTATGAATCAGCTGTCTAAAAACACGAAATCATAATGTCCACTGTTAGTAAAGCAAATAGGTCTGTTCTTCAAAAGAAAATATGGAAAATAACGTGAAGAATATAGAAAACCAAAAGGAAATGAGGACGTCAATGGGTTGTTTGAGAGTTATTGAAGCATTGTTTAGGCAAAATAGGTAGTTTCTGCTTGTAACAGGAAATCAGTTTTATCATTTGAAATTATGTCAGCTATCCAATGGAAAAGAGTAAAGCAGTACTGATAATCTCTTATAATCGGAGCCTCTTTTACCATCAGAGTGCAGGTCGTGGGTTTTCGATGTAGCTCGCTGTTAGGAAAGAGTTAATTGTCCATTGTGTAGGCAAAGTATGCAGCAAGTGCCTCTAACATGAAATCACTGTTATCATCTGAAAACATGTCAGCCATCCAATTGAGAAGATCAAAGGAGCATTCATGATCTGTCATTATTGGAGCGTCTTTTACCATCATTGGGCAGCTTGGTGGGTTTTCGATGTAGCTCTCTGTTAGGAAATCTTGCGCCGCTGCGAATATATTCCAATGACCCAGAACTCCTTGTATCGCTGCAAAGGCCATAAACCCTCCGTTGTAACAAAGCTGTTCATGATCAAGTAACGGATTCATGAGGTGATTGTAATTCGGTTCAGGAGGTACCAAATTGCAGAGACATAAATCCAGGACCCACGTGAAATCACAGCTCAGGCAATGAAATACAGGCTGCACACAGGTGAAATACGAATATCGAAATGATAATCGATATGATGCATTCAAAGTCGAGAGTGGTAAGATGCCGTAGTAGTCAAGCATCCTCTGGCGAAATAGTTCTAAGTGGCCCGGCTCGTTTGCGAAGGCAGGAGGGACATCCATTTTGAATTTCCCAAGATGGTAAAGGAAACGGCGCAGCACCGCTGGTTGTATAGCAACTCCACAGAATTAGGTCGCCGGCTATGCAGTGGAGAGAAGCAGAATGACTTGACACATTTTCTAAGAGTCTAGTCACTTATATATTGCTTAGTGGTTATTAAAAAAGTAGCTTTTTTTGAACTGGAGGATGCGTTAAAAAATAAGGGAGTGATTTGAGGGAGTTGTAAAGCAAGGTCAATTTTTTTTTACATCAATGCTGTTTTCTGTGAATGTTAGCTTAGTGAAAGATATGTGTGTGAGCAGATGCAACGTTCAGTTTTAAATGTGACAATGGCGGTCTTGTTCATGTCTTCCGATTCAAGGTCGGTATTCGCTGCCAAATACAAAGATTAAGAAACGCATGCGTGGGGTACATAGTGTGCATTCTTAAAGGAAAGCAAATGAAGGGTTATTTTTACCGCGTTAGCATTGTCGTACAAAAAGTTATAGTGATTTCTATTATATGTGAAGAAAGTGTCACTGATGAAGACTGAAAATAAATCCTTATAAATGATACGGACTGGTGTATTTTAGAAAAGGTTTGTAACATTACATGAATTGTGTAAAACAAATAATGTAATTGAAAGTGTATGGTTTGAAAATGAAAAGTAGAGGTTTATAGTTCATGTTTTGAAAGCAGTTTTAGAGGGTCAGAAGAAAGTGTATGGTTTGAAAATGAAAAGTAGAGGTTTATAGTTCACGTTTTGAAAGCAGTTCTAGAGGGTCAGATGCATGATAGATTTATTAAAAATAGAACATGTTTTTAAATAGTATTTTGGAAAAAATATGTGCCTTTATGTACTATTTACATTATGTGCCTGTTGCGTATTCTTTGAGTTTTAGTAATCCTGTGTCTTATAAGTTTTCTAGGGGCGGTTTGAGGTTCATGGTGGGTTTGGGCAGGGAGGGTAGGTTGGGGGTTTGTAATAGGGGGTTCGGCTGGGGTGGAGTGCGGAGTTTAGTGAAAAGTGAGGGGGGCGGGGAGTTACGGTGTTTGGTAATGGAGCAGAGGACGCCACATTTGTGTTATGGGCTGCCACGGAAATATGTATTTATTCTCAGAGGTTTATTATATTAAGGATATATATTAGCATGGTGGCTCTTGTCGTTTTGTGGTTCTGTGTATGTTTATAATGCTGGCTCTGTAGTTTTTGTTTATGGACCTTATTGCGACACACAGGGGACCTACGTTGCACAGTTGGAGATCAGAGACTTAGGAAATAAAACTTTATAATTGTAAGGGCTGTAAGCGATAGAAATCGCCCGTTCTCGGTGTAAAAAATATCACCGCTATTGGTGGTATTTTCTACGGTGTTAGTACTCGAAGGAGACTAGTAACATATATGTGAAAAAAAATTATGTAATAGGCTCAGCATTTTACATTATCTTGGAAAACAAAAGTTGCTTTTACATAGCAATAAGTCTCTTATAATTAAGGGACGGAGTGTATATAGTGCTATTTAGTACTCTGCTATGTGATTGATGTCGAATATTTCATAAGAGGAGGCTTTAAAAGTTTTACGATAAACTGGTTTTCTAGGGAAGTGGGTGGAGTGTTCCGTGTAAATTGCAGAATAGAAACTAGTAAGAACCAATTGGAAGTGTTGTTTTAAAGTCACATGACTGCACATGCGTGTCTCGACGCGATAGGTGGGTGCGCGCACCCGGTCGCGCACTATAAGAAAGCGGCGAGAAAATATCAGCTAATATGCTCTTCAAGCTTGTTTTGGTACAAAGAGTTAGTTCTGAAAAGAACTTTTTTTTTTTTTTGGAAACAAGTGTTATGATGCTTTTGATTTCTTAAAGTTGCGACGACATTTTTCAGTATGTCATACTATCCAAATAAAGTGAAGAAATTTAACTTTTCTTGGAGCATTTATGACTCTCAATTATTTGTTTAATTAGAGTAAAGCTTTGCTCTCCGTATACAAGAAGTTCTCCACAGTTCGCGCATTTCATGTGCACGTTCGCCAGATATGGTCTCAAGTCCATCTCAGCACTCGATGGAGATACAGGTCGTCCACCGGAAGATGTGTTGATTACTTCTGATGGTAATAGCGTGGCCTCCGTTTTTCTTGTCAAAGGTGGTCGCTCATTTTCATCAGATTCGGAAGATGAATGCGGAATGGTAGCCATTGTACCGAAGTCTTCGGGAAGATGTTCGACGTTGTTGTCTCTTGAGAGTAGAAAAGAAAGTGATGGTAGTGGGTGGAGTGCTGCGTGTAAATTGCAGAATAGAAACTACCAAGAACCAATTAGAAGTGTTGTTTAGAAGTCACATGACTTCACATGGGAGTGTCAGGTCCTGTACGCGATAGGAGGGTGCGCGCACCCGGTCTCGCACTAAAATAAAGCGGCGAAAAAACATCTTATAATATGCTCTTCGAGCATGTTTTGGTGGAAAGAGTTAGTTCTGAAAAGAACTTTTTTTTTTTGTTTTTTTTTTTGGAAACAAGTGTTTTGATGCATTTGATTTCTTAAAGTTGCTATGATATTTTTCAGTATGTCATACTATCCAAATAAAGTGAAGAAATTTAACTTTTCTTGGAGCATTTATGACTCTCAATTTTGTGTTTAATTAGAGTAAAGCTTTGCTCCCCGTATACAAGAAGTTCTCCACAGTTGTTGCATTTTATGTGCACCTTCGCCAGGCATGGTTTCAAGTCCATTTTAGCACTCGATGGAGATACAGGTCGTCCACCGGAAGATGTGCTGATTACTTCTGATGGTAATAGCGTGGCCTCCGTTTTTCTTGTCAAAGGTGGTTGCTCATTTTCATCATATTCGGAAGATGAATGCGGAACGGTAGCCATTGTACCGAAGTCTTCGGGAAGATGTTCGACGTTGTTGTCTCTTGAGAGTAGAAAAGAAAGTGATGGAAGTGGGTGGAGTGCTGCGTGTAAATTCCAGAATAGAAACTACTAAGAACCAATTAGAAGTGTTGTTTGGAAGTCACATGACTTCACATGGGAGTGTCAGGTCCTGTACGCGATAGGAGGGTGCGCGCACCCGGTCTCGCACTAAAATAAAGCGGCGAAAAAATATCTCATAATATGCTCTTGGAGCACGTTTTGGTAGAAAGAGTTAGTTCTGAAAAGAACTTTTTTTTTTTTTTGGGGAAAGAAGTGTTATAATGCTTTCGATTTCTTAAAGTTGCTACTACATTTTTCAGTATGTAATAGTTTGAAAATGAAGTGAAGAAATTTATCTTTTCTTGGGGCATTTATGACTTTCAATTTTGAGTTTAATAAGAACGAGGCTCTGCTCTCCATACAAAAGAATTTTTCCACACTCGTTGCATTTCATGTGCACCTTCGCAAGATATGGTCTCAAGTCCATCTCAGCACTCGATGGAGATACAGGTCGTCCACCAGAAGATGTGCTGGCCACCTCTGATGGTAATAGCGTGGCCAGGGCTCTTGTCGATGCTTTTGCATAATGTTCAAGATGCCTTTGTTCAACATGCCGCTGCATGGTGTGTGCAGAAAAGGAATATTTTTTATTTGGATTTCCCCTTGAGAGCTCCGAATTGCATATCGTGCAGGTTACTTTTGGCGCATTCACTTTCTTTTGATCTTCAGGATAAGTGAAAAATTGCCAAATGAAAGATTCCTTTTTTCTTCTTAACGGTGGTCGCTCATTTCCTTCAGATTCGGAAGATGAATCTGGTAGGGCAGCCATTTCAGCAAAGTCTTCGGGAAGATGCTCGACATTGTTGTCTCTTGAGAGTAGAAAAGATTGTGAGGAAAGTGGGTGGAGTGCTGCGTGTATATTCCAGAACAGAAACTACTAATAACCAATTGGAAGTTTTGTTTTCAAGTCACATGACTTTACATGCGCTTCTCAGGACGTGTAGGCGGTGACACTATCTAGTTACGAACGTGATTACATACTTAGGAACTAGCATTCAAAAAAACTATGAAATTCACTGAAAAAACCATAGGTTTTACACACGTTATAGTTAGGAAGTAGCATTTGAAAAACCTATGAAATTCACTGAAAAAACCATAGGTTTGACACCAGTTATAGTTAGCTGGAAATTTTACTGACATAAAACCAATGAAATTCCACGTTATAGTTAGTTGGACTCACTATAACTTGCGCGTGTAATGCACTGCTGATGACATTACATATTACATCACTCATGACATGGTCAGTGACATCACTTATGACACCATCCAGTGAATGTGTGTCTTTCTAAAAAATAAATATGTTTTATATATGTATATGTAAAGGTCGAGGGAAGAATAAATGTTTAAATTATTGTCTTAATGAATGTTTTTTTTCAAAAAGAAATGATTGGATAACTGGCTTATTAAGTGTACCTTAGTGAATACATATATTAGCGAGTAATGTTTAAATATTTGATTATATGTATCAGTGTTTCACTTTGTGAATAACTGGTTGCATGGATTGATGAGTACCTACATGTGTAGGTATTTGGGTTCTTAGATGTTTTTTTAGTATCAGTATGAGTGTTTCTATGGTTTTATGGGGGTATTACTAATCACATAGATGCATGAATGACTAACTCTCTTTTTGTATGTGTTTAGAAGACACCATATGTGCAGGACTGTATGGGTGGTTGAGTGTGTATAGTTTTATATGCAAATAAATGGATGTTCAATAGTTTATTTGCATGTGTGAGTATGTGTGTGAGTAACTTTTGGATGATTGTCGGTGTGTTACAGGATGTATAGGTGTATCACTACATATGATGAGTGAGTATATGTATGAGTGACTATATAGAACTGTTGGTAAATGAGAGAATGTGTATATAGATGGTGGAATTACTGAATTGGTTGTTGTAACTGGTATGGGTATCTCCATTTTTTTGAAAATGTTAATTTCTATTTTCCAATATGTGTTTTAAGGGTTACCTTACACTGAAAGGAGGTCTGTCACTCTGTCACAAAGATGGTGTCATCAGTGATGTCATGAGTGATGTAATATGTAATGTCATCAGCAGTGCATTACACGCGCAAGTTATAGTGAGTCCAACTAACTATAACGTGGAATTTCATTGGTTTTATGTCAGTAAAATTTCCAGCTAACTATAACTGGTGTCAAACCTATGGTTTTTTCAGTGAATATATATATATATTACCTACTGGCGATAGCCAGTAGGTATATATAGTTAGGATTTTTTCTCTATGGAACTTTTGAAAATTCTATGCCTAATAACTTTGGCGTTTGTGGACGGAATTGGCTGAAATTTTCAGGAAAATGGCACATTTTGTTTCTGAGCAGCTCCTGGAAATTTGGGGGGGGTTCGTCAAGGGGGGGCTGAGAAAAAAGGGGGGTCCCAAAACACGTTTTTCCCATGTTAATTTCCATAGGGCGGTTGGCCTCACTTTTAGCCCGAACGGCTGAATGGATTTCCACGAAACTTGGCAAAATTGTAGGGACTGTTAGCCCGATGTGCCTTTGCTAGGTCTCAATATATGTGCTTCAGTGGATTTTGAGAAATTAACGTTTAAAACAAGATATATATCTGTAACAGCGCTCCGGGCAGCGCTCCGGTTCGCGAACTTTTCGCGTATCGGAACTTTGCGAAGCGAAGCTGATTGGCTCTCCGGTGTCTGTCAACATTCTAAAAAGTCCGGAGCGGCCGCCATCTTGTCTCTCGGTAGGATCGAGAGACAAGAGGAGGCCAAAACAAAGGGGGAAATGAAGGAAAGGGGGCAAGGTAGACCCCTTCTGACCCCCTAGGATTGATGAGGGGGATATTATAGAGCCACGCCGGGCCCCAAAAAAAAAAAAAAAAAATCCGATTTTTTTCGCCGTAGAGACGCGTCTTGGTTCGCGAACCGGGCAGCTAACCGGGCAGCTAACCAGGAAGCTAACCGGCAGTGTAACCCAAAAAAAAAAAAAAAAAAAATCCGATTTTTTTCGCCGTAGAGACGCGTCTTGGTACGCGAACCGGGCAGCTAACCGGGCAGCTAACCGGGAAGCTAACCGGCAGTGTAACCCAAAAAAAAAAAAAAAAATTCCGATTTTTTCGCCGTAGAGACGCGTCTTGGTACGCGAACCGGGCAGCTAACCGGGCAGCTAACCGGGAAGCTAACCGGCAGTGTAACCCAAAAAAAAAAAAAAAAAAATCCGATTTTTTCGCCGTAGAGACGCGTCTTGGTACGCGAACCGGGCAGCTAACCGGGCAGGGGAGTCTGAGGAGTAGCTGATTGGCTGTCAATATTGTAAACAGTCCGGAGCGGCCGCCATCTTGTCTCTCGGTAGGATCGAGAGACAAGAGGAGGCCAAAACAAAGGGGGAAATGAAGGAAAGAGGGCAAGGTAGACCCCTTCTGACCCCCTAGGATTGATGAGGGGGATATTATAGAGCCACGCCGGGCCCAAAAAAAAAAAAAAAATTCCGATTTTTTCGCCGTAGAGACGCGTCTTGGTACGCGAACCAGGCAGCTAACCGGGCAGCTAACCGGGAAGCTAACCGGCAGTGTAACCCCAAAAAAAAAAAAAATCCGATTTTTTCGCCGTAGAGACGCGTCTTTGTACGCGAACCGGGCAGCTAACCGGGCAGCTAACCGGGAAGCTAACCGGCAGTGTAACGGGAGTCTGAGGAGTAGCTGATTGGCTGTCAATATTGTAAACAGTCCGGAGCGGCCGCCATCTTGTCTCTCGGTAGGATCGAGAGACAAGAGGAGGCCAAAACAAAGGGGGAAATGAAGGAAAGAGGGAAAGGTAGACTCCTTCTGACCCCCTAGGATTGATGAGGGGGATATTATAAAGCCACGCGGGACCAAAAAAAAAACAAAAAAAATCCGATTTTTTCGCCGTAGAGACGCGTCTTGGTACGCGAACTGGGCAGCTAACCGGGCAGCTAACCGGGAAGCTAACCGGCAGTGTAACGGGAGTCTGAGGAGAAGCTGATTGGCTGTTATCATTGTAAACAGTCTGGAGCGGCCGCCATCTTGTCTCTCTGTGGGATCGAGAGACAAGAGGTGGAAAAAAAAAGGTGTAAATGAATGAAAGGGGTAAGGCAGACCCCTCCTGAACCCCTAGGATTGATGAGGGGGCTATTAAAGTTCCCTGGGGGGTGAAAAAAAAAAAATGTGCGATTTTTCGCGGTAAAGGTGCTTCCTGGTACGTTAACCAGGCAGCTAACCGGCAGCGTAACGGGAGTCCGACATATTGTGTTTTTTGAACGTTTGTGATATGTGCACGTGTGGATTTTGTCTAATTAAGGTTAAAAAAATATATATATATCTTTAAGCGTGTTCTGGCGCGCTTACGTTTTGGGTTTGGTTTGCGCTGCAGAGACGATACATCACGGTTATGCGATGCATCATGAGGCGTCTCACGGGCTACGTGATACGTCACTTAATAAAGAATATATTTTACAGCTATAGATATTAGCTTTTAAAAAACCAATGAAATTCACAGAAAAAACCATAGGTTATAGACCATATATAGTTAGGAATTTGCATTTACAAAACCTTGAAAATTCACTGAAAAAACCATAGGTTATAGACCATATATAGTTAGGGATTAGCATTTAAAAAACCTTATTTTATTTGCACAAAACCATTGAAATTCCATATATAGTTAGTTGCACTAACTATATATCGCGGACCCGCAATCCACTGCTAATGATGTCACATATTACATCATTCATGACATGGTCAGTGACATCACTGATGACATCACTGATGACATCTCAAATGACATCACTGATGACATCACTGATGACAACACCCAGTGACTGTATGTTTCTGTAAAGTTAAAATATGTCTTACATATTGAAGAATGAGTGGATGTATAAGTGTCTGGATGAAGGATTTAGTAGGTGCATGACTGACTGTATGAGAGAATGATTAAATGTGTCTCACTGAGTGCATGGGTTAGTGATTAAAGTGTCTTAATTTGGCAATCATTATTTATGTTCTTCTGTAAACTGCTGCATGTTTAAATCAGTAGCTATATCAGTAACTATATGGGTTATTGAATGGTTGCCCAAGTATTTGTATGGGAGACTGAGTATGTGTGTGGGTGGCTGGGAGGTGTATAACTCTGTGCATAGATATGTGAGCAGTTGATTCCCTAGGTGTATGGGTTCAAAAGTGCATGTAGAAACAGCTGTATGGACAGTTGACTGTGTGCATGAGTATATTGGTGAGTGAATGGATATCTCAGTTCTACATGTCAAAGTAAGTACATATGTAAAACACACTCCATGTGAGAGTTGACATATATAAATAACTGAACATAAGAGCCAGTGAATGTGAGAGTGGCTGTATGAATCATTGTGAACTTGTATCAAGGATTGTATACGAGAGTAAATATGTGTTAGTATATGTTTGAATAAGTAAGGTGTGTATAACTGTATAGTTAAGGAAATGGAGATGTGATTGATTCTTTGCATGACTGACTAGGTGTGTGAGTAACTCCATGGATGTGTGACAGTCTGTGAATGCCTGTTTACACTGAGTGTATCTAAGGTTATATTAGAGTCTGAAGATGTATTATCACATAAATGATATCATCAGTGATGTAATCAGTAATGTCAAATGAGATGTCAGTGATGTCATCAGTGATGTCATTTGAGATGTCATCAGTGATGTCATCAGTGATGTCATTTGAGATGTCATCAGTGATGTCATCAGTGATGTCACTGACCATGTCATGAATGATGTAATATGTGACATCATTAGCAGTGGATTGCGGGTCCGCGATATATAGTTAGTGCAACTAACTATATATGGAATTTCAATGGTTTTGTGCAAATAAAATAAGGTTTTTTAAATGCTAATCCCTAACTATATATGGTCTATAACCTATGGTTTTTTCAGTGAATATATATATATATAGATATTTATATATATATATATATATATATATATATATATATATATATATATATATATATATATATATATATATATATATATATATAGATATATAGATATATATATATATATATTTTTTTTTATATATATATATACATACATATATATATTTGCATGCATATATATATGTGTGTATATCTATATATCTATTCACAAACACATACACACACACACACACTTTTAATTACCTTAATTCTACTTACAATGCGTGATAAAGACATATGCATGGTAAATACTTATGTTGTAAAGGCTGCGTGTTAAAGGCATTGCATGGTTAAAACATGGTTGTAAATGATTTTTCCCAGTAAATGTATATACCTATCTCTGTGTTCTTACCTCCTAGATATTTTGGTCACGTTATTCTTCCATCACTCTATTCAAAACACTATTTTGTGGCCTGCAACCATAAACCTAAACCAGCTACAGATTGTGAACGATAAAGTAGACAAAAAGCCACAAAACGCAGCCAGACTTACATTATCACCTGTAAGGCGGGACAATAGAAAAGGCCAAATGTAGAGAGATGACTGTTCCCTTTTTAACTGGTCAAGAGTGACCTATCCTATAAATTACCCACCCAGGTTATTACATTATTTTTTGAGACTACGGTTGGCTCTGAGGTTCACAATCATTTTTTTGTGTCAGTTTGTATGAATGCCCCTGAAGAAAAAGATTTTGACACACTAAGAAGTATTGTGCAATGGTAACTAGAAAAACAACATTGAAAATATTTTTGTAGCTGGCCCTTGGGGATGGGAAGGAGAGGGCAAAGAAGAAATAACCTTGGCAAATAATGTTTGCTCGCTCTGTCTTGTTGCTGATAACACATTTTGCCAATGAAAATAAAGCCCAAGGACATGTGCCCTCAACAACGTGTTTCTTGTAAATATATTGAAATAACTGACTTATGCTCTTGTAGTTAAGGTGAACAGAGGCATGTAAAGTAACTCTGGTTGTAAAATTACATTACTTTCAAAACTCTTGTCTCTTATATCTTACCTGTCTCCGATTTCCAGCTTGTTTGGGACAGACCAGATGTAAATTCAGCATGAGTACAAAAACACTTGATATTCTAGAATAGCACATGTTTTACTCTACAAACCTCTCTCCCTTACAGAAAAACAGGTCTTAGACATGCCTATTTGTGTCAATAAATGTTTTTCGTGCAGTAAGAGCCTCAATACAATGACTTCAGTACATCCGCCATCGTTTCGGATTTGGCACCGGCCACCTACGAGTCGGACTATCCACAATCAAAAAAATAATGCGACCGCCACCACAGTGGTTGCATTCCATATCTTTTGTATTGGGGTGAGGATGCTGTATGCAGCCGCCGCTGCAATACAAAAAATATGGAGGGGCAGATTTACAAACCCCTTCCGTCAGTTTTGCGTCACTTTTCCCATGTTAAAAGTGACGCAAAAGTGGCACAAAGAGCTTGTAAATCTGCCTCGGAGTGTACATTACCCTCCACTACGTGGCAGTGCCTGCCGCATGGTTCAGGGTTATGTAGGGGGCATCATAGGTGACCCCCAAGGCAAATGTCCTAGCCCCAGGGTTTAAGGGGGGCCCACTACGGGCCCCCAAATCCATTTTCGCCAGTCATTTAGTGGTGGGTTGACTGCCACGGATCGACCAGAGGAAAGGGATATTATAATCCCAACGGCGGTGCCTAACAGGCATCACCACAATTGAGGGACACGTGGTGAGTCCGACGGGTGGTCAGATTGAATCCACCCGTCTGGACCGTGGTGTTCGGTCTTTCTGACTGCCATGCTTTCCCCCGCCATCATTATACGGCGGCAGGAAAATCGCTTTACGATGGCATAGGGACCGCCACCGACAGCCTGTCAGGGGCGGTCCCTCGGCTATCGTAATGAGTAATCGTAATGAGTCCCTAAGTTATGAAGCAGCCGGCGAATGCATGTGTATACAGACTATAAAACAAATAATAATATCACATATCGGCATGAATATTCGTTTTGTCTGTCTTTTAGGGTAGGACTGGCCTATAGGACAATGTGGCGCTGGCAGACAGGCTGGTCTGACAGGCCAGTGTGCGAGCTGGTTTTTTGGCTGCTCTTGGGTCTGTTTTATGGTCTAGTGGGTTGGTAAATGTTATTGATATCTGTGATGTTACAACAAACATTAGCTGCAGCAAGCACAAATGCATACTGTCTCCCATACATTGCAAAACACTCATACAGCATGTCTTTACAAATTCAAAAATACTCCTATTTGCGAATGTCGGCCACTTTTTTTGCTATTTGATTCAGTAATGGGTATTACTTTTATATTGGTGCCTGGGCCTATTTTGTGTCCCAGTCCGACTTTGCTTTCTTTGTTTTATTTAGCCATGTTACTCAGTTCTCTAAAATGTGTTATTTCTTCAAATGAACCAGAAATTCTCGGACAATTCGTGATTAAATTTAGACACTAAGGGCCTAATGTATGACGCTTTTTATTGTGTGCAAACGGGTCTCAGACCCGTTTGCGCATGCTAAAAAGCATGTTACCATGTACAAACAGTATTTTGCGAGACGCAAATAAATAGCGACTCTCAAAATACTGTTTTGTGACTCGCTATTAGGAAGGGGAGTTTCCTTCCTAATATCAACCACAAAGCTATGTACCAATGTTTTGCAACCGCAATTGTGGCCGCAACACACTCACAGAAATACCATCCACTTCAAGTGAGTGGTAATGCATTCGCAAATGGGAAGGGTTCCCCAGGGGACCCCTTCGCAAATGCATGCAATAATATTATTTTTTAAGGGCGGGCAGTGATCACAGGGGCCACTTCATGCCCTTAACCGGTTCCATGCTGATGACGGAACCACTGCGTCATCAGGCTCAGTTGCGCTGTGCTGATGACGGAGCAGATCCTTCATTGCCAGCTCGCTGCGCCTGCGCGGTGCTGATTTCGTTCCTGCGCGGCGCATTCTATTGAGCGGGCGGGACCATGACGGAACCGCTCCGTCATAAGCACAGCGCAACCGAGGCTGGTGATGGAGCGGTTCCATCACCAGCATGAGAGCGCCGCTCGGCCCCCCCTCCCCTCCAGCGCTGCGGCAGAATTGCCGCCGCAGTAAAGGGGTTAATAAATTAAATAAAAACTTCAATTTTCTTTTTTTAAATGCATCTCGTTTTTCTCAGAGGAAAACAGGCTGCATTTAAAAAAATAGCTGCTTTATTTAAAAGCAGTACCAGACATGGTGGTCTGCTGAGACCAGCAGGCCACCATCCCTGGGAGGGCCTGTCATTCCCAATGGACACACAAATTGCGAAAGGCTCATTAATATTCATGAGCCTCGCAATTTGCGACCCCATTGGGAATCACAAACAATGTTAAAGACACTGTTGTACATGCCAAATAGAACCTCGCAAATTGGGAGTCGCAAATGCGACACAATTTGTGAGGTGCTATTTGGCAGGTCGTAGATCTGGCCCTAAATCTAGAAAAAAGTTTATTTTCTCATTGGTAGAAGTGTGGAGGGAATTCTTGGAATTTGAGTTCTTGTTATGCATGGTAACTTGCCTGCGCCCGTTTTTTAGGTCAGGCCTGCAGGCAGCGCGAAGGCTCTGTCGCTTCATAACGATGTATGATGTCCTAAAAACCTCCATAATGGGGTTTTAGCCCACCAATTACTTACCATTCGTTGCCATCCATATCACTCTTGTTTACTACCTTCTGATTCAGGAGCATCACTTCCTTTTCTTTGTGTTGAGCATGGACCAAGTACAGATTATTTTATTTTAGTGTCTGTCCTCTGCTCGTGCTGTGACTTACGTGGTATTGCTTCCTTTTATTGCCATTTTTATAAAGCGCAAACTCTACTCGACCCGAAGGCATTGAAGCACTTTACATGAGCACCAGTTACATGACACAAGTTCACATTCAGTTTTTTTTAGGGATGAGGAGGTTGTGTAATTTATCTAGAATCACTAGGTATTGAGCCAACACCAAGACTTGAACCTAGTTCCCCAGTTCTGAAGTCGGCAACTCTGGTCATGGTGCCACATCCTTCTTCCCCCTCCCACTCTCTTCTGCTCCATTTTGCTTCTTAGGGCTGCTTGCATCACATTAGGAAATAAGCATTGGCAAAGCCAAATGGTCTCGTCTGCAAGATCCATTGACTTTGCAATGTTTTTTAGCCATGTTGTACAGCCGCCCACCTGCCGTGCAGCATGGCTGACAGTGTAAAAAAAGTGCTACTTCACAGTCAATACTGGGTGCATTGGAATTTTTTTTTATTTTCAACCATGCTGCTCAGCTGCCACACAGCTATATGGCATGGCTTAAAAATACTGAAAAGCTAAATTGTAGAGCTATTTGGCTTTGTCAATGTTTTCTTTGCCCTATTGTAGGGCTGCGTGGCTGCTATACAGCATGATTGAAAGTAAAATCACTATAAAATGCCCAGAATTGACTGCGTCATAGCACTTTAAAAAAAAGTTTTTGCCATTCTGCACAGAGCAGCTGTGCTGCTGTACAATATAGGTAAAAAACACTGACAAAGCCAATACATCCTACATAGGCAATACCTATTGGCTTGCCCAAGCTTGTCTTTACAGTGGCTGATTTACTGTTAAAAATATTCTCCTGGCTTTCGTTTCTGAAAAACATGAGGTTACTTTGACTCTCGTAGTCCGGTCTTTTGTACCCTTCCCTATCTCTTACAATGCCCTTGTCAGCAGAATGTTCAGAACTGCACAAGCTTATCCTTTGGGCTGGGAAGTCACAGTTTCCCTCTTGATGAGCTTGAATTTATGCTAGTGAGTTAAGAATGTGGACAATTTTGTCACAGAATCTGGTGCATTGGTGGCTTCTTGCATAAGTTCTTAGGGCCCTCTTCTGTTAATTTCTTAGGTTGACAGAAATAAGGCTTATGTTCTGATGAGACCCATGGATAATCACTATTGGGTTGAAACCTCAACAAAATATCTTTGGTTGTCTTCTGATTATTCAAAATTAAGATCTAAAAAATCATGTTTGACTTCATCTTTTATTATTTGACAGCCTATGATTTGACTTTGTATCTGACTGTAAAACGTATATGCTCACAACTTTTTAGCACTGCACCTTTAGCACTATTGTCTATTCAATATTGCTTTATTGACATATAAGAATATAGAATAGAGGCTCTTGTCCATTTCATTATAAAAATGTTTTTCTCATGCTCCTGAAAACAAGGTCAACACGTTTCGACCAATCACTTATGGCCTTCTTAGGACACAACAAGGTCAAGTTCACTGAAAATGGGTCCCTGCATATAAAATATCAGGGCACAGAAAGCTACAAAATAAACAAATCCTGACAACCTGAACACAGCAGAAAAAGCGTTTTGTTCGACCTTGTTGTGCCCTTAGATTACCATCTCAATACTTTTTTAGCTATCTGGTCCGCTGAAGTCTTTTGACTGAAGTCTTGACACACTAGATTCAAAAGCTAGAGAATATGATTCACTACAGTGCCAAATGGATCTTGGCCCAATGCATCACATATAGAGTGCCTGCCATGTCCCTTGAATTTGTAACCAGGATTTCTCCTTAGGAGCTTCCTGAGACAAGATGAATTGAACATGGATCTGTATTTTCTGGATTCTTGCCTCTGAAAGAGTCACTATCCCAAGATCTGCTCTAAATGTGGCCCCATGTAGTATCTGTCATGTGATGGTTGCAGCTCAGATTTGTTCAAATTCATTAGGAAACCGTGACTTTGAAGAATCTCGATTAGTCTCCTCATGTCTTGCAACAGCTGCTCTCTGGATATAGAATGGAATAACTGGTTGCTTAGATGTGGATGCAGCAAAACCTCTTCTTTGTGATGAAAACCCACTAGGGGAGCCAGGACTTTGGTGAAAACTCTAAAAGCTGATTTCAGACCAAAGGGTAGAACAGAGAAGTAAACATTGAGGTCTCCTATTGTGAACCCTAAGAACCTTTGGTGGCTGTGATAGATAAGATTATGAGGGTATTCATCTTGAAAATCCATTGCAATCCTGGAAATCTCCTGGAAGAACTACTTTCTGTAGCACCTCCATTTTGAAATAGTTAATTTTTTTTACTCAAGATTTGACAGTCTTTAAATACAACTCTGGTCCTAGGGTGTGGAAGTGATAAATATTTTCGGTCTCATACCACCAGGTTTTTCCTGGCAGTGATAGACAGAAAGAAAAAACATAATACTGTAAGCTCTAAATAGGGCAGGCAGTGTAATGTCCTTCCTCCAACAGGACAAAGCAATGGAGTTTCTTAAAATAACACTCACCCACCAAAAGGTCCCTTGGTGGCATGCTTCATCATCGGGTTATTCACTTCAAAGTGCTCCTACGTATCCGTTGGTCTTGGCATGCCCAGTCCCCCAGCAGGAGGGAAGAACCCGATGATGAAGAATGCCACCAAGGGACCTTTTGGTGGGTGAGGGTTATTTTAAGAAACTCCACTGCTTTCCCATGCTAGTAACCAAATGCTTCGCTTGGCTTTAGTCACTTTTTGGAAGGTTAGCACTTCATTTTGTAACTCAGAGTGGACTCTGTTTTTTCATAGCTTACAGAGGAGATTGAGTCCATGACTGATATATCTCTTCACTCCCTTCTTTGTTTCTCGATATTATTGAGACAGCGCACAGCTGTGGGAATTTTTCTCCATTACGTTTTCCGTAAGGGTTTGCCCTCCCCAGGAATAGTTTAGTATACAAGTGGACCAGATCACCCAAGGGTCCACACACACACCTCTACTATGGCACAGATCACAGGCCTCACCTTTTTCGAAGAGGAGGTTGAAAGGATACTATCTACTATCACCCCTTTTGAGGGGCTCACTAATTCTGAACCCAGACAACAATGATTGGGATGAGTTATCCTCACTTAAGCACCCACAAATCAAAACCGCTTTACACGGCCTCTTGATGACTGAATATTTGAGAGCCAATGCAGCCCCCCCGGGCTTAATGGTCCGAAATGAACCCTTTATCTTTCAGAATGATAAGGTTTTCAAGAAAGACTGGTCCCCCATATCTTGGCTCTGGAAACGGGACTGGCTCATACTAATAATAAAAACAGCTACCCGCATAGCACAAGAACTAAAGATTGAAGTACAATCCATAGAGGTATGTCATAAGAGCTATACACCAGTCAGCGTTCTTAAAAAATGTCTTGAAGAATTAAAATAAGACCATGAACGATTTTGAAGCCACCTCAAAACAGAATAAATATGAGAAACTAAAGAAGGACACAGGGCGGTTCTCTCACTAGAGGGTATATCCCTATATACGGGATGATTACATCCCATCATCAAACCTTCGGGACTTCAGCACAGATGCTGACACTTCTGACTCAGGCTCCAACAGCTCGGGATCGAGCAGACACAATGGGTCTCACTACCAAGGAAGAAGGAACCAAGGCAGGAGGATGAACTACAGAGGACCGCGAGGATAGAGCAACTATCAGGGTCCTCCACTTTATCCACCCTATCCTACGGTCCTCCACCACCACCATAGAGCCCCATGGTGGCATCCTTCAATCACTAGAATGACCCCCAAAAATTTCAGTACTATCAACCAAGCCCTCCCCATTTTTTAGGGTTTCTGCAGAGGCCCCAGGAGGTGACGAAATCGAAAGAGGAACCAGGTCCACTGGGCTACAGAGGAAGAAGTAGCCAGGGTATCGACCAGAAGCATGACAGGGCAAAGGGCAAACAAACAGGAACCAGCAGATAGGTCAGCTTGTGGTGAACCTCACGGATCACGTTTTAACACAGCCACAATAATTTATTCTGACTGAAAAGATTGACAAATTCAAACTTTTCAAAGAAATCAAGGAGTTCATAAGAAAACTCAAACTACAGACTTACGTCAAAGACAAGGAACATTAAACAAACAGGGATGGTGACACAGGGCTGAGAGTTAAATCTACTTTTACCCCCCAGACAACTTACTACCTGTGGAATTGTGAGCTTTTGAGAAGGCTGTCATGAAAGAGATTCAAGAAATGGATCATGGAGAATATCGCACCTTCCATAACACGACTAAACATCAGAAACAAGCTATATAAGATCTGGCTAACAACAGCAAAATTGTGATAAAACCGGCCAATAAAGGAGGTGCGATAGTAATTCAATCTACAGAATCATACGATCAAGTATGCCAGATTCTCCTACAGGATCAAAGAAACTATGAGATCTTAGCAGAGGACCCCACAGATTCGATCCGGATAAAAATTGCCCACATGGTTGAGGAAGCCACCTCCCACAACTGGATATCTACCAAAGAGGGGAGTTCCTGACAGCGAAATCACCAACTAACCTGTATTTCTACACAATACCTAAAATCCACAAAAACTCATCCCAACCTCCTGGATGACCTATTGTCTCAGGCAATGGGTCAATTTTGGTACCCTTATCCAAATTTGCCGATGCATTTCTCCGCCCATTGATACAACAAACATAAACCTACCTCAAGGACACCAAGGATGTCTTGAGGCTCCTCAGTGACATGGCCTTATCCCCACCAGTAAATATTATTGGGACTAGATGTAGAGAGCCTCTACACTAGTCTTCCCCACGATGAGACCCTGCGCATCATAGAGGACATCCTTTTTGAGATCGATTGGAAAATACCAGACCCAACGCAACATAGTCATGGACTGTTGCAAATTGGCTCTCACAGAAAACTTTTTCCAATACGGTAACACCATCTATCTGCAGAAACACGCACTAGCATGGGGAGCACCTTTGCTCCCAGCATAGCTGGATTGTACGTCGATCACCTGGAGTCACACAAAATACTCCACCCGAATAATCCATGCCAACGAAACATCAAAATTTGGAAACGTTATATAGATGACATGCTCGTCATCTGGCAAGGGAATGAAGAAACAGCAAATGATTCCATGATTTGGCTAAATATTCAGAATCATTTCTTGAAATTGACCAATGCCATCTCAAACAAGGAACTTGTCTTCCTAGACCGTAACATATTTCCCAGTGAAGGCAGTTTAAAAACCACCACACACTTTAAGGCCACAGCAAAAAACTGTCTTCTCCTCTACGACAGTTTTCACCCCCATCACTTAAGAGACAATCTCCCCTATGGTCAATTATGAAGACTGAAAAGAAATTGCTCTGACGTCAAGGATTTTAAAACCCATGCAGAAGAACTAAGGGGCAAGTTAGTCCAAAGGAACTATCTGTTGAAAGTGGTGGATAGCACCTGTAAACACACAAGAAATAACAACAGAGAGGCCCTATTGGAACCAACACCACTGAAAGCAAAAGCAGACAGACCAATATGCATAACAACCTTCAACACCTGTTCCAATCAGGTGACCAAAATAATAAATAGACAATGGCGGACAATGAACTGCGGACACCTGAATTTCCCCAAACCCATGTACTCACATAGAAGAGGGAAAAGTGTACAGGATCTAGTGGTACACACAAGATTACTCAAACAAACAGTGCACACAGTATCAACCACGCTTTTACCCCCACTCAAAGGACATCACCCCTGTGGACAGTGCAGCGTGTGCCACCTAACAAGAACAAGCAAAACCATTGTCTTTAACACCAACATCAGTTGGGAGCAAAAAATGGCTGTAACTGTCGCCAATCTAAAATTGCCTCTGCTTTGATATAAGTAAATGGGAAACTACATTCCCCCAATTTTTTACTCCAAAATCTCCTACTTTCCTGTTGTAATATGTTGCTGTTAGACCTGACATCATTGGCTTGAGTCTCTCCTCCATTTTTTTCTGTTTGCCGCCACTGTTTACGATGTTTTTGCTGGTATACTGCTTTGGGCACTGCGCCACTGCTGATCAGTGCCACAGTGCAAGTGCTCCCTATGTAAAATTGCTGTATTAATTGAATTCCATGTTTGGCTTATTTGGTTTACGGTCAGTCCCTAGTCTAGTGCACCAGGAGTGCCAGGGCATGTAAATACAAATGCTGCTCGTGGGCCTGCAGCACATGTTGTGCCACCCACAAGAGCGGCCTAGTAAAAGTATGTCTACAGGTCTGCCATTGCTAGACCTACGTGCAGTCTGGTACTGTCACGCTGACTGCGCAAGTACACCTACTTGCCAGTCCCCAAACCTTCCCTTAACTTCATGTTAGTCACCCCTATGGTAGGCCTGAGGGCAGGGTGCATTGTGAGCATAAGGTAGGACAAGCCTGACAAGGTTGGCATGTCCTAATAGTGAATTACAGCCATATTCGTTTTTCACTATTGCAAGGTAACCTGCTCTCCATTAGTTAGAATGGGCTGCCTGGGTTATTAATGTTATAATCCTAGCTGGCTCGGGGAGCATGGTGCAATGTCGAGTTTGGTATCCCTGAACTCGGGGTTTAATCACGCATCCATTTGTGTGGATGGTTTTTGGACTCTGGGTTTGAAAATAGCACTTTTAGAAAGTGGCTATTTTCTTGCCTAACTATTTCTGGTTTCTGCTGGTTTGGTGTGTGTGTGACAGGAGCTGGGTGGCTCCAGAGATCTGCTGAGTCAGTGTGGGATGAGTGGGACATTTGCATTGAGAGTAGGGGGAGAGTAGCTTCTGATAGCCTGCCCTGCCTGATACAATGCTGGCTCCACCTCCTGCCAGGCGACTGATGGCTCTGTGCCTGCCAGGGACAATACTGGCTCCACCTCCTACTGGGCGGCTGAGGACTCTGCCCTGCACAGTGAATAGGCCAGGTGCCTCTGCCTGGCTACACCCACAACAAACCCAGGATGTTGGGAAATTCCCCTGCATGGACAAAGGGATCAAAGCCAAAAAGGGGTATAAGAGAAGGACCCCTGAACCAAGACTTTAGATCACTTCTGACAAGGAACCCTGAAACCAAGGACAAGAAGCCTGCTGATCCAAGGACTTGCCTACCCCTTCTGCCAGTGTGCTGTTTGCTGGGGGGAATCCTGCATTGCTTCTTTATTTTTGCCAAGGAACCAGGAGAGAGGAACTTTGTGTGTACTCTCAGACTTTGCTAAGAAAATCTCCAAGGACTGGAAGAGTGCCAGTCTCCTGCTGAAGTCACAGGGCTAAAGGACTTCATCATTTGCTAAAAGTGCTTGTTGCTGGAACTTGTGAATCCAGCACCTCTGAAAGAATCCAGCAATCTCGACGCCGACGGACGTCGCCGAATCCAGCTCGACATTGTGATTACGGCTCCAGTGTCCCGCTTCCTCGACGCCGGCCGCCGGGCCCGACCGACGCCAGCAGCAACGCCAGTGAGTAGTGAGTTCGGCTCCAGCTCCAAGTGACCTCGTGTCTGCACCGCTGCTGATCGCATCGACTTCGAGCCCTCTCGACGCCGTGAGCGCTGCTCACCTTTGCAACATCATCGACATCGACGACGATGCCGTATCCTGCTTCGCCTCGTGAGCGCTGCTCCTGCCCGACGCCGCTGCAGGTCGCCCAGACTCCGAGGCCGGATCGACGCCGAAGACGCGACGCCGGACATCTCGACGCCGCTGATCATCGTGTGCTTCGCTTTTCCAAGGTACTGTGTTGTGGGGGTCAGTGCGACTCCGGGCTCGACGTAGCGCTCCTCGCGGTCGACGCGAACCCTTTGGATTAACTTTGCCTCGACGTCGTGTGACTCCCGTGTGGGTTACATTGTTGCCAAGAACTGCGCTTTAAAGAAGAAGAGTTGTTTTTGATACTAAAGACTTTGTGCTAAGAAGAAATTACACTTGAACTATTATTTTTCCTTCCAAGAGTATTTATTAAGACTGTGGTATATTTTTGTCGTTATTTGGTCTTGTGCTAAGCCTTATATAAAAATACTTATTTTTATAATACTACTGTGTCGTGTCCATTTGTAGTGTATTCACTTTATTACTGTATGTGGTCATAAATGCTTAACGCACTGCCTCTGAGATAAGCCTGTCTGCTTTGCCAAGCTACCAAGGGGGTGAGCAGGGGTTATCTAAGTGTGTGATCCCCTTGCCCTGACTAGAGGAGGTCAGTCCCTATTTGTCAGAAGTGTATACCTCTGCCAACTAGAGACTGCCAAGTCTAACATTGGTGGGTCAGCGGTGAGGATTTGAACTTTGCATTTATGACCCATGTGCAGTGATTAGTGTGCGCTACATAGTGAAAGCAGACCATAGCGCAGCCACAATCTAAATTGGAAGGATTCTATTTTTGTTCTCCGCTTTTCTGAAGCTTGATTTTTTGAACACTGCCAGTTTTAACCATGAGTGACAACGGAGTCACGGCCCCTGTTGTTGTTGTTGTGGAGGAGTTTGATAAGGAGAAGATGAAGACATACGAGAAAAAGCAGCTGCAATACTTTTGCAAGCAGTTTAAAGTTCCTACCAAAGGCCTCTCCAGGAAGCCGGAGTATTTCAAAGCTTTGGAGGCCTGGTTGGAGTCCAGAGATCCCTCTGATGCGGTGGTGGTACCGCCAGGGGAAGGGGATGAGGAGGCGCCAGTGAATGGGCCTGTGTCCTCTCCCGGTAGCAGTGTTTCCTCCAAAGGTCTTTCCCCTGAAGAAAGAGAAGAAAGGGCGAAAGAGTGAGCTTACAACATGGAAATGGCAAGGATTAAGATAAATGGGCAGTTGGAGTTAGAAAATGCAAAAGGCAGAAGAGAAGCTGATTTGGAGATCAAAAGGTTAGAATTTGAGAGAGAGAAATTAGCTTTGGAGCGTGAAACCAGGTTGAGGGAGCTGGATATCCAAGCTAAAAAGTTAGAATTGAATCCCTCTGGTGGCAGCATCCCATCTGTGCCTGTAGAAAGTAAGTTTTATTTTCCCAAAGATGTGATCAAAGATTATCATAAGAATGAAGATATTGGTCAATGGTTTAAAGCATATGAGTTAGCATTGTTGGCCCACCGGGTCCCTGAGAAGGATTGGGGAGCGGGGTTGTGGGGTCGCTTTGTGAATGAGGGGAGAGATACCCTGTTAGACATGCCTGTTGAGGACAGGATGTCTTATGCTCATATGAAATATGCTTTAATGTTGAGGTATGGCCTAACCCCAGAAAAGTACAGACAGGCCTTTAGAGAATGTAAGAAGTTGCCTGGTACTACGTGGGTTGAATATGTGTCTTTTTTTTGCAGAGCCATGGATGGTTGGGTAAAGGGCAGCAAAGTGGAAAGTTATGAAGCTCTTTATGATTTGTTTGCTTGGGAGCACTTGTCTAATAACTGTTTTCCAGAGCTGCGCCAGCACCTTATTGATAGCAAGATATCTAACCCTAGAAAACTTGCTGAGGAGGCGGACCGCTGGGTCAGTACCAGGGTCCACAAGGGTCCAGTGGGAGACTCAGCCAAAGGTGGGCAGGGTCCCCAGCAGAAGAGTGGGGGGGACAAGGGTAAACAGAAGGAGTTCCAGAAAGGGCCCCAAAGTAATCCCCAAGGGAACCAAGGGAAAGGTTCCCAGCCTCCCCCTGTGAAGAAGCCAGGGGCCCCGACAGGTAAACCTGTTCAGAGGGGCCCAATGACCTGCTACGTTTGTGGGCAGGTGGGACACCGGTATTATGATCCCCAGTGTCCCATGAAGAATTCTAATGCACCACCTCGTGCACCCCCCGTCAGTTGGCGAGTGTAGCCCTGGGAGGGGAGGAGATGGTTGCCCCTGGTGGGAGGGGTCCCGCAGAGATGTCCCTGGTCTCGCTAGGAGACATGGAAATGGTCCCTCCACCCCCTCTGCCTAGTAACACTAATAAATATAGGCAGTGGGTGACCATTAATGGCCATAGAGTGGAAGCCCTCAGAGACACTGGGGCGAGTGTGACAGCTGTCAAGTGTCACTTGGTGTCCAGAGAGCAGGTGGTTCCCCACGCATTCTACCCTGTGATAGCTGCTGACAACTCCCAGAGAGAGTGTGAGGTAGCTCAGGTTCCCTTTGAATGGGGGGGAGTTTCAGGTACTCTTCAAGTTGCTGTAAGGCCCGCCATGCCTGTTGATTGTCTCCTGGGCAATGATTTAGAAGACTCCCCTTGGGCTAAGGTGGAGAGGGAGACACATTTGAAACTGTTGGGTGTGCCAGAGTGGGTGTGTGCGACCACTCGTTCCATGACAGCAAGTAAGGGTGTTGATGGGGTCCCGGAGCCTGAAAGTATGGCCCAGGACCCAGCTGTGAAGAGAAGAGGCAGGGGGCGCGGGAAACCGTCCCCCGTAGTTCCCGTGGTCCAGGAGGAGGTAGACCCTGAGGGGGATACCCTGGAGCCCACAGGCGAACAAGTTGCTGAACTGGGAGACCTACCCGAGCTGACCCACTGGCAGCAGGATGGTGGTCCCTCCAGGGAAGAATTTTGTGCAGAACAGAAAGTGTGCCCTTATCTTGTGGGTATGAGGCAGCAGGCCTCAGCCCAAACCTCAGGTGATCAGTCAGGGTCACATTTTGTGTACTGGGAGAACGACCTCCTGTATAGCGAGCCTAAGGCTGCTGAGCCTGGGTCAGCCCATGTGCTGGTGGTACCCCAGCGCTTCAGAGCCTTCCTACTGGGTTTGGCTCATGACGTTCCGTTAGCTGGACATCTGGGGCAGGACAAGACCTATGACAGGCTTGTCACCCATTTTTATTGGCCTCAGATGAGAAGGGATGTAGACATCCATTGTAAAACTTGTCACACTTGCCAGGCAAGTGGGAAAAGCGGAAGGAAGCAGAAGGCTCCCCTCCAACCTTTTCCAGTGGTCAGTACCCCCTTTGACCGGGTGGGCATTGACATTGTTGGGCCCCTGGACCCCAAGACAGCCCTGGGCAACAGGTTCATCCTGGTCTTGGTGGACCATGCCACACGGTACCCGGAAGCCATCCCTCTCAGGACAGTGACGGCCCCTGTGGTGGGACGGGCACTGATGGGTGTTTTCTCCCGAATGGGGTTCCCCAGAGAGGTGGTGTCAGACCGGGGCACCAACTTCATTTCCAATTACATGAAGTCTCTGTGGAAGGAGTGTGGGGTAACCTACAAGTTCACCACTCCTTACCACCCTCAAGGTAATGAGTTGGTTGAGAGATTCAACCGTACCCTTAAAGGCATGATCATGGGTCTTGAAGAACCAATGAGGCGTAAATGGGACGTCCTCGTGCCATGCCTACTGTTTGCTTACCGTGAGGTGCCACAGAAGTCTCTAGGGTTCAGCCCCTTTGAGCTTTTGTATGGTCACCCGGTAAGAGGGCCTTTGAGTCTGGTCAAAGAAGGCTGGGAGCAATCTCCCAGGAAACCTCCCCAGGATGTATACAGTTACATGCTGGCCTTTAGGAACCAGACTCGGCGCTTCAGAGAACTTGCTCAGGCAAATCTGGAGGCCAGCCAGGAGGAGATGAAGCGTTGGTACGACCGGAATGCCACTCTGGTAGAGCTTCAGCCTGGTCAGGAAGTTTGGGTCATGTCCCCTGTGGAACCTTGTGCGCTCAAGGACAGGTGGACTGGACCGTTTAAGGTTGTGGAGAAGAAGAGCGATGTCACCTACTTGGTGGACTTGAAATCTCCCAGGAACCCCTTGAGGGTCCTGCATGTCAACCGTTTGAAGCCCCACTTAGAAAGGTCCGAAGTGGGCATGCTCCTAGCTACAGATGCTGGAATGGAGGAGGAGAGTGAGCCTCTTCCTGACCTCCTGTATGCAAAAGAGCAAGATGGGTCAGTGGATGGTGTTGTCCTCTCTGACACACTGACCCTTGAGCAGCAGCAGGATTGTCGCCAACTGTTGGGACAATTCCCTGATCTGTTTTCCTTGGTTCCTGGTGTCACTCATTGGTGTGTCCATGATGTTGACACCGGAGACAGCACTCCTGTGAAGCACAAGGCTTACAGGGTGACTGACAAGGTCAGAGCAAACATTAAGGAGGAGGTCTCCAAAATGTTTGCCTTAGGGGTGGTTAAGTCCTCTAGCAGTCCTTGGGCCAGCCCAGTGGTCTTGGTCCCGAAGGCTGCAGCGCCTGGTGCTTCACCAGAACTCCGGTTCTGCGTGGATTACCGAGGACTCAATTCAGTCACGAAGACTGACACGCACCCCATCCCCAGAGCTGATGAGCTCATCGATCGGTTGGGGGCTGCCCGGTACCTTAGTACGTTTGATTTGACGTCTGGGTACTGGCAGATCGCCTTGACTGATGGGGCAAAAGAGAGGTCAGCATTCTCCACACCAGATGGGCTATACCAGTTCTGGGTGATGCCCTTTGGGATGAAGAATGCCCCTGCCACCTTCCAGAGGTTGGTCAACCAGGTCTTGGCTGGACTGGAGGATTTCAGTGCCGCCTACCTGGACGACATTGCAGTGTTCAGCGCCAGCTGGGAGGAACACTTGCGCCACCTCCAGGAAGTGTTGTTGGCCCTGCGCAGAGCAGGCCTCACAATCAAAGCCAGTAAGTGCCAGATTGGGCAGGGTTCTGTGGTGTACTTGGGGCACCAAGTAGGGAGCGGCAAGGTGGCCCCCCTGCAACCTAAGATTGATACCATCCTGGCTTGGGCACCGCCCAAAACCCAAACTCAGGTGAGAGCCTTCTTAGGTCTCACGGGTTACTACAGGAGGTTTGTCAAGGATTATGGTAACATTGTGCACCCCTTGACTTCGCTGACTTCCAGGAAGCAGCCACGAAATGTGATCTGGACTGACGCCTGTCAAACGGCCTTTGACACCCTGAAAGCTGCAATGTGCACAGCACCTATACTCCAGGCACCTGACTTTTCTAAAGAATTTATTGTCCAGACGGACGCTTCAGAGCATGGCGTGGGGGCTGTTCTAGCTCAGGTGAATGAAGAGGGCCGAGACTTACCTGTAGCCTTCATCAGCAGGAGGTTACTTCCCAGTGAACAGAAGTGGAGTGCGATAGAGCGAGAAGCATTTGCTGTGGTCTGGGCGCTGAAGAAGCTAAGACCCTACCTGTTTGGGACTCACTTCCGGGTTCAGACAGACCACAGGCCCCTCAGATGGTTGATGCAGATGAGGGGTGAGAATCCAAAACTGTTGAGGTGGTCCATTTCTCTACAGGGGATGGACTTTACGGTGGAACACCGCCCTGGTACAGATCACGCCAATGCTGATGGTCTGTCCAGATTTTTCCGCCTTAGTGATGAGAACTCCCCAGGGGAAGGGTAGTTCTCCCCACATTTCAGCTGGAGGGGACACGTGTTAGACCTGACATCATTGGCTTGAGTCTCTCCTCCATTTTTTTCTGTTTGCCTCCACTGTTTACGATGTTTTTGCTGGTATACTGCTTTGGGCACTGTGCCACTGCTGATCAGTGCCACAGTGCAAGTGCTCCCTATGTAAAATTGCTGCATTAATTGAATTCCATGTTTGGCTTATTTGGTTTACTGTCAGTCCCTAGTCTAGTGCACCAGGAGTGCCAGGGCATGTAAATACAAATGCTGCTCGTGGGCCTGCAGAACATGTTGTGCCACCCACAAGAGCGGCCTAGTAAAAGAATGTCTACAGGTCTGCCATTGCTAGACCTACGTACAGTCTGGTACTGTCACGCTGACTGCGCAAGTACACCTACTTGCCAGTCCCCAAACCTTCCCTTAACTTCATATTAGTCACCCCTATGGTAGGCCTGAGGGCAGGGTGCATTGTGAGCATAAGGTAGGACAAGCCTGACAAGGTTGGCATGTCCTAATAGTGAATTACAGCCATATTCGTTTTTCACTATTGCAAGGTAACCTGCTCTCCATTAGTTAGAATGGGCTGCCTGGGTTATTAATGTTATAATCCTAGCTGGCTCGGGGAGCATGGTGCAATGTCGAGTTTGGTATCCCTGAACTCGGGGTTTAATCACGCATCCATTTGTGTGGATGGTTTTTGGACTCTGGGTTTGAAAATAGCACTTTTAGAAAGTGGCTATTTTCTTGTCTAACTATTTCTGGTTTCTGCTGGTTTGGTGTGTGTGTGACAGGAGCTGGGTGGCTCCAGAGATCTGCTGAGTCAGTGTGGGATGAGTGGGACATTTGCATTGAGAGTAGGGGGAGAGTAGCTTCTGATAGCCTGCCCTGCCTGACACAATGCTGGCTCCACCTCCTGCCAGGCGACTGATGGCTCTGTGCCTGCCAGGGACAATACTGGCTCCACCTCCTACTGGGCAGCTGAGGACTCTGCCCTGCACAGTGAATAGGCCAGGTGCCTCTGCCTGGCTACACCCACAACAAACCCAGGATGTTGGGAAATTCCCCTGCATGGACAAAGGGATCAAAGCCAAAAAGGGGTATAAGAGAAGGACCCCTGAACCAAGACTTTAGATCACTTCTGACAAGGAACCCTGAAACCAAGGACAAGAAGCCTGCTGATCCAAGGACTTGCCTACCCCTTCTGCCAGTGTGCTGTTTGCTGGGGGGAATCCTGCATTGCTTCTTTATTTTTGCCAAGGAACCAGGAGAGAGGAACTTTGTGTGTACTCTCAGACTTTGCTAAGAAAATCTCCAAGGACTGGAAGAGTGCCAGTCTCCTGCTGAAGTCACAGGGCTAAAGGACTTCATCATTTGCTAAAAGTGCTTGTTGCTGGAACTTGTGAATCCAGCACCTCTGAAAGAATCCAGCAATCTCGACGCCGACGGACGTCGCCGAATCCAGCTCGACATCGTGAGTAACGGCTCCAGTGTCCCGCTTCCTCGACGCCGGCCGCCGGGCCCGACCGACGCCAGCAGCAACGCCAGTGAGTAGTGAGTTCGGCTCCAGCTCCAAGTGACCTCGTGTCTGCACCGCTGCTGATCGCATCGACTTCGAGCCCTCTCGACGCCGTGAGCGCTGCTCACCTTTGCAACATCATCGACATCGACGACGATGCCGTATCCTGCTTCGCCTCGTGAGCGCTGCTCCTGCCCGACATCGATCGACGCCGCTGCAGGTCGCCCAGACTCCGAGGCCGGATCGACGCCGAAGATGCGACGCCGGACATCTCGACGCCGCTGATCATCGTGTGCTTCGCTTTTCCAAGGTACTGTGTTGTGGGGGTCAGTGCGACTCCGGGCTCGACGTAGCGCTCCTCGCGGTCGACGCCGAACCCTTTGGATTAACTTTGCCTCGACGTCGTGTGACTCCCGTGTGGGTTACATTGTTGCCAAGAACTGCGCTTTAAAGAAGAAGAGTTGTTTTTGATACTAAAGACTTTGTGCTAAGAAGAAATTACACTTGAACTATTATTTTTCCTTCCAAGAGTATTTATTAAGACTGTGGTATATTTTTGTCGTTATTTGGTCTTGTGCTAAGCCTTATATAAAAATACGTATTTTTATAATACTACTGTGTCGTGTCCATTTGTAGTGTATTCACTTTAGTACTGTATGTGGTCATAAATGCTTAACGCACTGCCTCTGAGATAAGCCTGTCTGCTTTGCCAAGCTACCAAGGGGGTGAGCAGGGGTTATCTAAGTGTGTGATCCCCTTGCCCTGACTAGAGGAGGTCAGTCCCTATTTGTCAGAAGTGTATACCTCTGCCAACTAGAGACTGCCAAGTCTAACATTGGTGGGTCAGCGGTGAGGATTTGAACTTTGCATTTATGACCCATGTGCAGTGATTAGTGTGCGCTACATAGTGAAAGCAGACCATAGCGCAGCCACAATCTAAATTGGAAGGATTCTATTTTTGTTCTCCGCTTTTCTGAAGCTTGATTTTTTGAACACTGCCAGTTTTAACCATGAGTGACAACGGAGTCACGGCCCCTGTTGTTGTGGTTGTGGAGGAGTTTGATAAGGAGAAGATGAAGACATACGAGAAAAAGCAGCTGCAATACTTTTGCAAGCAGTTTAAAGTTCCTACCAAAGGCCTCTCCAGGAAGCCGGAGTATTTCAAAGCTTTGGAGGCCTGGTTGGAGTCCAGAGATCCCTCTGATGCGGTGGTGGTACCGCCAGGGGAAGGGGATGAGGAGGCGCCAGTGAATGGGCCTGTGTCCTCTCCTGGTAGCAGTGTTTCCTCCAAAGGTCTTTCCCCTGAAGAAAGAGAAGAAAGGGCGAAAGAGTGAGCTTACAACATGGAAATGGCAAGGATTAAGATAAATGGGCAGTTGGAGTTAGAAAATGCAAAAGGCAGAAGAGAAGCTGATTTGGAGATCAAAAGGTTAGAATTTGAGAGAGAGAAATTAGCTTTGGAGCGTGAAACCAGGTTGAGGGAGCTGGATATCCAAGCTAAAAAGTTAGAATTGAATCCCTCTGGTGGCAGCATCCCATCTGTGCCTGTAGAAAGTAAGTTTTATTTTCCCAAAGATGTGATCAAAGATTATCATAAGAATGAAGATATTGGTCAATGGTTTAAAGCATATGAGTTAGCATTGTTGGCCCACCGGGTCCCTGAGAAGGATTGGGGAGCGGGGTTGTGGGGTCGCTTTGTGAATGAGGGGAGAGATACCCTGTTAGACATGCCTGTTGAGGACAGGATGTCTTATGCTCATATGAAATATGCTTTAATGTTGAGGTATGGCCTAACCCCAGAAAAGTACAGACAGGCCTTTAGAGAATGTAAGAAGTTGCCTGGTACTACGTGGGTTGAATATGCGTCTTTTTTTTGCAGAGCCATGGATGGTTGGGTAAAGGGCAGCAAAGCGGAAAGTTATGAAGCTCTTTATGATTTGTTTGCTTGGGAGCACTTGTCTAATAACTGTTTTCCAGAGCTGCGCCAGCACCTTATTGATAGCAAGATATCTAACCCTAGAAAACTTGCTGAGGAGGTGGACCGCTGGGTCAGTACCAGGGTCCACAAGGGTCCAGTGGGAGACTCAGCCAAAGGTGGGCAGGGTCCCCAGCAGAAGAGTGGGGGGGACAAGGGTAAACAGAAGGAGTTCCAGAAAGGGCCCCAAAGTAATCCCCAAGGGAACCAAGGGAAAGGTTCCCAGCCTCCCCCTGTGAAGAAGCCAGGGGCCCCGACAGGTAAACCTGTTCAGAGGGGCCCAATGACCTGCTACGTTTGTGGGCAGGTGGGACACCGGTATTATGATCCCCAGTGTCCCATGAAGAATTCTAATGCACCACCTCGTGCACCCCCCGTCAGTTGGCGAGTGTAGCCCTGGGAGGGGAGGAGATGGTTGCCCCTGGTGGGAGGGGTCCCGCAGAGATGTCCCTGGTCTCGCTAGGAGACATGGAAATGGTCCCTCCACCCCCTCTGCCTAGTAACACTAATAAATATAGGCAGTGGGTGACCATTAATGGCCATAGAGTGGAAGCCCTCAGAGACACTGGAGCGAGTGTGACAGCTGTCAAGTGTCACTTGGTGTCCAGAGAGCAGGTGGTTCCCCACGCATTCTACTCTGTGATAGCTGCTGACAACTCCCAGAGAGAGTGTGAGGTAGCTCAGGTTCCCTTTGAATGGGGGGGAGTTTCAGGTACTCTTCAAGTTGCTGTAAGGCCCGCCATGCCTGTTGATTGTCTCCTGGGCAATGATTTAGAAGACTCCCCTTGGGCTAAGGTGGAGAGGGAGACACATTTGAAACTGTTGGGTGTGCCAGAGTGGGTGTGTGCGACCACTCGTTCCATGACAGCAAGTAAGGGTGTTGATGGGGTCCCGGAGCCTGAAAGTATGGCCCAGGACCCAGCTGTGAAGAGAAGAGGCAGGGGGCGCGGGAAACCGTCCCCCGTAGTTCCCGTGGTCCAGGAGGAGGTAGACCCTGAGGGGGATGCCCTGGAGCCCACAGGCGAACAAGTTGCTGAACTGGGAGACCTACCCGAGCTGACCCACTGGCAGCAGGATGGTGGTCCCTCCAGGGAAGAATTTTGTGCAGAACAGAAAGTGTGCCCTTCTCTTGTGGGTATGAGGCAGCAGGCCTCAGCCCAAACCTCAGGTGATCAGTCAGGGTCACATTTTGTGTACTGGGAGAACGACCTCCTGTATAGCGAGCCTAAGGCTGCTGAGCCTGGGTCAGCCCATGTGCTGGTGGTACCCCAGCACTTCAGAGCCTTCCTACTGGGTTTGGCTCATGACGTTCCGTTAGCTGGACATCTGGGGCAGGACAAGACCTATGACAGGCTTGTCACCCATTTTTATTGGCCTCAGATGAGAAGGGATGTAGACATCCATTGTAAAACTTGTCACACTTGCCAGGCAAGTGGGAAAAGCGGAAGGAAGCAGAAGGCTCCCCTCCAACCTTTTCCAGTGGTCAGTACCCCCTTTGACCGGGTGGGCATTGACATTGTTGGGCCCCTGGACCCCAAGACAGCCCTGGGCAACAGGTTCATCCTGGTCTTGGTGGACCATGCCACACGGTACCCGGAAGCCATCCCTCTCAGGACAGTGACGGCCCCTGTGGTGGGACAGGCACTGATGGGTGTTTTCTCCCGAATGGGGTTCCCCAGAGAGGTGGTGTCAGACCGGGGCACCAACTTCATTTCCAATTACATGAAGTCTCTGTGGAAGGAGTGTGGGGTAACCTACAAGTTCACCACTCCTTACCACACTCAAGGTAATGGGTTGGTTGAGAGATTCAACCGTACCCTTAAAGGCATGATCATGGGTCTTGAAGAACCAATGAGGCGTAAATGGGACGTCCTCGTGCCATGCCTACTGTTTGCTTACCGTGAGGTGCCACAGAAGTCTCTAGGGTTCAGCCCCTTTGAGCTTTTGTATGGTCACCCGGTAAGAGGGCCTTTGAGTCTGGTCAAAGAAGGCTGGGAGCAACCTCCCAGGAAACCTCCCCAGGATGTATACAGTTACATGCTGGCCTTTAGGAACCAGACTCGGCGCTTCAGAGAACTTGCTCAGGCAAATCTGGAGGCCAGCCAGGAGGAAATGAAGCGTTGGTACGACCGGAATGCCACTCTGGTAGAGCTTCAGCCTGGTCAGGAAGTTTGGGTCATGTCCCCTGTGGAACCTTGTGCGCTCAAGGACAGGTGGACTGGACCGTTTAAGGTTGTGCAGAAGAAGAGCGATGTCACCTACTTGGTGGACTTGAAATCTCCCAGGAACCCCTTGAGGGTCCTGCATGTCAACCGTTTGAAGCCCCACTTAGAAAGGTCCGAAGTGGGCATGCTCCTAGCTACAGATGCTGGAATGGAGGAGGAGAGTGAGCCTCTTCCTGACCTCCTGTATGCAAAAGAGCAAGATGGGTCAGTGGATGGTGTTGTCCTCTCTGACACACTGACCCTTGAGCAGCAGCAGGATTGTCGCCAACTGTTGGGACAATTCCCTGATCTGTTTTCCTTGGTTCCTGGTGTCACTCATTGGTGTGTCCATGATGTTGACACCGGAGACAGCACTCCTGTGAAGCACAAGGCTTACAGGGTGACTGACAAGGTCAGAGCAAACATTAAGGAGGAGGTCTCCAAAATGTTTGCCTTAGGGGTGGTTAAGTCCTCTAGCAGTCCTTGGGCCAGCCCAGTGGTCTTGGTCCCGAAGGCTGCAGCGCCTGGTGCTTCACCAGAACTCCGGTTCTGCGTGGATTACCGAGGACTCAATTCAGTCACGAAGACTGACACGCACCCCATCCCCAGAGCTGATGAGCTCATCGATCGGTTGGGGGCTGCCCGGTACCTTAGTACGTTTGATTTGACGTCTGGGTACTGGCAGATCGCCTTGACTGATGGGGCAAAAGAGAGGTCAGCATTCTCCACACCAGATGGGCTATACCAGTTCTGGGTGATGCCCTTTGGGATGAAGAATGCCCCTGCCACCTTCCAGAGGTTGGTCAACCAGGTCTTGGCTGGACTGGAGGATTTCAGTGCCGCCTACCTGGACGACATTGCAGTGTTCAGCGCCAGCTGGGAGGAACACTTGCGCCACCTCCAGGAAGTGTTGTTGGCCCTGCGCAGAGCAGGCCTCACAATCAAAGCCAGTAAGTGCCAGATTGGGCAGGGTTCTGTGGTGTACTTGGGGCACCAAGTAGGGAGCGGCAAGGTGGCCCCCCTGCAACCTAAGATTGATACCATCCTGGCTTGGGCACCGCCCAAAACCCAAACTCAGGTGAGAGCCTTCTTAGGTCTCACGGGTTACTACAGGAGGTTTGTCAAGGATTATGGTAACATTGTGCACCCCTTGACTTCGCTGACTTCCAGGAAGCAGCCACGAAATGTGATCTGGACTGACGCCTGTCAAACGGCCTTTGACACCCTGAAAGCTGCAATGTGCACAGCACCTATACTCCAGGCACCTGACTTTTCTAAAGAATTTATTGTCCAGACGGACGCTTCAGAGCATGGCGTGGGGGCTGTTCTAGCTCAGGTGAATGAAGAGGGCCGAGACTTACCTGTAGCCTTCATCAGCAGGAGGTTACTTCCCAGTGAACAGAAGTGGAGTGCGATAGAGCGAGAAGCATTTGCTGTGGTCTGGGCGCTGAAGAAGCTAAGACCCTACCTGTTTGGGACTCACTTCCGGGTTCAGACAGACCACAGGCCCCTCAGATGGTTGATGCAGATGAGGGGTGAGAATCCAAAACTGTTGAGGTGGTCCATTTCTCTACAGGGGATGGACTTTACGGTGGAACACCGCCCTGGTACAGATCACGCCAATGCTGATGGTCTGTCCAGATTTTTCCGCCTTAGTGATGAGAACTCCCCAGGGGAAGGGTAGTTCTCCCCACATTTCAGCTGGAGGGGACACGTGTTAGACCTGACATCATTGGCTTGAGTCTCTCCTCCATTTTTTTCTGTTTGCCTCCACTGTTTACGATGTTTTTGCTGGTATACTGCTTTGGGCACTGTGCCACTGCTGATCAGTGCCACAGTGCAAGTGCGCCCTATGTAAAATTGCTGCATTAATTGAATTCCATGTTTGGCTTATTTGGTTTACTGTCAGTCCCTAGTCTAGTGCACCAGGAGTGCCAGGGCATGTAAATACAAATGCTGCTCGTGGGCCTGCAGAACATGTTGTGCCACCCACAAGAGCGGCCTAGTAAAAGTATGTCTACAGGTCTGCCATTGCTAGACCTACGTGCAGTCTGGTACTGTCACGCTGACTGCGCAAGTACACCTACTTGCCAGTCCCCAAACCTTCCCTTAACTTCATATTAGTCACCCCTATGGTAGGCCTGAGGGCAGGGTGCATTGTGAGCATAAGGTAGGACAAGCCTGACAAGGTTGGCATGTCCTAATAGTGAATTACAGCCATATTCGTTTTTCACTATTGCAAGGTAACCTGCTCTCCATTAGTTAGAATGGGCTGCCTGGGTTATTAATGTTATAATCCTAGCTGGCTCGGGGAGCATGGTGCAATGTCGAGTTTGGTATCCCTGAACTCGGGGTTTAATCACGCATCCATTTGTGTGGATGGTTTTTGGACTCTGGGTTTGAAAATAGCACTTTTAGAAAGTGGCTATTTTCTTGTCTAACTATTTCTGGTTTCTGCTGGTTTGGTGTGTGTGTGACAGGAGCTGGGTGGCTCCAGAGATCTGCTGAGACAGTGTGGGATGAGTGGGACATTTGCATTGAGAGTAGGGGGAGAGTAGCTTCTGATAGCCTGCCCTGCCTGACACAATGCTGGCTCCACCTCCTGCCAGGCGACTGATGGCTCTGTGCCTGCCAGGGACAATACTGGCTCCACCTCCTACTGGGCAGCTGAGGACTCTGCCCTGCACAGTGAATAGGCCAGGTGCCTCTGCCTGGCTACACCCACAACAAACCCAGGATGTTGGGAAATTCCCCTGCATGGACAAAGGGATCAAAGCCAAAAAGGGGTATAAGAGAAGGACCCCTGAACCAAGACTTTAGATCACTTCTGACAAGGAACCCTGAAACCAAGGACAAGAAGCCTGCTGATCCAAGGACTTGCCTACCCCTTCTGCCAGTGTGCTGTTTGCTGGGGGGAATCCTGCATTACTTCTTCATTTTTGCCAAGGAACCAGGAGAGAGGAACTTTGTGTGTACTCTCAGACTTTGCTAAGAAAATCTCCAAGGACTGGAAGAGTGCCAGTCTCCTGCTGAAGTCACAGGGCTAAAGGACTTCATCATTTGCTAAAAGTGCTTGTTGCTGGAACTTGTGAATCCAGCACCTCTGAAAGAATCCAGCAATCTCGACGCCGGCGGACGTCGCCGAATCCAGCTCGACATTGTGAGTAACGGCTCCAGTGTCCCGCTTCCTCGACGCCGGCCGCCTGGCCCGACCGACGCCAGCAGCAACGCCAGTGAGTAGTGAGTTCGGCTCCAGCTCCAAGTGACCTCCTGTCTGCACCGCTGCTGATCGCATCGACTTCGAGCCCTCTCGACGCCGTGAGCGCTGCTCACCTTTGCAACATCATCGACATCGACGCCGTATCCTGCTTCGCCTCGTGAGCGCTGCTCCTGCCCGACATCGATCGACGCCGCTGCAGGTCGCCCAGACTCCGAGGCCGGATCGACGCCGAAGACGCGACGCCGGACATCTCGACGCCGCTGATCATCGTGTGCTTCGCTTTTTCAAGGTACTGTGTTGTGGGGGTCAGTGCGACTCCGGGCTCGACGTAGCGCTCCTCGCGGTCGACGCCGAACCCTTTGGATTAACTTTGCCTCGACGTCGTGTGACTCCCGTGTGGGTTACATTGTTGCCAAGAACTGTGCTTTAAAGAAGAGTTGTTTTTGATACTAAAGACTTTGTGCTAAGAAGAAATTACACTTGAACTATTATTTTTCCTTCCAAGAGTATTTATTAAGACTGTGGTATATTTTTGTCGTTATTTGGTCTTGTGCTAAGCCTTATATAAAAATACATATTTTTATAATACTACTGTGTCGTGTCCATTTGTAGTGTATTCACTTTATTACTGTATGTGGTCATAAATGCTTAACGCACTGCCTCTGAGATAAGCCTGTCTGCTTTGCCAAGCTACCAAGGTGGTGAGCAGGGGTTATCTAAGTGTGTGATCCCCTTGCCCTGACTAGAGGAGGTCAGTCCCTATTTGTCAGAAGTGTATACCTCTGCCAACTAGAGACTGCCAAGTCTAACAGTTGCCATGAATGTGCTCTGCAGCACTGGACTGGAAGAATACTGGCACGTTTTACAGCCAGCGCCATGCATTAGCTTCACAGGAATTAGCCATATTTTGTGAAACGCTGCCTGGCAGACACGAATCTGGATGTCCTTGGAGCAGGTGCTCTGTTATATAGCCCATGTGATTAGGGTGAGCTATTTTTTCTTGGGCTTGGTGTTGTTTGTATTTGATAAGCCTGTTTGAAAGAGGCAGACATACCTCACATATAAGGAAGGAGACAAAGAGGTAATTGCTTTTGCCCTGTTTTTGTAAAAGTGTAATTGGTTTGTAATATTGCTCCTGGGCCTTTATTATCAACAGTGCACACAGGCACAGAATGGAGGTATGCACCTGGTTTTAACAGCCCATCATGCACTAACTCAGTAAGTTTGGGAGTTAGTACAAGAGGTCCTAGTATCGGAGTTCATAAACAAAGAGCAGTATCCACTTCACTATGTTTCTAAGCTGCACTGTCTGCAACCCATTCACTAACTTGAGGTAATGGATTGTAATGCTGGACTGGCCCCATGAGGAGCAGGGTCAAGACTGCATATGGCTGAGTCTAATCTGGGGTGGCATGGTGAGAAAACGAATGATGGATTTAACCCAGATCTCTTAACTGGGGTTGAATGTTTGATTTGTTCCGCTTTCCGTCCATCATTGTGTGTCTTTTGCTTGATGTTAGAGGCATCGGGCAGAAATTATTTTTGGCTGTAGAGAGAACCAAATCTGAGTTGTGTGCGGACTCACTTGACACATCTGCTAGCCTGCACTAAGGTATGAAAATAAAAGAGCACAGGTGACCGCTATAACATTAAGGAAAGTTAACAGCAATGCTCAATTTGAGCCGGTGGTTTCCAAGGCTCGGCACCAACCCTTAAATGTCAGCACGAGAATTTATGGCAATCTGCCACATGGTGGTGCTGTTTACCTAATTTAGAGATGAGCACATCAACAGTTTATTTATTCAATATATATTAAAAATGACTAATACCTATCGACCAAGTCATTCTTATAATGTGTGGGGCTTGGAATAGTATAAATTGCCACACTTGTAGGAGCGGGATAGTTAGTAGTTGTGTTGGTAATGTCACTGGTAGATGAGGCAGGGGCAAAGGGTGGCGCAAGATGCTGTGGCCTCCTGAGAGGGTCCTGGCACTTATTTGTTTGCAAATGAAGCACTGGCTAACAATGTTTGCAGCAGTTACCTGCAATTGTCGGAAAGCATCCCAATTGCAAACTGTCTGCTAGGTGTCATGAATTAATGAATTAATGTTACTTATGCTTCTCGGGGCCCTTCTTTTATGTTTTTCTGTCATATTCTGTGAAGTAATAAATTGAGTTTTTCTTTTTGTTCGGGCCCGGTACAAGACATTCTATAAATGAGCTGAATATGTTGAGCACTAATCCTGATGTTTTATTTATTTATTTATATTTCTTGTAAAGCGCAGGAATTCAATCTCCGGAGAGATATCTCCGCGCTGTGTTGTACCGAAGATAGGTAAGAACAAGAAGATTGTATGACTTAACTAGGGTTGCTGGGTGGGAAACAGGTACGTTTTCAGATATTTTCTGAAGGTAGCAAGATTGGAATTTTGTCTTATGAAGGGGGGCAGTGAGTTCCATAGGGTGGGACCTCTAAATGCCAGGGATCGGCCACCCTGTCTTTCTCTTCTGATCCTAGGGATCTGCAGCAGGGCTTGATTTTCTGATCTTAGGGATCTACCTGGCTGGTAGAGTTGGAAGATTTCAATTAGGTACCTAGGGCCAGTACCATATAGGCATTTGTGGATAGTACAACAGATCTTGAATTGCACTCTCTGGCATATTGGAAGCCAATGTAGCTTGCTCAGTAAAGGATGTGAGGGGGATCTCGCAGGGGCGTTAAGGATCAATCTAGCAGCAGTGTTCTGAACAACTTGCAGTCTCTTCAACTGTTCTGCATTAGCGGATATAAGCAATCCGTTGCAGTAGTCAACCCTACTCATAACTAAGGTTTGCACTAGTGTTCTCCGATGATGGTCAGCTAAGTATGGGAACACCCTTCTGAGTAGGCCAATGACTCTCATGCAGGTTCCCGTAACCTGTGTGGCATGATCTTTTAGTACCAGGGATTGATCTAATTTAACGCCCAGATTTTTCACACTATCCTTAGGACAAGGAGCTGTACCCAATTCTGGAGGCCACCACTCAGGTGTCCAAAGGAGTGGTGCATTCCCAAAAAGCATGACCTCCGTCTTGCCCACATTGCACTGTAGGCAGTTGGAGGTCATCCATCCAGCTATGGCTCTCATTCCAGCAGCAAAGGAATTCCTTACTGTTGAGGTCATATTTTGGAATGGGAACAACAGCTGGGTGTCGTCTGCGTAGGTTATTGGTATGAACCCAAATTTCCTTGCGACCTTCGCCAGGGGGGCCACATACACATTAAATAATGTGGGGCTTAGACATGAGCCCTGTAGAACCCCTTTAGTGAGCTCCCTGGAGATGGAATAGTGAGAGCCCAGGCGAACATTTTGGGATCGGTTGGAAATGAAACTTTTCAACCAAGATAGAGCAGTTCCTTGCACTCCTACTCCCTCCAGACGACTAATCAAGGTGTCATGAGACACCGTGTCGAAGGCAGCGGACAAATCTAATAGCACCAGAATCATAGAGTCTCTTTTGGCCTGTGCCATTCTGATGGTGTTGGTCACGGAAAGGAGAGCTGATTCTGTGCTATGATTTGGTCTGAACCCAGATTGAGAGGGGTCCAGACCGTCCGCTGCCTCGATGAATTTAGAGAGATGAATGTTAACGTGTCTCTCAGTCATCTTGCTGACGTGGGGTAGGAGGGATATGGGACGCAGATTATTGAGGTCTGACCATGGTAGTGTGGTATTTTTACGAATGGGGTTCACGACCGCCATTTTCCAATCTTGGGGAATTCTACCTTCCTTGAGGTAGATATTAATCAATGCTCTGAGGCTTGGGGCTAGAATGCCACCCAATGGCCCAGCCACCGAGGCTGGTAATAAGTCAGTCGGTGATCCAGATTTAATTGATTTAAGGAGCACTTCTACTTCAGTATGACTAATTTCTGGAATTGAGGTCAAAGTGAGCCTACATGTTCCATTTTGGGTGGGTTCATCTCTGAGACTGTCTATGTTATCTCTGTTGTTATAAGAGGTTTTAGTGATTTTGTCATAGATTAGGTCTATCTTTTTCTCAAAAAACATCGAGATGTCATCACATAGGCTTTGGTTGAAGTCATCTGGGCTTTCACAAGCTATAGGTTTGACAAAGGATTGCAAGACTCTGAACAATTCCCTAGTGGAATTTCCTGCCTCCGTAATTTGAGAGTCTAGTTTGTTTCTCCGAGCTTTTTTTATGTTCTTGAGGTAGTTGGAGTGGGCTTCTAGATAGAGAGTTTTACTCATAGGAGTGTGGGTTTTTCTCAATTTTTTCTCCAAGCTCCTACATTTCTGTTTTTCGACTCTTAATTCCTCTGTGTATCAAATTTCTGACTTGGGCCTAATGCGTTGTTTATGTAGTTCTAGTGGAGCAATTTGATCAATGGCCTCTAATAGTGTTTTGTTGAATTTGGCCAATCCACTTTCAATGTTATCTTCTTCAAGAAAATGAGGTTCTTTCCATATATGTTGAAGTGTTTCAGGAGTTATTTTGTGCCATTTTCTTTTCCATGTGGGTGGGAGAGGTTTTTGAGACCGAGGGTATAAGCCAAGTAATTGGAAGGGTAATAGGTAGTGGTCTGACCAGTGGATGGAAGTTGGTAGACTACAAGTTAACCTAGGACAATTAGTTAGAATAAGGTCTAATGTGTGGCCTCCTATGTGTGTTGGGCCATTATTTTGAAATTTTAGTCCTAAACTGGATAGGTCATCAAGTAGGGATTTGGTATCGGAATTATTTGAGACATCAACATGAATGTTGAAATCTCCAAGGAGAATAAAGTCTTCATTGGCTCTAAAATGTGGGGCTAATAATTCCATAAGATTTAAAGAGAAATCCAGACAGGAGCCAGGAGGGCGATATAATAGTGCCCCTTTCCATTGTGACTTGAGAGAGGAGGAGAATCTAAAAATCATTATTTCCATCTGGTCGTTACTACATTGGTCAAGTATTGAGACCTTTAAATTATCTTTGTAGACAACAGCCACCCCACCTCCGGTTTTGATCAGACGGTCTAAATGCAGAATCTTATATCCGGCAGGTATTGCTAACATGATTGTGGGAATAGTATGAGGTTTGAGCCATGTTTCAGTGAGAAAACAAATATCAGGCATTTCGGTATTAATAAGATCCCACAATTGATGGTGGTGTTTAGGTAGTGATCGTATGTTCAATAAAAAGCATTTAAGTCCTGGGGGCCCTTTCCTAGCAGCATGAATAGTGTGATCTGTCCTATCAGCAACAGTTGGGGAAGGAATCCGAGCAGGCTGTTTAATCACAGTTATAGAGTCCGCATTAGTGGGGAAATCTCTAATTGGGCATATGTTTGTAGTCTGAAAGTGGCAGTTAACGCAGGAAAAGGGACCTTCAAAGTTAGGCCACGTGTCCCGTATGCATGTCTCAGTAGAGATTGTGTTTAAACAGAGTAGAGTTTCTTTGGAATAACATAAGGTAGTGCTAACCTGAGTAGTAAGTGATCCAGGGATCTGCGCCATGTCCCTTGTCCCGTCCTGTCGCGGACGGGCGCAGACGGGCTTTTCTTCGGCGCTTCTTAGGCGCGCTCGAAGGCGCCCCCTGCGCGCAACCGCTGCGCGCTTGTAGGAGAGGGCGTTGCTAAATAGCCCTGAGGGCGGTGACCGCTAGAGCGCTGACCTCCGCTCTAGCGGAAGTGTGAATTATGATGCCTGCTTCTTACCTGGCCGCCCTCCGCTCTACGGCAATAATTGCCGAGTCGGACCGGGGCGGACAGGCTCCAATATTGAAGCAGACAATGCGGGGGAGAGTATCAGGATTTTTAGGCAGGTACAAGTTATTATTGCGGATATTTAAAATCTATTCCAGCAAATGTTTAAAATCGCCGCTAGTCTACCTGATTCACCAATAGAATGTCTGGCGTGATGTTGTTTTTCCTAACTCCTCGCAGCCCTCGCAGTCAGGACAAGCAAGCGAGTCTTTACCTTATGCACAACAGCGGGTCGGGGACGCTGCCACCACCTCCCTACCGCAGCGCTTCCGGGTTTAGACCAAACTAAATAGCCCTGAGGGCGGTGACCGCTAGAGCGCTGACCTCCGCTCTAGCGGAAGTGTGAATTATGATGCCTGCTTCTTACCTGGCCGCCCTCCGCTCTACGGCAATAATTGCCGAGTCGGACCGGGGCGGACAGGCTCCAATATTGAAGCAGACAATGCGGGGGAGAGTATCAGGATTTTTAGGCAGGTACAAGTTATTATTGCGGATATTTAAAATCTATTCCAGCAAATGTTTAAATTCGCCGCTAGTCTACCTGATTCACCAATAGAATGTCTGGCGTGATGTTGTTTTTCCTAACTCCTCGCAGCCCTCGCAGTCAGGACAAGCAAGCGAGTCTTTACCTTATGCACAACAGCGGGTCGGGGGACGCTGCCACCACCTCCCTACCGCAGCGCTTCCGGGTTTAGACCAAACTAAATAGCCCTGAGGGCGGTGACCGCTAGAGCGCTGACCTCCGCTCTAGCGGAAGTGTGAATTATGATGCCTGCTTCTTACCTGGCCGCCCTCCGCTCTACGGCAATAATTGCCGAGTCGGACCGGAGCGGACAGGCTCCAATATTGAAGCAGACAATGCGGGGGAGAGTATCAGGATTTTTAGGCAGGTACAAGTTATTATTGCGGATATTTAAAATCTATTCCAGCAAATGTTTAAAATCGCCGCTAGTCTACCTGATTCACCAATAGAATGTCTGGCGTGATGTTGTTTTTCCTAACTCCTCGCAGCCCTCGCAGTCAGGACAAGCAAGCGAGTCTTTACCTTATGCACAACAGCGGGTCGGGGGACGCTGCCACCACCTCCCTACCTATGTTAGATACTAAAGTGCCATAAAAGCGGGAAGGGACCCCTCAGTTAGCACCTCTTCGCCAACATAAGAGCACTGACTTTTGCTGGATTTGAAAGTTAATTTTGCATTCCATTTCGCTGATATAGTGTGCTTGCTGTCGGAAAATGAACCAATGCTTCAAACAGCGAAATGTTATGAAAAGCCATGGGGCAAATTATCAAGGACCGGTGTTAAAATTATCACCATTTTATCGGCAGGAAACTGCCGATAAAGCGGCGATAATGGGCTTGATAATACGCCCTTGTTAATTTCCATAGAAGCCTATGTTTTGGTGTTAACATGGGCTTCTATGGGAATTAACAAGGGCGTATTATCAAGCCCATTATCGCCGTATTATCAGCAATTTCCTGCCGATAAAACATCGATAATTTTCACACCGGTCCTTGATAATATGCGCCCATGTGCCTTACCATGTGCAGAATGAGATACACAAGAATCTGTCTTCAATCAGTGTAGCCTTTCCAAAACATTATTTTGCAATAAGTGGTTCTAAGTTCTAACACTGCTAAACTGTCTTAGGTAGAACTGAAAGGGTCGTTTCTAAGGTTTTAGGCCTTTTGCACCATGTAGCTTGTTATTGGATGGACCTGTTATTTGGGTGAATAGAGTGCAGTCTACAGTTCTGTATTATACCCCTACATATGGCCATTACCATTGCACCTTTGATAACCGCTTTTATCTCCTGTTCTCAACTAAGCATCACGTTTTGCTGTGAAATAGCACTGTTCTGAAAATTCTCATCTTATGGGACAGCCAAGATTTATCAGCCAACTATCATGTCATCAGCACTTAATACCCCAAATACTAGTCAAAGACAGCCTGCATTACCTGGGGCATCTCAGTGAAGAAAGTCATTGACTTAGCATAAAGGACCAAGGGGATGTATCATACCCATACGCCTGCTATGATATGGCAGGATTATATACCTTTCACAAATAGATAATGAATAGGCATTCCTGTTGCAGGGATTCTGCTCGGGTACTGAACTATGCTTGGGACCACAGAACATCAGTATGTAGGGGACTGAGGAAACATACCACATCAGTATCCATGAGCACAAGTCCAACTAGCTATGGTGCCTCACTTTCCCTCCTAGCCTTCCCAGAGAGACAAGTGATTTGGCACCCCAGAACACAACACTCCCAACCCTCTCAGGGATTGCAGTAACAGGACACACCCTTTCTTTCTCTCACTCACACCTGTCCTTAATAAGATTAAAAAGAGACAAAAAGGAAGTTCACAACGGTTATTTTAACTATAATACTCTAAGATGCAATAATTGCGCCACAATTATTATACAGGTACATGCCAATAATGTGACGGACATGGTTAATAAACCATATACAATAAAGAGCCCTGTCATGTCATCTGACAGATCTGCCGAAACCTTCCCCCACTACTAAAGCTAAGTGGTTATAGATTATAGATCTTTGGGTTCTGTGGTGGGCCCCGTGCCTTAGCATACATATGTGGATGTTCTACATCTCAGCTGACACAACAGCTCTTGTTTCAAGACCTGCCCTCGGTTAGTTAGTTGTTTTCCGGAACCCCTGTCCTTTGTTATATGACAAGATATGTGTATTCGAAACATGAGCTGCATTCTCCTATTGTATATTGGTGCTAGTGTGTGACCAGAGAAAATAACAAAGGGCAATGTTTGACCTTGCTTAGGCTGCTCAAACTAAATCCCAGGAGAAGAATAAAATGCGAAACCATGTGCTGACTCTGTGTGAAACTACAACGTGGCACAAAACAAGCTTGATATTTAGTAACATGTGCAAATCCAAAACCGCCTATTTGATTAGGCTAACATGGGGAAAACGACAATGGGCCATGTGAGAAACACACAACATTCCCATGATTATGTATTATAATTTGTTTCATGTTGTACACACCTGTTTATGCCCCGCCACTTCCAAAGTTCACTAGCCACCCTGGGACAGTCCCTGGTCTTAAATAATTGTTTTGGTACCCAATATCTTTTTGTTTTTTTACATGAATGCTATGCTCTTACAAAGGTGCAAGACTACTGTTACTAACTAGTGAATTGTAAAGTTCAGGAATTCATTGCATTTTATGCCTCCTGAGCAATCAGTAGCAACAGCCCAGGCAGAGTGGCATCCACTGTGAACCTTGGTCAAACACCATAGCTTTGTTGAACTCAAATTTTTTAAATGTGAGAAATAGTTGCCTCTTGGGGACTGAATCACAGCCATTTTGAACTGTAGCATGGAATATCAAATCCCGAATATTGATGGGACTGAACATTGTTACAACAATATCAAGTTACAAAATATTGAAAGGTAAGTGATCAGAGAGAGGTAATGATTTACTATCCTTAACTCCACATCTACGTACCTTGAAAATACATTTATCACCAAGCTACATATATATGTAGATAGGGATAGAACATGTTGAGAAACTGGCCTTTCGATATTTTGGCCCTCTGTAGTGTTGTGACGATATTCTCTACTGCTGATATTCAGGACTCGATATTCCAAGCCTACACCCAGGCGTGGCCGGTACAGGTAAGAGCGGCGGGGCGGGGCAGGGCAGGGCAGGTGGGGAAGTCAACATAAGACGGGATAGGGAAAATAAAACAAATAGTTAATAAATAAATCCACTTACCTTGCGACCGCTGCATCACCGACTCGGCGATGCGGTGAGTGCAAGTTAAGTGGTTTTATTTATTTTATTTTCCCTATTCTGTCACATGTCGACTCCCCCCCACTCCACCACCGCCTCACCCTACTGCCTCACTGCTCTTACCTGTACCAGCCACGCCTGCCTACACCCCATTTTGTTGGTGACTTTTCTAAGAGCAAATAACTGAAGGGTGCACTTTGTATTATCAAAGAAAAATACCCATACAAAGCAGTAGCTGAAGCATAATATAGCAGCAACCAAACTGTGCAAATCAAAGAGCTGCAGAACAGATGCACATTTATAACTAGCTGTTTTTTATTGACTTTGACTGCTAGTTTAATAGACTGCCTGAGATTCTGCTGCCTTTATGACTCAAAAATGTCAATGTCCCCTCCTCTGCCATCCATTGTTCATTCCTTACACTCAATCAGTTTATTTGATTTTCCTGATTATCTGTGGATTGTGCTCCTGCATTTTTAATCTACTAAATGACCCCAGGGTCTGATACACGCCTCCCAATTTATCCAGGGCTTTTCATTTTGCCTTCTCTGGTCTCAGGCAGTCCCAGAGTAACATTATAAGCGGCCCTTACAGCTACAGACTCCTAATCATCACAGATGTCTAGCTCTTAATTAGGCCCATCATCAACAAGCCAATGGGGCCATTAAAAGGCTGACGCAAAATTGCTTTGTAAGCATAAATGTATGATGAGGCACACACAATATCAATTTTAAATCAGCCAAACTACACCTGATATTTAAAAAAAGTTAGGTTTTGAAGGGCAAGTGTAGGTGTCTGCTCAGTATTTTTCAATTATGGAACTGATTGAAATCAATTAAAATGCCCTTAAATCTAATATAGACCGCTTTGTACATTAAATGATTTGTATCAGTTAAAAACACTGACCAAACCAACAGGTCTTTAATATTTTGTAATAGCCAAGACCTTTTGATGTCACTATTTGACTAAAATTATATTTGTAGTTACACATACGGGCCATAAGCCAGCACTCTTCAACTATTGGTCTGTTGTAGTGTCATTCATAATGGTATTCCACCCACTACAGCATACAGCATGGGGCATTGCTCATGGAAAAAGGAGGAAAGACTTGAAACAGATTCCAACCCCTCTTTGTTCACTTTCGCAGTCAGGTTGCCTGTTCTTATTATTTCTTATTATTTCTTTTCAGAAAGAGAGCAGACCCCAATAATGTTAAAAGAATTGTGTCAAATTCCCTACAATTGTAGGAACGTCTCTTTTCTTGGAGACCACTTTGTCTGCGGGTCCTTCTCTTTTATCCATGCCCCCCACCCAGCACTGCTGACATCTATAGTTATCATAGTCCATTCGGGAGTCAACAAGTGAACCTTTTCTTTTTTTAAGTCAGCCACCATTTTATGTCCTTTCTATTTTGGCCGCACAATTTCAGCCTGGTTTTGTAATTCTTTTGTTCTGGAGACCACAATTCTCAGAAATTGATTCACAAATATATTCCAGTGAATATATTTGGACAAAAAATATGGGTTCTTCCACATCTCCTTGTATTTGTAATCATTCTCTGTCTCGTGGAGATCTCTAAAGTAGTTTTGCATTTTCTCCCATTTTCTTTCTGGAAAAGTCCAAATCCCTTTGTGTGTCTGAAATCTTGCCTCTAAAAATTCAATTTCTGATAGAAGCAATTGGGATTTTTTCAGCTATGGCCCCTGCAGGTAAGAGCGGTGGGGGGGATTTGACAGACGACCATGAGGGAAAATTAGATAAATAATACATTTCCCCTTGTTGTCGTTTGTCAAAATCCCCCTCCCCCCAACGCTCTCACCTGCACGGGCCATGGCTGGATTTTTTCGTGATTTATTAGCAAGCCAAGATCTTACTGAACTTTTAGAACTACCGCCCTCTCACTGCTAACTTGCTCCTCTGTTTTGGGATGCACTAACCAGTTGTCCATGTAAGGATGTAGGAGAATTCCTTCTTTTTGAAGAATGCCAACTAAAGGTACCAGAACCTTTGTAAACACTCTCGTGGACAATGTTACCCTGAAGGAAAGATCTGCACATTGATATTGCAGGTCCTAGACAGCAAATATCAGATACCTTTGATGACTCTGAAAGATCGATATGTCTATCAACTTTGGTTTTTGCATTTGTCGCCCCGAGTGGGATGGGTATGCTCAGACGTGAGTCCCATGCACTCCACACCACTGGATTCAAGCAAGCCGGGCTGAAGACGGCTGGAATGCCAGAAACCGGTCCCGGGAAGCTTGCTTCCGGTCCAGGGAAGGCATGGCTTGGCAGTTCGGGCTGGACTGTTTCCATGAGTCACAGGGTCAGACTGATTTGCATATGGCCATGTCTGAACTGGGGTGGTGTGGAGTGCAAAAAAACGATTGATTTAGGCCCAGATCTCTGTACTGGGGTGAATGTATGACATTGTTCTGCATTCTGTCCATCAACTGTGGTTTTTGCATTTGTCGCCCCGAGTGGGATGGGTATGCTCAGACGTGAGTCCCATGCACTCCACACCACTGGATTCAAGCAAGCCGGGCTGAAGACGGCTGGAATGCCAGAAACCGTTCCCCGGAATCTTGTTTCCGGTCCAGGGAAGGCATGGCTTGGCAGTTCGGCTGGACTGTTTCCATGAGTCACAGGGTCAGACTGATTTGCATATGGCCATGTCTGAACTGGGATGGTGTGGAGTGCAACAAAAACGATTGATTTAGGCCCAGATCTCTGTACTGGGGTGAATGTATGACATTGTTCTGCATTCTGTCCATCAACTGTGGTTTTTGCATTTGTCGCCCCGAGTGGGATGGGTATGCTCAGACGTGAGTCTCATGCACTCCACACCACTGGATTCAAGCAAGCCGGGCTGAAGACGGCTGGAATGCCAGAAACCGGTCCCGGGAAGCTTGCTTCCGGTCCAGGGAAGGCATGGCTTGGCAGTTCGGGCTGGACTGTTCCCATGAGGCACAGGGCCATGTCTGAACTGGGGTGGTGTGGAGTGCAAAAGAACAATGGATTTAGGCCCAGATCTCTGTACTGGGGTGAATGTATGACATTGTTCTGCATTCTGTCCATGAACTGTAGTTTTTGTATCTATGAGATACAGCACATTCCTGTATTTTTCTTCTGTGCTGGCTCACAATGGGCTGCCATGTGGAAATGCAGGCACCCTTGGGCCATGGTGCAAAGGTGTCTGCTTTTGTGAAGGAAGGAACACCTTCCAGCACAAAAACAATCACAAGAGGTGTTATTCCCTTTCTATGTGTGCTGCGGAATGCAGCACGCATTGAAAGAGGAGAAAACAAGGAGAACTAAGAATATTTCGCCTCGTTGCACCTCCCTGGGGTGGCGCTAGAATCTTGTGCATTCCCAGGTTTGCAATTCCTCCTAAATCTAGGAATGCTTCATATTCCATGGGTGTTGCGTGGGAGCACCCACAGCAATACCCATGGAACGCCACTTTCTCACAGAGTTCTGCGTGAAAGGGGCGGATATTTACAAGGCCATGACAAGCCACGCAAAGCTTTGCGTGGATTTGTAAATATGCTGCAGCACATTACACCACCGAAGCATCAAAAAACCTGACGCTCCCGCTGCCTAAAGGTGCCGCTAAGGGCTTCGTAAATGCTTTGTTGCTCTCGTTCCGAGGAGCACAACATACGGACGCCCTAATGCAATGCCACTTGGGATCGCCAAGGATCATGCTCAAAATCATTTATGTTCAGTACGGAGTCTCAAGCCCTCACTCATGCACTTGGCAGCCATGTTGCAATGGTATTTCTACATTTCACTGAAAAGAGAATACTTCTGAAAATCCACAAAAAAAGAAGGACTATGTGCTCACGCTTATGATATGAGTAGCTTCCAGTATTTTAACTTGAAAGAGTTAAGGACTTGTGAAACACCAAGATGAAATAATATGCAATCGGGGTTGATATGTTGTCTGCAGCGAGTTAGAGTAAGTGATTGTGGGGGTGTGTACCGCCTTCCTGACTTGTTCTGCTTCCTTAATAGCATCAGTAATTTGGCTGTCAGATCAGGTCTAGGGTGATGTGCAGATTCAGATGAATGATCAATTACCCACTCGTTGCTTATAGTACCAAACAATACAGGATAAAGCAGGCTGATGATTAAAACGAGGAGGAATGCGATTTATCCGCTCAAGCCCTTCTTTCTTAGGCTGAGCATGATTTAGTCAAGTCAAGTAAAATTACTGTAAATTAATATCAGTTCCTTCCGTTATTTATAAATCATGTCCCTAAACATCCTTTGGAGATGGGAGCTAATGTGATTTGGCAGCTGTGCATGCAGCTGGGGGAGGTTTATTAATATTTGTTTTCCAAGACTCCCTCTGCTCGATGGCAGCTAATAGGAAACACAGCCTCATTTTTCTGTAGATTTTCATTTATTATTGCCTGGGAAATAATCTCTGAATCAAGTAGTTCTCATGCAACTGCCGTATGTTATTAGTGGGACGAGGGGCCACAAACTAACAATTAATAAAACCCTGCCAATCCAATTCAAATGATAGCATCATGCACACTGCACAACACAAAGGACAGGCCGCATGGTTACAAGTCTTTGCAGCAAACTATTACAGAGGAGTTCTCTCCGACCATGTCTTTGGTCGTAAATTCCCCTCTACGATTAGGGAAAATGTGGGGCATATTTATGAAATGATCACGCAGCGCAGCAAGTCACCTTGCTGCGCTGCATGATAGGGAAATGGCAGGAATGCGCTGTATTTACCAAAATCGGGGATTTTTTACAAGCCCCTTGCGCTGCCGGTGCGTCACGTTTAATATGGGAAAAAGTGACGCACCGGCAGCGCCAGGGGCTCGTAAATAAGCGCCATAAGGCACTTTCCTGTCATTTCCCAGTGCTGGCGCACAATGTGATGCTTAGCGCCAGGTCAGGCACCTTTGCCACATGGTGCAAGGCTGCCTGCGTTGCAAGCAGGATTGATTTTGTGCAGTAACGGATACCTTCCTGCACAAAAACAATCCTAAGAGGCATTTTTCCTCTTTCTATGTGTGCTGCAAAATGCAGCACACATAAAAATAGGAAGTAACGAGGCGAAATATAGATATTTATCTTCATTACGTCTCATAGGGAGAGGCGTAGCATTCTGATGAATTTCCAGGTTGGTAGATCTGGGAATGTGCCAAAATCCAGGATGGATGCTTGGAAACACCTATGCTCCACCCATGGAATGCCTACCCAGAGCATAGTAATGCAACACAGCGATTGTGCTGCGTTGCTCTACTCTAGATCTATCAATTCATGCAGGGCCACACAATGTGGTCATGTATAGCTTGATAAACCTGACTTAGGTTTTGTGTCGACCTTGCGTGGCGCAAGGGCAATGGAAATCCTTCATAAATATGCCCCTCTCTTTTTAAGGAAGACACAGCAACTGATGTTCTGCATATACAAAACTTTCTTTATTGTTCAGCACACCCCTTTAGGGTGGCTTTGATATTTTTCTTCTGGAAGAGTGTCCAGTTGCAGTGACCTCCGCTCTCGCGTTCTAATTCCTGAAGAGACTTTTCCTAAAATTTTCGGTTTTCTTTGTCTTATTTCCTAGCCTAGGATTTGGGATGGCTCTACTTCGGAGGCTACTCCTAAATCTTTCTCCCCTGAAGTTGCCTGTTTCTTGTTGATGAAATTAAGATGGACTAGGGGCTAGGGTAGATGTACAAAGCATTTGCGATTTGGGGAGGCGCTAGGGGGCGCACAGCGGAATGGCTGCCTAGCTGTGCAGCTCCGCCGGGCGAATCCTTCAATCACCAATATAATGCGCTGAATCGGATCACCCGTGGGGCAACGAGCACACCGGACGGCGAGGGAACTAGCTGGGCGTGCGATGAGCGTGTGGAGAGGACCTGGTCCACGCTAGATCACCCGCGAGAGCCGTGGGACCCGGCGAGCCCCGCGACCCAACATGACAGGTGGCACTCGTCCGGCGCCGTCTGGGATCTGAGTGAGCCGGCACCTCTCGGTACAGCGAGCTACCATGCGGGGTGAGTCGGGGACGGAGGCGCTTCCTCTGAGCGTGTGCCGCCAGCCATAATTGTCCGGCGGGATCTGCAGCATAACTCGGACACGGGAAGGCGCCATTATCGCTGCGAGGGGGCTGCGGCGTACATTACCGGGCACGGATGCACCTGACAATGTCTCCCCAGTAAACACGGACCACATTGCACACACGACTAGAAGCGGGGCATCAGACGGGTGACTCTCTGACGGCTGTCCCTTCACAGGCTGTACCTTCAAAACGATAACGCCAGCAGCGATCCCCCTTTGATGCCTCTGGCGACACTACGACATGCTAGGACACAAAATGGCGGCGCCGGGGCACAACTGAATTCGCAACGCTCCATACCCTTACTTGGACGCAGGGGAGCTGTTCTGCGCGCCGGAGACCAAGAGGCCTGCCGCCTGGCGAACCTACATGCCACAGAGCTGTGAGTGTGCCTGATTTATGTCGCCGCTGGGTGTCGGCCCCCAGGGGACCTCCTGGAATCATGTGCCCGGCACTGGGCCCCTTTGCGGTTAACTGCCACTAACCCTACCCTATCTACAGTGCAGAGGGGGGTCTCCAGCCACACCTGAATGCTTGTTCCAAACACATGCTATCGGCGACACGCATTCCCGACCCAACGCATGGCGACAGTGGGATGCTGCACTTCGCTACTGACTCCCGTGTAACCACCAGTAACGCCTGGGGGAAATACTGAGACGTCGGTATTGACCAGGCACGTCTATCATTCCGGTGGTGTGGCCAAACCTCCACACTTTGCGCTATTCACAAGAGATCGGGGCGGAGGTCCCTCCTCCCAACCCTAAAAGTTGCGCACACACTTCTGGTGACACGGGAACCGGGGAAACACCAGCTTGACGCCCCCCCTATAGTACAACATGGGCAAGCCGGATAAGCAACAACCTAAACTAACGTTTGAGACGCGGAAGACGCCGAAGACCCAGACAGGGGCTGTGGAAGAGGACCCGGAGGCTGATTCGCACGATGGTAATGTCATGGAAACCATCCTAAAATCCATACAGGCCAACCTCCAAGACATAAACAGTAAACTTGATCACTTGACGGGACGAGTGGACAGCATGGCGGCCAAACTCGACAAACAGGGCGAACGCTTGGATACAGCGGAGAACAGAATCTCAGCGGTGGAGGACGAATCACGCACTACGGTGGCCAAATGTACAGGCATGGAGAAAGTTCTGGATGTCATCAAAGCCAAGGCTGAGGAGTTGGAAGCCAGATCGAGACGTAACAACATACGCATATCGGGTCTGCCAGAATCAACCAACACTGGCCGTATGGAGACCTATGTGGAGCAACTGTGCAAAGACCTGTTTGGCCCCGAACACCTCTCACCACTCTTCATCATCGAGAGAGCGCATCGCTCCTTGGCGCCAAAGCCCAAGCCTGGGGCCGCGCCTAGACCGATTGTGGCAAGAGTCCTGAATTACCACGACAGGGACACCGTGCTCAGGCTGGCGAGGGAAAAAGGTGAAATCCATCATCAGGGGAACAAACTTGAATTCTTCCCAGACTTCACGGTCACAGTACAACAGGCACGTAAGGAGTTCAACGAGGTAAAATCCAAACTCCGAGAGTTGCAGATCCCGTATGCCATGTTGTACCCCGCCCGTCTGCGAGTCACTTGGGAGGATAAGCCACTTTTCTTCACGACGCCGAAAGCTGCTATGGCCTTCATCAAGACCACGGTTGCAAAGGGTAAACGGTCCAATTGTAGAGACAGACACTACGAGTCAGATTGAAAGGTAAGACTTGCTGATCAACATTGCATTGCCAGTGCCCGCCTGCTGAACCGGGGGTTGTGGAAAGGAAGCATCGGACTCCATGCACATAATGACTCCCAGCATGTGATGCCTATGTATGCAGACTATAATGCGTAGTGGGACAAAGCCTGCCAGAGACGCAGTGCAGTGCAATGGCGTAACTTTTATCACTCATGAGATGTTTCAGTGCGGTGCGCTCAGCAGCGGACAATGCAGACCAGCTAAACGGTGCTCTATATTGATACGCCGTTCTCTATGCTATCAGGAGATGGGGGGGGTGACATGTGTACTGCATGAATTATGCTCTGTGACTGTTCCAAGTGCCTATTGTTCCAGGGATGGGAAGTTGTACGGGTGTTGCCTTAATGCCCAGGGGATCTATTCACAATGCACGGATTCGCCCACATCCTTTCACTAGGATGGAGCAATGCGTCCTCGGCGGACCTCCACTAGGGCAGTCCCCGACAAGTTATGTTGTTAATCTTGATTCTGAGGGTACAATGGCTTCGGCAGAATTGGGTTGCTGGAGTGGGTGGGTACGGGGTTTGTTGGGGTTTGCTGTTAACTGAACTACCTGGGCGATCGAGATGCACTGCCGTACGCCGACGTGCGGATGTTGTTCAATGGTTGATATTCTACATCATGATGTTGTGTAATATTGAGCTGTACAGTATGGGGAGATGGGCTTCATGTGGTGCAAGGAGAGCGCCGCGAGGTAAACATGAATAGTCATAGCTTGAAATTAATAACGTGGAATCTAAGGGGCTTCACCAATCCCAAAAAGGTCAGACAGGTCTTTGCATGTCTTGATAGGCACCACATAGACATAGCATTGCTTCAAGAGACTCACGTAGACCCCAAGGCGCACAGACCAATTGGCACGCGTTGGGCAGAGTCGACCTACTCGGCGGCATATTCCTCCTATTCCAGAGGGGTTATGACACTGGTCAAAAAAGGCACTAACTACAAAATAACACGTACGATTGCCGACAGGAGTGGAAGATATGTGATTGTGTCAGGTGTGTTGAGAGGGCAAATTGTGACGATAGTGAATGTATATGGGCCTAATACAGATGCTCCAGAATTTTTTCAGGAATTGTGGGACCAACTGTTGGATTTTATTGACACGACGATAATATGGGGAGGGGGTTTTAATGTTGCACTACAGGACTCTGTTGATCGTTCCGCTGCTTCCATAGAACCACACAGGAAAGCCAGGGACAAACTGGGAGACATATTGATTGAACTTGCGCTCAAAGATATTTGGAGGGTCAAGCATCCATCAGCACCAGGTGCGACACATGTGAACATGTCACACGGTAGCTGGTCAAGGATAGACTATTGGTTGGGGACGGATAGCGCAGTGTTGTGGGCTACACAGATAAAGGCACTCCCACGCACGTTGTCCGACCATAACCCAGTGGAACTTACACTACAAATACCGCACTACACTCCCCCTCCATTTAGCTGGCGTTTCCATGCACAAGCACTATTGGACCCCTTATACGTGACTACTATAACGAAGGCTATAAAGGAATTTTTCCAGTTAAATGAGGGTTCCGTTGACGATCCGTGCATTCTATGGGAGGCCTTTAAGGCGACGATTAGGGGCACCTGCATTAGTACGACGGCCGGGATACTTAAAGATATACGGACACAGATAACCAGGCTTGAGCGGGAGGTTTCAACTCTGGAGAGGGAATATGCACTCACTGGTAATGTGGAACTACTGGGGAAAATCAAGCTTCTCCTCATTGAACATCAGAGATATGCGGAGGATGAACTGAAATATGTGTACAAGCGGCCCTTGGCCAGACAGTTTGGGGAGGGCGGTAGGCCAGGCAGGATACTGGCGAGGAAGATATGTCTAGGTAGGGACTCACAGTTCATCACACAAATACAAGACGAGGGCGGCGTTCTACATACACATCCCGGGAAAATACTTGATAGCTTTGTGCGTAACTATGCAGACCTATACACTTCCCACCAACCTGCCCCACCACAAGAAACACGTGACTACCTACATGATATAGCAATAGCGTGGTTGTCCGACAACCAACGGGAATACCTGGCCCAACCGATTACGGTAGAGGAGATTACGGCAATTATACAAGCATTACCAAACGGGAAAGCTCCAGGGCCTGACGGCTATACATGTGAATTTTACAAGGCATTCGTTGACATCCTTGCCCCCCACATGGTTGAGATGTATGGCACGGCTTTTGATCAAGGGGTGCTACCGCCATCTCTACGCGAGGCGGTGATTATCACTCTCCTGAAGCCTGGTAAGCAACCGGACCTTTGCGAGTCATACCGTCCCCTCTCCCTTTTAAATGTTGACTCTAAAATTTTAGCGAAACTGTTAGCTGATCGCTTACAGCCCCTAATGACGAGTCTGATCCTCCCAGATCAAGCAGGGTTTATACCAACACGTGCCACTTCCCACAATACGAGAACCTTGTTTGCACTATCACACTATCTTAACCCCCAGACGAAAGCGGTGGCCGTCATGCTTGATGCAGCCAAAGCTTTCGACTCCATCGAATGGTCCTACATTCACACGATATTACAGAGAATGGGATTTCCAGCTCGGTATATAGCCTGGGTGACTCTGCTATATACGAGACCAGCGGCAAGAGTGCGGGTAAATGGGTACCTCTCAGCGCCTTTCCATATTTCTAGAGGGACCAGGCAGGGTTGTCCACTATCGCCTTTGATATTTGCATTGGCCCTAGAACCACTCGCGTGCATAATCAGGCAGACACATAACCACTCTGCATTGCATTTCCCCGGGAGGCCCCTGCACATTTCGTTATATGCAGATGACATGCTGCTTTATGTGAGGGACCCGGAAGAAAATCTCAGCCCATTACTACGTGAGTATGTAAAATTTGGACGTCATTCTGGGCTACAGATTAACTGGGAGAAATCACTAATCATCCCACTTACTGACTCCACCACACCACATTCCCCGGACTTTCCACTAGACTGGCAGACAGACCCCACGCGCTATCTGGGCATATGGTACAGCAGGGACCCCGAAGAAGTGATTAGGACGAACTATGGTAGGGCGATTACTGAGTTGGAGAGTAAAGTGGCTAGATGGATACAGCTGCCATTATCCTTGGCAGACAGAATTGCAATAGTCAAGATGAATGTCCTTCCGAAGTTTTTATATCTATTCAATAATATACCTATCACACCACCCAAAGCAGTCTTCAGGCACATAACATCCCTAGTACTTAAGCTCATGTGGGCGGGTAAGCAGGCACGCATTGACCTACACACGTTAACGCTACCATATGAAAGAGGAGGGTTTTGTGTGCCAGACTTCTGGCTCTACTATCTATGTGCCCAGGCCCAATACGCGGCGCACTGGTATCATCCCACCCCTTATCTCACACATACGGCGGTAGAGGAGGGCGATGCGGCACCGGTTCCCTTGAACGCGATAGTGTCACACAAACGTCCGCCGTTACACTCAAAGGATATTAACACGATTGACACCACGGCTCGCGCATGGAGAACACTAGGGAGGATGGCACATAAACTGCCGCTCTACGCCCCGGCACTCCCACTGCATTTTCACCCGCGCATATCTGTAACTACCGAAAAAGTGGGAATGGACATACTGAAAAATATAGGCTTAGACACTTTTGGGGATCTATACCAAGAAGGGGCTTTCTGCACAGCCAACGATCTGACATATGTCAGCAACCCAACCCTCCTTTTCCGGTTTACACACTTTAGACTACAGAAGGCGATTCGGGAATTATATCCAAACTACCCAGAAGAGCCCCCCACTTTACAGTCGCTACAATTCATAATTACCACTTCGAACACTTCCCATATGGTTTCTAGACTGTATAAGGTGGCACAAAGTGAGCTCCCACACAATACTGACAAATCCCGGCAAAGGTGGACCGACTCGCTACAGGAAGCACTGACTGAGCGTGAGTGGTCTGTCGCGTGTACGCTCCTTAAATTGCTTACTTCAAATAGCAACCTGCGCATTACTCACCTGAAGTACTTACATCAAACCTACCATACACCACATCGATTGCATAGGTATGGGCTAAGGGAGGATGCCAGGTGCAGGCGATGTGGGTACGACGGGGCGGACTTTGTCCATTTAGCTTGGCACTGTCAGAGGATATATTCATTTTGGGGTGAAATCGTGACCACTCTGAGTGCTATGGTGGGGATCGAAGTGGAATGTACAATGAAAAACTGTTTGTTAGGACTGTTGCCCGGTGTCAAGGCGGGGAAACGTAAGTTCTGCGCTGTGGCACTGTTAATTGCCAAGAGACAAGTATCCAAGTGCTGGGAAGGGAAGAAGGTCCCAGATTCTAAAACATGGCTAAAGGACCTGACTTACTGCAGGGACATGTTGCACACCTACGAGGAGGAATTGCCCAGACGCTCACGCTCTAAGAACTATTGGTGTTATTTGACTAGTATCTATTGACCATTGAGGGGGATGAAGAGGAGGTTCACGAGGCTTGACTTTATGTGACCAACCCCCTGAAGCAACGGGTCTGATATGTTTCTCTTTACGCAGCTCAATGTCCTAGGCCTGTATTACACGCACTTACACCATGCTACACACGGTGGTTGTCGGAGTGTAGAATTGCCCAGGGGTTTTTAGGTTGATGGTTCTACATGTTCTGTTAAAAATAAAAAGGGGACTCAACACACCCCCAAAAATGAAGTTGCATGTCCAGTAGCAGTCAGCTGGTTCCGCATGAATGCAATCTATTGTTGTTATGATGCTAACAGATACGCCGCTGGACCCCCGGGTTGCCAGTTGTAAGGCTGTGTCATTTACTGACGTTGTGCATCTACACCTCGCGGCCGGCCCCAGGGTTGTAGGCCAAAGGCTGTGTCAACTATGCCTAAGACACGACAATAAAGATCTTGTTGAACTTCAAAAAAAAAAAAAAAAAAAAAAAACAAAGCATTTGCGATTTCAAATCACTCGGGAATGGGTTTGCGTCTCATAAAGTGGCTATTTATGATGTACGACTTCCATTCGCAATTTGTTTTTTGCAAAGCAACCGTTTTGCAAGTCGATCATTTTTGCAACCTAAGTTTGCTAATCATGAAATCTATAATTGTGATTTGCAAGCCATATGTTGAAGCCTGTCACAATTAGCAACTAGTCGCAAAAAGGCCGTTTGCGCATGCAATTTACCACCAATTCAAAAGCTGGCAAAGAATGCATCAGGGGTTTCCACGATGGCTGCTTTGTATGTGATTGCAAGGAGGATGCAAATGCTGACTGCTCAGCAGAGGAGGGGGAGGGGGAGGAGTTGGAGGTACGATAGGATTTTCAAAGTCAGACTGACCATTTTTCAACAAACAGAGGAAGACATATCTGACAAATACAGGCAAAGTAGCAATGTCATATAGGAAAATTGCACTTTTAACGCGACATCTAGAAAGCAGTGCTCTGCACAGCAATTCTATCCCCACACATGTTCAGGTGTTGTGCTCTTTACACCTTTTTGCCTTCGGCAGTTAGCAGGGTGTGATTGCTGTTGCTGGTGAGATGTCTCAAAGTGTGCTTTCCCGTTTTTTCTGCATATTTCTAGATGCCATGCTTTTTTTTTATATAAACCACTATATATACCTATCCAGAAATGCTCAGGAAATTCAAAGCACAAAATAACATTTTACAGGTTTGCTAAATTTCCGGAATGTTATAGATCATATAGATGGAACACATGTTCCTATTTGACCTCCATCTCATCTGGAATATTTGTTTAGAGATAAAAGAACGCACATTCTCTCAATATTCAAGTTAGTTGTAACACAAATAAATTAATATCAGATATTGTGTCACAATTAACAGGAAGCCCCCATGACTCCCTCGTGTTTAGGACCTGTGCCTTATTTGTAGAAATGTAAGTGCCAGGGTCCTTCTAAGGAGGCCACTGCAGCTTGCACCATTCATTGTTCCTGTCAGCGCTGGCAAATAAGGTACCAACACAACTAATCATGATCACACTCCTACAAGGGTGACAATTCATACTATTTCAGGCTACCCAAAGCTGTAAGAATGGGGATAGGTATTAATATTTTAATGTATGTTCAATTATTAAACTCTCTGTTGTTGTGCTCACCTCAAAATTAGACTAACAGCACCATCATGTGCTGGCCCATCATAATCGCCGGTGTTGAAAATGAAGTGCTGGTGTTGAGCACTGGAAACCACTGGCTCAAATTAAGAAATTAAGTACTGGCTTAGGCACAGTGGAATATACAGATGGCTGGAAAGAGGTAAGTTTGATGATGGCTATTTATTAGGTAAAGATATTAAATATAATGACACATGTGTGTGGCAATCAAATGAAAAATGAAAGAAAGCTCACAATTTGTTTCAGGTGATAGTGTACATGTCGTATGTACCTCGATTTTGACACCATACCTATCTCCCACAACTTTTAATGAAAGGCAATACAACACAGCACATTGTTGCACCAACAGTGTGATTGAAGGACATTTAAGCTGCTGAAAACACATTTTTGGTGCCTACATAAAAGTAATAGTGCCTTACAATATGCTCCGGAAAACGCAAGCAAGATAATGGCGACGTGTTCCATTCTTCACAATATTGCGACCAGGGAGGCCAACCGATCACCTTGCCAGGCTCTGATTTTGAGGATGAAGACCCTGACCCACCTATTCAGCAGACTACAGAGGAGAGTACAGCAGTGGAGGGGAGATGGCGACAATTATTGACAACAATTATTTTTCAAAGTAAGTCATATGTGAAAGTTCAAGTAAAATAAAATGTACACTTGTTTGATGATTCAGGGAACTGCAACCTTTACTGCCAGGTTTGTATATATTTTTAAACCAATCTTTAACTGTCACGTGCATATGTTACATAATGTCCACATCCAATGTCGGTTGCATCACAAAAAACACAAATATACAATACTTGGAGTATTTCATGTACTGTGCCCTTCACTGCGTCTTGTGGCTGCGTTCAAATGAGTTGTGCCCACACGTTAAGCCGCAGGATTATGGCAGCTTCTGTGTCTCAGTGAGCGTACTCCTGTGGTAGTAATGCTGTTTTCACAGGAGCTTTCCTCACTAGCTTGAGGTTCAGCACCTGCCCCACTAGTTATGTGAGCAGTTTGTAGTGCCTTGACTGCAGAGGTAATCTGTTCTAAGCCCTTTGAGTTTGAGACGTCACCACTAAAGTGGGCCATTTCCACCTGGAGAGCAACTATCTACCTGGATATGGTTAAAGTGGCATGTGCCAATCTCCATATTGAACGGGTTAAACCATCCATTCTGGCTGCAGTGCTTCTCTTTCCTACACTTTAATTCATGTTATCCTCTCCTATTTGTTGGCATCATTTTTCAAGGGCATTGATGAGGCTGTCCATTTTAGTGTCCATCTTTGTTTGGTTTTCAGCCAATTGATTGGCTACGCTATTGAATCCCAAATGAAATTCATTGCTGCATGTTCTGTAGTTATTTTGTTCACTCTTTTCATCTGCTTATGTTGCAGATGTTGACTATGCAACATGGACCCCTCAAGGCCACCAAACAACTGGGAACATTCTGCTGTAGCAGACACTCACAGACAGAGGTATTGTTTTTTAGGAAACTGGCGCCACTCAGGACATTAGCAATAATATTAATATATGGAGCCTATTTTGGTCTCAGTGCTGTAAGTTAAGGAGAACCACTCATCTCCCCAAAATTGCTGACCTAGGTCAACTAAACAAACAAAGAAAATCCTCAGCACACGAAAGTCATGTCTCAATAGTTATCACAATGCAAGATGTGGGCATAAATCAAATACAATCAGTTTGTTCTTGGTCTTTTCTTTTATTCTTAAGATCTGCCGACAACTCTTAAGATCTGCAGACAGCCGACATGTGTTTTGTCGCTTTACAAGGGAAATCATCCTGCAACTTTATCAAGGCTGTACGAAAAACAGATAAGATTAGCAATGTATTACCTAATTGTTTATTAGGTATACTTTAAGGTCAACCAGATTCACCCAGATAAAGGTGAAAAGAAGAAGTGATATCAACGTATAAATGTGCACAAGCTGTACGACCCATAGAAAATCACATTAATAAGTTCCGTTTGAAGTGAAAGTTACAAATTTGTATCAAAATGACTAAGATAGAGATGATATGAGAAACCAATATTATAGTGAGATAGTGTAAACCAGAAGCTTGAGATAGATTAGGTGAATGGCCACGGAGTCTGTGTGGTTAAATCGCCTTAGTAGCTTGTCATAAGAAATTATTATAAGGTGACAGAGAAAAAGTGCGTCCGTAATGGTGCTAAAAATTATATAATGCCCAAATTGGTGAAGTAAAAGTCCGGGATAAAGACCTATGTCTTTTAATGTATGAGCTCTGTAAAAAGATACATATAGCCATGAATGAGTATATCTCTCTATCAATCTAATAACCAAACAAATCTAAATGTAAAAAGCATGATCACCTACTTTAATTGTGGTGATAATTCCAACCCACAAAGGGGTTCCAGTTTCTAGTGACGTCCAATATGGTCGATAATATATCCAAATGCTCAGGTGTGAAGTAACAGTTCCCGGTTCTGAAGCAAATAGATGCTAGAGAAATCTCATATATGTGTCATTGCAGGACAAATATACTGTTTATAAAGAAACCTTCAAGAAGATCTCACTTTTAACCATTCTTCATACCCCACATTACGCATGCGTCAATTGGATACTAATTATTGCATATGATGGTGTCAAACGGTTTAATTTAAGTGTCACAATGCTTTTGTTCTGAAGTGTCAAATGCAGTTATCGCTATCAATGTTATTGCTCTGTAAGCAGCTATTATAATGTAATCAATTCCTCATATGTATGCCCATGTCTCCTAAAATCGAAGAGTACAGTCTAAATTCATGTCTTAATCAGTGCTTAATGCGTGTGACTACATATGAAATGTCAAATAAAACGCATACGCACAAAACAATATAAAATTTTCATGCGCTGATTCACGTATAACTAACGTCACTAGTGTCAAAATATCGTAGTCTAAATGCACTAAACAATTAGGTGATACATTGCTTATCTTATTTGTTTTTTGTACAGCCTTAATAAAGTCGCGGGACGATTTCTCTTGTAAAGTGACGAAACACTTGTCGGCTGTCGGAAGATCTTCAGAATAAAAGAAAAGGCCAAAAACAAACTGATTGTATTTGAGTTATGCCCACATCTTGCATTGTGATAACTATTGAGACATGACTTTCGTGTGCTGAGGATTTTCTTTGGAACTTTCTGCTGTAACTTCAGACAATGATGCTTGTTTGCCATGAGCAGTCTCACGGTGCTGACTGCGAGCACACACTGGGACACGCTACTGTCGAGACCTCGCAACTGCCTGAAGGATTGGACTGTGAGGCTGTTGGACATCGTCCTCATCCACTTATGGTGCCTGTGGGGAGTATGAAGCACTCTAGAGTGGCCATGAGGTGTGGCTGGCTGACTCTATTTCTATGGGATCTTCCACCACCATGGGTGAGTCATCTTGTCCCTTAACATTAGCACTATCATTGTCTTCCCCAGGTTGATCTGTTTAAAAAATGGACTTACAATTCATTTTTGTATGAGGGAAATTCACTTATATTTTGCTATCATTGATTAATGAATTCTAGCACTGACTAAAGTGAGTTTATTTTTACTACATGTCCCTTATAGCATTCTGAGAGTCTTTCTACAACTCCTTAATAACAACTCTGCATTATGTTACTTGATTAATGCTTGTATAAGACAGTTTTAGGGTAACATATGATAAAATACAAAATGTTTTAAATTTACATCGAGATGTTGCAGGTGCTGATGTATCATTTCTCCCAAATCCTACAGTTGTCTTTGGCTCCAAGGGGGTCTCCACCATGGACTCCAGTGTAGTGGATGGGGGGACAACAGAGGGGCCACCTCCTGTTGTCTATAACTCATTCAGGCATGTTGAATCCTTTGCCTCATTAAGCGACCTGAGGTCATGACACTTCTTCCTAATTTTGTCGATAGAGCACTGGGTTACCCCCTACAGCATTGTATTGTATTTTTTCCATGCTGTCATTTGCATGTGGACACACTGTGATATCACAGCTCGCGCAGATCTTTGGCTCGCGCTGTGACACACACGGGGAAAAGACAGTTGAGGTTTGGCAGTTGGTAAAAGATCTGTGGTGCTGTGTGTTGCCGCACTTATTCCCTGTCTATGGGATAAGCGCTGTACATCTACAATAAATATTCTTGGACTTTCTCATTCCAAAGTCCTGTCGTTACTACATTCAGTTGTGGCGACGATCTTGATCCCACACAGAACCTTCAGGTGGTGAATGAACTAGGAACTCATAGGAAGTTCGTTCGTACCTCTCACGGGAGATCTGCTGTGGCTCATCTTGCCAGCCACAGTTAAAAGTTCGGATCATATGTGAAAGCGCAGAAGACAGATTACATCATAGTCAGCTTCCAGTTTGCTCTGTGCCCTTTCCGGATCTCCCCCACTGCGTCCCATCGTAAAGCAAAGGAAGAGGAGGAGTCGGCACGGCCCAGCTGATCTTTGCTGCATCCAGGCATCGTCGTGAGGAGGAGCCGTCCACATCACGTCAGTGCGAGGAGGAGCCATCTTGTATGTTCATTTGTATCAACTAGTGAACGTACAGAGTAATTCGAATTCTAAGTCGAAGACAAAGACGTCTGGCTGTCTTGCGGTTGGTGCCATTGTGAAAATACAGTATTTGAAAAATCGGATCCCCATTTTCACGAACAACAAGAGGTTTGTGAAGTAACACATTTTTTGAGGCGCCACAAAATCGTTCAACAATTGGCACCCAAGACTCATTGACAGCATTTACATTGTTTTCTCTGGGCATTTTACGCCATATGTTCATTACAAGACAGTTTCTGCAACACGTGACAGTGCAGTGTTGCGCACACCTTTAAAGACACATTTTTTATCCTTTTATTGCAGGGTGGTATTGTATTTTGTTATTAAGATGTGAGCAAGGCGGTTCTAACCGCCGAAACGCGTCAAAGTTCGTTGCATGGAATAAAACTTCTCTTTGATAATCATAGCCCACAGAGTCAGCGCCTGTTTTCTTCACAAAACGATTCAGGATTGGAATATATATATGCTTTTTGAAAATTCAGCTGTGTCATCTGTGCAGCCACTGAGCTTACCATCTTGACACTACCTGAGGAAGGCGGAAGCTGAAACGTTGTAGTGGAAATATATTTTTGTTCTTTGGTGAATCTGTCTGTTTGAGTCACTTCTTTCTTGGATATTTTATTTCTTTGTGACTCATTGTATCCTTTGGGATCCAGATTTTTGCCCTGGCTGGCTGTTGTTTTCTTGTGATCCTTCATCTTCAAGTATATATACACGTGTATATATATATATATATATATATATATATATATATATTTTTTTTTTTTATATATATATATATATTTTATATATATATATATATATATATATATATATATATATATATATATATATATATATATATATATATGCTCCACCAGACGAAACACGCGCTGCTTCCAGCAGCGTAGTACGGGCCACACTAGCATTGCTTGTAAAAATGCTTTATTCAATGATAAAACAGGCATTCCGCGTTTCGACTCCACGAGTCTTAATCATATGCCACTTGTTGTCTCACATCGATGGGTTTGCTTACCTTTTTTATAATAAAACGTAACTTTATAGACATTGAAAACAGACAACTGTCCATTCAAACTTTTAAAGAGGCAGACAGATTTTCATTATTTATGCAATTTTTTCTCCACAATTCATTTTGTGTAGTGACAGTAGTACTGTTCTTTCACTCGGGTTCAACATTTAACCCCCAGATGGTATCCAATTCAGGTTTTCCTTCGTTACAATGTTACAACATCCTTTATGAGAATACCGGGACTACATCTTCCATAATACTCCATGACTGACTGCTTATTTTTCTCATAGTGTTCAATGTCGATCTTGGCAAAACGTCAACTTGCTTCACTCTGTGTCGGTGCAATACTTGCTTTTAAAGGAAAAGTTCCATACCTCGGTCACAGTATGCCACATGTGAGTCTACCACCGGGTTGTTTTTAAGTTCGTAATTCGCCTTTCAAGCAAGTTCTCTCAAGCACGCAGTGCACTGGAAAAATTCCTTTTGCAAACCCTGGCTGATAAAAGTCCATTCTCTAAGTTGAGGCGGGCCTCTCAAAGTGGCCCTTCCGTCGAAACTTCGGTCATGTTCAATATCACAGCCGGAGGGCACTCCTTAATAGCGTGAGCTCCAAACAAAAAGTTCTGACATTGGGAGCCCCACTGCCTCTCGGGTCGGGCCGTTTCAGGTGTGTCAAACACCTCCCAGATTCGATACAAAAGACGCGCTACTTCCTGCAGCGTAGTACGGGCCACACCAGCAGTGCTTGGAAAAATGCTTTATTCCATGACAAAACAGGCCTTACGCGTTTTGACTCCACGAGTCTTAATCATATGCCACTTGTTGTCTCACATCGATGGGTTTGTTTAGCTTTTTTATAATAAAACGTAACTTTATAGACATTGAAAGTTGACAACTGTCCATTCACACTTTTAAAGAGGCAGTAAGATTTTCATTATTTGTGCAATTTTTTCTCCACACTTCATTTTGTGTAACAACGGTAGTACTGTTCTTTCACTCAGGTTCAACATTTAACCCCCAGATGGTATCCAATTCAGGTTTTCCTTCGTTACAATGTTACAACATCCTGTAAGAGAATACCGGGACTACATCTCCCATAATACTCCATGACTGCCTGCTTATTTTTCTCATAGTGTTCAATGTCGATCTTGGCAAAACTTCAACTTGCTTCACTCTGTGCCGGTTTTTAAAGGAAAAAAGTATTTTTGTTTTCTCTCTTTTATTCAGTTATAACTTATATACAATGCAAGCTGTGACTCCACCATCACCTTTTTTAGATTTACCAGGTGAACCACTGTAACCAGGGCCCTCCGTTACGCCCCGCACCTGGGCGCGAACTGACCATATGTGACCCCCCCCTCTTATCTCCACAGCCCCCGCAATCCACGATATGGACCGGACAGGAGAAATACAGCTGCGATGATGAGGAGGAGTGTGGGCCCTTTCACTGGACCGAAGGTCTGATGGAGGAGGAGGAGTCCAAGACTCGAATAAATGGCGGGGACGATAATCACCAGGTGTGTTACTACACCGGAGGAGCGGTCAGTGAGGAGCAGAGCGGAGTGGCGGGAAGCAGCGAGGAGGTGTGGAGAAGCGGAGGACGGGAGATCAGCGAGGAGGAGTGGAGCAGCAGTGTACGTTGGATCAGCGAAGACGGCCTAGCGGAGGCGGAGGAACCGCTGAACAAGGAACCGAGAGAAGACCAGAACGCCGGGGAATCAGCTGGTACCAAAGAGCCGACGGGAGCGGAGCAGACGGAAAGGAAACGCCCGGAGGCCAACACCACGATCCGCCCAGCCGTACACCAGGAGGGGTACGGCTAGCAGAGGTGCGTAATCGCTTCCTGGGGTGGTGGAAAAAGAGAGGCAGACGCCTAACCTAGATAGCGTTAATTCCCCTTTAGGAACCCGGGTTACCTACACGACACGCCCCCCCTTTTTGAGTTTGTAATCCCGTATTGAGTGTACTTGCACTGGGTGTTTCCTAACGTCCCCTACCTTGTGTGTTGTTCACAAATCAGCCTGTATACTGATACCCGCCTCTCTTCTGTTTCCCTTTCGGTGGCGGCGAGGGTGGACAATACGGAGCCTTCGGAGCCCAGCAGAAGGAGGAGCCCCGTCCGGAGAAGGGAGGAGGGAGTACTCCGGAAAGCCCGACAGGAACGCAGTAGATCTCCACGCAGAGGACCGGCGAGAAAAACATGTACTGATACCTTGCTTGAAAGAATAAAACCTGGCATAACCAAGACACGTCTCCTGCCTATTCATAGTCCTGCGGTTACAGTGGTGGAGAATGCAGGCATAGACTCTGTCTGTACAACGAAGATGGAGGACGTGGTGCAGGCGCTGGTGCAAGGGCAGGAGCGACTTGAAAGGCTGGCTGAACAGCAACTACGTGCAGCTGAAGCGGACAGGGAACTGATTAAGGCGGCCGTAATAGCCCGCGCCCTCGATCCCCCCCTCTCTGCAGGCCCGGTCACTGTAAGCAATATACCACATAACATTGGGGGAGTTTCCTTACAGAAGTATCAACCCGGCGAAGATCCGGATGCCTTCTTGCTTAATTTCGAGAGGGCTGCCAGAGCCTGTGGCTGGCCCGGGGCGAAATGGCCATTCTTTCTGGCCCCGTTGTTAGTGGGGGAAGCTCAAGCAGCCTACCAGGTGGCGAACCCCAGAGGAGACACCCCGTACACGGATATTAAACGAATCATATTGGATCATCTGGGCCTAGACAGAGAGGCATATCGGCTCCGCTTTAGGAGAGAGAGAGGAGTACCTGGGGAGACGCCGAAAACGTTGTTCGTTCGTTTGAAGATGGCCGCAGATAAATGGCTTAGCCCCAACGACAGTACTAAAGATGAGATAATGGACCACATTTACCTCGAACAGTTCCTGGAGGCGTTGCCGTTCGCCACCCAAAGGTGGCTAAAACAGCACCATGATCTAACAACTAGCCAGGCAGTGGAGATGGCCAATACCTTCTCCCGAGTACAACAGAGACCACCATTGATGGGTGAATCCGAAAAACAGAAAACCACCTTCAAAAACGAGAAGAGACCCGTGAGGATCCCAGAACCACTGAGACCCCGGTCATGGAGAAATGAGCCTCTCCCTCATAGTGGGCCTCAGTGTTTTGAGTGCGGGACCTGGAGCCACATTGCAAGACTATGTCCCAGGAGGAAACCGGCAGAGGAACCCATGGAGGTGGGGTATTTACCCCGTACTGTCCTTTACTCGGCGGAAATGGGACACGCATATCGCGTAAGTATGGAGATAAACGGTAACCCCGTACAAGCCCTACTTGATTCAAGCTGCCGTCAATCAGTAGTAGAGGCCCACCACGTGCGTCCCCAACAGGTCATCCCCAAAGAACGTGTGTACATTAGGTGTGTCCACGGGGATGTGAAACCCTAACCAGTGGCCATGATACCCTTGATTCCCCAGGAGGGCCCCCCCTCCCGAGTAAGAGTCGGAGTATTGTCCTCTCTTCCTGAAGACCTGATTATCGGGACAGACAATCCTGCATTTTTGGCTATGTTCAAACGGAGCATGGGAACCGACAAAAAGATGGGGGAGACTTCCGGGAACAAGTCGTCGGTACCGACACTGGTATCACCCGAACCTTGGGTATTGGACCGGAGTTTTCAGTTCGCTCAGGCCAACAACGCTGTTCAACGCCTGGGAGACCGCTCACCAAAACCAGGGACTAGTACCCGTAAGATATCCCCGCCTGTTTATCAAAAATGACTTGTTGTATAGACAGGGGAAAGAAGACGACCCAGAACAGTTACTTGTCCCAGTACCGTTCAGGGAACAGGTACTGTTTTATTCCCACTCGCACTTGGTGGCTGGCCACATCGGGGCAGAAAAAACGACCCAGAACCTACTGAAATGCTTCTATTGGCCAGGGATATATAAAGATGCGATGATCTATTGTCAGGAATGTGACATTTGCCAAAAGAGGAACATGACCAGACCCCCAGCGGTACCGTTACAACCCCTCCCCATCATAGGGGTACCATTCGAAAGGGTGGGAATGAACCTTATTGGCCCTCTACCAAAAACCAGAAAAGGTCACCAATACGTGCTAGTGGTTGTTGACTACGCCACTAGATTTCCAGAAGCCTTCCCCCTTACCTCTACCACCACTAAGAACGTAGCTGACAAGATCCTGGAACTATTTTCCCGAGTGGGGTTCCCAAAGGAAATATTGACGGACCAAGGGACACCCTTCGTATCTCGTCTCATGGGAGAGGTCTGTAAAGTACTACACATCCATCAAATCCGCACCGCGGTGTACCACCACCCTCAAACAGATGGACTAGTTGAGCGGTACAATCGCACTCTGAAAACCACCTTGAGAAAAATGTTAGAGGTAAACAGCACGGAGTGGGATCAGGTCCTCCCCCTGGCATTATACGTCATCAGGGGACAGAAACAAAGCAGCCTGGGATTCTCTGCTTTCGAGCTGCTGTATGGTCGTCAACCCCGTACGTTGTTAGACATGACCAAAGAGGCCTGGGAAAAGGAGACTCCGGAAGAGACGGCAAAAACCTTGGAATACGCCCGCAACCTCCGTTCCAAACTGGGCAAGTTAAGAGACTTGGCTTTCGCCAACCTAGAGAAAAGCCAGATAAAACAGAAGAGTATATACGACAAAGGAAAAAAATGGCAAAAGCTGGAGAAGGGGGACTGGGCACTGGTATTGTTGCCCTCTTCGACACAAAAATTCAAAGCTGAATGGAGCGGGCCATACAGAGTGGTGGAAACGATTGGAAATACCAGCTACAGGTTGCAGATGAACGAACGAAAAGCCCAGGTGTACCATATTAATATGTTAAAAAAATGGCTTGGTAAACCCCCGGCTGAGATACACCTAGCTGAAAATAAAAATACCAACGCATCCAGCACCCTAACCCAACTCGTGATCAACGAAGACCTGAGGAAAGCAGAGAAACAGGAGTTGATGGAAATCCTACAAAATCATGATCATGCGTTTTCCGACATACCCGGCAAAACCAACAGGGCAGAACATCACATTGCAACCACCCCAGGGAGAACCGTTAAAATCTGCCCATATAGGATACCGGAAGCCCGAAGGAAGGATATCCGACGAGAGGTGGAAGACATGCTTAAACTCGGGGTGATTCGCCCTTCACACAGCAACTGGTCGAGTCCGATAGTTCTGAACCCTAAACCGGATGGAACAAGACGCTTTTGTATGGACTTTCGCGCTCTAAATGAAATCTCCACGTTCGATGCCTACCCAATCCCGAGAATTGACGAACTGATTGAGAAATTGGGAGAAGCCAAATATATCAGCACGATAGACCTCACCAAGGGATATTGGCAGGTCCCGCTGAGAGAAGAGGACCGCCACAAAACAGCGTTCTCAACTGAAGATGGACACTACGAGTTTACAGTGCTCCCGTTTGGATTGCATGGAGCCCCAGCCACTTTTCAGAGGCTAATGAACAATGTGTTAAAAGACATCTCAGCCTTTACGTCCGCCTACCTGGACGACATCGTCGTGTTTAGTCCGGACTGGGAAACTCATCTGGTACACCTGCAACGCGTGTTAGAGACCCTTGACCAGGCGGGATTGAGAATAAATGCGAAGAAATCCAGGATTGCATTTCACAAAGTGAAATATCTGGGTTATGTACTTGGTCACGGCCTTATCGAGCCCCAAATGGAAAAAGTGAGGGCTATATCGGAGACTCCATTTCCCAAAACAAAAAAAGAACTGCGTGCATTTCTGGGCCTCATTGGCTACTATAGACGTTTTATACCCCAGTTCGCTCAGTTGGCCGCCCCCCTCACTGATGCACTACAGACGAAGATAAAACAAACAGTCCTGTCATCACCCACCCCGGTCATGTTGGATGCTTTTTCTGCTCTGAAACGGTTGATTACTTCTACGCTAATCCTCACCTCGCCGGACTTTTCACGTCCCTTTGCACTGCATACTGATGCGTCTGATTATGGCATAGGTGCGGTGCTGTCTCAGGAGGGCCGTGATGGGGCGGACCATCCGATATTGTTCATTAGCAGGAAATTGTTTCCTAGGGAACTCAAATATCCTACTGTGGAGAAAGAGTGTCTGGCTATCAGGTGGGCTGTGGAGAAACTGACTTATTACTTGGAGGGCCGACCATTTACGCTCTTTACGGACCATGCGCCCCTGCTTTGGATGGCTCGCAAAAAGTCCAGCAATGCTAGAGTCATGCGATGGTTTTTAGCGCTGCAGCCTTATTCTTTCCGGGTGTGCCACAAACGGGGGGTTGACAACACGGGGCCGATTACTTGTCCAGAAATCCATTACCCGAACGGAAGTGTTCAGGGGGGGAGGTGTGTAACCAGGGCCCTCCGTTACGCCCCGCACCTGGGCGCGAACTGACCATATGTGACCCCCCCCTCTTATCTCCACAGCCCCCGCAATCCACGATATGGACCGGACAGGAGAAATATAGCTGCGATGATGAGGAGGAGTGTGGGCCCTTTAACTGGACCGAAGGTCTGATGGAGGAGGAGGAGTCCAAGACTCGAATAAATGGCGGGGACGATAATCACCAGGTGTGTTACTACACCGGAGGAGCGGTCAGTGAGGAGCAGAGCGGAGTGGCGGGAAGCAGCGAGGAGGTGTGGAGAAGCGGAGGACAGGAGATCAGCGAGGAGGAGTGGAGCAGCAGTGTACGTTGGATCAGCGAAGACGGCCTAGCGGAGGCGGAGGAACCGCTGAACAAGGAACCGAGAGAAGACCAGAACGCCTGGGAATCAGCTGGTACCAAAGAGCCGTTGGGAGGAAGAGACGGGAGCGGAGCAGACGGAAAGGAAACGCCCGGAGGCCAACACCACGATCCGCCCAGCCGTACACCAGGAGGGGTACGGCTAGCAGAGGTGCGTAATCGCTTCCTGGGGTGGTGGAAAAAGAGAGGCAGACGCCTAACCTAGATAGCGTTAATTCCCCTTTAGGAACCCGGGTTACCTACACGACACGCCCCCCCCCTTTTTGAGTTTGTAATCCCGTATTGAGTGTACTTGCACTGGGTGTTTCCCCACGTCCCCTACCTTGTGTGTTGTTCACAAATCAGCCTGTATACTGATACCCGCCTCTCTTCTGTTTCCCTTTCGGTGGCGGCGAGGGTGAACAATACGGAGCCTTCGGAGCCCAGCAGAAGGAGGAGCCCCGTCCGGAGAAGGGAGGAGGGAGTACTCCGGAAAGCCCGACAGGAACGCAGTAGATCTCCACGCAGAGGACCGGCGAGAAAAACATGTACTGATACCTTGCTTGAAAGAGTAAAACCTGGCATAACCAAGACACGTCTCCTGCCTATTCATAGTCCCGCGGTTACAACCACCAATTGCTTGGCATCAACGGCTTGATGCATTTGAAACATATCTTGTGGCAATAGGTGCCCATAGACTTAGGCCAGGAAGAAAAAAGTGGATTTTGTTGCACTTGTTGGGGTTTGAAGGTAGAGCAACTCTAAAACATCTTCCAGACCCAGCTGGTGGTTTGGAAGAAGATTTATATGAATATCAAGAAACTATAAAGAAACTTGCATGTAGGTATGATATCCAGCCCAGTCTAGTAGTGTTGCGTCACACATTTTTCCAACATATACAAAAGAGTGAAGAGGATGTTGACATGTACATAAGTAAATTGAGGAAATCATTAGCTGATTGCGAATTTGAAAATTTTAGTGAACAATTGGTGCGTGATCAATTTATCAGTCACTGCACTGACAGGACCATTCACCAAAAACTATTGTCTTTGGGGAATCCTTCATTGGATAAATCCACTAGGATTGCAAAGAGTATTGAAACAGGAGAACAGTCCATAAAAGAATTAGAAAACAAAACAGTGGAGGTAGTGACACCTATACGTCTCAGTAATTTGAAGAAGAAAAGGGAATATATTTCAAAAGAGTTTTTTCAAACGTACTGATATTTGTTTCAGGTGCGGTAACACTAGGCATAGCAAAAATGGCAGACCATGTCCTGCAAAGAATGTTGTATGTAGGTCATGTGGTAAAGTTAGTTATTTTGCGAAAGTCTGCCAAGGTCAGAAGAAAGATGATGTCATGGTTGGTTACGTCAAGGACACTAGTGACAGTGAAGCTCAAGACATGATGTCAGAAATGAGGGACATGGTCTTGGTTGTTAGTGAAAAGCAAGTCAGAACAGGTGATCCAGCGGAATGCGTGGATCCTTATGTTAATATTCTTGTTGGAGAAAAAGAATTACAACTTTTAGTAGATTCGGGTGCACGTATCACTATGATCACTCAATCTCTTTTTGCCACAAACTGGGGAGAAAGACAGTTGATGCCTCCTGATCGTGCACCAGTATCATATGAAGGGCGTGAAATTGATTTGCTTGGATATTTTGAAGATGTCATGGAATTTGAGGGCAGACGCATTCAAGGCAAAATCTATGTATCCATCAAAGGACTGTACTTACTTCGGTGGTTTCACCAAGGTTTGTTTGATATAATGTTATGTCCTGTAGCTAAAGAACAAGTGTTGGCCATACATGATTCTTCTCTGGTGGAAGATTTGTTGAACAATTACCCTAAAGTATTTTTGAGAGACTTGGGAAAAATTAAAGGATTTAGGCATAAGATCAAACTAAAGGAGGGAGCAGTTCTTATTAAACACAAATTAAGGAGTATTCCTTTCAGTATCAAAGAAGATCTAGAAATAGAACTCACAGTACTGTGCAATAGAGGGGTAATTGAACCCATCGCATCGTCTGATTGGCTTTCTCCATTAACCTTAGCATGCAAGAAAAATAATGCGCTTAGAATCTGCATTGACTTGCTCTGCCTTAATGTAGAAATATGGGTGGATTCTCACCCATTCCCCAACATAACTGAAATGTTGGCTACGGTTACAGGCACTGTTCCCAATAATGCGCGCGCCTGTGTGCGCGCGCACTTCAATACCCCCGAGCGCACATTGCCGTGTGTGGAGCGTGCACAGACGGCATATCCCTGAGAGAATTCGCGCCACCGCCGTTTTTAAAAGGCACGCGGCGCGAAAAAAACAGGCATTTCAAGATTGCGGAGGACGGCGGCAAAAGGAGCAAAGGTAAGTTTTGCGATGAGGCCACTTGCTGTTCTTTTGTTTTCTACTGTGTGTGCTTTCGTATTTCCCCTGAAGTACACGCACAGTTTGAATGCTGTCTTCATTTATTAGTAAATCGAGGCTGCGGGGGAGATTCTGTGCTTTTATTTACGTTTACATGTTAATTGCAGCCCGTTCACTTGCTGCGATTAACATGGATACTTAACCAAAAGCACTCAATCTGGCCGCAGCCTCGTTTTACTAAAAGAACAATACAGCAAGTTTAAAAACATGGCGTAAACTCGTTAGGGTAATCTGCTTTGTTTTCAGACTTGCTGTATTGTTTTGATAGTCAAGCGAGGTTGCGGGCAGATTGAGTGCTTTTGGTTAAGTACCCATGTTAATCGCAGCTCGTGAACGGGCTGCAATTAACATGTAAACTTAAATAAAAGCACAGAATCTCCCCCGCCAGAGACGTTTTAAGGCATAGGCAAAGTGGGCTCTGGCCCAGGGCCCCAGCCTTTTAGGGGGCCCCCTGATAGAGACAGATCTGTTCTTATCCTGATGAACTTGAATTATTATTGGACAGCATGTTGTAAAAAGCATTTTCATTTAAATAATTTTTAATGTGGGTAATATGTGAGATTCTATTACAGACATTTTGGAGACAAATGGTTTGTTTATGTTTCATGAAACATCCATAATAAACGTTTCTCTTAGATCAGTAAGGGACCTGACATATGAGTAATGGGAGGGGGTCAGAGAGAGTTTTTTTAGCAATATTGGTGCGCTACTGCTGTGTTACAACACTGACAACACACATCACTATTCCTGAATATTAGATGTAAATACATTTTGAATTTGGACAAGTGTGCAGTGCACTGTCAGTGACCTGGCTAAAGACAGCATGAAAGAGCTGAAATTAAATCATAAAATCAAAGTGTTCCGAACAGGGGCCCCCAAAATACGTTTGGCCCAGGGCCCCCAAAATCCTTAAAACCTCCCTGTCCCCCGCAGCCTAGATATACTACCAAAACAATACAGCAAGTCTGAAAACAAGGCAGATTACCCTAACGAGCCAACGCCATGTTTTTAAACTTGCTGTATTGTTTTGAGCAGGCAGCCGCTAACACTGTTCCCGGGTGAAGGACGTGATCAGTGTCCCTTGTGCTTCGTGTCCCGCTTCCCCGAAGCGATGAAGAGTGGCTGCAGAGTTGTTTTAAGATTTATTGGGGCCCTGGGCACAACATATTTGGGGCCCCCATTCAGAACACCCTTTAATGAGCTTAAAATGTGTAATAAAATTAAAGCCTGCAGGAAAAAAGCAACGGTAGAATTAATAAAAGTGAAATTGAGTGAAAGATCACATTACCAGGGGCCCCTTGAAAGGTGGGGGCCGTCGACAATTGCCCACTTTGCCCTTGCCATAAAACTTCTCTGTTGCAAAGGATGCTTCTAGCATATGGCGTCTCTGTAACCTGCATACAGGGAAATTTGATTCCAGCCATCAGCATCTCTGCAGCACTGCAGAACACCTCATGCCCTAATATTTATAGCCTGAATTCCAATCCAGGTGTCTGCAGTTAAGTAGATCGTGGTTCCTTCATTTTACCATACTGTCCCCTTAGACAATATGGCAGAATACTACTTTCAACTACTTTGCAGGTGCACTTCCTGATTTAAGGAGACAAACTTAAGTTCACCTTGCTTAGCTACTACGCTTGCTTGCTGCTCGCTTGTTGGAGTCATTGGGTTTTCTGCATCCATCTGCACCTTTGGACAGTTCTGCTTCTCTTGTTCACTGGCCTGGCGTGGTGGAGGAGTTTTTCCTAAACTCCAGGGGACAGATTTACAAGCTCGTTGCGCCACTTTTGCATCACTTTTAACATAGGAAAAGTGAAGCAAAAGTGGCGCAAGGGGCTTGTAAATCTGCCCCCAGATTTTTTCCTTCAACCACGCAATTAATACTCATTGCACCTCTGGGCTTCCTGTTGTAATATGAAACCGAAGTCTCTTGCTGGAAGTAGCAGACCCTCTCTGTGCATTAAAAAGACTCTTCATAGCCAAAATGACAGCCCTTTACCACTGGCCCCTTCAGCTCACAGTCTGCCCTCTGCACACACACTGACACTGTCTCTTAGCTCACCGTAACTTTGAAAATTACTCACTTTTACTCAATATTTTGCAATGTATGTGCTCTTTCTCCACTCTATTGAGGATTAATATACATCTCTGGCATAAAGTAACAAACAATCACAGGTGACACAAAGGGTTCTGCATTACTTTGACAATTATGTGAGTTATCTGGGCCTGCAAAGTACATGCTCTTCATTTGTGTATGAATTTCTTTTTCTAGTCACAGAAGTGAATGGATCAGTATCTACCTGCCAATTTCTCAAGATAGTTAAACCTACAACACAGACTCTTTATCCCTACAGCAGTTCCCTAGTGCTCCAGCCCTAGCTGATACTACTCTATGGTCATGTTGCTATACCTCCCAGCTTCATTGGTCTTCTAGCTCTGTAGATGACTGGATTTGTGTCCCATGGCAGTTCTCCCAGCACATCCAAGCCCCTGAAGTGACAGGCTGTGGGTCCCTATATCAATCCACTGAGCCATCCAGTCATGGACAAGGGAAGCTTTGAATTCCTGCGCATATCACTGATTTACTTATCAATAAAAGTGAGAGGGTCAGTACCCATCGGTCGAGCTTTTAAAATGCCAGGCTTAGTCCCTGGGCCACTCCTCTGAAACCCTAGCAGTGCCAGTCACAACCTGGCCCCTCTGCTCACACCCTGCCCCTATGCTCACCCACTGTGCTCTGTACCCTCAGCTCACACCCTGGATCAAACACTGCCCCCGATGTTCACACCCTGGCCCCTCTGCTCACACCCTGGCCCCTCTGTTCACACCCTGGCCCCTCTGCTCACACCCTGGCCCATCTGCTCACACCCTGGCCCCTCTGCTCACACTCTGGCTCCTCTGCTCACACTCTAGCTCATCTGCTCACACTCAGGCTCCTCTGCTCCCACACTGGCCCAGCTGCACTGCTACTCTGCTCAAACCTTGGCCCCTCTGCTCACATCCTGGACCCTGTTCTCATGCCCTGGGCCCTCTGCTCACATCCTGGACCCTGTTCTCACGCCCTGGGCCCTCTGCTCACAACCTGGCCATCTGTCACCACCTGGTCTGTCACTGAACTTCGTCCCTGCCTACCTGCAGCAATGTGTCGATTTCCTGTCCGCTTACATTTTTTAGCTGAAAGCCTAGCGCTGTCTGGTTTGCTAAAGACATTTTGGAGACATTCAGTTGGCATAGGAATGCATTGTGCCTGTTGCTTACCGTTGGTTTGGGGTTTGTAAGTCACATTGTCATGCTTTCTATTAGCTGGCTTTATTTGCTTTAGGCTGTCCAGCTTGAGTTAGTCTCTCCCATTGCCCAAACTTTTATTACTGTATTCTTCCACAAACTCACTTAACATGTCTTAACATCTTGGTCTTATCTTGTCACATTCTCAGTGTATTCAAATGCCAAGCTCTCGCTTCAGAGGGGGTTTTGGTGTTTACTTTTCTTTCTCTAACTTCAAAATGATAGAATGTATGCGACAATCCTGCTGGGCATCCATGTAAGAGGACAGGGTGTAGGATTCTTTTTCCTAGCACATAAAAAAATGAACTTTGCTGATTTTTCCATCTAGATTATTATATCAGTACAAATGAAGCAATTTTCTTTTAAATTCTAAAGTGTGCTGGAAACAAATATTTGAATATGATAAAAACACATCGATACACTAGGTGATTTCTTATGCACACATTATTTTTTGTGTGGAGTTTTACCCCATTTGGTATAAATGTAATGCTCATTTCAATTGAAAATGTGTTGTCTGTAAGGGTAGCGCGCTACCACACCATGCATACGCCACTTTACAACACCCCACTTCGCTCTATGCCCTTCCACTCTGACAAGCCACTCTACTGTACAACATGCTACTCCACGCCAAGGCACTCCACAACATGCAATGACACTCTACCCCACACTAGTCTACCCCACTCCACCCCAATCTATTATACTCCAATGCACCCAATCTACCCCACTCCGCCCCAATGTACCTAACCCCACTTTCCATTGCATGCACATTACACAGAGACACTGATTCATAGTGTGTAAATCAATGTATAGGAAATGTTACACCAGACCGAGAACTACAAGTTGTAGGAGTCACAAGTCATCCATACTGGTAGACAGTATAGTTTAAAAGTTCTTGGTCGGAAAAAGCACACACTGAGAATTAAAAATGTAACTCCATGGTTGGGGGTTGGCTTTAATAATAAGAATTGATTTGTACCCAAGTTAAACCTTTTTGCAGCATTAGGATAATGAAAGACTGGAGGGGAAATTCATAATGCTCCAATCTATACCTTGCAGTTCTTTGATAGTTAATCGCTCACTTTTCTATATTAGGATTTACACGTATAAACTGCAAGTAACAAAAGGGGCTCGCTGACAGAAGCAGTAATGCAGTGATCTATTTAAATTGCATGCACTTTGTGACCTGCATGGTTCACCTGCTTTGCATCAAGCATTTTGACCTCCTCCGCAACTTTGTAATGAGTCATAACTGCCACAGACAAAAATCTGATCTCTCTGCAGCTGGTCCATCAATCTCCAGAGTTATCCAGCCAAAGTGAACCGGAGAAGCCAGAATTGATCCCAAGTTTTCTGGTACCACATTGTTCAGCCACTAAATGTACATAATTCTCCAAGTCCACCATAACACCTCCCAATCCCTGACCACTACCCTGCATGCATCAGTGCGGCCCTCTGTCACACCACAACCAAATATTTTTTACCCTTGGGAAAATATTTAAGAGTACCCATGGTCTATTGTAAATGTGATTACATGCAAATGTGTATAAATGGGACGCATTCCTGTTAAAACATTGACATGGCAAACGGTAAAGAAAAAGCAGGAGAGTGGCTGTATTGTGTGGGGAGGTGCAGATAAGTTTAGCCTAATGGATGCTAATAATGAAGCACCGGAGCACGTGCCTATTTGCCTAAACTGGAATCACAGGTAACTATTTGGTTGTTTTTCCTATTCGAGTATCTGGGCCAGTCTCATTCATTGTTTGTAATTCTTAGAGCCTTTGCTTACCATCTTGTACTCAATTGCAGGCTTGCAGTCTGTAATGTATTTCGATTTGAATGGTCAGGCGTGAGTACCCACAAAGACAAGGTTATTCTGTTTATGTTCCACATTGGATTTGGGGGTGCCGGGTAAATAGATTCACAATCTGCACCCCTTTTTCTTTTGCAGGTTTGTGAGACCGTGCTACAAATACAGTTGTACAGGCAGACGTGAGTACAGGCAGAACAAACAGGTAATTGTTTGGTAGAGTTAAACTGTGGTGCATCTTGTGTATTGTAGTTTAACAACATATCTTACCCATGTTTTCTTCTGTTGTGGGTTTAGCAGTACCCCACACATTTGAACAGGAATACGGGAGTACAAGCAGAGCAGGTAATTGTTTGGTAGCGTTATACTACAATACACGAGATGCACCACAGTTTAACAACATACCTTACCCATGTTTTCTTCTGTTGTAGGTTTCGCAGACAATACCCCAGACATTTGAACGGGCATACGTGAGTCCAAGCACAACAGGTAATTGTTTGGTAGAGTGAAACTGTGGTGCATCTTGTGCATTGTAGAATAACATCATACCTTACCCATGTTTTCTTCTGTTGTAGGTTTCGCAGATAGTACCCCACACATTTGAACGAGAATACGTGAGTACAAGCAGAGCAGGTAATTGTTGGGTAGAGTTAAACTGTGGTACATCTTGTGCGTTGTAGTATAACCACATACCTTACCCATGTTTTCTTCTGTTGTAGGTTTCGCAGACAATACCCCACACCTTTGAACGGGCATACGTGAGTACAAGTACAACAGGTAATTGTTTGGTAGCGTTAAACTGTGGTGCATCTTGTGCATTGTAGAATAACAACATACCTTACCCATGTTTTCTTCTGTTGTAGGTTTCGCAGACAGTACCCCACACATTTGAACGGGAATACGTGAGTACAAGCAGAGCAGGTAATTGTTTGGTAGAGTTAAACTGTGGTGCATCTTGTGCATTGTAGTATAACAACATACCTTACCCATGTTTTCTTCTGTTGTAGGTTTCGCAGACAGTACCCCACACATTTGAACGGGAATACGAGAGTACAAGCAGAGCAGGTAATTGTTTGGTAGAGTTCCCTTATGGTGCACATGGTATATTGCTTCATCACAAATTCACAATGTGCTGTAACAATCTTTACTTCTATTGCAGGCTCTACGGACAGTGCTACATTTAAGTTTGAAAGGGCAGGGCAGTAGACAGAAAAATCTAGGTAAGTACACTCTACGTTTTGCCGGCGATTCCTTGTATTATGTGACAGATTGCAATCATGAGCATAGGCATCAACTTTAGCCATGTTCCTTTATTTTGCAGGCTTTGTGGCATAGCAGGCTACACCCAGTTATCACTAATATGTTCAAGCGCAAAGTTGTACCTTCTGCAGAGTGTGATGCTTCACCACAAAGGAAGAAATGTTGCTTTGTATTCAAGGAAGATTGGATGAAAGAAATTGTTGAGGCTGAGACACAGAAATCACGAAGCAAGGTTTGTGTGCAACTTGGGGAACTATTTCAATACAGTCCAGACGTGGGCTTGATTTGAAAAGCATGTGCCGAAGCCAAGATTGTTGGGGAATTTTCTACAGGGAAGAAATGGAGTGATGGCTGGAAACTGGATTACCTGAAACGCCATCTAACTAGCAAAGTTCATGAGTCTGCCATGGTGATATTGAGAAACAGGAGTGCTGCTGCCAGGTTTGGTTTTGGAGTGCGGGCAATGCTGACAGAAACTGCCACTGACAAAGCATATAGAATGGAAGTAGTTGAACGACAAAGATCCCTGCCTGAGGAGATAAAGATTCTCATCAACAATGTGTTGCTGGCAGTCAAGATGAATAATTCAATGTTATCTGTACAAGACATCCATTATCACCTAGCTTTGTATATGAAGATACCAGACAGCTGGAGGAGCAAGAACTATGCCTTTGAGTTCCTTGAGGCCATCAATAGCGTGATACACTGTGACGGTATGGCAGAACTTCGTAACGCTTTGTATAACAAATTGATAATTGATGAGAGCACAGATATTTCTGTTTACAAAAATGCTCATCCTGTAATTCAAGTTCCGACCTGTAACCTCAACAGAGCACAAAACACTACTGCTGTGAAAGAATTCTACACTGCCAATGAACTGGACCTGCTGAAAATGGTCATGTTCACATCCAATGGTGCGTCTGTGATGCTGGGTAAAAATAATTGTGTTGCTACTCGCCTTAAACAATCCATTCCTCATCTAGTTGAGCAGCATCGAGAAGATTTGGGAGTTGATGATGCCTGGGAGAGGGTTCCAATGAATAAAGAGATGGAGACATTATTGAGGACTGTCTACACTGTGTTCTCCTGATCTCCTGCAAGGAAGTCCAAGCTGGATGAAATGGCATCGGTCACTGATTGTGAAGTGGTTTCTTTTCGACCATTGAATGAAGTCCGGTGGCTTTCAAGGCATTTTGCAGTTGGTGCACTAATTCGGAATTATGAGGCCGTTCTTAAGTACTTTGAGCATGAGAAAGTTGAAGAAACTGATCCAGTTGCCAAATATTGTTACAAAAAGCTATCTGACTCAAGCTACTGTATTTCCCTTGCAGTACTTAATGACATTCTGAGTGAATTTGCATCTTTGTGCAAACTGTTCCAAAAAAGTTATTTGACTACTGTTGAAGCTGTACAGTATGCAAGAGCAAAGATTGGTCAAATTAAGGACCAGTTTTTGGCGAACGCTGTCTTTTGCAGCAGCAATGTAAGAGATATGATGGTGCTGTACAAGGAAAGGCAAGAGTTTGACAGTGGGACTATTTTGTCTTTTGATTCCCTTCTTTGTGAGCACATGCAAAAAAGGTTCCCTGAAGATGAACTGAAAGAATGGGCAAGTTTTGAAATCCAGGCAATAGCAACACAATCACATTTTGATTTTGGGACTAAGAATATACAAAGACTTGTTGAAAGTATAAAAATGTCTTGGTCCTGGGTGACTGTGAAACACCAGAAGATGTTGTTCGACAATACAGAGACTATAAATATGTGGTGGAAGAACATGTAAAGGGTGGGTTATTTACCACATTTCAAGACATGGTGAATTTCACTGTACGCAATGCTGCTCAGTATAGTGTGGTGTCTCAGCTTGTTGATGTCTGCGCAACGTTTCAAGCATCTAGTGCAGATTGTGAACGAGGATTCAGCCTCATGAATACAATCAAAAGTAAGTTGAGGAATAGACTCGAGCAGAAGCATTTCGATATGCTGATGAGGACAAAAGCCTACCTCCTGAATGGGAAAGTTGACCAAGATAGACTTTACCAGCACTGGAAAAATGGCAAGGATCGCCGTGAGAAGCAACCCGGTCGCCCATCTAGTGATGCCACTTGACGTGTCTGAACGGCCCTCTCCCTTATTGTTTATATGTGATATTGTATAGGCTCTCAACATTTCCCCACCCAATGAACAGTGCTCCGGTTAAGAATATTTTTTTAAATCTTATGATGGTACCACCGTTTAAGTCTTGTGCTTTTCTAAACTTGAAGTGTTCTTGCCTGTGTAACCAATTCATGGCGTGTTTATCCAATTTGCAAACTGCCCTTAAGACCCTTATTGTGGTGCTGTGTGTGTGAAAATGCACCATCTTTTCACTTTTTAAAGTAAATGTTTTGAGTGACATTTGGCGCCACATGCACATGCGGTCTGGATACTGGCGCACAGTCATGGTTGCAGCGCCCAGAGACCCTCCACTGCCGCACACAGAGGAAAAGAATTAGAGGGAACATTGACTGAGAGTCCAAGTATTTACAGTCAGACTTTAAAGAGTCAATTGGATTCCCTTTCGCTCCCTGCAGGTAATGTATTGGTGCAGTAGGTTGATGACTTGCTTATCGCTTCAGAGTCAGAGCAAAGTTGTAAAGATAGTACAGTCAAATTGTTGTTGCATTTGGCCCATCATGGACATAAGGTGTCCCTTTCTAAATTTCAGTATTGTTGACAGGAGGTCACCTATTTAGGTTACCTACTATCGAAGGAGTGTAGGAGATTGACCCCTGAGTGCATCAGTACCATTGTTAATATGCCCATTCCACAAACTCAAAAAGATGTGCACGCTTTAATAGGTATTACTTCTTACTGTCACCAGTGGATACCTAACTATTCCTTACTAATCAAACCCTGGCTTTCACTAGCGATTAAAGAAGTGCCAGAGCCATTACCTTGGACTCCTGAATGTCAGCAGTCTATTGAGCAATTAAAAAACTGCGCTTTGTTCGGCTCCAGTACTTGGCCCTTCAGATTATAAAAAATCGTTTGTGTTGTACGTCCATGAGATGGCTGGTTGCGTGCTTTCTGTTCTGACCCGACAATTTGGAGATAAGCAGCAGCTGTGTGCTTATTTCTCTGCTGTTCTTGACCCTGTCGCAAAAGCCCTCCCGAGTTGTCTAAGAGCGGTCGCGGTCATGGCCACTTCAATTAGACAATCAGATGGACTTGTTCTTGATACTGACCTCACAGTCATGGTACCCCATGCTGGGGATACACTTTTGAATAAGACTAAGACACAGCACCTCACCAGTGCTCTTCTGACTGGCTATGAATTGACTTTGTCTGCTAAACACATCACAATCAAAAGATGTGCCACTCTGAATCCAGCCACGTTACTGCATGACATGATTGTATCTTCCGGAGGGAAGAAGAGACGAAAGGATGGGTAGACTTGACTGAGGTTCCCTTATCGGGCCCACAAGGGGAACTATATGTCGATGGCTCTTGTTTTAAATTGCCAGATGGCACTACAACTGTTGCTTATGCTATCACCACACTGTGCACAGTAGTAGAGACAACAGAGGTCCCCTATCAATCTGCTCAAGCTGCTGAGCTTGTGCCCTAATACAAGCTTGTGAATTGAGTGAGGGACTGGTTGTCAATATTTATACTGACAGCCAGTATGTCTTCGGAGTTGCGCACAATTTTGGGCGACTCTGGGCTGAGAGACGGTTTCTTACTACTCATGGCACTAAAATTCAGCTTGGGGAACTTATATTGAGGCTCTTGTCCGCTTTGACACTCCCTAAGAAATTGGCCATAGTAAAGTGTAGCACCCATTGAAAAATCACTAATGATGTAGGTAGAGGAAATGCTTTTAGAGATCATACAGCGAATGAAAAAGCACAGACTAAAATGAAAAGAATGTTTGTAGCAGGTCCTGCTAGGAGGGTGCCTGAAGTTACCATGTCGAGGAAACACTTGAGAAGGTGAAAGAGATACAAACTGAGACCATGATAGAAGAGTTAGAAGTGTGGCAAGAAACTACAGTACAATTGAATGATGAGGTATGTTGGATTGATAAGTCAGGAAAGCAGAGATGGATGTTGCCTGATGCGTATGTTCTTCCGGTCGTCACGGTGGCCCATGGCCCAGCCCATATTAGTGCTAAGTGAATTTGCAAGTTGTTAGACCTTGTATGGCAAAATGACAACATTTCAAAGACTGCTGCACATTTAGTGAAGTACTGTGTGGTGTGCATGATGCACAATCCTGGAAAGAGTACCCCTACACAGCCTGGTAATTTTGCACCACCTAATTTCCCTTTTGAGGTCCTTCATTTGGATTATGTAGAGTTAGAAAGGTGCAATAATTTGCAGTATGTTTTGGTGGTTGTCTGTGCATTCAGCAAATGGGTTGAGGCTTATCCCAAAAAGAACAATACAGCCATTACAACTGCGAAGGTTCTCCTGAAGGAGTTCTTTCCTCGTATTGGCTTGCCCCGTTTGATCTGGAGTGATAACTGAAGTCATTTCAATGTCAAAGTGATTCAATTGATTTGTGATGGCTTATGCATTAAGCAGAAGATTAATGCTGCCAATCATCCACAGTCAGCAGGTTTGGTTGAGAAGGACAATGGTACTCTCAAACTCAAATTGGCAAAAATTCAAGCGACCACAGGGTTACAGTGGCCATATGGTTTACCGTTAGCTCTTTTGTCAATGAGAACAACAGCACATTCTAGGACAGGTTTGTCACCGTACGAGGTCGTGTTTGGACGCCTCTGTGGTTTTCTGATATTGAGTACCCGTTGTTGGTTGACTATCTTTGCCAGTTAACTGAAAGTTTGCGTTTTATCCACCAACATGTCCAGGAAACCCTGCCAGTTACAACAGAGGGGTCCGGACACGACATTCAGCCTGGGGACTATATCCTTGTAAAAACATTTCAGTGGAAGAAGAGTCTGGAGCTGCGTTGGAAAGGAACAGAGCAGGTCCTCCTAGCTACACGTACAGCAGTCAAGGTCGCTGGCCGTAAGAACTGGGTACATGCGACTCACTGTTGCAGAATGCCTCTACCTTTGCCCTATGATCAGTGGTGAAGGATGGAATAGTGGAATCCGAGTGCCAGACGGTGTCTCGGTTTGTCTGCTTCAGCGACGCTAGGCTGACCTGGACACGAACAAATGAGGAAAATGATGAAGTGCTAAATGCAACAGTTCCTCCGGAAATACGAGCTATCCAGGAGGCTCTTTTTATTGATCCTTCTTTGCCTGGTGTCACTAGGTACAATTTGTGCCCTTGGCTGGGAGAGAGTGCACCAAAAGAGAAGAAAGATTAGTTAGGGATAGACTGTGTAAGTCAGGCTGTACTTTGCTATAGTACCTAGTTAGTTTAGGGTGATGAGAGATTTGTTCACTGTTTGAACATTGGACAGGATAAATAAAATGTATCCCTTTGGGGGTATATTATCCTGGTTGACGTGGGAACATGAGCTTAGGACAGAGCAAGCTCCATGGCCTGTGCTCAAGTGCGCCAACGTTTTTGATGAACAATAGGAGCCTGTACCAGTGAGGCTCTGACGGACACTGGGAGCATATATTTCTCTTATTTGCAATTCATCCCCATTTCATCCTTTGCCATGCATCCCTTTGGCAGAATGGTTGCTGAGGAAGAGCAATCTGTGATTCTCCCTGTTCACACATACATATTTTGGTCTCCGAAGAAAAAAGTTATATGTGCTGTTTTTGTGGTTTTGTTGCTATTAATCTTGGGTGAGGTGTCATGGGTTTTGTAACATGATCAGACTGTATCATCATACATTAATGAGAAGGCTTTCTCTCAAGTTTGAGAAAAAGGCCAGCCTCAAGTAATATCTTTTTAGATACACACAATAAGTTTTTCGGAGAAGGGACTGCTTGTTACCCCACTGATTCTGTCACCAGTTTATGGACTGCACACCCATTGACTTTAGTGAATTATACATATATACTGAACCCCCTGATTTTGTAGAGATAAAAGGAGTATTTTGATCTGGTTATTCCGGACCATGCCTGTATCATCAAAACCCCCTGGGAGAGGGCTATCCTGGCTGTGATAATAATACCTATTGTGATAATTTCTATATGGAAGAACAGAACAGAACATTGATGGATTGGCATTACAAAGAATTGACCATCCCCCGGCAGGCAGGTTATTATCCTGCTTGTTGTCCTATTATCATTAGTACTGACACGTCATTGTACATAAATTGTTCTGGATTAGTGATGCATAACGAGACGATCTCTTTGGTAAGGGCGGATGATGAAAGCACTGTTGGAATGAATACTCAATATTCTGCTGTAGATCACGATAGACTGATTTATGCACACCCAGGTTTTTTCTTTTTGTCTAATGGAATTTATTCTAATATGCAGAATGGTACAAATGATGTGGCACTTGGGATGGTGCTACCTTTGGCTGGGCCTTGCAAACATGCCAAGCCTAAAGTCAAGTGGGTTAAAAGGACACTAACAGGAATTTTGTGAAGGAGTGACAGATCTTGAAGTCAATAACTATAGTAATGGTATCACTTTCGGAAACATTCTCTCCTGCATAATTACATTTGATGGTACTGCTATGGCCATGGGAGAGAGAGCTAGAGAATACTTCGGATGTAAGCTGCAGATATTGTCTAACTCTACAGTAGCAGCTTTATGTGACATCACCACCTAATTTGAAAGTATGCAAATATATTCTGAGCAGACAAGATATGCAGTTTATTTTATCCTAGGTAAGAATGGTGGTGGGTGCACAGTAGTAGGAGATCAGTGTGTAGTCGGGATCACCAATATTGCAAAGAAAATTATCCAACATGTTTCTAGACATTCTAGAAAATGTTAAAGGTATGGAAAGTGGGAATTGGAGTCGGTCACTTTTTGGCAGTTGTGGCTGGATCCTTGAAAAGGTGATTATTTTTGTTGTAATTTTGGTCTCTTGTTGTGTCCTTCTTCAGTGTCTTCCCTTCTATTACTCTGTACCACCTTTCTCACTATATCGATTCATGACACAAATGCCACAATTATGTTGCAGAAGGAGGTAGACGATCTGATGCAAATAGATGAGGGCATCTTCGAGACAGCTTCTTTCCTTTCAGCCTCCCTTCCTGATTTTGAGAATATGGAATGTGTATAAAATCTGATTGTATATATGTTTGTTCTTTCCTTTTGATACAAAGCGGTTAGCTCATGCTAAAAGGAGGGTCTGTTAGAATAGAAATGATTTTGTTCTTGTATTGCTCTATGTAATTTAGCATTTGTTGCACCATTTTGTATTTGGGTGCCATTTTGAATCATGATTGAAACTAGTCCTTTACTATTTCCGAGAAACAGCCTTTTCTAGGTTATGTTACTTCAAAGCTGAGTTTTGCTACACTAATGAATGCACTGTTCTTATTAGCGCATACCTTTCCCTTTAGATAGAGGCCTTCTTCCCACTTGTCTAGTGGAGGGCACGGGCAGAATGGCCTTGTCTGATAGATAGTGTGTACCCAGCTTCAGAATTGAAACTTACTCCCTGTATTTCTCTGTTCAGCTGCATCCGCTCTGAAAATTCCATTGTGGGTGTGCCTTCATTGGTCCTGAAATGTACATAATTTGTCTTTATGCTTGCTGAAGTCAGTCTGCAGCACTCCTAGTGAATGGGCAGACTGGGCTCCACTCTGAGTGTACCCGAATAAACAGTTATTGGTTTGTATTCTCTACTGTCTGATCAACTCTTCATTTGGTATGGAAGGCTGAGAGGTGGTTGTGGATGACCCGGGTGACCCTAATCGTGACACTTTCTTCATTGGGCTAGCTTTGATGGACTAATAGCTCTATATTGTTGGATCCAATTATTGGCAGTTTTTACTCCCAAGTAATCGGTATATATATATATATATATATATATATATATATATATATATATATATATATATATATATATATGCACTAAAAAACCAAAGGTTACATGGACGTTATAGTTACTTCAGATTTTACTCACACAAAACCATAGAATTTCAGCAGTTATAATTATAGTTATCTCAAGTAACTATAACTCGTACCCTAAGGTAGCTATAACTCACGCCCCCACCAGGCAGTTTTCTCATCAATAATTTCACTGCAAATGTTGCAGTGATATTATCAATGATGTCATAGAAGATGTAATGAGTAATGTAATATGTGAGGTAATAAGCAGTGTATCTTGGGCGCAAGTTATAGTTACCTTAGGGGACGAGTTATAATTACTTGAGATAACTATTACTGCTGAATTTCTATAGTTTTGTGTGTGTAAAATCTGAAACTAACTATGACGTCCCTGTAACATTTTTTTTTACTTAATTTCTACATTTTTTTAATGCTATTTTCTAACTATAATAGTCCCTGTAATCTGGGTGTCTGTCTGGGTGTGTGAATGGTTGTGTGGGTGTTTAAGTGGCTGTGTGAGTGTGTGGTGGGTGTCTCAGTGCATGTGTGACTGGCTGTGTTGGCCTATGAGTGGGTGTGAGAGTGGCTGTGTGGGTTTGTGAGTGGGTGAGTGTGGCTATATTGGTGAGTGAGTGGGTTTGTGAGTGCCTCTGTGGGTCTGTCAGTGGGTGTGTGAGTGGTTCTCTGGGTCTCTGAGTGGGTATATGAGGGGGCTCTATGAGTGTGTAAGTGGGTGTGTGAGTGGGTTTCTGGTTCTCTGAGTGAGTGTGTGAGTGGCTGTATGGGTGTGCGAGTGGTTTTCTGGGTCTTTGAGTGGATGTGCGAGTGTCTGTAAAGTGTGTGAGTGTGTAAGTGGGCATGTGAATGTGTGAGTGGGTGTGTGAGTGCATGTGTGACTGGCTCTGTGTATCTGTGAGTGGTTGTGTGGGTCTCCGAGTCAGGGGCGGCTGAGCGTCACCCTACTAAGCAAGTCAAAAAGGAAAAAATAAAATGATAATAACTAATTGCAATTATCATTTTATTTTTCTGTTGTTGCTCAGCTGGGTAGGGGCGGGCGATGCAGGGATGGGGTCTCACAGAAGAGCTAGAGGAGTGGTTCACACTCTCTTAAGTGTGTATGATGGTTTGACCAACCGTCTTGGCCTGGTCAAACCGCCATGCACACTTTGTATGTTCTCCCCCCAGGCTGCATTACAGCCTGGGTGGAGAAACATGCCCAGGCTCCCTGTCCCCGAACCATGGCGCTCAGACCAATCACAACACTGCATTTCAGGTCTGTGATTGGCTTAGGGGAGCCTGGAAGCCTGGGTGCTTCCTGTTCTTGCTTCCATGCCCTGGAGTCCAGGAAGCAGGCGAAGAGAACTGAAATGTGATGGCTGCACACAGGTAAGTGATTGTTTAATTTTTTATCCATTCCCTCCCACTTCACCCAGTGACCAGCCCCCCACCATCAATAAATAGCAGGTGTCACTGCTCTGAACGGGTGTGTGAGTGGCTGTAGAGGTGTGTGAGTGGGTGTATGAGTGGTTGCGTGGGTGTGTACATGGGTATGTGAGTGGGTGTGTGAGTGCCTCTGCGGGTCTGTGAATGGGTGTGTGAGAGATTCTCTGGGTCTATAAGTGGGTGTGTGAGTAGCTGTATGGGTTTGTGAGTGAGTGTGTGAGTAGTCTTCTGGGTCTCTGAGTGGGTGTGTGAGTGACTGTAAGTACGTTGGAGTGGGTGTGTGAGTGGTTGTGTGGGTGTGTAAGTGGGTGCATCAATGAGTGTGAGTGGGTGTATTTTTTTTTTTTTAATTTGGTTCTGGATCCCCGGATCTACAATGGATTCACACAGGAGGCCGCGCTGAGTGATGTGGTGGATCCGTGGATCCTCGAGTGCCCCCCTAAAATCATTATTGGACAACTTCTTGCCCATGAGGGGTCCCTCACAGAAACCTCCATCAGTCCTGTGGGGTCAGAATACCTCTATCCTGACCCCCTTATGTCCTATTTACACTATATTTCACCCCAGGACCTGTGTCCTGATTGACAAAATGGTGGGCACAACTTTTCTCTCAGGCTGCGACCATGCAATCACAGCATTTCTGTTGGTGCGTGGGTCCACAGCAGTTGTTATGCTTTTATAGGTATTCATAAATCTTTTTTCTTTAATAACTCCAAAACTATTGGACAGATTTACAAAACATTACAAAAAGCACTCATTCTGGACATAGAGATAGCTTTCTGCAACATCTGGTGTAATTCTGCTCAGCAGTTGGGCTGTAGTCGTGTCTAAAATCCCTAAGGGAAAATGCATGGGGAAAATACATTTTGGGACCCCCTTCACACTTATTAAAATGCTAGAATCAGAATGTAATGATAGTATAGTCTAGTTTAAAAAGTCTGTTTTCATGGTTACTTCGGTTACCTCTGCGTTATAGCGACATATTCCAATCGCGAATAGCACTTTAATCGAAACACTATTTTTTTCTTTTTCTAGGGCAACTAGTCCATTTGTCTCCTGCCAGTCTTCTCCTCCCTATTAACTAGTTGGCACCCAACGGTCAGTGCCCAACACTAGCCACTGGTGGCTATTACCCTGTAGCAACCATCATTAACCAGTGTGAAAATGGAGTGTTTTTGGACAGCCATTACTGGGCTTCCTTTAAGCAAAAGGGAATAATCTGGATGGAGGCAGTGAGGTAATACCTTTCATCACCGCATTGGAAAACAAAATAAAGTCAATCAGATCCAGTATAAACAAAATTCAAATATCCCTTATTTTTTACTCCATATTTCTGAGGCTAGAGTTAATTACACAGAGAATGGACCTTAGATAAATCAGAATATTGGAAATATGTAGTACATTTCAAAAGTTAACCTGAATGGGAGTTAGCGCGTTTCTTTGTGAAAGTATATTTGGTGCACGAAGAGTCGCAAGAAATATGTGATTTTTGTGACCGTGGGGTTTACTGCATAAATATTTATGTGCAGCCCTTCCAACAGATCCCACCATCTGCAGCATAATTTGCAAATGTTAACAAAAAAATGTTTCTTGCTCCAATAGACCAAAATTTACAAATGGTGCAGCAGTTTGTGACATCCTTTACAAAGGTTAACAGGTCACCTTTCAGCTGCTTGTTGCAGTATTCAGGTGCTAATTTGGTACTAAAGAGGTGAAACATTTTCCCAGATATTCTTAACGTGTGTTAAAATAATAACATAGGAAACAATACTGCAACAGAATGTTAAGAAGTCCTGCACACAGGCGTCCCAGGCTTGTGAATCTCACTCCTCATTAAAGCTTGACAAGGGTCAATTTCGGCTATTGGAGTTGGCAGGAAAGGAGTCAGATGGAAAGTAGTTAATGCCAATAAACTGAGAGGTTTGGTGGATGTTCACAAACTCTGGAGGCAAGCTATACAATGATATTCCATGCCTGTGTGTAGTTCACCACAGTGCAATTTTACAAAGTTGTGACATACAGTCATTGCTGAACTTGAGTGGCTGACGGTGGGCTGCACCAGTACACATTTTTGGTGGGGACCAGAACTTATGTTTCCTCATCAGACATTTACCAGGAGCAAGAGAGGGAGAGAGCACACAAAGAGGAAATGAGGAAGAGAAAGATGGTAAACCTGTCACAAAGGGAGAAAGCAGGACCCTGCAAGAGTGAGATAAATGGACAGGGAGAGTCCAGTAGTGCATTAAAGAGGCATGAGGTGGACTCAAGACAGGGAAGTCTTGTTATTCGGTGCACTGACATTTAACAGTGCCAGCAGTGAGCTTCTGAGCTGACCTTTGGGCACTTGCACTCATGCCTTTACATACTGAGCACTGCTTACAGTTACGCAGTTATAAAACCATTTTCGCCTGTCTTTGGTTGTTTACTTGACAGACTTAAATGGAGCCATTTTCAGCTGTACTTTTATGGCTACAGCCGTAAATGGCTTTGTGGCATGGTTTAGCACCCATACTTTATTAGTGTTCCTGAAGTTGTTGGAAGAATGAGGCCCAATGACTGTACCACAAGGCAGTGGCGTAGCAAAAGCCCCTGTGGTGCGGAGGGGGCAAGCTCTGTGCCCCTGTCCCTGGCTTGAGAGCTCCAATTTGGATCCGAAGCATCAGGGGCCCCCTCAAGTTTGTTACCCCTTCTTCTAGCAGGTTTACTTGTTCACAGAAGCTTTCCCAAAAGCTGTAGGGCATACTTATGAAAATGTCATGCAGTGCAGCACAGCAAGTCACCTTGATAAGCTGCATGACAGGGAAAGGGCAGGAATGCACCGTATTTAAAAGCAAATTGTGCATTCCTGCCTTTGTCCCAGCACTGGCACCGGTTTGGCAGCCTAGCGCCAATGCAAGCACACTTGCACCCTGGTGCAAGGGTGCCTGTGTTGCATACAGGATTGGTTTTGTGCAGGAAGGGGCATCTTCCTGCACAAAAACAATCCTGAGAGGCATATCTTTTTTTATCTATGTGTGCTGCAGAATGCAGCACTGAATGCAGCACCCTCTGATTAGGGTCACCCGGGTCACTCGTCACCACCTCTCAGCCTTCCATACAAATGAAGAGATAATTCTGTCCTAGTGTGAGCCGTAGCTCTGGTGGATAACAGGGCTAATGGTAAAGCATCTGGCCGTTTCAACCCTGTGCTTTCCTGAATTTTTGCCATTTTCAGTTTGAGAGTACCATTGTACTTCTCAACCAAACCTGCTGACTGCAGGTGGTGTGCAGCATGGAACTTCTGCCTGATGTGTAGGCCATCATACACCAGCTGGATGACTTGTGAATTGAAGTGACTGCCGTTGTAACTCCAGATCAAAAGGGGCACTCTGAAGCGGGGGAAAACTCCTTTAGGAGGGCGATCGCCGTCGCTAAGGCTGTGTTCTTCTTAGTGGGGTATGCCTCAACCCATTTACTGAATGTGCAAAGAACCACTAACATATTTCAAATTGTTGACCTGTTCCATCTCAATGTAGTCCATCTGAAGGACTTCAAAAGGGAAGGAAGGGGTGAAAAATTACCAGGGGGTGTAGGAGTGCCTTTTCCAGGATTATACATCATGCATACCATGCAACATTTCACCAAGTGAGCAGCGGTCTTGGGGATGTTGTCATTCTGCCACACAGGGTCTAGTAGTTTGCAAATGCCCTTGGCACTAATGTGCGCTGGCCCGTGCACCATAGTGACTACATGGAGGACATAGGCGACCAGCAGCATCCACCTTTGCTTTCCCGACCCAATTGTTGCCTCACTCTGTATCTCTTTTACACTGTCCAGTGTATCCTCAAACATAGTAACTTTGGATACCCATCTAGCAGGACCTGCCACAAACATCTTTTTTATCTTTGTTCGAGCCATCTCCTTAGCTGTTTGATCTGCAAATTCATTTCCCCTTCCCACATCATCAATAATTGCCTTCTGGGCGCTGCACTTCACTATTGTTAACTTCTTGGGGAGTGTCAGAGCTGAGAAAATCCTACGTATCAATCTTTAACCCATCTGAAGTCAAGAATCCTCTCTCTGCCCAGAGCCGCCCAAAATTGTGGGCAACTTCAAAGGCATAGAGGCTGTCAGTATAAATATTGACGGTCAGTCCCTCACTTAGCTCACAAGCTCGAAGAAGGGCAACTAACTCTGCAGGTTGGGCTGATTGATAGGGAACTTGTGATGTCTTGACTACTGTGTATAAGGTAGTGATTTCATATGCCACAGGTGTTGTGCCATCCGGTAATTTGAAACAAGAGCCATTGACATACAGCTCCCCTTGGGGTCCAGATAGGGGAACATCAGTCAGGTCTACCCATCCCTTCATCTCTTCCTCAGTCCGGAAAATGCAATCATGTATGTCTATTTCCTCACTTTCAGAAGGGAGGGGTAGTAACGTGGCTGGGTTCAGGGTGGCACATCTATTGATCGTGATGTGTGGTGCAAAGAGGGTCAGCTCATAACCAGTCTGACGTGCACTGGTGTGGTGCTGTGTCTTCGTCTTGTTCAAAAGTGTATCCACAGCATGAGGTACCATGACTGTGAGATCGGTATCAAGGACGAGCCCTGCTGATTGTTGGATAGAGAGAGCCACGGCTGCGACCACTCTTAGACAGCTCGGGAGGGCTCTTGCGACGTTGTCAAGCAAAGCAGAAAAATAAGTACAAGGCCTCTACTTACCTCCAAAGGCTTGTTTAGGGGTGTAGAGGTGTGACGCAGCGGCCAGGGCTCAGGGTTCGATCCCTGGTGCCTGCAGCAGATCAGCCCAGCACCATGTGACTCTGGGCAATAGCTCGCCTTATCTTCCCAATGGCCCCCAGCACCTTGACACCTTCGGGTAATTGTTTGCGCTATACAAATACTGGACGATTAAGACTGAAAGCGCGCAACCAGCCGTCTTGTGTAAATACAGCACAAAAGGCTTAGTGTAGTCTGGCATACCAAGCACAGGCGCAGAGCAAAGCGCAACTTTTAATTGCTGAAAAGCTTATTGAAATTCAGGCATCAAGGGCAAGGGTTCATGCACATCTTTAGTGGTTAGCTGCAGCAGTGTCTTTGTTAGTAAGGAAAGGTTAGGTATCTAATGCCGATAATATGAAGTAATGCCAATGAAAGCTCGTAGATCCCTTTGAGTCTTAGGGATGGGCATTTTAACAATAGCACTAATGTGTTACGGTGTTAGTCTCCTTTCCTCCTTCGACAGTAGGTGACCTAAGTAGGTGACCGCCTGTCGACAATATTGTAATTTTGAAAGGGAAACTTTATGTCCGTGATGTGCCAAATGTAGCAATAATATAACCGTTGCATCTTTACAACCTTCTTCAGTGTCAGAAGCAATCAAGAGATCGTTCACGTATTGCAGTAAAACATTTCCTGGGGAAAGTGAGAGCTTTTAAAGCTTGACTATATAAGCTAGGACTTTCAGTATAGCCTTGAGGAGCCTGACAGAATCTAAAGCTTCTGCCGGCTAGGGCAAATCCAAATAGATTGTCTATCTGGATGGATCGGAATGCTAAAGAATGCATTTTTCAAATCGATAACAGAAAAGAATTTGGCAAAGGAAGGCATCCTTGTCAGAAGGGCAGTGATGTCGGGGACCACTGAGAACTGAGGGACCACAATCTTATTAACCTCATGCAAATCAATCATAAAATGATAGACATCAGGGTGGTCATCAGAGGAACCTGAGGGTGCCCTCTTAAGAATGGGAAGGATAGGGCTATTATACACGTTCGCAGTCGTCTCTTTAACAACCTCTGACTTAATCAAGTCCTGTATAATCTACAATAGGGCTCGCTCACCTGCTTGCGGTATTTTGTGGTGAGGAATATGAGGCAAAACAGCATTGTCTAAGACCTTAATAGAAACTGGAGGTATCTGAAACACCCCTACATCCGTATCACTTATAACCCACAATGTGGGAGGCACAGTTTTAAATTCAGCAGGGAGGAGCTCATCCTTGGACAAACACTGCTTGGTACTAACCACATTAGGACCCATTATCATGTAGATACTTGCCGGGGAACAATAAATTGTAGAATGCAACTTCTTTAATAAATCCAATCCCATCAACTTCTCTCCGCAATTGGACGTCAGCAAAAATGGCAAATCAACAGTAAAAGGACCAACGGTCAGGGCAAGGGTTTTTTGGATATGGAGCTCAAAACCCGCACACCAGAAAAGCCTACCAAAACATTATTATGGCCAGACAGGGCTCTGAATGAGAAACAGATCTGTTCATTGCACCTGTATCCAGCAAGAATTCCTTAGCTGAGCCCTGCAAATCAGCAATAACATAAGGTCTGCACTGGTCTACAGGTATCTAAACTGGTTTCTCGCCCGGTCCCTGGCTGTCCTAACTGTGGGATAACCCTGTCACTTTGTCCAATCATAGTCATCATGATAATACTGACTCCCTTGACGGTCATCAAAATGGTTCTGATCAGATCGACCCTGTGGTGCCTCATCGTCCTGAACCCCGTCATGACCACCTACTCCACGACCCCGTCCACGAGAACCCCGGTCTCTAGGGGCCGCAACTTTCTGCAACAATGCCGGGCACTCACTGCACCAGTGTCCCTCCTCCTTACAATATGCACACTGATTCGGCCCCACAGGTGCAGCATTTCTGCTTGTGCCAGGAGCTGTTGGGCCAGACCAGCGCGGCGTCCTCTTCCTTTCCCCCTCAATACCTGCTTTATCAACACCTTCATCTTTAACTCCTTGTTTTTCTTCTCCACCTTCTTCTTCTCTTCTTTCTCTCTATGTTCATAATACTGTGCCATACTCAATATCACTGAGGGGGAGGAGGTAGTCCAAGTGCTCTCTGAAGCCTGTAACCGAGTCGCAATCTCTGGAAGCAGGTTCGTAACAAATCTGTTAACAAACAATCCGACACCTCCTTCCATTGAAAAATCCTGTCCATTGAAATCTAAGAACATACTTTCAAACGGAGTAAAAAAATCAGACACAGTTTCATCTTTCTTCTGACGACATGCAGTTAACTTATCCCAATCTACTCTTCTAGGTGGAATAAGAGAGTGCATATAGGTAATATTTCAACCTGGCAAAGCTAGTATCTCAGTCTTAGGCTTCTCACCAGGCTTCCTCTCCTTATCCTATGCTCTGATCTCGTCCCAAGTGCCACCCAACTCCACAAAGTTGTCCTGTGCATGCACCTGCTGCCAAATATTAACTGGTACCAACAAACCAAAAAACATCTCAATGTCTGCCAACGTCATCACTGTTGATGATGTGGCCTCTGTCAATTCTTCATAATATGCAGTAGGATGTTTTCTAGGATCGGGTAACTGACTCTTGAGGGATAGAACGCCGCTTCTCTTCCATGGGGTATAAATCCATTGCTCCGGGAAATGGCCTTCCACTCACTGCCATACAACAACATCTTGCGCATTTCTTACCTCCTGTATTTCGGGGTGATACAAAGGTTAGCCTTCCCTCATCGGAAACTGAAGTATCGCCTTTGGACTTTTTCTGAATCAACCTACCTCGAGAACCGAGTAACACTGCAACATTACCAAAAACCTGATCAGGTACCATGTCAGCTGCACATACATGGTCCCTAATATCATAAATGACCCGAGGAGCCACTCCACCAAAACACTGCTCCCATAACCCAATCAGGGTAGCCGACGTGTTTGAGGGCATGTTGCTGCACGAACGGCTCATAGTCTTTTAACACACTCCACACATCCTCTATGCTATAAATGGGGTTACGAGCCCCCTGGGCAGATTGATTAGCTACAATTTTCTTCTCCTCCTCTCCCACATCCGATCATATCAATACCCTTCCCAATTGTTCCTTAGCAGCTGCCAAGTCTCTACTTCCAAATCCAAGCATTGGCGTTCCAATACTCAAGGATGTTGGGGTATAGGAGAGTAGCAACAGAAGCATCTGGTACTAAAGTTATCAGAGGATGTGAAGCAGATGCGAGAGCTAGAGAAAGAGATGCTGAAGCAACAGGCATAGCAGGAAGACTGGCAGTCATAGTAGCCACAGGGAGAGAAGCTGAAAGAGAGATTAGAGAGGCAATGACCGAAGCAGCCAGGTCGCTAGCAGAAGAAGCAGGAGCCGCAGAGATAGGAGGAGCAGATGGCTGGGGCTGTGGGATAGAAGGATATATTTTCTGCAGGGCATGTGGAGGTGGATGCCGAGTTTCCAATAGTTCCTCCATGAACGGGCCATCTTCCTCCCTAGAAACATAAGACTTATTGTATTGTAATTGAAACTTCCTATCAGCACACTCTATCCCTTTCTCTATTTTCGGTCTATCATACGCTACAGCTTTATGAGTTACTGTCTGCATCCTCCCTTTCCAAGCCTCTTTCTCTGCCTTCATCCACCTCCTTTTAGCCTCTTTTTGCCAGGTTTGGAGTGAATCAAACATTGACTGCCTGCCTCTTTTTGCAAATAACATATCCTGCAAGAAATTAAATTTTTGTTCATCAAAGGTGCCGGTCAACTGCCACTGCAACTCAGCATTGTCCCTCATATATTTGTTTCATAATGTACTAAACATAATAGGGCCAATGCCATGCTTTACATACATTTAAAAATTAGGCGTGCCTTCCGTAGGCGCAGGCTGACTCTCTTCCAATCGAGCATCAGTAAAACAACAACGACATCCCACACAACACAACTTGCTCAGACAAGGAATTCTCTCCCACAGATGCATGTTCACTATGTATACCAAACAAATATTTGCAAATACCTTAACCAAATTTGGGCCACAGACCTAGTTACATACAATTCTCAAATGGTACCATGTTCAAAAAGAGCCCAAACAAAATCAAGCGCTTGTCCAAAAACAATCCGCAAACCGTATCCAATTCAAATCAATGTGGATCCACATTCAAAAAGAACAAAAGCAAACTCAACTGGTGCATAAAGGTCAAATGAATTTATTCTCCACTGCCGACTCTTTGGACCAAACGGTCAGATCCAAGGGTTTCGCCTTTCAGGACCCCAGCCGGGATGAACACTGGGCGAGGCACCACCTGGTCAGACAGGTGGGGCAGCTGCAAATGCTAGGCTCTATGGTGCAAAGATCCCCGATCCGCCCATCCGACCCGACCCGACGTGGCCCCATCCTCCACACCGGTCTGCGGGCAAAGATGGGTCACTCGCCCAATGGAAACCCTGTTCGGGCGCCAACTGAAGGAAGTGACCTGATTAGGGTCACCCGGGTCACTTGCGACCACCTCTCAGCCTTCCATACAAATGAAGAGTCGATCAGACAGTAGAGAACACAAACCAAGTCATTTATTAGTATTGTGCTCGAGCTGAGTCCAGTCTGATAGCCTCCTAAGATGCTACCGAGGGTACTAAGCCTCACCAACATTACGTTAGATGTTATACATTTCCATTGCCCAGCAGGACCTGCCCAAAGCTGGAAATTTCCTGTTGGAGCAGGTTAATAATAGTAGACACAGAAAATGAGCCACACTCCTGGGATCGGGTACATGTTATCGCAGCCTCAAGGTTACTCTGCCCGTGCCCGCTTCTTTTAGCATGAGAACAGGCACATCTAACAAGGAAGGTATGCGAAGGCACATTCATGTATTCATTAGGACAACAAAGCTGAGCATTGGAGAAATACAAAAAAATTATCCAAGCTACTTTCTGCTGGGACAGGCAAAATGAGACAGAAGTTAGTTTTGATCATCATTCAAAATGGTGGCTAAATGCAAAATGATGCCCCAAATTCTAACTTAAGCATACTGCTAATAGGTGGAGTAAACTGGAAGTATGTGTCTAATCCAAAAGCACACATAGAAAGAGGAAATAATGAGGAGAAATGAAGATATTTCTTGTCATTACGCCTCTCCTGACAAGGTGTATCTTTTTGAGGCATTATCTGGTCTACCACTTTGGTAAATCTGGGAATGCGTTACAAACCATGGGAGTTGCGTAGAATATCCACACAGCGCCCACGGAATGCCTTTCTAGGGTAGAGTAATGCAACACAGCAATTTGCGTTGTGTTACTCATGATTTAAGAAGCCACTCAGGCCCACGCAAAGTGGCCATGAGTGGCCTCATAAATCTCATTTTGTACTTGCGTCACTCTTGCACCACGGTGCGTGGTGCAAGAGTGACGCAACTCCTCTCGTAAATATGCCTCTCAGTGTTTTTTGGCCACAAATTTGGTAAACTGTTGGAACTTACATTTGTCACTGAATTCCACACTGCATAGCATTTATAAAAACACTGTAACAAATATATTTCTGTTACAGTCTGTCTTTATCATCTTCTAGGAGACGTGAACAGCTTTTCATTTCTTTTCTTATTCTGGTTACATTTGTCACCATGTGTCTATCTTATTAGTCTCATGCAACTGTTGTCTGTCTCAGGACTGTAGCCTGCCATCTCAGACCTCTTGTTATAGAGTGGGAAGAATATAAACCTCATGTACAAAGCCTGTTTTTTGTAAAATCACAGGGTTTGTGACTGCAAAATGGCGTGTTTCTATTTCCTAATTGAAAATGGAAAAAGTAAGGGCCAGATGTACCTAGACTTCCGTTTGTGATTTCCTAATTGCAATTTTTTGTGATTTGCTATTAGGAAACCGCAAATAGCTATGTACAATAGTATGTTTCACCCAAGTGGGTCGCAAGGGATCTGCTTCTTTAATATTCACGAGGAAGGTTGTGAATTGCAACCCAATGGGATTGGCTGGCACTCATAGGGATGGTGGACTCATGGGGTCAGCAGACCACCATGTCTGTGACTGCTTTTTAGGTTTCACCTGCACAGCACTTGCGCTATGCTTGTGAAATCTCTTGTATTTAATATATCTAAAAAGGGGCTGTTATCAGTTCCCATGCTGAATTACTGTGTTTATTCGCTTTTGTGTGGAACCTTTTTTTTGTTAATTCCCCCTCTCTGCACACATTTACAACACTTCTACTAAAGCTGTTCACACTGTTTTAGCCCCATTCACTGTCAAAATAAGATCTCTTCCCACAATAAAGGCAGACAGCGTCTAACAGTATGCTGGAATGCTTGCTTTCTATTACTTTGTTGTTTAAAGCAGATACTTTAGCCTTAGCATGTTTGGGGTATTTCCTAGTCATGCTCAGTACCTTTCTTTGCACTTTGTAGGCATTATCGGATTGATTTTTCAACGTAATCTATTAGTCATTATGATCAAATTCTAAATGTGTAATAAATATTTCCCATTACAAATAAAGTTAATATACAAGACCTATGCTAGATTTAACTACTAAACAGCCAACCACAAGTGCAGTTACCTGACATAAAAAAGGGTCATGGTTTGAACGGTGCAGCAGGTGGAGTGTCACCTGCCCCAAAAGTTGCCAGAACTCTTCTAAACACATAATATTGCTATATTTGACTACTAAACTGGCAGTCGCATTCAAAGTCACCTAGCAGTTAAAAGGACTTGATTTGAATGGTGCTGCAGGTGCAGTGGCACTGGGGCGAAAAGCTCTAGGAACCACATTAACCCAGATTATTGCTCAAATTTAAAACTAAACAGGCAGTCACAGGTGCAGTTACCTTGAGGTCAACAGGGTCATGATTTCAATGATGTAGCATGTGCAGTGACAGGGCCAAAAGCTCTAGGCATCCCACAAAACACCTACAATTGCTATATTTCACTGCTAAACAGGGATTCACAAGTGCAGTTACCTTGCAGACAACAGGGTCATGATTTGAATGGTGCAGCAAGTACAGTGGCACTGGGCCCAAACATTGTCAGAACTCCTCTAAACACCTTATATTGCTATATTTTACTACTATACAGGCAGTCACAATTGCAGTCACCTTGCAGTTTAAAGGGGCTTGATTTAAATGGTGTAGTGGGTGCAGTGGCATCGGGCCAGAAGTTTTCATAACTCCACTAAACACAAAATATTGCTATATTTTACAACTAAACAAACAGTCACAAGTGCAGTTATCTAGCAAGCGCTAGGGTCAGGATTTAAATAGTGCAGAAGGTGCAGTGGCACCGGGACCAAAAGCTCCAGGCACTCCACTAAACCCCAATTATTGCTGTATTTTACAACTAAACAGACAGCCACAAGTGCAGTTATCTCCCGGGCACTAGGGTCATGATTTGAATGGTACAGCAGGTGCGTGGCATCGGGCCAAAAGGTTGTGAGAACTCTACTAAACACCTAATATTGCAATATTTTACTACTGAACATGCAGTCACAATTGCAGTTACCTTGCAGTTGAAAGAGGCTTGATTTAAATGGTGCAGCATGTGCAGTGGCACCGGGGCCAAAAGTTGTCATAACTCCACTAAACACCAAATATTCAAGTGCAGTTATATTGAAGGCAACAGGGTCATTATTTGAATGCTGCAACAGGTGCAGTGGCACCAGTCCCAAAAGTTGTCAGAACTCCTCTAAACACCTGATATTGATATATTTTTCCAACTAAACAGGAATTCATAAGTGCAGTTATCTAGCTAGCACTAGGGTCATGATTTCTAGTGTGCAGCAGTTGTAGTGGCACTGGGAACAAAAGCTCCAGGCACCCCACTAAACACCTAATATTGCTGTAGTTTACTGCTAAATAGGCAGTCACAACTGCAGTTACCTTGCAGACAACGGGTCATGATTTGAATGGTGCAGCAGGTGCAGTGCCACCGGGCCCACACGTTGTCAGAACTCCTCTAAACTCCTAATTTTGCTATATTTTACTACTGTACAGACTGACATAATTGAAGTCATCTTTCAGTTAAAAGGGGCTTGATTTGAATGATGCAGCAGGTGCAGTGGCGCTGGGGCCAAAAGCTCTAGGGACCCAACTAAACGCGGAATATTGCTAAATTTTACTACTAAATAGGTAGTCACAAGAGGAGTTATCTAGCAGGCACTAGGGCCATTATTTCAATGATGCTGCAGGTGCAGTGACACCGTGGCAAAAAGTTGTCAAAACTCCTCTAAACACCAAATATTGCTATATTTAACTAGTAAATAAGCAGTCACAAGTCCAGCTACCTTGAAGGCGCTAGGGTCATGACTTCACTTCTGCAGCAGGTGCAGTGACACCGGGCCCAACGCTCTAGGAACCCCTCTAAACACTAAATATTGCAATATTTTACTACTAAACAGGCCGTCACAAATACAGTTACCTTACAGGCAATAGGGTCATGATTTGAATGGTTCAGCAGTTGCAGTGGCACCCGGCCCAAAAGTCAGAACTCCTCTGAACACATAATATTGCTATTACATCAATTAATTCTATTATTTGCCTCTTTCATTTCATTTTTCAAAAATTTGCTATTAATTACCCGCACTATACCACTGGTGACAGCACAATATATTGCATTTTTTATATAAACAAGTTATAACACTTTAACAGACTTTCTGAAACATATATTGTACAGCTACTCAGCAAACTACAACATACAACAAAAAACAGCTTATTATTAAAAACATAGGCGAAACCTAATGCATTTACCAATGCTTGTTTAGTAAAGCATTTTTTTATTCTGAAATGCAGCTTGTTTTCCTTAAAGGAAAACGGTTTGCATTTAAAAAAGAAAAATGCAAAGTTTCTTTTTCATTTTTTAGGAGTAGGCTTTAGTCCCAATCTGCCTGCCTGCTCTTAATAACACAAACGGGAAGGGGTTGCTTGTGTACTCCCTGTTTGCGAATGGGTTGCCACCTCCTTCATGGAGTCGGTAAAGTATGAATGTTTTGCAGCCGCTTTCCAATCGCAAAACATTTATACATGCTCCTGTGACTCGCTTTTAGGAAGAGAGGCCCTGGCACGCCCCTTCCTAATAGCGACTCGCAAATCCAGTTTGCGATTCGGTCATAGTTTACTGAATCGCAAATAGGGCTTTGTACATTTGAAAATGCTTTTTTTCAGGTTGCAGACAGCCCGATTTGGGCTGTTTGAGAGCAGAAAAAAGCTTTGTACATCTGGCCCTAAGTGCACAGTTTGCAACCGCTTTTTGAGACCTGTCTCTTAGTCGATCATGCACTTTGGGGCATATTATCAACAACTAGCGATATTTATAGCTAAATAAGCTTAGCGACATTTTTTTAATCACCGCACATCGCCGTATTTTATCGCAGAGATAACATGCTATTAGCAACGTTTATCTCCAATGTGATAATCCGGCGATAGCGGCGAAATGCGTGAATATCGCTGGGAATCCAGCGATATTCAGGCATTAACGCCAATAGGTTCTTAACCTGAATATGCAATTCCCATTGGATATACAGGTTAAGAAATGGTCTGAGCAGGCGCCCACTTTGCATGTCATTAGCGATAAATATCGCTGACATGCAAAGTGGGTCCCAAACCGCTCGCTATCACCTAAAAGCTGTCGCTAACTGATGTTAGCGACGGCTTGCTAATAGGGCGAAGAAATTATCGCCGCTTTGCGCCCGAAAATGGCCGCAAAAGCGGCGATAATTTAATTTCGCCTGCCTTGGTAATATGCTCCTTTGTTCTGTTGTTGCTAGTAACCACGGAGGAAATTAAGAGAACACACTGCTCCAAGAAGCCTATTATCATTCATTGCATCCTGTGTAATAATATATGTGTATCGCATACAACATCACATATCTGGATACATCACTATCTCAACAATATCCAATGGGCATTTAATCAACCACATGTAATAGAATCCAATGCTCATTCACCATCTATTACTGCGAATGCTATTGGTGGTCTTAATATGGTTGCATCAGTAATGGCTATTGTCAGACATGGTTGAGACTTCTCCTACAAAGTTCAGCGAACAATGGACCCTGAGTGCAATTTGAATGTTTCAGTTTTGCTTTAGCTTTCAGGTAGAGCCTATTAATTGAACAATGGACAGTGGAAAAGCTCTACCTAGGCTGTCAATATGATGTACCTTCTGTGAAAAATAGTTTGTGGATCCACACAAAAACCTTGATTTTATACTATTGCATTTTGTGCAATAAAAACATCTAAGCAAACAGCTCAGCTGTGCATCACCGTGCCCATTTAGCTCCTCCAATACAATTTAAAAACACAACAAGGAACCAGGATTTTCTTTAGTGCTACATGTCAATGTCCAGGAGTCATGGAATGTTTTACTGATCCACCAGAGTCGAAAAGTCACCCTTGCCATGGTAAGCACCTCCAATAATTTCGACACCATTCATGGATTCTAAGGGCCTCATTTATGAGGCTGTGCGTCACTTTTATGCAGCGGTGCGTCACTTTTTGTGACACACCAGTGGCGTAAAAAATGCGCCTTGTTGCGCCATATTTACAAAGTGACGCCTCTAGGTAGAAGCGTCACTTTGTAAACCCCTGCGCCACATTATACCCGCGCCAGGTATAATGTATGCAAGGGGGGCGTATTGACGCAAGGAAGGGTCGTAGAAGTGACGCAGTGAAATCTATGAGATTTCACTGCGTCACTTTTCGGACGCCGGTGCGTCAAAATCTTGCGCCTGCCTCACAGCAGGCGAAAGACTGATGCAGGCCCTTTCACATGGGGCTTGCCCCATGTGAAAGGACGCATTGCTGGAGTTGCGTCACTTTTGTGACACACTCCAGCAATGCGTCACTTTTGCGCTTACAGATACGTCAGAAATACTGACGTATCTGTAACTCCTTGCGACATGATGTGTCATACATTAAATATGACGCATCAGGAATGTCGCAAAGAGTGCGCACTGAGAAGTGACGCATCGCTGCTTTCACGCAGCGATGCGTCATTCCTCATAAATGAGGCCCTAAGCTTTTTGAGACCACCGAAGTCACAAAATGAACTGTCTAAAGGCTGCCAAGGCTTTTTGGTAACTCACCCTCCTATAAACATGTCTCGATCCTGAATTAATTATACCATTAAAGATTAGTAGCATTATTTTACGATCTGGTGGTGGCATGGGAGTGGATTCCCAGTGTGCTGATAATTAAATCTACCACTGGGGGACCATGTTAATGAAATCTTGAGGGCAATAGAATTGAAATATCTGCCATTGAGAGAATGAAATGTTAGAGGCACTGGGACATAAACCTGCAGGGGCCAGCTGGAAGGAAAGTTCTGGACAGTAAATAAAACATTTGGGGCCGTCAATGAAAGTGAAATGGTGTGGGCCGTAAGAATGACATGGGGTAAATTACTCAGACTTAACTTGAGTCGGGCAATTTAGCACCATTGCTAGTTCAATTTGCCCCTCCTATTTCCCCAAATCGACCTTTGCTAAAGAAGCATTTGCACCAGTGGCAAAACAGGGATTTGCGCCCTTCAGGCAGGGCAAATATTATTTTCAAAGCAAATGGCACTGCACCGGCCTTGGTGCAAAATCATCTGACGCTGGAGTAAATAAAAAACTAAAAAACATTACATTCAGGTAATACAGGGAAAACTCAGTATTACGCGCTGTAAGGTTTAAACTACATCCCAATTGTGTAAAAGGCAATATTTATTGCAAAAATTATATGAAAACCAGAAAGAGGCTGGTGAAATGTCAGGCTGGGGAAAGGGCCAAAAATGCAGAATTCCATAGCTATTGTTTGTGGTACACCCAATAGCCATGATAACTTCCCAGGGGGCCTGGCGCTTATTCTTTTACACATATATGGGCCGATTATGATTGCGGTTTTTCCGCATCCTCCGGGCCGGCGGTGGCTTCCGCCGGCCCGGAGGATGCGAAAAAACAGCTGTGGAGCCTCCAAAGACCCACCGCCATATTAGGATGGCTGGTGGGTCTGGAATTCCGTCCGCAGCTTTTCCGCCGCGGTCGCCTTCCGACTGCGGCGGAAAAGCTCTAACATGGCTGGCGGTGTCTATCAGACACCACCAGCCATATTAGGATGGTGGGAAAGACATGCTTTTCCGCTGCGGCTTTTCCGCCGTGGAAAAGCATACGGACTTTCACTTCGGGGGCCCGTTGCGGCCCCCTGGGTGAAGAGGGGGTGCACATGGTACCCCCCTGCATTTGCGTGCACAAAGCAGCAGGCACTGCGCGGTGCCTGCCGCTTTGTGCATGCAAATGAGATGCATGCATTTTTAACATTGCGGCGGGTGCAGCTTGAAGCTCCACCCGCCGCAATGTTAAAGATAGAGGATGTGACCGCCACCCTGGCGGTCACATCCTAATCTGCTCGGAGGGAACGCCGCAGCCCCTGCGGACATTCCCTCCTACTCAGGGGTCTAATCGGCCCCTAAGTACTGCTGAAGTCTGTCCGCCATTGTTTGGGCCTGTTTTGTTTGTTTAGTCTAAATAGTCAGTGATGTCGTTTAGTGATCTGTCCACAGTTGGGGAAATCCTTTTGACCTAAAAAAACATTCGCAATGAGGAGCTTACATTAACTGTATTCGTTTCTTATTTTGATGAAGCAGTTGTGACTATGTTCAAGTTATGAAAGCTAGAGGTGAGAATAAAGCTTTCTGTCATTGGTTTAGTAAATTATGATGTTTACATTTAGTGTACCGCCCGAGTTTTAAAAGGCCTCTTGGTGGTGTTTGTAGATGAAAAGTCTGCTGATGGATTTGCCGAAACTGAAGAGCTATCCTGTAGGGGATTCGGAATTCTGACCCTCAGCCTTGCACTGTGTCTTTGTATTCTCTGACCCAGAGGGATTTGTCCACTCCCTATTGCACTATTTTGGTGTTTCTTGCTTCTAGTGCTTGAGGCCTTCAGGTGCCTAGAAGGCAGAGGACGCCATGCAGGCTCGGGCGCTTTAAGCGCAGAGATGTTAGCAAGGTACAAAAGCACTGCATGATAGGGGAAGAGGATTGAGATTTTGCACTAATAAGCAGAATTGTCCTTCACTGGAAGTCACTGAAGTCCTTCTTTAGAGTGGGACTGAGACAGACAATAGTCCCATGCTCCCCAAAAAAATGGACTCGTGTTAACCAAGAGAGATAGCTAAAAAAGTCAAGGAAATTCTGCAAATCGGGGCGCTACTGAACCATTAAAGAGACACTCTATATCTATAGGTTTTTTGCAAGAAATGGGAGACTGCATGCATTTGTGGTAGATGCAGGCAATATTTGTGGTGAGGTCAGGGAAATCAATTGTGAAAATCGGCCCACCAGACTATAAGACAGGCCCACCAGCATACAAACTACTGGCCCACACATTGACCTGTCATACCAGGCCGTTGGGCACTGCTAGGTTGTTCTGTAGACCAGTTGGACGCTGATCTCCTGCCCTCAAATCTATTAAATTCACAATTAGAGTCTTGTTAGAAGTTGCCCAGAATTGTGTCCCATGTGGGGGTAAATAGTCCTTGTAGCAACAAGTAGACCTGTTTTTCTGGATCTGATAATGCCACATTCAGTACCAATAGACCTAGCTTTACCAGGGGCAGATCCACGCTTAGTGACACCACAGATTTCTGCAGGCATGGGCTACAGCCAGAGTCTATGCAGGAAAGCCCCACCTGCCCTCCTGTGCCACACTGGATGAAAAAATCTTCCCCAGTATGACTTCCCTGCTGTGGGATGCTTTGGTGAAATCTGGACAGTTTTTTTTTTCTGAATGCACCGATGTAGTGGACAAGTGCTTTTTCTGCGATTTCATGTCTAAACGGCATGGCTTCCAGATTTATGGACAGTACCAACATTTTTGTTTTCATTTAGAATAGAAAGTGGAAATTATTTTGGATAGTTGGTGTAATTATAAAGTGCAAAAAATAAATAAATAAGAAAGCAGGCTTTTTCCATCGAAGCACCCTGGATTTAAGTAGCATCCTGTGCCCATCAGAACAGCCCCAACACTGCTCCAATTTAGGGAAGAGTTGAAGACATACCTCTTTAAAGAACACTGCATCACAATCCATTAACTGTCTGCAACCTAGCTTCCTCTGCTCTTATTCGTTGGCTTTATGCTTGTCTGAACATGTAGAGTAGTCCTCTGCCTTTTGACTAGGTTTGCCCAATAGAAATATACACACATACATATATTTTTGGGTCACCGTGGACAAATCTACACAGTGCCCACATTCCAAATGAATCTGGTCCAAAGAGTTTAGCCATTTCATGTGTGCTATGTCACGTGTCATGTCTTGCCAAGGAGCATGATAGATATTTTTCCATGCTATTTGTACTATAGCCTTATAGCCCGTCGTAGCGTGCTGTACCGGTCATTAAAGTCCTGTTTGACTTGGGCCTTTAACAAAGGAGTGGGACTTTAATGCCAGCATAGCCCAGTAATGGAGGGCTATAAGGCTATTAGAACGTTCCGCCCTTAGAGTGCAAAATGTTCTAACAAATAAAACGATGGCTTCACATAGCCAAGGGGATTGAAATCCCCTTGGGCTCCACAAGGCCTTTGTTCACAGCAACAGCCGAGAATAGACAACTTTGGAATGTTGGTGCTCCGGGCTTCTACCAGCCATTAGAAGCCCGAGCACTACTTGATTTCAATGGAGCTCCAAACATTCCAATGTTCTAATATAGCCTTAGAGCCCAACCTAGCAGGCTCGACTTGCCACAAGGGAGCGGGCCTTTAATGGCGGATAGAGCCCACTAGGAGGGCTCTAAGGCTATTAGAACATCCACCCCTAGAGGGTCGAATGTTCTAAATAACAAAAACAAAGGCCTCTCGGAATCCCCTTGGGCTCTGAGAGGCCTTTGCTCACAGCACCAGCGGTTTAAGGAAAACAACAATGGAATGTTGCTCTCCGGGCTTCTACCGGCCAGTAGAAGCCCGGAGCACTCCATTGTCTACAATAGAGTGTGCAACATTCCAATGTTCTAATATATAATACACCACATAACATCTTGGTGCCTTCAGGGCACATTGCCATACCCATATGGTATTACTAACAGTATCAGTAGGGAAGGTGTTGGACTTAAAATCCAGCACCAGCCCAACACCGCATTCCTTAAGGCAAGTCGTTGTAATGACTGCGCTCTAAAGGCACTACGATGTAATGCCTGCGTTGTAATAGATGTTTCTCCTCCAGATGCTTGTTTGCCCGTTCAGGGAAGACATGCCCTAGCACTGTGGGATGGATATTTCTTTTGCGGAAGGGCCATGACTGTTGTAAAAATTGTAGGTCCCTGTTTGTAAAGGCCCCAAAGAGTAAAATCGATGGAATGCGGGCCAGAATAATTGCAAGCGGTTAAGATTAACTCAAGTATTCCATTGGCCACTTTTTGCGCTGTTTAATTAAGTCACAGAAGCCTGCAATTCTTATTTACTGACGTTGGAAAACAGATTTCGGTGTTAAAGGAGCATTGGTTGGGAACCTCGCCATCCCAAGTCATAAGGACGCTGCTGAAAGATGTAAATTATTGTATTAATTGCACTATTCCTAAATCTCCTAAATAAAAAGGCTCTGTAGTCAAAATGGACAATGGTTTGGCTGTGTTGAGGTCACTTTGTCCACAATATGCACCGCATGGGCCCAGGTTATGTATCGATTTGATTGAGGGCCTGTTATTTGGCAGGCATCACGCTGAGGCAGGCCGAGGCTGGCGTTGCTATGGAAACTGAGATATTTAAACTGGCTCCTGTACACTTACCCTGGTACTTTCAGATGGTTTAGGAGCACATTACTGAGCACTAAGTTCTGGATTTATAGTTGGATGATGTAACGTGCATTCCGTTTCCGGGTTCATTGTTTACAAATATATTTTTCTGCACACAATGAGGCGAGGGGGGTTCTACGCCCAGCGTGGCGCAGAAGCTAATCAAAAGACAGGGTAGAGAAATGGATTTATGTCAGAGTCTCAGCAGAAGGACGGCCCTCTGCCAAAAAAAGCAGACGTAAACACCTTAGCATTTGAAGGACCGCTAAGGCAGACTGACCGACTGGAAAGTAAGGCATTTGCAGCTTACAATAAAAAATATCATATAAAAAATAAATTAAAAAATATATAAAAGAAAAAAAAGAAATAGGACCACGAAAGACCGGTGAAGCTTGGTGTGTGTGGGAGCGTTCCACAGTGCTGGATTTACAAAAAAACATAAATGTAGATTTTTAAGAGCCCAGTGTCATTGTTGCTGAATGCAAGGGTTGCCGAGTAAGTCTGACTAGTATTGATTCTATCTCGTGCATCTTTTTTTTCCAACAACCTTACTTTATGCCCTTTTATATCATTATTGCGAGCTCTTCTTCTTCTCTGCCCACTACTTTTGTCAGTGTTTTCCTATCTTTCTCCCTTTTCTGCCTTTGACTCTCTCGCCGTTGGGGAACGTTCATAGATGTAAAATAAGACTCAGGGGCATATTTATGACTCGGCTTTGCGTTGGCTGGAATTCTTAAGTCACGCAAGGCCACTTTGCGTGACTCTGAGTGGTTTCAAAAATCTGGAGTAATACAACGCAGCACAAATCGTCGCATTGCGTTACTCTGGCCCGGGAAGGCTTTCCATGGGCGTTGCGTGGAAGTTCCCATCCAACTCTGATGGATTTTGACGCATCCCCCGATTTACAATAACCCGTAAACCTAGGAATGCGCCAAAATCATACACCTTTCCTGAGGAGGTGTAACAAGGAGAAATATATTGATTTCTTCTAATTTCTTTCTCTTTTTATGTGTGCTGCATTCAACACACATGGAAAGAGCAATTTGCCTCCCAGTATTGTTTTGTGCAGGAAGGGGGCCCTTCCTGCAAAAAAGCAGTATTACATGCAACACAGGCTCCCTTGCACCAGGGTGAAAGGGTGCCTTCGTGTGCGCCAGCGCATGGGAAATGACAGGAATGCGCGGTATTCCATTAAATAGGGCATATTTCTGCCCTTTCCCTGTCACACAGCACAGTAAGGTGACCTGCTGCACTGCACTGCATCTCAAAGTTCATAAATGAGCACCTGAGTCTCTAAAAATAAGGGCCAGTGTCGAGCACCAGCAGTCACCTGCACAAATTGAATACTGCAGTTGTCACCCTGCACATGTGTAATTAAAACACATGTTCATTGGATGACTGTCTTCCCAAGTAATAGTGCACGATGTCCTATATCTTCGTTTGCTCTACTAACCACTGATCCCCGATAGCACACTGACGATAAGGTGGAGCGATCACCAGCTGCCTCTGGGCTTTTCACAGCATTCGAGCTGGCTGTGTGTGCCAACGTGAAAGGAGTCCTCCCTAAGCACCGGTGCCTGACTCCAAGCGCAAAGAACTCAGGGCAGTGCTGGCAAAGGCGACTGCAACTCAGAACTCTTTTTTACTCAAAAGCAATGTTCTCGAGCTTTGATCATCTGCACCATAGATCAGACAAGTGCCCTACCACAATATTGACCTACAAGCATATTTACAACAGAATATTAACTGGTGCTAGATTGTCAAGGTCAGAATACATAGATAAGTGTTGATTTATTATTCGTAACTCCACATCGCCTTACCTTGATTCTATTTATATGGCCAAGATAAGTAAATGCCAAGTTACATATTGTAAATGTACACTTTAGTATTAAATCTTTTTATTGAAAGGTCATAGCACCTACATAAAACGCATTTGTCCACATAGCCTCCCATCGCTCATTGTGTAGCGGGACCCAAAGCTCAAAAGAAACGGGCAGGACCATCCCAGGTTGCAGGAAGAGGCCCGCTGATGGGTGTACTGTATTTGCAAACAATCAACCTTAAGAAGAAGAGGGAAAATAATCAAACAAAACCCCCAAACCCTAACTCCAAACCCACCCTAACCCACCCCTTCCCTCCCCCCTCCCGTGTTCCAAGTCCACCACTCAACTCATCCAAGAGCACACCCCCATTAGTCCGTCGCCGGCCGTTCCACATCAGAGAGGCGTAATAAGCGCAGGTCGCGGGGACAGGTGACCTCCCGGAATTCCGAGGCCAACAGGGACAGAAAGGGCTGCCACCGCTCTGCGTACTTAGTTCCCTCCCCCGCCAGAGTCAGGGAAAGCTTCTCCATACCCAACACAAGCCACAAACGGTGAAGCCAGCCCTGGAATGTGGGGACGTGTGCAGTGCGCCAGTGGGTACCGATATTCTGAATGGCAGAGCCCAACGCAATAGCAATCATTGCACATAGCAGGAGGTCCCCCAAGATCGCCCCTGGTTCTGAAAAGGGGTTAAAAAGAGTCGTAAGAAGGGGAGTCACCTGTGAGTAAAATGTCTTATAGAAGCTTGCTGGAAAGCCATCTGGCCCTGGCGTAAATGTACACTTTAGCTGCTAACTCTTATCTTGAGAATGTTAGTATGTCGGAATATCAGAAGCAGAAATATGGTCTCCACATTGTGATGACAAAATGTGGCTGCACAATATGTAATACAGTAGTGGGCGCTACTAAGCTTGGGTTTTGGGGCGGGGTGGGGGCGAGGGGAGAGCGGATCGGGGGAATAACAAAAATACAATTAAACAGACTTATCTGGGTGCCACTGGGTGCTGTTGCCTCTGCTCCGTCTCCTCCACGCCGCAACAGGAAGCTCCCAGCCTCACCGGAATCCCTTTTCCAATCACAATGCTGCCTTTAAGCAGCATTGTGATTGGTCTGAGCGCTGTGGATCAGTGCTCAGACAGGGGTTTGGAGGATTTGCATCTTCCTCACTAGGCTGTGTAATGCAGCCTGGCGGAGAAGATGCAAAGTGCGGATGACAGTTTATTGCTCTCTTGAGCCGGTCAAACCATCATGCCCACTTTAAATTGTGCTTTACACTCCTCCCCCTGCCCCGGCCAGCCCGGCAACCCCCTCCCCACACCCAAGCATGAAGGAAAACTAAAACGATAATAACTTTAGTTATTATCATTTTAGTTTTCCTGTTTTGACTGCTCACAGAGCAGTGGGGTGACGCTCCTCCGCCTTAGTGGAGGAGCTGCCTCTGATGTAATAACATTTTTGTTACTGATATTCAGGATACAATATTTATGTAAGTTGATATTCAGACAATGATAATCTGGTACCACACTCAGACAAGGAGAAGCACATCACAAAGAAGGCAAACAGAGAGAGAGGAAAAGGACTTGTCCTGAAATCAGAGAGATACTGTCCTCAAGAGGGAATCACAAAGAAAAAAGCACTGAAAAAGGCAAGCAGTTTGTCTTTCTGTTAAGGTGAAGTATATGGTAATTGTTGGGCAACTTTGTGTGTGTTGACCCCTCTCTCCTCAAATGAAAATTCCATAATGAGGCAACATCTTGCGCTACAATAATATATATGTAAGTTGGGAGTAGAACCCCTTTGCTAAAGAGACTGCATAAGCTAAGTTAAGCTATACCCTTGAAAAGAATGCTTTGTAAAGGGGACACAAGATGAAGTTTGCATGTAAGTTGTGAACTTAAACAGCACACACAAAACAATATTGAATAACACATACTTTTGACAATGGGTCGGTATTTTTGTTGCATTTTTAAGAAAGCCTAAATCTGCTCAGGTTTTTATTTTGTGAAGATAAAGTGCCAAAGTTCAAGCTATTATCATGGCAGCAAAGTGAAACAAATGAATGCAGAAGGGTGATTAGGAAATAGCACTACGCTTTAATGAGACTCTAAGGCAGCCAGATACCAAGCGCTTCCTAAACAAAAAGCCATACATCAGCAGCTAAAAAGTTGTTCTGCCAGCAAAGTAAGTACATTAAAGAACACACCTGTTGGACTTGGCTCTTTTGGCAGGCTCACCCCGAAACTTTTTGCATTCTCCTAGCCTCTTTCTGTATCCTGGTGTTGGGGATTTTAGGCCTCTGAGTACTTCAGCACTGTGGTCCAGTGTAAAGTGCGTGCGCTCTCTGTGTATGTGTGGTGAGATTGGCCTGCCCTACCATAGGAATGCATTAGGGATGAGTGTGTGTGTGGTAATTCCTGGTATGAGGGGAGCGGCAGGGGAAAGTTTAGTATGTATGAACTCGTGAGGATAAATGCTGCGCAATGGTGTGCGCAGATTTATGATGACTGGTGTAGAAACGCCACTTTTAGAAGTTGGCATTTCTGTGTGCTATGTGTCTGCCTGCCTGATGTGAATTGCATGTCTGGCTTGTGAGTGGAAGGAGCTGAGAGGAGTGGGTGGCCCCAGGAGGGGCAGGGTGAGTCAGCGTTGAGCTGAATGGGACACCTGGAGGAAAAGTGGTGGGAGGGGTAATCCCCTGACTCTGAAAAGGCTGGTTAATTCAGTAGTGAATGCTGGCTTTGCCCCCCTGTGGTGTGTCTGATGGCGAGCCCTCACCTAACATTGGGGAAGAGTTGCCATGTCAACAGAGTGCTCCAATTCCCCCATGAACCAGTTTCCACTGGTTCCCCAAGCCCTGTGCTGGCACAGATAAAGGAAAAGAGTGTATAAAAGAAGGGGCTGTAACCCAATAATGTTGTTCAGTTCCTGTTCTATGATGGTTGGCTGTTCCTGGCTAAGCCTGGGCAAAGCACGACGCTACACTCATGTAGTTTGCGAAGTTTGCGCTACTTCGCACTACGTAGCACAGTGCAAACATGCGTAGCGTAGCGGTAATTTTTTTGCTTGCTCTTGGTCCTCAACGTCAAGTTGGCGACCGCGAGCAAGCAAAATGACATCCCGCCGAGACTTTTTCCTTGTTCGTGATCAGCAACATCGAGTTGCCGATTGCGAGCGTGGAAAATAAACCTCCCAGTGAGCTTCTTAATGCGGGGAGGTCAGGTTGCTCATTGCGAGTGGTCACGTATGCTCATGACTGCTCGCAATGAGAAACTACCAGTCCGCATTGAGAAAGCTGCCGCTCGAGTAGAAATCTACTCGAGCGGCAGAAAACGACTGCATGCACTGTGCAAGATGCAGTTTGCACTGATTGCACAGTGCGGACAAGCATCCGGCCCTGTGCAATCAGTGCGAACAGCATTTTGCACAGTGCACTACGCAGTTCGCGTAGCTACGCTTAGCTCATGTAGTGCTACTTTGCAAAATAGGCCCAGGGTTATTCCTGACGCTAAGAGGGGTGCTGGGACCCAGGAGGACCTGCCAGGAGGGCTGCCTCTATGGGCCCAGCATTGCCCCCTGATTCCTAAAGACTTTATTTTGGTTGCACCTAGCACCTTGTGAGGGCTATACTTTCTCCAGGGGAGGAGCGTGTGGGCTTGGCAGCACGGAGCTGCCCAAGGAGACAGAGTGGGAATCCCTGGTGTAGGGATTCCCTTGTGGAACAGGGGATCGGGTGCCCACCCTGAATATTTGTGCTCGATCGGGAGCCTACCTCGCGTTTTGGGTGCAAGTCTGGCAGGTGCACACCCCGCGGTTGTGCCTCCTATGAGCGGTAGCTCACCCCGCTTTATGGTTCTTAAAAATGGCGGGTGCCCACCCCGCTTCTGCTTTTAACTTATTGCAGGAGCCCACCCCGCTTAAGTGCTGCAATAATAACGGGAGCCTACCCCGTATCACCGCCGTGACTCGATTCAGCATCGCCCGACCCGGAAGTCAGGCTCAACTGCTTGGTTTTGGGCGGAGCTAAATGGCCTGCCAATGGCAGCGTGGCCCAGGAGGAAGTCCGGGTACGTGAGGCTCTGTATGCGAGGGAGAGCCCTGCGGTGTTCGTGGTGCGGATTGCGGCACCGGGGGCCCGAGGTACATTGGAGGTACCTGCCCCCTGCCGCATTGAAGCAGAGGGAGTGGCAGATCCGAGGGGTCTCCAGTGAGCGGTTGGGAGCCCGGGCGCCAGTCCCGAGCGCAACGAGGAGATTAGAAGGGCCCGCATGCCCCCCAGTGGAGTACTGTCCAACTGTCCAGGTGAACCAAGAAGAGTACAGGGAATGTCATGCCCTAATGCAGTGCAAGGCTCCTGTGTGGTGAGGAGAGCCCGCTTGCTGCTGCACCAACAGACCACGAGGAGAGCCCCGGTGAGTGAGGGCTTTCCTGCACAAGGAAGTGCACCGTGGGGGCATTGTTTGAAGAGAGGAGCCTCGGGAAGGAGGGGCCGCTCCCCAGTCACTGCTAGGCGCCAGCTCTTCTCCCCGCAGTCCAGTGGCGGCACAGTGGAGTGCCGTTGGGGCAAAGTTGCTATTTAGAAGTCCCAGAGGGGGATTTGGGTCATGTGGATATTGGTAGCCCCAGAGACTGCCAGTGAGGGCCCATGCCTCAGTGATGGTCACAGCTGTCCAGTAATTAGCGGGCAGCTGCAACATATAGGCCATACTTCTTTGCCCTCAGCGCAATTGTGCAAAGTGTTCTTCTGCTGCATTGGCAGCCGGCCCTGACATTGGGACATAGGGAATTCAAGCCCTTTGAGAAGGCCAGTTGGCCTGGGGGCAGTTTGGTGACAGAGGTAGAGTGCCAGGCTCTACCGAATTGCGTAATGTGGCTCTTACTAGGAGTGTTGCCAAAATAATGATTTAGGCCCATGGTATCTACGCTAATGTCTTTATGCTGGGGATACCTAATGTGTACTGTGGTTCTGCTAATGAGGTTTGGGCCTAATGTGTTTATGCCTAATGTCATGGAATGATGTTTTGGGGAGGGCCTATTTGCGTAATGTGTTTATGCTTATGAGGTTATTGCATAATGTGTTTATGCTGGTGAGGCCCATTGCGTAATGTGTTTATGCTGATGAGGTTTGGGCCTAGTGTGGGTTTATGTCTAAGGTTTTAATGCTTAGGTCATTATGGTACCAATAGTTACTGGTTGTATTCTATATTTCCATTTACTTACCTGCATTTTGATGGTTCTGATCATGGCTCGATTGGCCCAGTCCTGTATATAATCCCCTGTGAATATTGCCCTTGCCAGTCGGCACAGTGTAAATGTGTGATTATGTTTCTAATGTGTTTGTGACAATACAAAGGCTATTTTTTTATATAACCTTGTGTGAAGTTTCTTTTGTGGTTTGCCTAGTGTGTTGCTGCTGTGTGTGTTTGTGTTGCGTAAACGCTTTATAAATTGCCTCTGGGATAAGCCTGACTGCTCGTGCCAAGTTACCAAGGGGGTAAGAAGGGGTTACCTTCAACGTGTAACTCTCTTGCCCTGACTAGAGTGGTGGTTTCTGCCTGGCTTTGGCGCAAGCCAGCGCCCACCATCTATCTGCGTAAAAAAAGGCATGCAATGGTTGTTGCTCTAGGTGTTCCACTGCAACACCCATTGTCCTTTGATGCTGACCCAGATTTTCAAGACTCTGTAAATCTGAGGCAGCACCAAAAACTAACCCCATGCAAAAGCAGGTGTTAGATTGGCACACCAAGGAGAAATACTTTTATTTCTCCTTGTTTTTGGTTTTTCAATGTGTGCTGCATTCTGCAACTCACATAGAAAAAGAGAAACACCAATAATGATTGTTTTTGTGCATTAAGGTATCCCTTCATGCACAAAAACAATAATTAAATAATGGTGATGTGCTACTTCAATGTGCGCTTTAGCATGCAGCATAATTGTTTGTTAATGTGCAGGAGGGGATACCCTGCTGTACATAAACAATCATCCCTGCAACGCAGACATCCTTGCACCCTTTCATTATGGTGCAAGGGTGTCTGTGTTAGTACTAGCCAGCTATTTTTAGCGGCACTGCTAAGGAAAACACAGGGGTGCGTCGTATTCTTATAAATACGGCGTATTCCTGCGTTTGGGAACAGGCGCGACGATGCAAAAATTGCAGCAGCGCTATGCTGCGCCATTTCCTTTTACACATGCCCCTAAGCTTTCCCATTTTTACGTGGGGTGGAGGGAGGGGCATACCACCAATGACATGGCACAGGCACATTCAATTCCTAGATCTCGAAGAGGAACAAAAACATGATAGCTGTGAAAGGGTGAGAACTGTAACCGAAAAGCCTTTTAAACTGTGATTCTCCGTGTATGCAGTGGGGTGTATAGACTAATTAAACAACAAGGGGTGGTGATGGACAGAGTTTCTGAATTAAGCAGAATACTCTCACCCAGTCAAGAGATCAGGGCTAGATCCAACACCGTTTTTTAGCTCACTGCACCATCCCAGCTCAGAACCTGGCTATATGCAAATTAGTCTGTTTCTGTCCCAGTGCATGATGGGAACAGGGCAAACCAAACTACAAAGCCACTTCTTTCACTGGGAAGGAAACAAGCTTCCGGGGACCGGTTTCTGGCATTACAGCCGTCTTCGGCCCGGCTTGCTTGAATCCTGATGGTGCAATGAGCAAGGGACTCACATCTGAGTATACCCTTCCACGCTTATGGTGGACAAAATAATTAAACAACAAGGGGTGGTGATGGACAGAGTTTCTGAATTAAGCAGAATACTCTCACCCAGTCAAGAGATCAGGGCTAGATCCAACACCGTTTTTTAGCTCACTGCACCATCCCAGCTCAGAACCTGGCTATATGCAAATTAGTCTGCTCCTGTCCCAGTGCATGATGGGAACAGGGCAAACCAAACTACAAAGCCAATTCTTTCACTGGGAAGGAAACAAGCTTCCGGGGACCGGTTTCTGGCATTACAGCCGTCTTCGGCCCGGCTTGCTTGAATCCTGATGGTGCAATGAGCAAGGGACTCACATCTGAGTATACCCTTCCACCCTTATGGTGGACAAAATAATTAAACAACAAGGGGTGGTGATGGACAGAGTTTCTGAATTAAGCAGAATACTCTCACCCAGTCAAGAGATCAGGGCTAGATCCAACACCGTTTTTTAGCTCACTGCACCATCCCAGCTCAGAACCTGGCTATATGCAAATTAGTCTGTTCCTGTCCCAGTGCATGATGGGAACAGGGCAAACCAAACTACAAAGCCAATTCTTTCACTGGGAAGGAAACAAGCTTCCGGGGACCGGTTTCTGGCATTACAGCCGTCTTCGGCCCGGCTTGCTTGAATCCTGATGGTGCAATGAGCAAGGGACTCACATCTGAGTATACCCTTCCACGCTTATGGTGGACAAAATAATTAAACAACAAGGGGTGGTGATGGACAGAGTTTCTGAATTAAGCAGAATACTCTCACCCAGTCAAGAGATCAGGGCTAGATCCAACACCGTTTTTTAGCTCACTGCACCATCCCAGCTCAGAACCTGGCTATATGCAAATTAGTCTGTTCCTGTCCCAGTGCATGATGGGAACAGGGCAAACCAAACTACAAAGCCAATTCTTTCACTGGGAAGGAAACAAGCTTCCGGGGACCGGTTTCTGGCATTACAGCCGTCTTCGGCCCGGCTTGCTTGAATCCTGATGGTGCAATGAGCAAGGGACTCACATCTGATTATACCCTTCCACGCTTATGGTGGACAAAATAATTAAACAACAAGGGGTGGTGATGGACAGAGTTTCTGAATTAAGCAGAATACTCTCACCCAGTCAAGAAATCAGGGCTAGATCCAACGCCGTTTTTTAGCTCACTGCACCATCCCAGCTCAGAACCTGGCTATATGCAAATTAGTCTGTTCCTGTCCCAGTGCATGATGGGAACAGGGCAAACCAAACTACAAAGCCAATTCTTTCACTGGGAAGGAAACAAGCTTCCGGGGACCGGTTTCTGGCATTACAGCCGTCTTCGGCCCGGCTTGCTTGAATCCTGATGGTGCAATGAGCAAGGGACTCACATCTGAGTATACCCTTCCACGCTGGGTAAGAGTGGTCTGTTTAACTCAGACACTCTGTTCATCACCACCCCCTTTTCTAAATCGTTTTTGGCCACTATAGGTGTGGCAGGGTATACTCAGACATGAGTCCCTTTCTCACTGCTCCATCAGGATTCAAGCAAGCCGGGCCGAAGAAGGCTGAAATGCCAGAAACCGGTCCCCGGTAGCTTGTCTCCTTTCTGGTGAAGAATTGGCTTGGTAGTTTAGTCTGCCCTGTTCCCATGATGCACTGGGCCAGGGACAGACTGATTTGCATATAGCCAGGTTCTGAGCTGGGATGGGGCAGTGAGATAAATAACGGTGATGGATCAAGCCCTGATCATTGGACTGGGTAAGAGTGGTCTGTTTAACTCAGATACTCTGTTCATCACCACCCCTTTTCTAAATCGTTTTTGGCCACTATAGGTGTGGCAGGGTATACTCAGACATGAGTCCCTTTCACACTGCTCCATCAGGATTCAAGCAAGCCGGGCCGAAGAAGGCTGAAATGCCAGAAACCGGTCCCCGGTAGCTTGTCTCCTTTCTGGTGAAGAATTGGCTTGGTAGTTTAGTCTGCCCTGTTCCCATGATGCACTGGGCCAGGGACAGACTGATTTGCATATAGCCAGGTTCTGAGCTGGGATGGGGCAGTGAGATAAATAACGGTGATGGATCAAGCCCTGATCTTTGGACTGGGTAAGAGTGGTCTGTTTAACTCAGACACTCTGTTCATCACCACCCCCTTTTCTAAATCGTTTTTGGCCACTATAGGTGTGGCAGGGTATACTCAGACATGAGTCCCTTTCTCACTGCTCCATCAGGATTCAAGCAAGCCGGGCCGAAGAAGGCTGAAATGCCAGAAACCGGTCCCCGGTAGCTTGTCTCCTTTCTGGTGAAGAATTGGCTTGGTAGTTTAGTCTGCCCTGTTCCCATGATGCACTGGGCCAGGGACAGACTGATTTGCATATAGCCAGGTTCTGAGCTGGGATGGGGCAGTGAGATAAATAACGGTGATGGATCAAGCCCTGATCTTTGGACTGGGTAAGAGTGGTCTGTTTAACTCAGACACTCTGTTCGTCACCACCCCCTTTTCTAAATCGTTTTTGGCCACTATAGGTGTGGCAGGGTATACTCAGACATGAGTCCCTTTCTCACTGCTCCATCAGGATTCAAGCAAGCCGGGCCGAAGAAGGCTGAAATGCCAGAAACCGGTCCCCGGTAGCTTGTCTCCTTTCTGGTGAAGAATTGGCTTGGTAGTTTAGTCTGCCCTGTTCCCATGATGCACTGGGCCAGGGACAGACTGATTTGCATATAGCCAGGTTCTGAGCTGGGATGGGGCAGTGAGATAAATAACGGTGATGGATCAAGCCCTGATCTTTGGACTGGGTAAGAGTGGTCTGTTTAACTCAGACACTCTGTTCATCACCACCCCCTTTTCTAAATCGTTTTTGGCCACTATAGGTGTGGCAGGGTATACTCAGACATGAGTCCCTTTCACACTGCTCCATCAGGATTCAAGCAAGCCGGGCCGAAGAAGGCTGAAATGCCAGAAACCGGTCCCCGGTAGCTTGTCTCCTTTCTGGTGAAGAATTGGCTTGGTAGTTTAGTCTGCCCTGTTCCCATGATGCACTGGGCCAGGGACAGACTGATTTGCATATAGCCAGGTTCTGAGCTGGGATGGGGCAGTGAGATAAATAACGGTGATGGATCAAGCCCTGATCTTTGGACTGGGTAAGAGTGGTCTGTTTAACTCAGACACTCTGTTCATCACCACCCCCTTTTCTAAATCGTTTTTGGCCACTATAGGTGTGGCAGGGTATACTCAGACATGAGTCCCTTTCTCACTGCTCCATCAGGATTCAAGCAAGCCGGGCCGAAGAAGGCTGAAATGCCAGAAACCGGTCCCCGGTAGCTTGTCTCCTTTCTGGTGAAGAATTGGCTTGGTAGTTTAGTCTGCCCTGTTCCCATGATGCACTGGGCCAGGGACAGACTGATTTGCATATAGCCAGGTTCTGAGCTGGGATGGGGCAGTGAGATAAATAACGGTGATGGATCAAGCCCTGATCTTTGGACTGGGTAAGAGTGGTCTGTTTAACTCAGACACTCTGTTCATCACCACCCCCTTTTCTAAATCGTTTTTGGCCACTATAGGTGTGGCAGGGTATACTCAGACATGAGTCCCTTTCTCACTGCTCCATCAGGATTCAAGCAAGACGGGCCGAAGAATGCTGAAATGCCAGAAACCGGTCCCCGGTAGCTTGTCTCCTTTCTGGTGAAGAATTGGCTTGGTAGTTTAGTCTGCCCTGTTCCCATGATGCACTGGGCCAGGGACAGACTGATTTGCATATAGCCAGGTTCTGAGCTGGGATGGGGCAGTGAGATAAATAACGGTGATGGATCAAGCCCTGATCTTTGGACTGGGTAAGAGTGGTCTGTTTAACTCAGACACTCTGTTCATCACCACCCCCTTTTCTAAATCGTTTTTGGCCACTATAGGTGTGGCAGGGTATACTCAGACATGAGTCCCTTTCTCACTGCTCCATCAGGATTCAAGCAAGCCGGGCCGAAGAAGGCTGAAATGCCAGAAACCGGTCCCCGGTAGCTTGTCTCCTTTCTGGTGAAGAATTGGCTTGGTAGTTTAGTCTGCCCTGTTCCCATGATGCACTGGGCCAGGGACAGACTGATTTGCATATAGCCAGGTTCTGAGCTGGGATGGGGCAGTGAGATAAATAACGGTGATGGATCAAGCCCTGATCTTTGGACTGGGTAAGAGTGGTCTGTTTAACTCAGACACTCTGTTCATCACCACCCCCTTTTCTAAAAGGGTGTATAGACTAGGCATAGATTCCTGACGGAGAGATTTGTGACTGTCATTATTCTCACTTGCATGTTCCAGGACAGATAGTTTCAGAACAAGCAGGGGTGGGAAACATCACTTTCATATTAACACACACAACACCTTCACCCAGAAACACTAACACTTTGTCCGGGTTTGCATCACTAAAGTGATGCTAAATTGTGAAAGTGTTGTTTTACTATTTACTTTGAGCTGGAAAACAGCCCAACCGTTACACAAAGTTATGTAGTATTTTGTCTTACTTTGCCGCAAAGGGCTGTACCGTGGATGGTACATGGTCTTTCCCATGCAAACACTCATGGTTTTTCACGCAAATCCATAGCCACTAAAATAAGTAGATAGGAATTTTCATAATAAGTTAGGCCTCCTCGAGGAAGGAGTAATGAGTGGGAAAAGTTTTCTTTTCTCGAAGCTTTTGTGACTATGCATGTGTGCGGTACTGTACACCACACATACAAAGAGGGAAAGGATTTTAACTGAGCATAGTATTTTGTATTGGAAGGGTACCCTTTCAGGGCAAAACCTATACCAGACCCTTTCAGTGTATTGCAAGAGTATGTGCGTGTCACAAGGCAGCAAAAAATGCATCAGTGCAAGGAGAGAGAAACGGCGCTGTAACTTAGTAGATATGGCTCTGTTCCGCTCTCTCCCTTTGACACAATGCAGTGCAGCAACTTTGGTTGATTAATTCTTCGTACACTTGTCCATTGATCTTACCATATTCTCTCATGATGTGGCTGACCTTACTGCAGAGGCTGCACATTTTTAGTGAGACAATACACAGGACAGTCAGAGGGTAAGCAAATAACATCTCAAGGCCATCTTTTCATACAGCATAATATGTATCAGAGCACATTGGCTAATTTCTTCCAGAAGAAAATTTCTCACATCTACTCAAAGTTTCCTGCTGCTCCTTTGCAGGTTACAGAGACCACCATCTCTAAAGAAGAGCAGCCAAAAGTAACCCTCCACACACCAGACAGTTTTCAGTCTACCACTTCAGAGGAAATACACAGCTCCTTGGATGCAGCTAAGTCTGGGTCCCCTGGGATCTCTGTCCACCTAAAATAATATCACTTCTTGCTACCGGTTGCACCCCAATGATACAAGAGATCTTTAATTGCTGAATAATATCATGCATTATTCCGACAGTACGGAAGGCAGCATGCGTACGTCCCATATTAAAAAAAGCAACACTGGACCAAAAATCTCTCTGCAACTATCGCCCAATATCCTTGTTTCCCCTTCTGGGAAATTAGCTTGAAGGCCTAATAAACAAATAGCTGAGACCCTATCTTGAACTCAATCATATTCTTGATCCCTCACAATCTGGCTTTCGCCCAGGGTACAGTACAGAGATGGTGCTCCTGGCCGTGACCGATTTATTGAGAGATGGGGTGGACAGGAATGCATGTGATACTGATATTATTAGATCTCTATGCAGCCTTTGACACCATCTCTCATCCAAGGCTCTTGGAAAGGCTGTAAGCAGTTGGTGTACAGGGTCTGGCACTTAAGTGGCTTCAGCATTTCCAGATAGACTGGAAGCAAACTGCAATACTGGGCCCGTACCCACCTCACAAAATGAGTTTAGACAAGGGTGTCCCGCAGGGCTCATGTCTGAGCCCCACCTTGTTCAATATCTATAGGGTCTGTTAGCGAAGATTGCAGAGCACTTTGAGATAATATCATACGCTGATGACACCCAGCTGATGTATACTCTAGGCCAAGACCTGATAACAGCAAAATAAAGTTTTGCATCAGGTATGCTAGCAATCTCCAACTGGATGACAGAGATCTGTCTCCAGCTAAACCCAGAAAAGACAGAGATCATGCTGCTTGGAAAAGCTCCCTCCATCTGGTCGGATGACTGGTGGCCCCACCAATTGGGTGCTACCCCATGCCCAAACTAACTGTAAAGAATCTGGGGATAAAACTGGATCAAGCATTAACAATGAGAGATCAGATTGCGGCAACTACGAGCGCATGCTACTACAATCTGGAACTTCTGCGCAGAATTTTTCCCTTCCTCCCCACTACGGTCCATAAAACTCTGGTCCAGGCCATGGTGATAAGCAGACTGGACTATGGAAATGCTCTTTTGGCAGAGGCTAGCGAATCACTACTCTCCAAGCTTCAGGTGGTCCTGAGTACTGCTGCTAGGCTTATTCTGAACCGCCCTTCTGGAACTCCTTCAGCGCCTATGCTGAAGGTACTGAATTGGCTACCAGTGAAGAAGCGCTCCCATTTTAAGATCTGTTGCCTCACGTAGAATGCCTTAATAGGCAAAGGCCCGCTATATCTTGAAAAAAAACAGTTTACCCCCCTAGTCACAATCTTAGATCCAGCGACAAAGCCTTACTGTGCGTCCCCCACATCCCCCAAACACGCACTGGGGGAAAGGCATTCGCCTATCTTGCTTCAAGGTTTTGGAACAAACTTCCCTTAACCCTGCAATCCACTCCCAAATACAGTAAATTTAGGAAACTACTTAAAGCCTACTTATTCTGAACCATCTGATACGTGTTTCCTGTTAGGATCCGCAGCAGCGCCAAGATGCTCCCGGGTCACTTGTGCGCTTATAGCAAATAATGTTAACATAACATTTGGAATTCAGTGGCCTGGTGTTTGTATAATTTTTGACTTTCAATGACACTTGGTATAATTTAAAGACTTCCTTGGAAATGCAATAATATCAAACATTTCTACTTCAATGAATGCAGGGGAAATTTCAATGGGAAATGCAACTTCTTCAGTGTAAAAAAAAAACTCTATTGTACATTTACCTGCGTTAATTCACATTTTATACCTAAGAGCATTACATTAAGTTACTCATTTTCAAATACTTTTACTTATGTATGTACAAGAATTGTCAGTTTCACAAGCACCCATGCAAGGCGCACTCCAATCGGCTCACACAAGGTAGGGAAGAAAGCCAGTGCAGCCAGCGTCCTCGAAGCCGACGCGTTTCGGGCTACGCCCTTAATCATGGCTCGCTGCTGCCGGAAATTACTGCCACCATACAGACTACGATGTATTCCCCATCATTTATTTCCATTATTCATGCTTCAGGTGAGTCATAAACCATCAATTGCATTCTGGGATCAGTAGTCCAATATATACTACCCAAGTGGGCTGGAAGGCAGTTACTCCGGTTAAAAACAGTTCATCACGGTTGCACCTTTCCTTTACAACCCGTTCAGATCTTGAGTCCCAATTACTCCAACCGCTGATGTTGCCATCTACAGTCGAACCGCTAGATTCTGCGGTGGTGCGCCTCCCGACCGGGTAAGGCCGGATAAATTTTCAGTTTCACAAGCACCCATGCAAGGCGCACTCCAATCGGCTCACACAAGGTAGGGAAGAAAGCCAGTGCAGCCAGCGTCCTCGAAGCCGACGCGTTTCGGGCTACGCCCTTAATCATGGCTCGCTGCTGCCGGAAATTACTGCCACCATACAGACTACGATGTATTCCCCATCATTTATTTCCATTATTCATGCTTCAGGTGAGTCATAAACCATCAATTGCATTCTGGGATCAGTATTCCAATATATACTACCCAAGTGGGCTGGAAGGCAGTTACTCCGGTTAAAAACAGTTCATCACGGTTGCACCTTTCCTTTACAACCCGTTCAGATCTTGAGTCCCAATTACTCCAACCGCTGATGTTGCCATCTACAGTCGAACCGCTAGATTCTGCGGTGGTGCGCCTCCCGACCGGGTAAGGCCGGATAAATTTTCAGTTTCACGAGCACCCATGCAAGGCGCACTCCAATCGGCTCACACAAGGTAGGGAAGAAAGCCAGTGCAGCCAGCGTCCTCGAAGCCGACGCGTTTCGGGCTACGCCCTTAATCATGGCTCGCTGCTGCCGGAAATTACTGCCACCATACAGACTACGATGTATTCCCCATCATTTATTTCCATTATTCATGCTTCAGGTGAGTCATAAACCATCACTTGCATTCTGGGATCAGTAGTCCAATATATACTACCCAAGTGGGCTGGAAGGCAGTTACTCCGGTTAAAAACAGTTCATCACGGTTGCACCTTTCCTTTACAACCCGTTCAGATCTTGAGTCCCAATTACTCCAACCGCTGATGTTGCCATCTACAGTCGAACCGCTAGATTCTGCGGTGGTGCGCCTCCCGACCGGGTAAGGCCGGATAAATTTTCAGTTTCACAAGCACCCATGCAAGGCGCACTCCAATCGGCTCACACAAGGTAGGGAAGAAAGCCAGTGCAGCCAGCGTCCTCGAAGCCGACGCGTTTCGGGCTACGCCCTTAATCATGGCTCGCTGCTGCCGGAAATTACTGCCACCATACAGACTACGATGTATTCCCCATCATTTATTTCCATTATTCATGCTTCAGGTGAGTCATAAACCATCACTTGCATTCTGGGATCAGTAGTCCAATATATACTACCCAAGTGGGCTGGAAGGCAGTTACTCCGGTTAAAAACAGTTCATCACGGTTGCACCTTTCCTTTACAACCCGTTCAGATCTTGAGTCCCAATTACTCCAACCGCTGATGTTGCCATCTACAGTCGAACCGCTAGATTCTGCGGTGGTGCGCCTCCCGACCGGGTAAGGCCGGATAAATTTTCAGTTTCACAAGCACCCATGCAAGGCGCACTCCAATCGGCTCACACAAGGTAGGGAAGAAAGCCAGTGCAGCCAGCGTCCTCGAAGCCGACGCGTTTCGGGCTATGCCCTTAATCATGGCTCGCTGCTGCCGGAAATTACTGCCACCATACAGACTACGATGTATTCCCCATCATTTATTTCCATTATTCATGCTTCAGGTGAGTCATAAACCATCAATTGCATTCTGGGATCAGTAGTCCAATATATACTACCCAAGTGGGCTGGAAGGCAGTTACTCCGGTTAAAAACAGTTCATCACGGTTGCACCTTTCCTTTACAACCCGTTCAGATCTTGAGTCCCAATTACTCCAACCGCTGATGTTGCCATCTACAGTCGAACCGCTAGATTCTGCGGTGGTGCGCCTCCCGACCGGGTAAGGCCGGATAAATTTTCAGTTTCACAAGCACCCATGCAAGGCGCACTCCAATCGGCGCACACAAGGTAGGGAAGAAAGCCAGTGCAGCCAGCGTCCTCGAAGCCGACGCGTTTCGGGCTATGCCCTTAATCATGGCTCGCTGCTGCCGGAAATTACTGCCACCATACAGACTACGATGTATTCCCCATCATTTATTTCCATTATTCATGCTTCAGGTGAGTCATAAACCATCAATTGCATTCTGGGATCAGTAGTCCAATATATACTACCCAAGTGGGCTGGAAGGCAGTTACTCCGGTTAAAAACAGTTCATCACGGTTGCACCTTTCCTTTACGACCCGTTCAGATCTTGAGTCCCAATTACTCCAACCGCTGATGTTGCCATCTACAGTCGAACCGCTAGATTCTGCGGTGGTGCGCCTCCCGACCGGGTAAGGCCGGATAAATTTTCAGTTTCACAAGCACCCATGCAAGGCGCACTCCAATCGGCTCACACAAGGTAGGGAAGAAAGCCAGTGCAGCCAGCGTCCTCGAAGCCGACGCGTTTCGGGCTACGCCCTTAATCATGGCTCGCTGCTGCCGGAAATTACTGCCACCATACAGACTACGATGTATTCCCCATCATTTATTTCCATTATTCATGCTTCAGGTGAGTCATAAACCATTAATTGCATTCTGGGATCAGTAGTCCAATATATACTACCCAAGTGGGCTGGAAGGCAGTTACTCCGGTTAAAAACAGTTCATCATGGTTGCACCTTTCCTTTACAACCCGTTCAGATCTTGAGTCCCAATTACTCCAACCGCTGATGTTGCCATCTACAGTCGAACCGCTAGATTCTGCGGTGGTGCGCCTCCCGACCGGGTAAGGCCGGATAAATTTTCAGTTTCACAAGCACCCATGCAAGGCGCACTCCAATCGGCTCACACAAGGTAGGGAAGAAAGCCAGTGCAGCCAGCGTCCTCGAAGCCGACGCGTTTCGGGCTACGCCCTTAATCATGGCTCGCTGCTGCCGGAAATTACTGCCACCATACAGACTACGATGTATTCCCCATCATTTATTTCCATTATTCATGCTTCAGGTGAGTCATAAACCATCAATTGCATTCTGGGATCAGTAGTCCAATATATACTACCCAAGTGGGCTGGAAGGCAGTTACTCCGGTTAAAAACAGTTCATCACGGTTGCACCTTTCCTTTACAACCCGTTCAGATCTTGAGTCCCAATTACTCCAACCCCTGATGTTGCCATCTACAGTCGAACCGCTAGATTCTGCGGTGGTGCGCCTCCCGACCGGGTAAGGCCGGATAAATTTTCAGTTTCACAAGCACCCATGCAAGGCGCACTCCAATCGGCTCACACAAGGTAGGGAAGAAAGCCAGTGCAGCCAGCGTCCTCGAAGCCGACGCGTTTCGGGCTACGCCCTTAATCATGGCTCGCTGCTGCCGGAAATTACTGCCACCATACAGACTACGATGTATTCCCCATCATTTATTTCCATTATTCATGCTTCAGGTGAGTCATAAACCATCAATTGCATTCTGGGATCAGTAGTCCAATATATACTACCCAAGTGGGCTGGAAGGCAGTTACTCCGGTTAAAAACAGTTCATCACGGTTGCACCTTTCCTTTACAACCCGTTCAGATCTTGAGTCCCAATTACTCCAACCCCTGATGTTGCCATCTACAGTCGAACCGCTAGATTCTGCGGTGGTGCGCCTCCCGACCGGGTAAGGCCGGATAAATTTTCAGTTTCACAAGCACCCATGCAAGGCGCACTCCAATCGGCTCACACAAGGTAGGGAAGAAAGCCAGTGCAGCCAGCGTCCTCGAAGCCGACGCGTTTCGGGCTACGCCCTTAATCATGGCTCGCTGCTGCCGGAAATTACTGCCACCATACAGACTACGATGTATTCCCCATCATTTATTTCCATTATTCATGCTTCAGGTGAGTCATAAACCATCAATTGCATTCTGGGATCAGTAGTCCAATATATACTACCCAAGTGGGCTGGAAGGCAGTTACTCTGGTTAAAAACAGTTCATCACGGTTGCACCTTTCCTTTACAACCCGTTCAGATCTTGAGTCCCAATTACTCCAACCGCTGATGTTGCCATCTACAGTCGAACCGCTAGATTCTGCGGTGGTGCGCCTCCCGACCGGGTAAGGCCGGATAAATTTTCAGTTTCACAAGCACCCATGCAAGGCGCACTCCAATCGGCTCACACAAGGTAGGGAAGAAAGCCAGTGCAGCCAGCGTCCTCGAAGCCGACGCGTTTCGGGCTACGCCCTTAATCATGGCTCGCTGCTGCCGGAAATTACTGCCACCATACAGACTACGATGTATTCCCCATCATTTATTTTCATTATTCATGCTTCAGGTGAGTCATAAACCATCAATTGCATTCTGGGATCAGTAGTCCAATATATACTACCCAAGTGGGCTGGAAGGCAGTTACTCCGGTTAAAAACAGTTCATCACGGTTGCACCTTTCCTTTACAACCCGTTCAGATCTTGAGTCCCAATTACTCCAACCGCTGATGTTGCCATCTACAGTCGAACCGCTAGATTCTGCGGTGGTGCGCCTCCTGACCGGGTAAGGCCGGATAAATTTTCAGTTTCACAAGCACCCATGCAAGGCGCACTCCAATCGGCTCACACAAGGTAGGGAAGAAAGCCAGTGCAGCCAGCGTCCTCGAAGCCGACGCGTTTCGGGCTACGCCCTTAATCATGGCTCGCTGCTGCCGGAAATTACTGCCACCATACAGACTACGATGTATTCCCCATCATTTATTTCCATTATTCATGCTTCAGGTGAGTCATAAACCATCAATTGCATTCTGGGATCAGTAGTCCAATATATACTACCCAAGTGGGCTGGAAGGCAGTTACTCCGGTTAAAAACAGTTCATCACGGTTGCACCTTTCCTTTACAACCCGTTCAGATCTTGAGTCCCAATTACTCCAACCGCTGATGTTGCCATCTACAGTCGAACCGCTAGATTCTGCGGTGGTGCGCCTCCCGACCGGGTAAGGCCGGATACATTTTCAGTTTCACAAGCACCCATGCAAGGCGCACTCCAATCGGCTCACACAAGGTAGGGAAGAAAGCCAGTGCAGCCAGCGTCCTCGAAGCCGACGCGTTTCGGGCTACGCCCTTAATCATGGCTCGCTGCTGCCGGAAATTACTGCCACCATACAGACTACGATGTATTACCCATCATTTATTTCCATTATTCATGCTTCAGGTGAGTCATAAACCATCAATTGCATTCTGGGATCAGTAGTCCAATATATACTACCCAAGTGGGCTGGAAGGCAGTTACTCCGGTTAAAAACAGTTCATCACGGTTGCACCTTTCCTTTACAACCCGTTCAGATCTTGAGTCCCAATTACTCCAACCGCTGATGTTGCCATCTACAGTCGAACCGCTAGATTCTGCGGTGGTGCGCCTCCCGACCGGGTAAGGCCGGATAAATTTTCAGTTTCACAAGCACCCATGCAAGGCGCACTCCAATCGGCTCACACAAGGTAGGGAAGAAAGCCAGTGCAGCCAGCGTCCTCGAAGCCGACGCGTTTCGGGCTATGCCCTTAATCATGGCTCGCTGCTGCCGGAAATTACTGCCACCATACAGACTACGATGTATTCCCCATCATTTATTTCCATTATTCATGCTTCAGGTGAGTCATAAACCATCAATTGCATTCTGGGATCAGTAGTCCAATATATACTACCCAAGTGGGCTGGAAGGCAGTTACTCCGGTTAAAAACAGTTCATCACGGTTGCACCTTTCCTTTACAACCCGTTCAGATCTTGAGTCCCAATTACTCCAACCGCTGATGTTGCCATCTACAGTCGAACCGCTAGATTCTGCGGTGGTGCGCCTCCCGACCGGGTAAGGCCGGATAAATTTTCAGTTTCACAAGCACCCATGCAAGGCGCACTCCAATCGGCTCACACAAGGTAGGGAAGAAAGCCAGTGCAGCCAGCGTCCTCGAAGCCGACGCGTTTCGGGCTACGCCCTTAATCATGGCTCGCTGCTGCCGGAAATTACTGCCACCATACAGACTACGATGTATCCCCCATCATTTATTTCCATTATTCATGCTTCAGGTGAGTCATAAACCATCAATTGCATTCTGGGATCAGTAGTCCAATATATACTACCCAAGTGGGCTGGAAGGCAGTTACTCCGGTTAAAAACAGTTCATCACGGTTGCACCTTTCCTTTACAACCCGTTCAGATCTTGAGTCCCAATTACTCCAACCGCTGATGTTGCCATCTACAGTCGAACCGCTAGATTCTGCGGTGGTGCGCCTCCCGACCGGGTAAGGCCGGATAAATTTCCAGTTTCACAAGCACCCATGCAAGGCGCACTCCAATCGGCTCACACAAGGTAGGGAAGAAAGCCAGTGCAGCCAGCGTCCTCGAAGCCGACGCGTTTCGGGCTACGCCCTTAATCATGGCTCGCTGCTGCCGGAAATTACTGCCACCATACAGACTACGATGTATTCCCCATCATTTATTTCCATTATTCATGCTTCAGGTGAGTCATAAACCATCAATTGCATTCTGCGATCAGTAGTCCAATATATACTACCCAAGTGGGCTGGAAGGCAGTTACTCCGGTTAAAAACAGTTCATCACGGTTGCACCTTTCCTTTACAACCCGTTCAGATCTTGAGTCCCAATTACTCCAACCGCTGATGTTGCCATCTACAGTCGAACCGCTAGATTCTGCGGTGGTGCGCCTCCCGACCGGGTAAGGCCGGATAAATTTTCAGTTTCACAAGCACCCATGCAAGGCGCACTCCAATCGGCTCACACAAGGTAGGGAAGAAAGCCAGTGCAGCCAGCGTCCTCGAAGCCGACGCGTTTCGGGCTACACCCTTAATCATGGCTCGCTGCTGCCGGAAATTACTGCCACCATACAGACTACGATGTATTCCCCATCATTTATTTCCATTATTCATGCTTCAGGTGAGTCATAAACCATCAATTGCATTCTGGGATCAGTAGTCCAATATATACTACCCAAGTGGGCTGGAAGGCAGTTACTCCGGTTAAAAACAGTTCATCACGGTTGCACCTTTCCTTTACAACCCGTTCAGATCTTGAGTCCCAATTACTCCAACCGCTGATGTTGCCATCTACAGTCGAACCGCTAGATTCTGCGGTGGTGCGCCTCCCGACCGGGTAAGGCCGGATAAATTTTCAGTTTCACAAGCACCCATGCAAGGCGCACTCCAATCGGCTCACACAAGGTAGGGAAGAAAGCCAGTGCAGCCAGCGTCCTCGAAGCCGACGCGTTTCGGGCTACGCCCTTAATCATGGCTCGCTGCTGCCGGAAATTACTGCCACCATACAGACTACGATGTATTCCCCATCATTTATTTCCATTATTCATGCTTCAGGTGAGTCATAAACCATCAATTGCATTCTGGGATCAGTAGTCCAATATATACTACCCAAGTGGGCTGGAAGGCAGTTACTCCGGTTAAAAACAGTTCATCACGGTTGCACCTTCCCTTTACAACCCGTTCAGATCTTGAGTCCCAATTACTCCAACCGCTGATGTTGCCATCTACAGTCGAACCGCTAGATTCTGCGGTGGTGCGCCTCCTGACCGGGTAAGGCCGGATAAATTTTCAGTTTCACAAGCACCCATGCAAGGCGCACTCCAATCGGCTCACACAAGGTAGGAAAGAAAGCCAGTGCAGCCAGCGTCCTCGAAGCCGACGCGTTTCGGGCTACGCCCTTAATCATGGCTCGCTGCTGCCGGAAATTACTGCCACCATACAGACTACGATGTATTCCCCATCATTTATTTCCATTATTCATGCTTCAGGTGAGTCATAAACCATCAATTGCATTCTGGGATCAGTAGTCCAATATATACTACCCAAGTGGGCTGGAAGGCAGTTACTCCGGTTAAAAACAGTTCATCACGGTTGCACCTTTCCTTTACAACCCGTTCAGATCTTGAGTCCCAATTACTCCAACCGCTGATGTTGCCATCTACAGTCGAACCGCTAGATTCTGCGGTGGTGCGCCTCCCGACCGGGTAAGGCCGGATAAATTTTCAGTTTCACAAGCACCCATGCAAGGCGCACTCCAATCGGCTCACACAAGGTAGGGAAGAAAGCCAGTGCAGCCAGCGTCCTCGAAGCCGACGCGTTTCGGGCTACACCCTTAATCATGGCTCGCTGCTGCCGGAAATTACTGCCACCATACAGACCACGATGTATTCCCCATCATTTATTTCCATTATTCATGCTTCAGGTGAGTCATAAACCATCAATTGCATTCTGGGATCAGTAGTCCAATATATACTACCCAAGTGGGCTGGAAGGCAGTTACTCCGGTTAAAAACAGTTCATCACGGTTGCACCTTTCCTTTACAACCCGTTCAGATCTTGAGTCCCAATTACTCCAACCGCTGATGTTGCCATCTACAGTCGAACCGCTAGATTCTGCGGTGGTGCGCCTCCCGACCGGGTAAGGCCGGATAAATTTTCAGTTTCACAAGCACCCATGCAAGGCGCACTCCAATCGGCTCACACAAGGTAGGGAAGAAAGCCAGTGCAGCCAGCGTCCTCGAAGCCGACGCGTTTCGGGCTACACCCTTAATCATGGCTCGCTGCTGCCGGAAATTACTGCCACCATACAGACCACGATGTATTCCCCATCATTTATTTCCATTATTCATGCTTCAGGTGAGTCATAAACCATCAATTGCATTCTGGGATCAGTAGTCCAATATATACTACCCAAGTGGGCTGGAAGGCAGTTACTCCGGTTAAAAACAGTTCATCACGGTTGCACCTTTCCTTTACAACCCGTTCAGATCTTGAGTCCCAATTACTCCAACCGCTGATGTTGCCATCTACAGTCGAACCGCTAGATTCTGCGGTGGTGCGCCTCCCGACCGGGTAAGGCCGGATAAATTTTCAGTTTCACAAGCACCCATGCAAGGCGTACTCCAATCGGCTCACACAAGGTAGGGAAGAAAGCCAGTGCAGCCAGCGTCCTCGAAGCCGACGCGTTTTGGGCTACGCCCTTAATCATGGCTCGCTGCTGCCGGAAATTACTGCCACCATACAGACTACGATGTATTCCCCATCATTTATTTCCATTATTCATGCTTCAGGTGAGTCATAAACCATCAATTGCATTCTGGGATCAGTAGTCCAATATATACTACCCAAGTGGGCTGGAAGGCAGTTACTCCGGTTAAAAACAGTTCATCACGGTTGCACCTTTCCTTTACAACCCGTTCAGATCTTGAGTCCCAATTACTCCAACCGCTGATGTTGCCATCTACAGTCGAACCGCTAGATTCTGCGGTGGTACGCCTCCCGACCGGGTAAGGCCGGATAAATTTTCAGTTTCACAAGCACCCATGCAAGGCGCACTCCAATCGGCTCACACAAGGTAGGGAAGAAAGCCAGTGCAGCCAGCGTCCTCGAAGCCGACGCGTTTCGGGCTACGCCCTTAATCATGGCTCGCTGCTGCCGGAAATTACTGCCACCATACAGACTACGATGTATTCCCCATCATTTATTTCCATTATTCATGCTTCAGGTGAGTCATAAACCATCAATTGCATTCTGGGATCAGTAGTCCAATATATACTACCCAAGTGGGCTGGAAGGCAGTTACTCCGGTTAAAAACAGTTCATCACGGTTGCACCTTTCCTTTACAACCCGTTCAGATCTTGAGTCCCAATTACTCCAACCGCTGATGTTGCCATCTACAGTCGAACCGCTAGATTCTGCGGTGGTGCGCCTCCCGACCGGGTAAGGCCAGATAAATTTTCAGTTTCACAAGCACCCATGCAAGGCGCACTCCAAGAATTGCTATAACTTTAATTTTCCAATATACCAGCTGAGTAAGAAGATAATAATAGTTATAGGTGTATACAACACGAATATCCAAGGGTCTAAAAAAAAAAAAAAAGAATATCCAAGGGTCTAAAAGCAAAACTCAGAACGCTATGAACTCTAGACTAAACCAAAACTTGTGTGTGCGCCAACTTCCTTAATGAAAACTAATACAATGGAAAATCCTATTTAGGTGAACGGATTCCCATCACTCACCATTAGGTGACATGCTTCATCATCTGGGTCTCCTCATTAATGTCACGCTAGTGACACTGAGGGCTGCAACGTCATCAGAAGGATGGGGGAGCCCAAGGATGTTTTCTGAGAGTAGCCAGAGAGAAACTGAACTCCTGTCTAAACTACCAGAAGAGAGCGGTTGAGTTATGTGGGAAAAGAATGCAGTGCACAATGATAAGGTGATGTGTGAATTTAAAATTGACCTATGAGAAACCCTAAGTTTATTAATGTCTCTCACAGACCAAACTAAAAACAGTGCCAAAGACAGTCTGTAGCAAATAACTATCTGTTATTCAAAAAAGAGGTCAACATGTTTCAGCACATATGAAAAACTTTTCATTCAATGCCTTCTTCAGGGCCACTACTATGTTGCTACTGCAATTGTTAAAAAAAATTATAAAAGGATATGATAAATATAAAAAGATATTTGTCAATACAATTACACTAGAAAGGGTTGGAACAGATACTATCGAATCACCTGCAATCAGGAATGTACAATCCTTCCTCTGCAAATCCCGTACAGCTGACGGTTTCTGTAACGCAGTGAAGGGGATAGGCGCAACCATTTTATGCACAGAGATCTCACGTTCAAAACCAAACTTCATAGACTGTAGTGATATTCCCATTATCATCTACATACACCCACTACTGAGTACATGCCAATTTGTTCCTACCCAAAATGCTGAGGAGGATACCTCACCTTACCTGGCAGTGGCTCAGGGGAAATCTGTATCTAGTACCACGATAGCCCCGCCGTTATCGGCTGGTTTTATCACGATCTGATCATCAGAGGTAAGATTGCGTAGGGCTATCTGTTCATTTTTAGGAAGATTGCAAAATGTTTTGTCATCCTTTTTTAATAAAGCCGTGATATCGCTGCTCACTGCTTGTTCATATGTCAGCACCTGTCCTGGAACTAGGTGTGTCGGAGGATTGAACGTAGAACGTTTCTTTAGCCCGGTGTTCACATCGATGGAATCAATTAGTTCCTCTCTTTCTTTCTTGAAAAAGAAATGTAGCTGGACTTCCGGACAAAAAAATTGGCAAGCTCCCAATGGGTCTGGAATGGGTCCCCTTTAAAGAATTACAAGAATTGCTATAACTTTAATTTTCCAATACACCAGCTGAGTAAGAAGATGTTAATAGTTATAGGTGCCCATGACAAGCAGGCTACTGTGTTGGATGTGCTTGGTTCCTTGAGATTGCTCAGTATCCGAGGCCACTATGTTAGATGGATCATCAGGGATTGGTGGTGGAACATAGTCAGTCAGGAGCAGGAGAGTACAGGGGCAGGTGTAAAGTGGAAGAAATACATATACAAATGTGTATGTATGTGTGTGTGTGTGTGTATGTTTGAGTTTATGCACCCTGCCACAGACATCTTGTGTGCATTTCTTGGCTATGTTCATTGTGCTTTGTTACTATCCAGAGATTCCATATCCTAGCAAGGGTTAGATAGAGCGAAAGAGAAAGACAGACAGAGGGACTTATTTACAAGCCCCTTGCGCCGCTGGTGCGTCACTTTTAATATGGGAAAAAGTGAGGTAAGGTGGCGTAAGGGGCTTGTAAATAAGCCTTGGAGTCTCCTTGGTTTTCCTTGCAGTTTTAAGCGCAGCTGTTGCTGAGGGTATTAGCAATACAGGCAGGGGCGGCTCCTCTGCTATGGCAGAAGAGAGCTTCCCACTGCTTTTAAGTGGTGAGAAACATAAAATGATAATAACTTAGAGTTATTATCCTTTTATGCTTCGTGTCTTGCTGCTTTGCGGCGGGCGTGTGGGGGTGGCTGCTCTGCTCTCGGAGCAGGTGAGGGGTGGTTTGCCCACTCCGAAGTGCACAATGACTGTTTGGTCGGCCCTCTCGGGCCTCCTAAACCAGTCATGTGCACTTTCCCCGTTCTCCATGCAGGCTGCATGACAGCCTGTGTGAAGAACATGCCCACCCCTCCAGCCCCTGGCTGAGCGCCGTTTCACGGCGCTCAGCCCAATCACAACGCTGCATTGCAGCATTGTGATTGGTTTAAGGGAGGGAACCTGGCTGCCTGCTTCCTGTTCCTGTGAGAGTCGGAGGCAGGAGAGCAGGAGCAGAGACACTGACCCGGCCTCAAGATAATTTGTTTTGTTTTTTTTTTAAATCCAATCTCCCCACATATGACACCCTCTGCGACACCTCCGCGACCCCTGCTACACCCACGCTACCCATGATCCATGCCGGCTGCCACTGAATGCAAGTAGAAGCTATTGAAGATAGTGTAACTTTTCCATGAAATGTGCCTTACTTTCTGGGCAGGCCCCTGCCGTCCTGATGTCCAGTGACCCAAACTCACATAGTCTTGGGGTTTCAGATGCTTTACTTATCCATTGTCCTCTTCTTGCTGGCTTGGTCAGCTGTCTATGGGAATCTTGGCTAGTATGTGCAAGGGGGCCTCTCTTGAAAGAGGAGGGTAAGTTGGATAGTCAGAACATTTACATTTAAGATGGTATTGTTTGGAGACAGGGCCTTGAGCTCTGCGTCCTTCTAGTGCCTAATGGGGCCAGAAAGGGGAAGGGGTTCCAAGGGCAGTTATGGGTGGCAACTTCCAGAGAGCCCTGTTTTTTGGGCAGGGCCCTAGTCATGTAGCTATAAGGGTCTAGTCAAGGTGGTCAGTAGGGGGTTATCAGATTATGTGTATAAAAGGGAATTGAGAAAAGAGCCCTTCAGTTAGGATAAGGATCCACACAGGCCCTTAGGCAAGGAAACCACAAAAGAGCAAAAGAAAAGGGAAGGAGATAAGAATAAAATCAAACGAAAAGTAGAGAAGAGATAAGGAAAGAAATGGCAATAAAACAAACAAATTAAAAAACAAGATAAGAACCAGGAAAAGGGTTTTTTCAGCGGAATTCTGACAAAATACAATGGAAAAAATTGTGTGAAACATAAATATCATGGGGCAGAATATAGAAGGTCGGAATATTGTTTTTCTAGGTATACAACATTAGTTTTTAAAATGTTGTATATACTATTGTTTTATTTACTATAGTTGTATACAATTATATTTTTAATTACTTTGATCAGTATTAGTTACAGTATTATTATACGATTTTACTGTTATAATATATGTAGTTATATTGTTTAGTATAGTTTGCAATTCTAATGTGAAATGTAACTTTGCTTGTATTTAATTTGAAATGTTGCATTTAGAAGCAGTTTTTTGAGTTGGCTAAGGATTAGCGTGGGTAGTTATTTAAATTGTAAAATATTGTTTTTAATTAATAAGTACATTTTTATATAATGTAATATACTCATTGGTAATTACTTATGTAAATGAATTAATTGGCAACGTGATATTTGAATTATTGGTTTTTTATTTAAATGCTAATAAATTGTTTAATTATAAAATTGTTTGAAAAACGAATATTTAGCAATTGTTTTACTTTTATTTGTTTTATTTCTTTAATTATGAATGTAATAATGGTGTTTCATGTGCATATATGTATATGTGAGTGTGTGTGCATACATTATTTATTGGTGTCTGGTTTTTTTTGGGTAGTAGGGAGGGAAGTGTTTTTATTTCAAATATTTATAACTTATGTCTACTTTTTTAGATGTATTCGTAATATCATAATTTTATTTCTAGACTGTAATTTGCTTTATGTTTAATGAATATACTTTTTATTTGAAATGTTTTTTTTTATTTTGTTCAGTACTTATTTTTTTTAACGAAAAAATAGAAGTTGGATTCAAACTTCTGACTTCTCCATAGTATAGCACTTTCTCTGCTTTTACTTATGTTGGAGTAGAAATAGTACATTTGACTCCTTCAATGTCCAACACTTTCCCTAGAGTTTCTCGGATTGCGATGAGAATAATAAATCTAATCCCTCAAAAGTAAAAAATATTCTTCTCTTGGTTACATTGGAGTGCGAATAGTAAAACTGAACCCTCCATATTTCAACACTTTCCCTATTGTTTCTCAGATTGGAATATAGATATTTAATATAAACCCTACAAAGTACAACACTTTCCCCACTGTTGCTTAGATTGGACTTGGAATAGTAAATTTAATCCTTCCGAAGTCCAGCACTTTCCCTACTATTGTTTACGCTGGAGTGGGATTAAGAAATCTAACCTCTTCAAAATCCCAAACTTTCTCTACTGTTTATGTTGGATTGGGAATAGTAAATATGACTCTTTCAAAGTCTAACACTTTCCCTACTGTTGCTCAGATTGAAGTAGGAATAGTAAAGTTGACCTCTGTAAAATCCAACACTTCCATGCTGTTGCTAACATTCAAGTGGAAATAGTCAATCTAACCCTTCCAAAAGCCAACAATGTTCCTATTGTTGCATACATTGGATTGATGAACAGCAGACCCCAGTGCAGTCGTCAATGGCAGTGAGAAAGCGCAGAACAGACCAAGTCCAAAGATCATGCCCAGGAAGCCTAGACTTCAATCAGATGCTGTTCAGTGTCCAATTAAGCTCTCAACATTTGGACTTAGAATCCTTTCTGGAAGTCAAATCACATTCAGTGGGGCAAACTAGCAAGTTGAGGCCAATTGTAGATTCAACGTCAATGACTGTGAATTCAATGGAGATCCTGGTCTCCACTGGTTTACCAGGTAGAAGTTGGTAGACAATTTCTAAGTTCGACTTCTTGCAGTTTGGGAACAGGAGAAGAACACTCCAACACCAGCCAAAGGTCCAGGCCCTGGGGATCACAACTTTGAGTTAGTGCTCACTCCAACAGAGGCTAATAGCAGGCTCCAGGCAAGTCCAGGTGAAACTGGTCAGCTTAGCCGTTGCAGGGATAGAGAACTCTGGAAGCTTAGCTGTGTCCCTGTAGCTCAAACAGAAGGTCAGCCAACTGACCTGCACTTTAAAGGTCTTGGGTTCAAGGCAAGCAGGTCTGGTCTTCATTTGGGATTCAGACAGCATGGCAGTCTTTCTTCTGATTCTTCACAAGTCCAGAAGTGTTCTGAGGAGAGGTCTGTGAGGTCCTTACTACTGTCTAGTGCCAGCCTATGTGTGGAAGGCAATCCTTTGTCCAACTACTAAACCAGTTCTGGTCAGTTCCTCCCCTCGCACTGGGTTTGGAGCCAGCCTGACTAGAGAGACAAAATAGAGGCAGGCCGAGGTGTGAGATTAATCAACCAGTGACAGAGTAGGTATCCTCCAAAGTTGAGAAAGGGGCTAAGCACCTTCCCAGGCCATCCTGTCAAGGGAGGAGCGACCCCCCCCCCTTCACACCCAGAGCCCTTTGTATACTGTCTGGAAGTAATACACATCTAATCACAGGGAGCCATTAGGGGGTCAGGTGACAGCTGGACACCAGCAGGGGAGAGGAGCTGGCCTAAGGGCTAAGGCGGTTGACCTCGAATCTTGGGAACTGGGTTCCAGTCTTAGCAATGACGCTACACATCCTGTGATTCTGGGCAAATCACTTAATCTCCCTGTGCCTAACAAAAATGAATGTGTGTCCTCATGTAAAGTAACTGGTGCTATGTAAAGCACTCTGATACCCGATTCGGGTCAAGTTCGCACTATATAAAACTGCAAAAAAAAAAGCATTTTCGTTATCGGCAGGAGAATAACAACTTTCTACAAGTGTAATTTCCAGAATAGTAAAATAAAATCTGACTTGAACATTAAGTTAGATTTTAAATTACTATCAAAATGAGCCAATTAAACATTTTTCTAGCTATTAGCAAATGTAATGTAGCACTTATTAAATGTAATAGTGCTAGCCAGTGGTATCCTACGGGTAGCCAGCCTTGCCACAGTATGAAGGAAATTTGTAGTTTTTTCACTGACAGGACGTATATTAGGTATAAATGTACTACCTTTACATTTGATGCTCCCAGCTCTATGACCTTTTCAGGCCTACCACAGGGGTTACTTAGCTGTATTAAAATAGAAGATTTAGGCCTGGCAAAAGATGTATTTTGCCAAGTCGTAATGACAATTTAAACTAATACCATATACTATGAGAATGCACATGACACTTTAGCTTATGGACACTATTTTGAAGGAGCCACACTTGGAAGTTCTGCTAATTTAAATTGGAGTACCTGATTTAAAAAAAAAGTTCTTTTGGTTACGGCACTCCTTAGAGGTCGCATTAGTACTTGGGGTTCTCTGATATTTGAATTGATGTATGTTTCAAGCTATATCAAAACTAGAGTCCAGGTAATGTGAATTTATGTTTATTGTTATGTAACATTGGTCTTCTGTAAGGTCACTTGATTACCCATTGTTCTAGTATGTCAAGTAAGTCCCGTGCTGCCTAAGTGAGTTCAAGACCTGGGCCTGTAACTCTGATTGAACATGCATGTTTTGCACACTTAAATCATTATTGCAAAATAATGTTTAATTCCACCTTCTAATCCTGATGGAAATTTACTTGATTTGCACACTATTTTTACTATTCAGGAATGTTTAATTCCATTAGGATAAGTTTGTATTGTTCCTAATAGGAGAAGTCCAGCGTCTATAAACGTCCATTGTCTGCTGCTGTGTAATGTACTGTCTTTTTAAAGACCTGTAATTTATTGTGTTTTATGCTAAATTCGCTTTATTGTATTTTTATGGGTACTTTTATGGTTCAATTTATGTAAAGGAATAAAGTTGTTCTTACGACTACTAGGGATTATTAAGTAAATTAAATGTGCCAAACAGTTGTATACCAATTTTAACAAGTTTGAAAAAGAGGGCACAAGCACTTCATCTCTGGTTACTTCCAAATGAAATGTGAGCATGGCTTGTTTGTGAAACCCGTAAGAGCTTTCAAATGTCTTGCAATAAGAACTGCATAACCTGAAGGATAGTCCTTGTAGCGTTTCCACAGCCTGGGCACTCGCACATAACTGCAGCACACATGGTGGGTAGTTTTACACATCTTTATTCATTAGTAAATAAATGCAAACTCAACCTTCTAAACCTGTCTTCCCTTCCCAACATGCAATCAGTCTACGGAGTCTATCCAGAGCCAAAAGGGTTCCGTCAATTCTAGAGCACAAGACACTACATCTCCTCCTTTTTTTAGGTCTCGGCTGGCGATAGCAGCGCGCATGCGCTGCTCTCGCCATTCGAGAACGTCTTGAAATCAATACGGTTGAGGAAGGGGACTTGAAGCCCCGCCCCCTCTTCCCATTGGCTAGCATCATATTTCTGGCTAAACGCTAGCTTTTTATTGTAAAGGAGGCTTCGTAGTCCCTCCGAGTTAACGCCCTGTCCACTGGGATTGGATCGTTTACTACCGGCGTGACACTCTCTCCTTCATTAGTCGGTACGCACTTTTTTCTATTCATTCAGCTTTGGCAAAGTCAGCCTCGTGTTTCACCTATGCGAAAATAAACAAGCGGCTGCCTTTGTGGTATGGTGCTTGTTTTACTTGTTATTTACTTGTTTGACCTGCAGTCGCACAGCTGCTCCCTATGCCTTTCGATTTCCAGCGTACCTGACAGTCCTGTAAATCTTGTCACAGCGCAGCTTTCATGCTTCATTGTATTAGTTTCCTGCTCATGGCAGCTTAAGGGCATAGCTCTTATGTGAGTGTCTGTTTGCGAGCCCTTTTTAAATGACTTTTTCTAATAAGGAGAAAGAAACGTGTGCAGCTATTTTAAATTGCACTAACTTTATTTATCGGATTTTGAGCGCCTGCGCTGGCTTTAGTTTCTCCGCAAGGTGCCCACTTCAGGGAAGTCCCACTACAGGTGGTGGTCTTCTTTCCTCAACAACGCTAAATGAGGTGTGGGGGGGCATGGCTGCTTAGTTTACAATCCTCCACTGCTACTGCGAGAAGCAGCCTAGGGAACACCGCCACCCCTGCCTTTCGCAGGAGAGCAGTGCCTCACCCCGGGTAACTGCAGAAAAGGCATAGGCCGATCGGCACAGGGAAAGTGACAACATGGGGGTTTGACCCCGTGGGGGTGGGGTTGTCCCTGTTAGTTTCCACCTCCATTTGTTCATCTTTGCTGCAGCGGCTCTGTTTGTTGCAATGCGGTGCCTACTTCAGGCAGCACGCCTTTATTGCATCGGCATTGCACCCACTTTATGGCCATCGTGCTTCATGCGTGTTGATAATAGAAAGGTGCAAGGCTGCTGCACTTCTTTTAGTATGGCTTCTGCGCGCCTTTCTTATATCATTACTGTGCCCTTCTGCAGCCGCTGTCACCAGTATGGTCAGGGACTACCGACCATCCACCTCCCCGTCTTGTGCGCCCCCACAATTATATAGAAATTGGACCTGAGAGGAGTTTCTTTGGAAGGCGGGCGGTCTCACAACCCCCCACCCGTATTTATTAAAACATGAAAACAAATTAAAATTTGAAATAAACAATATTTACACAAGCATTTATGCAGAACAATCTACTGACATTAGATTACAATCCATGTAGACAGGTATCAAAGGGCTAACCTTAACAAAGTCTAATACAACGTGTATCCTAACCAAATCTAACATGTCACACTTATGAATTTTTCTGCATATCCTATTTTTGGGCCTACGGCAAAGTCGCTAACCGGTGTCAAACACTTATCAGCCAGCTACGCCCTCACGTATGAGTGCGCATGCGCAGAGGGCCTGTTTACTGAGAGGGTACTTCCCCCCTCCCGATTACCCCCGTACGCTCCATGAACTCCATTAACCAAAGGGGGGCCCTTGCACTCTGCGCCGTTTAATGACGTCATCGTGCACGTGCGGGGTGGCTAACCAGCCCAAAGAAAGCATTACTCCCCCCTCCCCTGCACCCATCCAACCAAGCGGATGTACTGCCCCTGGAGTTCTAGGAGAGACCACTTGTCCCTCCCTCTGGGCGACCCCATTCAAGAATGGCACCGCCCCCTTAGGCCCTTAAATTGACTGCTCACTGATCATGACCTTACCGCCTGACCAAGGACTATCAATAAATACGACAATTATGTTATCTGTAAATGGGAAAAAAGCCTAAGGAAAAAATTCACACCAAAAAACGTTACCGTGAAAAACAAGCATAAAATTGATACTACAACCTGTAAACGGGAAAAAAGGCCTAAGGAAAAAAACTCACACCAGAACACAGTTATAGTGAAGAAACAAAAACGAGCCTAAACTTGCTACAACAATCTAACATACAAGCACAAGAATCTGCTTCAGGGGCTGGTGGGTGGGGAAAATTATGGTGCGCCTCGTGCTGAGGCAGGGGGGATAGCCTGGGCAGCGCTGGAACAAGAGGGCCCTTCCCGCACTCCCCCGTCCTTTTAACCCCTCTGGGGGCAGACCAGTGGCAACTGGTCCGCCTCCCTTGGTTCCCCCCCTTTGACCCGGAAGCAATTAGATTGCCTCCGGGTTAACGAGGGAGCCTGCACCAATCGGTGGTGGGGCGCGCCCGCCGCATCATCAAGACTTGCCGGGGGCACTCCCCACCACCGATAGAGGTAGGGGAAGGAGGGTGCCGGCGCCCCGCCATACGTGCAGGGGGGCGAGCGGCCCCCCTTTCCTTATGGTCAGGAACTACCGACCATCCCCCTCCCACGTCTTGTGCACCCCCACAATTATATAGAAATTGGACCTGAGAGGAGTTTCTTTGGAAGGCGGGGGCTCTCACGACCCCCCGGCCATATTTATTAAAACATGAAAACAAATTAAAATTTGAAATAAATAATATTTACACAAGCATATATGCAGAAAAATCTACTGACATTAGATTGCAATCCAGGTAGACAGGTATCAAAGGGCTAACCTTAACAAATATCTAATACAGCGTGTTTCCTAACAGAATCTAATATGTCACACTTATGAAATTTTCTGCATATCCTATTTTTGGGCCTATGGCAAGGTCGCTAGCCAGTGTCAAATCCTTATCAGCCAGATACGCCCTCACATATGAGTGCGCATGTGCAGAGGGCCCGTTTACTGAGAGAGTACTTCCCCCCTTCCGGTTACCCCCGTACGCTCCATGAACTCCATTAACCAAAGGGGGGCCATTGCACTCTGCGCTGTTTAATGATGTCATAGTGCACGTGCGGGGTGGCTAACCAGCCCAAAGAAAACTCCCCTCTCCCCCGCACCCATCCAACCAAGCGGATATACCGCCCCTGGAGTTCTAGGAGAGACCACTTGTCCCTCCCCCAGGGCGACCCCATTCAAGAATGGCCCAGCCCCCTAAGGACCTTAAATTGACTGCTCACCGATCATGACCTTACCGCCACAGGCCAGCATAGTTGCCCGACTATCTGCCCCCCCTATCCTCCTCCTCTGAAAGGTCATGCCTATCTTGAACCCCACCAGCCATGCAAAAATGTTCCCCAGAAATAGTTTGTTGCCTGCCCTAGTCAGGTGGACCCCGTCTTGTTAGAAGAACTGTTTCCCCCTGAAACACCCATGTGGTATGTTCTGCAGTTGAGGTGACCGAAATAATTTCACTATCTTGTTGTTGATCCTCTTTACTGAGTGATTCAAGGCCTTGACAGAGTCCCCCCCCCTCCATCTGAGTCTAGGACCCCCCCCTACCATGAAAGGAAACCTTGAAACCCCCCTGTTCCGCCCTCTGTCTATAGTTACCTGCAAGGAAAACAGATTTAGCACGTTTAACAAATGAATGACCAACAACCCATACAACTTGTGCCTCGTTGGTACGTTCCTGGGTCTGCCGTGATGAAGGTACTTGCTGTTGGTGCACCAACGACAGTTTCCGCCCTGCGTGACAGGCTCGAGAAACTGAAATACAAGTAAACAACCAAGACAGGCATCAGCGTAAATCATCCTGCCACCTCACAACATGTGCAGCCGCACATAACGCTTGTGACAGTTGGTAGACCATCTCTCAATCCTTTTCACACGGCTCGCATGTAACCTACTAGCAGTTGCTTCAGTGGCAGCCCCTATCCGGAATGAATGCGTCCCAAAGTCTTTCGGATTTAAACCAGCCCTGTCCACTATCATTGCCAATACTCTTTGGAATTGAAACCTGGTCAGCGGGGTACCGTCTGCATGCATTAACAATGCTCCCCCCGCTGCGCCTGCTCTCTGTGTGATGAAGGCCTCTACGTGGAACACTGGGCAGCATGGATTAGTCCGTTCCTGATGGAGTACCAGCCCATCCCCCGGGCTTCCTGATCAGTTTTTGTTTTACGTCTGGTAATCAACAGCGCATCACCCAGTATTTTTGTGTGCTCCAGCAGGAGCCCGCCTAGCACATCCTGCTTACTGCTAGCCACCAGTTCACATACCCGGAATGGCCCATAAAAGGCCAAGGTAAAGGCGGCTCTGAACAGGAGTACCTCGCCTAATGAACTGCAGATGTCAGACAAGGCATTCAATACTGATGCCAGCCGTTCTAAACCTATTGGCTATCTGGTGTCCGTGGTGGTTGCTTGCAGGCGCCGTCACCCCTTTAGTTCCTTCCACAAGAGGAAACTATTTTTGTGACCTTTGGCCCCCTTAATCTGCGCAAAGAATGAAACAGGCGCCATGTGCCGGCTAGCCATCGCTGCGGAGCGCCCTCCTTTATGTAATGCATCTAGGAACTGAAATTCTCTGTATGATCCCATTTCTCCACCCAATCCCGTCCCAAAAAGGAGCAATAAGACAACAACGCCCCTTCGTAAGAGGTTATGGTCCTGGGCGCTAGGCTAGCTGCCATGAGGTTCTGTAGCTGTAGCCAATTTGCCAGAGTGTTGCTGGGAAGTGTGTAGGCGTCGGCTCTGCAGATGGTAGATGTTCCCTAAATACCTGTATCTTAAAGCGAGAGAGTGCATCAGCTGCATTATTCAAAACCCCTGGGACATGTTTTGCCCTAAACTGTACATTGAGCTTCATGCAAACCAGCACAATTTCCTTCAGTAGCGGAAGTATAAATTTACACTGTGCCGCCTGCTGGTTGATACATTCCACTACCGTCATGTTATCTGACCAGAAGATTACAGATCGATTCCACAACTCATCAGACCAAACTGTTAATGCCACCCAGATTGAAAGTAGCTCCAAGAAAATGATGTTAGATGTCAGGCCATTATCCTCCCACCAAACTGGCCACCGTTGAGCCACCCACGTGTTTCCAAGTATGGCAGTCCATAGGCCTAACTCTGCAGACGTAGTGGGGGGCCCGCACCACACTACTTTGCCGTTGAAGCCCTCCAGAAATGCGATCCAAATACGCATGTCTTGGAGGACCACAGCCGGCAGCCTAGTGCAATGGTGTTTCTCCCACAGGCCCGCCATGGTCTGCGAGATTGAGCGGAAGAATGGGCGTGCCATGGGTATCACTCTTAGTACGAAATTCAACTGGCCCACAGTCTGCTGTAGCTGCTGTATCGTCACTTTGTCTTTGGCCAGACATTGCTGGAGGGCCGCTCCAAATTTCATGATTTTGTCTTTGGGTGACCTGAAACAACCCTCGACTAAGTCTAATTTTATGCCTAAAAATTCCAATGTGGTTGCTGGAGCCACAGTCTTCCCCGGCGCCTGCGGGACTCCAAAAGCCCGCATGAGCACTCGAAATTCCTGCAATGCCCATGCACACTCCTGTGTGCCCGCTGACCCGAGAAAGAGAAAGTAATCCAGGTAATGCATGACATGGTGGTGTCCTGTCGTTTGCCTAAAAACCCATTCCAGAAAATAAAGAAATTTCTCAAAGTAGGAGCATGAAACAGAACAACCCATGGGCATACACTTATCCATATAGAATTTTCCTTGAAAAGAGAAGCCTAGCAGATGCTGATCTAGGGGATGAACCAGCATTAGCCAAAAAGCAGATTCAATGTCTGACTTTGCCAGAAAGGCTCCAGGTCCCAGAGTCCTCAACATATCCACTGCCTGGTCAAAGGACGAATACCTAACGCTACAAATGTCTTCATCAATGGCGTCATTTAAACATGCACCCTTAGGTGCTGACAGGTTATGAATGAGCCTGAAATCGCTCTCCTCCTTCTTTGGCACCATGCCGAGAGGCGAGCAAACAAAATTAGGCACAGGGATGTTATTAAAAGGACCCGCTATCCTGCCTAGGCGCAGCTCTTTAGCAATTTTTGTCGCAGCCACTTCTGGGTTGTCCCTAACAGATAGTTGGTTTCTACATTCTGCTGTTCCTGTATATCCCACCACTGGGATCCTAAAACCCTGCAAAAACCTTCTTGCAACATCCTCGCAGAGGCATGATCTGGGTACCTGTTCAGCCAAGGAGTCATAACCAGAACTTCAATGGGCAAATGAGACACCAGCCATCATCCCTCCCTAATCCTGTTTCTTTCTTCCCCTGTTTCCAGAGGCGTTACCTTTATTGTGGCAAGTTGTTTCTGGGTGGGAAGGCTGGTTACAAATGGAACATGCATGCCTGAATTGGCAAGTACCCTGTGCTCTGGTACATGAACGCTTGCTAAAATCCCACACCCCTTTTCGCCCCCACTGTTCCCTGTCTTAGGGGTCGTGTCACCCCCCTGTGCCGGCTGAAAGGGCTGCTGGGGTTTGGAGGAGTAGCTTTTGTTCCAACTTGGCCCAGGGCTCCCTGGTTGCCCTGCTGTAAACTGGCCATACCACGAAATGGAATCCACCCGATCCCAGGACAGTGAGGGATTAAACTCTTTAGCCTTCCTGAAACTCATGTCCTACTCCTTCCACCCTTCCCCTCCATAGTTATCACTGAAAGTTGTGATCCTACTCTGGTAACATGCCATCTCTGCCTGCAGATTAGGGGAACGCTCGGCTGTAATCGCCATGAACACAGAAAAGGCTCTAATCCAGTTGATCAATGTCTCCTCTACCCTGAATCTTGCCATTTCTCACTGCCATTCGCTAGGCGACATCCAGTCTTTCTGCTTCCTAGCATACTCCATTTCCCTGTTATCCACTCGCAAAGAAAACATATTGACATATTTGCCCGCCCAGATCAAATCCTTCACTTCCTGTGTTACATGTTGCGCCAGATTTTCTCTCCTGGAGGGTATTGAGCGCACACAGCTAGTACTGGTAATGCCACCTTCTTAACACTTTCTGCGGCCCGCGTTGGTTCAACAATCTTGTCCTTTCTGGAGTCGCTGCCTGGACATGTTTCTTGTGGAGTAATAGGCGCACTGGGCCCCCCCGCCACCAGGGGCATTCATGATCCTTGCTACCATTTTCTGCGCTTCCGCTAAGGGATCCTCTCTCACCTCCTTTGCGCCCACTGAAGAAGGTAACATCTCCCCTATCCCTAGCCAAGGGAGTACTGCTGCTATCTGCGCTGCCAGCTCTGGAGGTACCTGACCAACCACTGGAGGTGATGCAACTGGAATAGGGGTGCAGTGCCGGGTACCGGGATAGGTGCTGGGTTACAAACAGGTACCACCCGGACTACCGCTGGGACCATCAGAGGCACTATGCTCGGTGCTGGTGCCGTTGTGGCAGGAGCCGGTGTTACAGGCACACCTGCCGGGATTGGGGGAGTAGCGGTACAAAAGGGGGTGGTGATGTACGGAGCATCTGAACCAATCAAACACCCACACCCAGTCAACAGATCTGGGTTTAATCCATCACTGTTCTTTAGCCCACTCTGCCACCCCAGTTCAGACATGGCCATATGCAAATCAGTCTGACCCTGTGCCTCATTGGAACAGTCCAGCCCGAACTGCCAAGCCATGCCTTCCCTGGACCAGAAACAAGCTTCCTAGGACCGGTTTCTGGCATTCCAGCCGTCTTCAGCCAGGCTTGCTTGAATCCAGTGGCAAAGTGAGCAAGGGACTCACGTCTGAGCATACCATGCCAACTTATGATGAACAATGCGGTACAAAAGGGGGTGGTGATGGACGGAGCATCTGAACCAATCAAACACTCAAACCCAGTCAACAGATCTGAGTTTAATCCATCACCGTTCTTTAGCCCACTCTGCCACCCCAGTTCAGACATGGCCATATGCAAATCAGTCTGACCCTGTGCCTCATGGGAACAGTCCAGCCCGAACTGCCAAGCCATGCCTTCCCTGGACCGGAAACAAGCTTCCTAGGACCGGTTTCTGGCATTCCAGCCGTCTTCAGCCAGCCTTGCTTGAATCCAGTGGCAAAGTGAGCAAGGGACTCACTTCTGAGCATACCCTGCCAACTTATGGCGAACAAAGCGGTACAAAAGGGGGTGGTGATGGACGGAGCATCTGAACCAATCAAACACTCACACCCAGTCAATAGATCTGGGTTTAACCCATCATCGTTCTTTAGCCCACTCTGCCACCCCAGTTCAGACATGGCCATATGCAAATCAGTCTGACCCTGTGCCTCATGGGAACAGTCCAGCCCGAACTGCCAAGCCATGCCTTCTCTAGACCTGAAACAAGCTTCCTAGGACCGGTTTCTGGCATTCCAGCTGTCTTCAGCCAGGCTTGCTTGAATCCAGTGGCAAAGTGAGCAAGGACTCACGTCTGAGCATACCCTGCCAACTTATGGCGAACAAAGCGGTACAAAAGGGGGTGGTGATGGACGGAGCATCTGAACCAATCAAACACTCACACCCAGTCAACAGATTTGGGTTTAATCCATCACCGTTCTTTAGCCCACTCTGCCACCCCAGATCAGACATGGCCATATGCAAATCAGTCTGACCCTGTGCCTCATGGGAACAGTCCAGCCCGAACTGCCAAGCCATGCCATGGGATTGGGGGATTAGGTTTAGGAACCACAGGCCGTGTAAGCCCCCCATCAGGGACCCCCCCAGTACGACCCCCCTCCCCTAGCTGCTTGGACCCCCAACCGCTACCCTTCTTGGCCCTGACCCGCTTGGGCAAAGCAGCCAATTCCCCCCTAGGCTGCGGGGGCACTATTATTCGCTTGGGTCTCCCAGACGGCCCAGCCTGAGCATCCAACCTCTGCCTGAGCTCAGCCACGTTTTACCCATCTGGTCCACTTTCCCCCATCTCCTGTCCATTGCTGTCATCTTGCGCCATCCTCTTTTTGCCTTGCAACAGGTAAAACCACCTACACTTATGCCAACCCTATGAGCACAATGTATTCCAGCACCCACCATGGCCTGCCTGGCTTTTACCTGTACCAAGTTGGAGGTACACAGACTGGCTGTAAGCACCACGCAACTGGAACCGCGACACACCACCTAGCCTGGGTGTTGGGCGAGTGCACTCTAGCCCGGCGGCCCAACAGAAGCAGTGAAGTGCAGGCCTGCCTGTGTCCCCTGATAGCGTTGTCCACCGCGCCACTTTCCGTTGGCTCAGTCCGCAGTGTCCCCCTCAATGAGGTCCTATGATGAAAAGAAAATTAACATATAGCACTGCCACACCTAAAAAGAAAATTGCCAATCTTATAGCTGTATCCAAGCCCCTTTACATGAGCATCAGTGCAACAACACCAGCGTAAAACACAATATTATCCAAAAGACTTGTGCTTATTACTAGATTCCCATGAACAGTTCCGTCAATCACCCTCAATTTTAATCAAAAACTGTGCTCATTAAAACAGTTCCCCCAAGAGCCAGCATCGCATAAGTCTTGTGAAGGGGGAATTTCTTGTTCTAGGACTATGGGGTTAGTAAAAGATTTCACTATGGGTTAGTAAAAGATTTCACTATATTGAAAATAGTTTTTTGGTTGTCATCTGCCTTGTTTATCATATTCATAGTGCGTTTTTTTTCTATTTTAACTTATTGTTTATATGTACTGAGTGCTGATTTATAGTGTTTCATGACTTCTGCCTTGTATTGTCTTCTCTATTTTTTTCCGCTTGCCGGCAGAGTCCCTTCAATGCTTTTAGCCGAGGGGCGAACCAGGGTGCTGATTTTTTTTTTTTTTTGCTGACCGTTTTCTTTAGCGGAGCTAAAGCATTGACTAATGAGAGCATCAATTCATTGAAGAGATTATTATCAATTTCTGGATCTCTAGTAAGGGTAGTTCTAGTGGTTTCTGCCATGCTCTGTAGATTGGGGTTGGATAGCATGCTATTCCATTTTCGTATGGGGCCTGATTTGCTGGGATTATTTTTAGTTTGACCATTGGGGTAGGCGAATTTGAATGGGATTAATTTATGATCTTACCAGGTTAATGTAGTTGGAGTGCTAATCATTAGATCCGTGGCATTTGTGCATAGGGTATGTCCTGCCTGGTGTGCGGGTCCCTGTACTTGTTGTGTTAGTTCTAGTGTGTTGATAATTTCTAAAAAAAAAAAATTGTATGGGAATTGTCGACGTCTTCCAGATGAAGATTAAAATCACCTAGGATAGTGAAATTGGAGTAGCGTACAATAAGAGAGCTTAAACTTTCTCCCAGGGTGTCTAAGAACTTCCCCAAGCTCCTGGGGCCTGTAAACAAGAGCTCCTGCGAACGAGGAACAGTTGTCTATTTTAAGATTAAAACAGAGATTTTCTGCATCCTCAAGTTCGGTGATATAGGTGGCCATGCATTTCAGATGGTCTTTATAGATTAACGCTATTCCCCCTCCCTTTTTCCCTTTACTTTCCACTTCAGATATGTTATACCCCTGGGGAAGGGTTTGAACCACATCTGGGTTGGAGCATTCTGTCAGCCATGTTTATGTGATGAAGAGGCAGTCATAGTTATGGTCTGTCAGCAAGTCTTGGATGTACAGAGCGTTTTTTGCTAGGGATCTTGCATTAATCAGGCCAAAGTGAACCTGTTTCGGGTGGGTCTTATCATTGGGAGGTGGCATGTTTAATTTTAGTATCGCTCTCGTGGTTAATAGTTTGTTTGCAGGTGAGGCAGGTGATTGGGCCTTTGATAGTCTGCATGCGAGGTGGGGTTTTACAGTTTCCGGCCTGTGCATTTAATGCAAGCAGTTCCACCCTGGTGTACTGATGGCATGGTTTGATACTGGCAGCATTTCTTGCCCTGGCCGCATTTCGTACGCGGATGGGCGCAGACAGGCTTGCCTTTGGCGCGCCAGCGGTGCGCCCGCTGCGCACGTCTGCTGCGCGTCCGGAGCAGCATACACTTTAATTCCCCTTTCAGGTTCCCACCACTGGGCCCGCGAGCTGCCGGGGGGGCATGGCCTCTGGGGGTGGAGCTGCGTTTCTCTGCTTAATCTTTACAGACAAGCCGTGGCAGACCGGAAACGCAGCCCTAGATACTGATTGATTCCTGTGCAGAAAATAACGCTATACAAGGTGCGCATTTATCCATGGTAAGTACCCGAGGAGCGGTCGTTACTCGGAGTCTAATTCTGGTAGTAAATGAGCGCAAGAAGGCTATTTTTAAAAATGTTGGCAGTGCGTGCAAAGTAATAAGTAAAACTAAGATCAAAACAAAATAACAGTCTTAAAAGCAAGTCTCTCAATAGCAAAGACCAGTTTCTCAATTCCTTTCGCACACAGACCTGAGGCCGCTGCGCGTCCGGAGCAGCACACACTTTAAATCCCCTTTCAGGTTCCCGCTGCTGGGCCCGCGAGCTGCCGGGGGGCATGGCCTCTGGGGGCGGAGCTGCGTTTCTCTGCTCAATCGGCACAGGCAAGCCGTGGCAGACCGGAAACACAGCCCTAGCTACTGATTGATTCCTGTGCAGAAAATAACGCTATACAAGGTGCGTATTTATCCGTGGTAAGTACCCGAGGAGCAGTCATTACCCAGAGTCCAATGCTGGCAGTAAATGAGCGCAAGAAGGCTATTTTTAAAAATGCTGGCAGTGCATGCAAAGTAATAAGTAAAACTAAGATCAAAACAAAATAACAGTCTTAAAAGCAAGTCTCTCAATAGCAAAGACTAGTCTCTCAATTCCTTTCGCACACAGACCTGAGTCCGCTGCGCGTCCTGAGCAGCACACACTTTAAATCCCCTTTCAGGTTCCCGCTGCTGGGAAGCGAGCTGCCGGGGGGGCGTGACCTCTGGGGGTGGAGCTACGTTTCTCTGCTCAATCGGCAAAGACAAGCCGCGGCAGACCGGAAACGCAGCCCTAGCTACTGATTGATTCCTGTGCTGAAAATAACGCTATACAAGGTGCGCATTTATCCGTGGTAAGTACCCGAGGAGCAGTCATTACCCGGAGTCTAATGCTGGCAGTTATTTGAGCGCAAAAAGGCTATTTTTAAAATGCTGGCAGTGCATGCAAAGTAATAAGTAAAACTAAGATCAAAACAAAATAACAGTCTTAAAAGCAAGTCTCTCAATAGCAAAGACCAGTCTCTCAATTCCTTTCGCACACAGACCTGAGTCCACTGCGCGTCCGGGGCAGTACACACTTTAAATCCCCTTTCAGGTTCCTGACGCTGGGCCGGCAAGCTGCCGGGAGGGCGTGGCCTCTGGGGGCGGAGCTGCGTTTCTCTGCTCAATCGGCACAGACAATAACGCTATACAAGGTGCGCATTTTTCCGTGGTAAGTACCCGGGGAGCGGTCGTTACCCAGAGTCTAATGGTGGCAGTAAATGAGCGCAAGAAGGCTATTTTTAAAAATGACCTCTACTACTTACTTAGCATGAATGGATAGAGCAGCAGGAATTCGAGCATGTTGTGCTTTTTACATCATTGACAATATCAAGACTGACCATCTATATGTTATTATCAACAAGAGATTAGCATGCCTGAAGCCTAATGGCACAACTGTTGCTGTGTCAAATAATTTTACCTCTTGCTGCAAAGTAGGCAATATAAGGGTATTAAGCGTACCTTCGTTCTAGTAAAGTTAGGGTAATGCATGGATTTTAGAGTACAGAATTTAAAGTAAAAACCCAATCAGCATAAATATTATCTGAAGCCACAGTATAAATCAATGTAGATGGATAGAAACGTTTTTGTGAGCATGAAGAATAAAGGTGTGTTATTGAAGTCTTCACTCACAAAAACAAAACCGGTTTAACACGTTCATCCATTTGCTTAGTGAGCTAATAACATCTTTAGCATATCACTTAAATGTACTATACATATTTAACATTTAACCAGGACAGCATACGCAAGACTATATTTACCTGCTGCATTATGGGAGATATTCGATATGTAAAATACCCTGCATTGTTGCAAAATGACTTGCAGGTACCTGGTCAGGGCTCGAGTCGGGGTACCACGCGGGTGGACGGCGTCCACCCACTTATTTTACCAGGTTTTACCGGGTGGACGCCGTCCCCCCTGCCTGCTGCCATATCTCCATTTCAAATGTGGTGGTGCGTGCTCAGTGTGCAGGCGCTAGCATATAGCAAAACAAGACCAGACAAGATAGCTACACCGGATCCCCAGGAGTGCACGTCTTCTGTACTCAGCAGGCTCTGTCCAATGTCTGTGCGGATTGTCATCCACTAAAATGCACGTTTAATTTGTCTCGGGGAAACTCTCAATTCTGGGGCGAGATCGGAACCCATTTAGAACGCTGCTTACGCTGGTTTCTCTGATGCAGTCGCATATAATGGGTGACAGAGGGGAGCCAATGAGTCTGATGGTGCAAGCCACCTTTCGTGACGTCACTTCCTGTTGTGACGTCACTTTCGGTAACACCACCTAACTTGGAGCGTCCCCCCACTTATTTTTTAGGACTTGTGCCCTGTACCTGGTTATAGCAAAGTATAGGTAACTGTGAAATACGTATGATTCCTAAATTATACAATAATGTGCACAAATCAAATTAGTATCTCGGCTACTAAATAAAAATAAAGGTGTGTCACTGTAGACCCCTACACTGGTTACCTACAAAAAAAACAGCATGCAGAAAGTGGCTTTATCTTTATTTACTGAAAAAGCTTTTTACTCGCAATGTGCATGCATTTTTTACTTTCATGTAAAATTCGAACACAATACTAGAGGTTAAAAAATATATTACATCTCAGCGATACATGTGAAAGTTTAACCTCGTCTCTTGTAAGAAAAATAATCTATATCTTAATATAAATATATTATATGAGAAAAATGGATAAACGAGACGTTTTGAAAATCATTTCAAAAGTAACAAACAATGGATTTTTATTCTCCATAAAGATACTTCACTTCCTCTCAAATTGTCAATCTGTTCCCACTGCAGCACAAGGAAAACGTGGCAGAGGGAGAGGCGTGCGAAAAAACCACAAAAAACAAGCATTGAAAATGCAAAGGTCTCGCCTTTGATTAAGTTAACCCCTTCGCTGCTAGGCCTTTTCCCCTCCTGTGATAAGCGTTTTTTTGGCTATTTGGGGTAGTGCGCACTTAGACCCCTGTAACTTTTTGACCACATAAGGTATCCACGCTAATTTTGCGTCCTTTTCTTACAACATCATGGGGATTCTAAATGTACCCATGGTTTGTGGATTCCCTTGGAGGGGTCCCAGAAATTAAGCAAAATACAGTAACATTTTAGTTTTTTTCAGAAAAATGGGAAAAACGGGCTGCAAATGAAAGCCTCTGGGGTTTTCCCTGCAAATGTTATCAAAAAAGGGTTTGTGGGTCTGAAATCACCATTTACCCAGCTTTTAGGGAATGACAGTCTTTTGTCAGAGAACCAACATTTTTCACACAGTTTTGGCATTTTTCTGGGACATAGCCGATTTTTGCTATTTTTAGTGCTTTCAACCTCCTTCTAGTTAATGGTAAAAATGAGTATGAAAGCAATAATGGATTCTGGAAAGCTATACATTTTATAAAAAGTAGACAACATTCTGAATTCAGATAGGAGTCATTTGTGTAGATCCATCAAGGTTTCTTTATAGAAAATAACAGTTAAATATTGGAAAAATTGAAAATTAGTAAAAAGAAAACAGCCTTTTGTGTCAACGTTTTCACCTGTAACTTCTTGTAATTGTGACAGCTCTTTGAAAGCAATATACTGTTACATCCGCTGGACCTTCCTGGTTGTAGTGATATATAGGACTTGTAGGTTCCCCAAGAACCCGACGAACCCAGAGACAAAAACTGAGCAGCAACTCGCAATGGTATTTTATTATGTACCGGGCATAGAGCAATTATTCTGGGAAAATGTATACATGGAAAAATCGGTATGAAAGACACCTATGTATTTCTGAAATGGGTAAAAATTATAGAGTTTAGAAACAGTACATATTTGCACATTTTCAAAATTGAGAATACTCATACTAGCATGAGAATTATTGGTCATTTTTCAAAATGACTTCTTTTTTACACAATGTCTTTCATTTGGAAGGCAGAAATGCATGAAAACTCAATAGGTAATAACAGTTGCTTTACAAATCTGAATTCCCCTAAGTCTCCCGATATAAATAGTACCTCACTTGTGTGGGTAGGCATAGTGTCCACGACCGGAAACGGCTCAAAACCCAACGTGAACACACCACATTTTCACAATGAAAATTTACCCTTTTTTGCGAAGTGTGCAGCTGTCGTTTTTGAACTCTAGCTCTGCCGGCACCTAGGGAAAGCTAGCAAACCCATACATTTTTGAAAAATAGACACCATGGGGAATACAGGATGGGGTGATTTGACTGCCTACCACCATGTTCTGTTAACCAGACATTTCTACCCACCCTGCGTTCGCCAAAGTCTTACGAGAAAAGCGGTACCTCACTTTTGTGGGTCGGCCTAGTGCCCGTGACAGGAAACGGTGCAAAACGCAACGTGGTCACACCTCAATCTAGCAGTGAAAAATGACCCTTTTTTGGCAGAGTGCCTAGCTGTAGTTTTTGTACCCTAGCTCTGCCGGCACGTAGGGAAACCTAGCAAACCTATACATTTTTGAAAAGTATACACCCTGGGGAATCCAGGATGGAGTGACTTGACTGCCTCCCACCAGGTTCTGTTACCCAGAATCCCTTGCAAACCTAAAACATTGTCCAAAAAACACATTTTTCCTACATTTCTGTGGTGGAAAGTACTGGAATCTGTGATTATCCTCAAATTTCCTTCCACCCCGCTTTCCCCAAAGTCTTCTGAGAAAAATGGTACCTCACTTGTGTGGGTCGGCCTAGTTCCCGCGACAGGAAACGGTGCAAAACGCAAAGTGGTCACACCTCAATTTCGCAGTGAAAAATGACCCTTTTTTGGCAAAGTGCCTAGCTGTAGTTTTTTAACCCTATCCCAGGCGGCACCTAGGGAAAGCTAGGAAACCTATACATTTTTGAAAACTAGACACGCAGGGGAATCAAGGATGGGGTGACTTGACTGCCTCCCACCAGGTTCTGTTACCCAGAATCCCTTGAAAACCTAAAAAATTGACAAAAAAACACATTTTCTCCACATTTCTGTGGTGGAAAGTTCTGGAATCTGCGTGTATCCACAAATTTTCTTCCACCCCTCGTTCCCCAAAGTCTTCCGAGAAAAATGGTACCCCACATATGTGGGTCGGCCTAGTGCCTGCAACAGGCACTAGGCCGACCGCGGGTCGCGGGTACTTGGGCCTCCCACACAAGTGAGGCACCATTTTTATCGGTAGACCTGGGGGAACACTGGGTGGTAGGAAATTTTTTTGAGCCCAGTGATGCCACACTTTCCCACACAAAAATGTGTGAAAAACTTGATTTTTTCAGCTAAAAATGAGGTTTGCAAGGGATTCTGGGTTAGGGAACGTTGGGGATCCATGCAAGCCATATCTCTTAGGAAGCCCCCGGGTGTCTACTTTTCAGAAATGTGTGGGTTTGGTAGGTTTCCCTAGATGGGCGTCGAGCATGGGGCCAAAAACCCAGGTGACCCCCCTTGCAAAAGCAGGTGGTTTTGACATAGGCAATTTTGAAGTCGCTTCACTACGTTTTGGGCCCTTGCCTGTCGCGGGTACTTGCGCCTCCCACACAAGTGAGGCACTATTTTTATCGGGAGACCTGGGGGAACGCTGGGTGGTAGGAAATTTGTGTGAGCCCAGTGATGCCACACTTTCCCACACAAAAATGTGTGAAAAAACTGATTTTTTTCAGCTAAAATTGAGGTTTGCAAGGGATTCTGGGTAAGGGAACTTTGGGGGATCCACGCAAGCCATACCTCCTTGGAAGCCCCCAGGTGTATACTTCTTAGAAATGTGTGGGTTTGGTAGGTTTCCCTAGATGGCCGTCGAGCACGGGACCAAAAACCCAGGTGAGCTCCCTTGCAAAAACCAAATTGTTTTGACTTAATTATGTGTTCAATCAATCAATCAATCAAAGCATTTGTATAGCGCGCTACTCACCCGGAGCGTCTCAAGGCGCATGGGGGAGTGGGGTCCGCTACTGCTCGAACAGCCAGGTCTTGAGTTGCTTCCTGAAGGCGAGGTGGTCTTGGGTCAGGCGGAGGTGGATGGGGAGGGAGTTCCACGTCTTGGCCGCCAGGTAGGAGAAGGATCTTCCTCCCGTTGTAGCTCTTCGGATGTGGGGGACGGTGGCAAGGGCGTGGTTGGTCGATCGAAGCTGGCGGGTGGGAGTGTAGAAGGTCAGATGGCGTTGAGGTATCTTGGGCCTTGGTTGTGGAGAGCCTTGTGTGCGTGGGTGAGGAGTCTGAACGTGATTCTCTTGCTGACAGGGAGCCAGTGCAGGTTTCTCAGGTGTACGGAGATGTGGCTGTGTCGGGGAATGTCCAGGATGAGTCGTGTGGAGGCGTTCTGAAGGCGCTGGAGTCTTTTCTGGAGCTTTGCTGTGGTTCCGGCGTAGAGGGAGTTGCCGTAGTCCTGTCGGCTGGTGACGAGGGCCTGGGTGACCGTCTTCCTGGTTTCGGTGGGGATCCACCGGAAGATCTTACATAGCATGCGCAGGATGTTGAAGCATGATGAGGAGACGTCGTTGACTTGCCTGGTCATGGAGAGGGAGGAGTCAGGATGAAGCCCAGGTTGCATGCGTTGTCTGTTGGTTTGGGTGCGCTGCCCAGGGCAGGGGGCCACCAGGAGTCGTCCCAGGCGGAGGTCTAAGATCCCAGGATGAGGACTTCCGTCTTATCTGAGTTCAGTTTCAGGAGGCTGTTCATCATCCACTCTGCTACGTCTTTCATCCCTTCGTGTAGGTTGGTTCTGGCAGTGGCTGGGTCGTTGGTGAGGGAGAGGATCAGCTGGGTGTCGTCGGCGTAGGAGATGATGTTGAGGTTGTGTTGGCGTGCGATGGCCGCAAGGGGGCTCATGTAGATGTTGAACAGTGTGGGGCTGAGTGATGATCCTTGTGGTACGCCGCAGATGACTTCGGTGGCCTCTGATCTGAAGGGGGGGAGGCTGACTCTCTGTGTTCTTCCGGCGAGGAAGGAGATGATCCATTCCAATGCCTTCTCCTGGATTCCAATGTTGTTGAGGCTCTGTACTAGGGTGCGGTGGCAGACCGTGTCGAACGCCGCGGAGAGGTCCAGGAGGATGAGGGCCGCAGTTTCCCCGTTGTCGAGCAGGGTTCGGATGTCGTCGGTGGCTGCGATGAGGGCGGTCTCAGTGCTGTGGTTGGCTCGGAAGCCAGACTGCGAGTGGTCGAGGGATCCGTTCGTCTCGAGGAAAGCGGCAAGCTGTCTGTTGACGGTCTTCTCGATGACTTTGGCAGGAAAAGGAAGAAGCGAGATGGGGCGGTAGTTTTTGAGGTCGGTGGGGTCAGCTGATGGTTTCTTCAGTAGGGCGCTGAGTTCGGCGTGCTTCCAGCTCTCCGGGAAGGTGGCGGTGTCGAAGGAGGCGTTGATGATGTCCCGGAGATGGGGTGCGATGACGGAGTCGGCCTTGTTGAAGACGTGGTGGGGGCATGGGTCGGTTGGGGATCCGGAGTGGATGTAGTTCATCGTGCGGATGGTGTCTTCGGTGTTGATCGGGGTCCAGGCGCAGAGGGTAGTGGTGGGGGGCGTTGGTACGGTCGTAGGGTGCGTCGGCTGTGTGCTGAAACTGTTGTGTATGTCTGCGATCTTGCTGTGGAAGAACGAGGCGAGCGAGTTGCAGAGGTCTTGAGAGGGAGTGATGTCATTGTTTCCGGCGCTTGGGTTCGAGAGCTCTTTGACGATGTTCCTTGCTGTTGTGGGCGTTGTTGTCCAGTCGTTCCTTGAATGCGGTTTTCTTGGTGGCGTGGATCACTTGGTGATGTTTTCGAGTGGCGAGCTTGAGGGTGGTCATGTTGTCTGTAGTTGGGTCTCTGCGCCAGGCTTTCTCGAGGGTCTGGCAGTACTTCTTGGAGCTCTTGAGTTCGTCGGTGAACCAGGATGCTTTCTAGGAGCCGGGTCTGGCTTTGGGGGTCTTCAGCGGAGCAAGGTCGTCTGCGCAGTTGCTGATCCACCTCGTGAGGTTGTTGGCGGCTTGGTTGGGGTGCGCTGAGCTGGCGGGAGGGTTCTGGCTCAGGGATGTGGCAAGCTGGTCGGCTGTGATCTTGTTCCAGCTTCTGCGGGGGACCTGTTGCGGGTGGTGATGGAGCGTGGTCCTTCTGAAGCTGAAGTGGACGCAGCTGTGGTCTGTCCAGTGGAGTCCGTTGGCGTGGCTGAAGGAGATGTCCTTGCTGGAGGAGAAGACGGGGTCAAGCGTGTGGCCGGCATCGTGGGTGGGGGTGTTCAGTTCTACAGCGTGAGATTTTTGGCACAATATTGCATAGAAATTGTGACAGACATTTTCAAGTTTGCAGGACATTGTGGATAAAAAAATTACTTGGAATTCACAAGACAGACATCATCATGTACTCTCATGGGTTAACAATAACATCTACATTTAGTAGGTTATTCTTAGATGGAATGTACACCTTGACAGAGAGACTCAAAAGAAAAACATTCCAGGGGGGCGTGGCTAGCAGCCGAGCATGGTGGCAGCCTAAAAGAAGAGCTCCGTAGATCGGACGGCCTCTCCTAATATCCGACCACTTATCCGTGCAGAAACGATGCTCTAACGGAGGGCTCCGAAGCCTAGGACCGAGCGGGACTCAGGGCAGCAACTTTGGAGACTGTCTGACATTGGAGACGAGACTTATGTCGTGCCGACCCTGAGGCCTGGACGACTATAACAAGCCGGGAACTATCCTGAATTATCGGCCGAGAAGGGACGAGGGCAGCTCGGTTCGACCCCACCGGAAACTCACGACCACGGGCCAAAAAGTTGGTCACGAGCTCCACAACAGCGAGAATTGCTCAAACAGTCTTGATTAGACTCTGCCACATATAAGAAGACAAACTACAGGTGATTAGAAAAGAACTCTTCCAGACTGCAGACAGGTGAAACCAAAACCAAAGGAGAACAAAGGGTTGGTCCGCCAACTTAGCACGTAGTACTCAATGCAACGGTCGCCTTTGAACACCATCGCCACAACACCAAGATCGACCTTCTGAAAGCGGGACCTCTGGCCTTATAGTACCGGCTCCCGACTCGCTTGGGGACTTGCGGGGTTCCACACTTTGGGAACCTGTGCTTATCGGGAGGTATTGGCCTACTATCCACGCGAAGAGAAAGGTGACGACCAGTTACACACCAGACCCCACAAAACCCCGGACGACTGGGAGTTATACCCTGCAAGACTTTTAGGGTGCGAAGGGGTAAGGATGGCTGGAAAAAATGCGAGAGGAGGCACTACACAGACCCAAATTGATAGATTCGCCAGTGGTGGGGCGTCATCCTCCCTGTCGGCCCCAGCCGGCAGGATGGCGGAGGGGGCTACCACGCAGAAAACGACACTGGACGACATCATGAGAGCACTAACTCAAGTACAGGCCACGGTGGCTCAATATCCACTGAAATCACATTGATCCGTGCCGACTTCTAAAAAATGTCCGAAAAAGTGAAATCGATGGAGGTGGTCACGAAGTCCCTAGTGGAGGACGTCTCCGAGCTTCAAACGGCGATGCAAAAATTGGCGGTTGTGAACAAAACACTGCGTGAAAAGTTGGACGATCAGGAAGGTCGCTCGAGAAGGAACAACATAAGAACTCTTGGTGTTCCAGAATCCGAAGGCAATAGAGCAATCGACCTATATGTGGAGGACCTAATTAAAAAAGAGCTCCAACCAAAGGGACTATCTGCCTTTTTCTCTGTGGAAAGAGCGCAACCAGTACCGGGGGGTAAACCTAAGCAAGGCGCGACACCAAGACCCATCCTGGCCCGTCTCTTCAACTTCCGGGACAGGGACGCCATTTTGCGGGCGGCTAGAGTGTCCCCTCCGGTGAAGATCCTTAACTCCACGCTGGCCTTTTTCCCGGATTATATGGCAGAAGTTGCGCGCCGTAGGAGGACATTTCTGGAGGTCAAGAAGGAACTAAGAGCGAGAGAGATCCCTTACTCCATGCTTTTACCGGCGAGGCTGAGAGTGGTATCGGACAATAAAACTTGGTTCTTCGACACTTCTGAACTTGCGAGAGACTGGCTCGATGGATGGAGACCGGCAACACAGCCCCGCAGATCCAATAGATCGAAAAAGGACAAACACACCGGAATTCCGGAGGGCTCGCAAACATCTCACAGGACGGAGGAAGAAATCTCACTAGACGGAGATGTGGTGGACGAGGGCGCCAGCAAGGAACACTAATCTCCAAAAGGGCACTCAGAACCTTGACTTTGTATTTTGCATTCTGCCTGAAGGTCGGCTATAGGACACTGGGCTGAGGGCTTTCGAGGAGTGTATGAGCAGCAGGTATTTGGTGTGGGGGATGGGACAGGCACTCTGCTAAGTTGGGGGGGCGGGCGGTTTTGTGTCCGTATAGCAGGGGGGCAGGGAAGGGGGCTTTTCAGGGTAACAGGGGGTTTCTGGTTTTTTGTATTGTTTGACTCTAGGAAATAATGTGCAGCATGACGACCTGAATACTCAGATGGGTATATACCGACCACTATGGCAAGCAGATATTGAAATGCACAAGCTAAACCTGATAGATATGCAATAGCACACAACCCACAATCAGTTACTCTAAATGAGAGCCCATGCAAGGGTCCGGTAACTCCATTACAATTGATGTCCTGGAACGTGAGGGGTCTAGGAGACAAGATAAAGAGGGGGCTGGTCCTGCAGGGTATTAAGAGACTGAATCCTGATCTAATTCTTCTTCAGGAGACACATCTAGTGGGGACGGCAAGCAAAGCACTAGACAGACGTGGATATAGTATGATAGTGCACTCAGACTTTACCTCCGGGTCTCGTGGAACGGGTATTCTAATGAGAAAGGCGTCCCGCTTTATACTGCATTCCACGAGAGCTGATGAGTATGGCCGTTTTGCAGTGGTGATCGGGCAATGGGAAGGCAAACCACTCAACGTTGTCTCTGTATATATACCACCAGCACTGCATGCGACCACTCTACCCGAGCTGGGGAAACTACTGTTAGATCTTCCGGAAGGCGACCAAGTAGTGGGAGGAGATTTCAATGCAGTGGCACACAACACACAGGATAGGTTCCCGACCCGAACACACACACCTGGTCCGTCCCGTTTTCAAGAATTTATCGAGGTGCAGGGGCTGTTGGATGTCTGGCGGCACCTCAATCCAGAGGGCCGACAATACACTTACTACTCTGCAACTCATAATAGTGTATCCCGCATAGATTACTTTCTCACACTAGGGGACGGTCACCTTACCATTAGTGATGTGCAGATTAGACCCAGGGGTATCTCGGATCATTCCCCCCTAACACTAAACATCTCATGTTCGGGAAGAGTTTGCAAAAGGTTATATCCAATTTATCCGGGTTATATTAAGGTACCATATGTCAGGAAGGAATTAAAAAAGGCGACCCGGCATTACTTTGCGGAGAATACTGGTTCGGTGTCATCCCCCACTACCCTATGGGAAGCATACAAAACAGTCTTGAGAGGTCATGCCATTACAACAATAACAGGGCATAAGCGCACGCAACAACGGGAGTTGAGGGATCTGGAACTGAACCTTGAAGCAGCAAACACGGCTCACATGGAGCACCCAACAGAGGATACACTACACGCACTTAATCTATGCCAACAAGCACATACTGATCATATACGACAACAAACGATGGAGAATATAACAGCTACGGCGACTAGAGTATACGATATAGGAGACAAGGCCAGTAAACTATTGGCGTGGCTAGATAAAAGAAAAGAGGGCAACAGGACCATACTGCAATTGACAGACCCGAGTGGGAAGCTGCACTCACACCCATCAGAAATAATTGATATCCTCGCGGACCATTTCCAGGGAGTATATACTCCGGAAAGGGAAGTCACGGCGAGTGCTGCGACGCTGGCCCTCCAAACGGTGCACACCCCGACTTTACCCCAAGACGCGGTGGATGAACTGGAGGCGGACCTGACGGTACAAGAGATTCAAGCAGCAATCAATACACTACACACAGGGAAAGCGGTGGGCCCCAACGGTATCCCTATTGAATGGTACCAAACATGACAGACACACTAAGTGAGCCGTTTTTGGCTATGCTCAAGGATAGCTTGGAGCGGGGGGTCCTGCCCTTGGATCAACAGATGGCCACTGTTGTTGCCATCCCGAAACCGGGTAGGCCTCCCGCCGAGTGTACATCATACCGGCCAATCTCGCTACTCAATGCGGAAGCCAAGATATTGGCAAAAACATTGGCTACCAGATTGATGCCTCACCTATCCCTCCTGATCCATCCGGACCAATCAGGTTTTATGCCCATAAGAGCACAGCACTGAACCTCCGACGAGTACATGGCGCTCTGGCGCGGGCCCCCTTATTGATGGAACCAGCGGTCATTCTCTCGTTAGACGCCAGGATGGCGTTCGACTTAGTGGAATGGCCATACCTTTTCACAGTACTGGCGCACATGGGCTTCGGCCCCAAATGTATTGCATGGATAAAACTCCTATACACAGAACCTGTCGCGCATGTGACGGCCAATGGACACATTTCACGAGAAATACCGTTGGCTAGAGGAACGAGACCGGGCTGCCCACTCTCCCCCTTGCTGTTTGCGTTAGTTCTGGAGCCACTAGCAACTGTCATTAGAGATACTCCATTACTGAAGGGGGTGAGTTGGGGGGAGCACTGGGAGGATAGAGTCTCCCTCTACGCTGATGACATGTTGATATATCTGTCCGACCCAGCCGCTGGTATCCCTATATTGCTTGACTTATGCAATACACATGGTATCCACTCTGGTTACACCATAAATTGGTCGAAATCGATTATTTATGAACTGAAGGGTCCTCTGCCACATTTACCCAGCGAATGCCAATTGACTATTGCAGACTCCTCGTTTAAATACTTAGGAATTTATGTCACCCGAGACGCCTCGATCCATTTTACTCAGAACCTGTTACCTCCACTCACTCGCTTAAAGGCAGATGCAAGATACTGGACAAATTTACAATTGACCCTTCTAGGTAGAGCAGCTTTATTTAAAATGAAAGCGCTTCCATGTTTTTTGTACGTATTGGAAAATACACCAACCCTAGTTCCACCCTCGTACTTTAAAAAGGTGACAGCGGTCCTTTCAGGTTTGTTATGGGGAGAACGCCCGGCTCGGGTGGCACACATAAAACTCAACCGCGGATGGTATGACGGTGGGATAGCGCTGCCGAATATACAGTTGTATTACTGGGCGTCCCAACTCAAGGTGATAAACCAGTGGATCCACGCATCACAAGAAGACCCAGCTTATTTGGCGGACAGAACGAAGCTAGGCACACACAGTCTGTTCTGGAGCCACTAGCAACTGTCATTTGAGATACTCCTTTACTGAAGGGGGTGAGTTGGGGGAGCACTGGGAGGATAGAGTCTCCCTCTACGCTGATGACATGTTGATATACCTGTCCGACCCAGCCGCTGGTATCCCTATATTGCTTGACTTATGCAATACACATGGTATCCACTCTGGTTACCTCCACTCCTACTTGGACGCTGGCCATAGGGGTACCGACGGACAGAGCGGGGCCTCCTTCTTTCCCGAGTGGGTGCCGGGTGAGGTGAGGCGCTTTCCCAGAGATCGCTGGGAAAATCAAGACCAATTGGACGACTACCAGGGAATACTTTGGGCTCAAAGATCCGGTAGGATTAATCCAATATGTTAACTACACTTCTTGTTTCTAACAGTGCAGATGCATAACATCTCAAGGTCCTGAAGAAAGCTCGGACTAGTTGTCCCCCGAGCTGAAACATGTCGACCACTATGCACTACGCCATGACATAGCCATTTTTTAAGACTATAGGCGTTGTTTTTACTCTTGACCCTGGACAATACTGAATAAACATATTTTTTGTCCCAGGAGCCAATTTTAAAATCACCCTTATTTTTGGTGTTCACTAGCACTGCACCCCATTGGTCCTACCTCTATAATACTGTGGTTAAGAAGATCACCTTCCAGAACCTATCTCTGCATCATCACTAGGTGCATCAGGAGAAAATCTTGGTTCATGGTCCATATCCCACATGACGACACTCCACCAATAAGGGTGGGCTGATGGGACTTTTTCTAACCCAGTATTATCATTGGGAGGACAGTTTGGTGTAGTGGTCTCCTTGGCGCGACACAACTCTTAGATAAGCAATCTGACCAGGTACCTCTTGTTTGTTTATTTAGCTGATAAAAGGGGTTTGAGCTACCGTGGTCATTAAACTTTCCCCTGTTGACCCCCCCCACCCTCTTTTTCTAATCCACTCTGGTTACACCATAAATTGGTCGAAATCGATTATTTATGAACTGAAGGGTCCTCTGCCACATCTACCCAGCGAATGCCAATTGACTATTGCAGACTCCTCGTTTAAATACTTAGGAATTTATGTCACCCGAGACGCCTAGATCCATTTTACTCAGAACCTGTTACCTCCACTCACTCGCTTAAAGGCAGATGCAAGATACTGGACAAATTTACCATTGACCCTTCTAGGTAGAGCGGCTTTATTTAAAATGAAAGCGCTTCCACGTTTTTTGTACGTATTGGAAAATACACCGACCCTAGTTCCACCCTCGTACTTTAAAAAGGTGACAGCGGTCCTTTCAGGCTTGTTATGGGGAGAACGCTCGGCTCGGGTGGCACACATAAAACTCAACCGCGGATGGTATGACGGTGGGATAGCGCTGCCGAATATACAGTTGTATTACTGGGCGTCCCAACTCAAGGTGATAAACCAGTGGATCCACGCACCACAAGAAGACCCAGCTTCTTTGGCGGACAGAACGCAGCTAGGCACACACAGTCTGTTCTGGAGCCACTAGCAACTGTCATTAGAGATACTCCTTTACTGAAGGGGGTGAGTTGGGGGGAGCACTGGGAGGATAGAGTCTCCCTCTACGCTGATGACATGTTGATATATCTGTCCGACCCAGCCGCTGGTATCCCTATATTGCTTGACTTATGCAATACACATGGTATCCACTCTGGTTACACCATAAATTGGTCGAAATCGATTATTTATGAACTGAAGGGTTCTCTGCCACATCTACCCAGCGAATGCCAATTGACTATTGCAGCCTCCTCGTTTATATGCCACCCGAGACGCCTCGATCCATTTTACTCAGAACCTGTTACCTCCACTCACTCGCTTAAAGGCAGATGCAAGATACTGGACAAATTTACCATTGACCCTTCTAGGTAGAGCGGCTTTATTTAAAATGAAAGCGCTTCCACGTTTTTTGTAAGTATTGGAAAATACACCGACCCTAGTTCCACCCTCGTACTTTAAAAAGGTGACAGCGGTCCTTTCAGGTTTGTTATGGGGAGAACGCCCGGCTCGGGTGGCACACATAATACTCAACTGCGGATGGTATGATTGTGGGATAGCGCTGCCGAATATACAGTTGTATTACTGGGCGTCCCAACTCAAGGTGATAAACCAGTGGATCCACGCACCACAAGAAGACCCAGCTTATTTGGTGGACAGAACGCAGCTAGGCACATACAGTCTACTGGCGCCATTATATAACAAAAGTCTAATGGCAAAACCGATAGGCCCGACGAAGCATACGTTAACACTTTGGCACAAGGCGCAGACTAGATTGAAATGGGGGGACGTAATAACTAAACTTACACCTCTGTGGGATACTAAATCACTGGGGTGTCTAAGATATAGTAAGGGATTCACCCAATGGGACAATATAGGGATTTCCACAGTGGGAGACTTATGGACGAGTACTGGTGTAATCCCATTCTCACTCTTACAACAACAATATGACTTAGGACCCACTGAGACATATAGGTACATACAGATAAGACATGCACCAATGACAGCCATAGAGCCAGGGACGAAGGTCCCCGAATCATCACCATTGGAGGACCGCCTGCTCACTGATTATATACAAACGGGGGCTACATCACTCACTTATCGAAAGCTGCTAAACAATCTACCTGATCCATTAACTAAATTACAGGATAAATGGGAGGAGGAGTTAGGATAAATGGATGAAACGGACTGGAATGCCGCACTGGCGTCCCCAAGAGAGGCAGGAGTGTCGGCCCGCTTCCGATTAGTACAATTTAAAATACTGCATAGAGTGTATTACACCAGAACTACTCTATACAAAATACACAAGACTGATCACCCAAACTGCTTGAGAGGCTGAGGAGAGGAAGGAACACTTCTACACACACTTTGGGGATGCCCGATCATTAGCGAATACTGGAAGCGAATCATGAGGACCATTTCACAAACACTGGAAGTATCACTCACACCGGACCCGAGGGTCTGTCTATTGAATATATGGGGGAAGACAGATCTAACACGACTGGGGCAACAGTGGGTAGTGATAGGAGCGATGGCGGCCAAGCGCGACATAGCGCAGAAATGGGGGGCAGCGGACGCACCGACGCCGGCACAATGGTGCAAACACATGGATAGATTGATGGTAACCGAGCGAGCGGTTTATAAGACAAGAGCCAACCCTCGCAAATGGAACAGGATATGGTTACCCTGGAATAAGTGCAGGGGTGACATGTGTGAACCTTTACCGGAAGAAGGAGATGATAGCTCTGATGAAGAGGATGAGGTGGAAAACTGATACATACACTGGGAGGGTTACGGGGGTGGAAGAGGGAGATATTTTGAGAATCTCACAAGAAATGATACAGAATAGTACATGGGTAAAACCCACTGATAAGAATTATTGACCGTACATAGATGTTCTGATATATTACTTATTGTTCCTAATGAGTCTATGGTTACGTTTGAAAAAAAAAAGTTAAAAAAAGTAAGACTATTAATTTCATTATTCATTGAAGGAATGTCTCGAGCACAATGTTATTAACTGCTGCCGGACCGGAAGGTTGTCGGCTAAATAGCTGTGTATTGCAAGCACCGATATGAATATGGCGTGGAAACTGTCCTCTACACACGCAACTGATGTAATGTGCAATTGACAACTGCTAATAAAGTCTTAAAAAAAAAACAAAAAAAAAAGAAAAACATTCCAGCACAGCTATCTATTCCTCAAACAAGCACACATACTGGTTGGATTTGGCACAAGGGCGAGTGATGGTTCAGTACATAAAATTTTATTAACAAGAGATTTCACACAAATGAAATGCTCTGTCAATAATTAAATCCCTAAAAACCGAACCAGTGACTCGCAACTCGCAACTCGTGAGCTGTAAAGCCACGACAAGGCACCAACCATTTTACAGGCCATTCACGCACCTTTCATACCTGATAGACACAAGACCATTCACACCACCAGGCACAAAAGTAACACATTACAACATTCACAAAAAGGGACAAGGTACACCCTGCTTCAGAAAGAGAAAAAAGACAAATATTACTGCAAGCCATCTAATCCTCAAGCACACACACATACTAGTTGGATTTGGCACAAGGGTGAGTGATGATTTAGTATATGCAATTGTATTAGCAAGACATTTCACAAAAACCTCTTTCCTCTTTTCAGGCCATTCATACATCTTTCATACATGTGACACATACAAAACATTCACACCGCCAACCGCGGGCCCATCACATTACAACACTCACACCAGCAGGCAGCGCCATTCAAGGGCCCATCACTTTCACACACCCATGTTCCTGACACAGCAACTACACAAAGTGATGGACTGTGTGGAGTTGGCAGTGTGTGTAGTGACCAACAGAAAGTAACTACTCACACACCTCCAGCTGAGCGCCAGTCCACCCACACCACCATCCAAGCACCAGGCCATGCACATCATCAGCCTAGCGCCAATCCACGCACTCCGCCAGCCAAGCGCCAGTCTATGCACACCGCCAGCCAAACGCCACTCCACGCACACTGCCAGCAAAGCGCCTCTCCACGCACTTTACCTGCCAAGCACCAATCCACGCACACCGCCAGCAAAGCACCACTCTACACATACCACCAGCCAAGCACCAAACCACGCACACCGCCAACCAAGCACCAATCCACGCACACCGCCAGCCAAGCACCAATCCACGCACACCACCAGCCAAGCGCCAATCCACGCACACCGCCAGCCAAGCGCCAATCTATGCACACCTCCAGCCAAATGCTGGTCCGCCCACACCGCCAGCCGAGTGCCACTCCACGCACACCGCCTGCCAAGCACCAATCCACGCACACCACCAGCCAAGCACCAGCCTACACACACCGCCATCACATTTTGAATTTTTTTTACAAAAAAAACACAAACAAATTGCAAATAGATACAAATCTACTAACACAAAATCTGAAACTAAATACATTGCACCAATGCAACCTTAAAACGGATGTACGACGTTACAATGCGTACTTTTACAATGCGTGCCGTTACTATGCAACTTTTACAACGCAAGTCGTTACAACGACTTGTGTTGAGGGGTGCTGGATAGTAAATATTTTAATTTACTATTCCAACTCCAGTCCCTGTGGATAGTAGGGAAGGAGTTGGATAGTAAATTAAACTATTTACTATCCTGGAACACCCCCCAGCGCAAGTCGTTGTAATGATTTGCGTTGTAAAACCTGCGTGGTAACAGTACCGCATTGTAAAACCTTTGTTATAAAGGTTGTTCCCCCTTTAAACAGAATACAAATTTTAAACAATACAGACCAGGCAGTTCATTTTACCACTCATGGATACTCCCAAAAAGTATTTTGTGTGTGGTAAGCTTTATAACAAGCAGGCACACACAGCCCAGGGTTAGAAGGACACACAGGGCAGAAAAGACAAGACTCATTCAGCAAACCTCTTCACCAACAGACTCTACATCTCCTAGAGGGAAAGTCTTTTGTAGATGTGGGAGGAATGTAATCAGGAAAGTGGCGATCTTTCAATCGAGCCACATTCTCCACCACTCCAAATCTAGGAACACTTACCTGTTCCACAACAACAAGGCTAGCTATCACAGAGTGCTGAAACTGAAGAAATGTCAACTTTGATGCAGTAGAACACTCCTTGAACACAATAAAAGCATTGAAAGTTGCTAAGTTGAAAAAATGGATGGCCAACTTCTTATACCAAACATAAGCCTTCCAAATAGCAATGTAAGGTTCCAACCTCTGATCTACTCTGTCAATACCACCCATGAGCTTATTGTAGTCCTGAATACACACAGGTTTGTGCACTTCAGCAACCTGACCCCAAACAGGCACAGATGAAGTACTCTCATCATGGATGGTAGTCAGCATGTACACATCCCTCCTGTCCACAAATTTCACAGCTAGTAGTTCTTCACTACGCAAGGAACTGCACTGACCCCTCTGAAGTTTTTTTCAAACAAGCTTTTTCAGATAACCTTTGCGGTTAGAGCAGATTGTGCCACATGCAAAAGTGTCCACTTTAAACAATTCCTTAAACAATTGCACAGCAGTGTAGAGGTTATCAAGGTACAAATGGTGGCCCCTGTTGAACAGTCTTCTAGCAAGATCCCACACAATTTTCCAAAAGTGGATGGACAACCAGGGGGGTCAATAGTGGAATCTCTACCAGTGTACACACGAAAATTAAAAACATATCCTGTCTTACTCTCAGACAACATATACAGTTCTATTCCATAGCGTTCCCTCTTGCTAGGGATGTACTGCCTAAAAACCACCCTTGAACAAAACCAAAGACTCATCAGTAGATATTTCTTTCGCTGGATTGTAAATCTCTGAAAATCGATCAACAAAGTGATCAAGAACAGGCCGAATATTAAAAAGACGGTCACAGTCAGAGTGACTACGTGGCAACGCCAAAGAATTATCCACAAAATGCAGCATGCGTAGCAAAAGTAAATACCGATCATGAGTCATAACTGCTGGAAATATGGCTGTTGCCATCAAGGGACTGGAAGACCAATATGAAGCCAGGTTCGGCTTCCTTACCAAACCCATCAATAAAGTCAAACCCAAAAACTTCTTCAGCTCTTCCAGATTTGTGGAAGTCCACCGAGTAGCTCTAGAGTGGGGCCTAAGTTTGTCACTGTTGTCCCTTAAAAACTGTTCAGCATACACATTAGTCTGCTCAACAATCTCACCCAAAAATACATCATTCAAACTGTCAATATGGAGGGGAAACATGGCGCCCGCGAGCTAAGCGGAGGCGCTCGTCTTCTCCCGCTGCTCCCTCGTATCTCTCTCCTCCCCGAGGCAGCATGTTTGGGTGACTACGTGTTTGTAAACGCTAGGCGCTAAGGATTTCTTATTTTGAAGAGGGCTTCTCTTCCTTTTTTTTTTCCCCCACTCTTACCTGCCACTGGGACCAGGGTGCCGGGACGCCGGGACGCTGGAGCCGCTGAGTGAGGGATCTTGATGCCTGGTCTCATTTGGTCCTCCGGCCTCGGTTGAGTTCTTTGCTGAGGGGCTGTCCCCTGTTCTGACGGCTCTGACGGCTCTGACGGCTCTGACGGCCGCCCATTCACGGCAATGTAGCTTTTCTTTCCTGCCCTCGCTCCGATGGGTCATTGATCCTGAATGTGCCCCAGAGACAGAGATAGCAACATTAAACGGCTCCTGCGGCGCTCACGTCCCCTACTCTTGCCGCGCTGGGCTGCCGCCGCCCTGGAGCTCAGACGCGGCAGAAGTGTGGCGGCTCGCGGTCTTCTCCGCTGGCTTTCCCGGGCAACTCAGCCAGCGCCAGCACCAGTAAGAAACTTGGAATTGGTGCTATTTTCCTGTCGACAGGTACTGCACTTTCAGAATCACTAGCTTCTGGAGAAGATTCCACTGAGGTGGCGGCTGCACCAGCACTTCCTACAGAAGGTGGTAAGGGGGTGCTCGATTCAAACTGAGGTAATAACGTGCCTATATTAAAGCAGGGGGACCTTCATTCTGCTGCCCCCAGGAAGGCAGCTGGGACACATGCCCTAAAAACCACTGAGTTCCCGAATAAGAGCAGGAAAGGGGCTAGGAAGAAGGGGAAGCATTCTAAGGCTACCAAAGATTCCCTTCTATTCCATAGTGATACATGCGCTCAGGCCCTGGATAAAGGCATTGAAGACACAGGCAATATATTTACTGATTCAAGGTGTAACGTCCGGCGCAGGGGGACCCTCGAATCGGAATCACACTCGGACTCTGATTTGGCGCAGGGTACTGCCCCAAAGGGAAACTCTGGAAAGAGGAAGGTCGTAAGGGGGACCGAGAAGAAAGTAGCGCTAAAGGGCAATACTGTCCGTAATACTCCCTCCCTGCGATCCTTTTTTGGCATTCAGCCCCAGGTTCTGAATATCCATCGTGAGGCTCCAAGTGAGATATATAAATCTCCTCCTGAGTTTCAATCCATCATCTCTGAGTTTCCACCTATAGAGCCCAGTACCGGCCATTCTACTCTGACTGAACAACTACCTATTGTAACCCTACCACTGGGGTTAAACAACAACACTCTCACTATTCCTAACCTTGAAGAGCCTAATTCAAACAAGAACTCTGAAGAACAATGTGTTGCTACACCTGGGTCTTCTCAGACCCCTGTTCTCTCTCAGACAGAGGAAGGAGAGCTAGTCGAGTCTTCAATAGGGGCACTTCTTGCGTCCCTGAAAACAGATATAAAACAGGGCTTCACGGTTTCGGCCGATAATCAAACAGAAATTAGGGCAGCATGTGAGGTCTTGGGAAAGAAAGTAGACTTGCTCAATAAAAGAACTGAATCTCTTGAGAGTTCAGTAGATGATCTTAAGGCTAATCTAGGGTCGGCTGAAACGAAAATTCAAGTCCTTCAAAAGGATGGAGATGCGATAAAAGAGAGGATGGAATCTCTCGAGAACTACTCACGAAGGAACAACCTAAGGCTACTGAATGTTCCAGAGGGCAAAGAAGGGAATAATATCAAAACCTTGGTTGCATTGTTATTGAAGGAATCTCTGAATTTGGAGGAACCTGTCGACCTTCTGGAGCAGGATATTCAGAGGGTGCATAGAGATCCTTTCAGATTGAATACAGTCAGGACTAAACCCAGAAACATCTTGATACATTTTCTTACCTACTCTCTAAATGAAAAGATATTAAACCTAGCCCTGAAAATAAAATCAGTAAGGGGTCCAGATTTTCCATTCGAGGTGTGCTTTGACTTATCCAAGTTCACTATGGATCGCCAATGGGAGTTGGGCCAAAGGATGGAGAAATTCAGGTCTTTCGGTGATACGGTCCAGATGAGATTTCCCGCTTATTTGAAAATTATGTACAACAATAAGATGTACAGTATTAGATCCCCAAGCGAGGCAGATGATATGTTGACATCTTTAGGGGATATCTCACGCAAAAAGCAATGATGTAAAGAAATTACGACCCTTTTCTCGTGTTGAGTTGAGTGAGCGGTGATCTCCTATTTACTTACTTTAAGGGGAACCCTATCAAAATAAAAAAATATATAAATAAAATAGATTGGGTTGTATGGTAAGGAGGGTGGGGAAGGGAAAAATAAATAAATAAATAAAAAATAAATAAATAAAGGGAAACAAAAAACCATATATTATAAAAACACTAATAACTTCAATGAAGCAAAGATTTAAGGCCCCCAGAAATATGCCTTCATATTGATCAATGCGGGAAGCAATTTGTTCCCAATTTCCAATCGCAATTAAGGATCTTTTCTTTCCCTTAGCGCTCACAAATATTGGCGGGGTCTAGGGTAGAGGAGAAGATGAGCAGAGGGAGGCAGCCGGAGGAAGAAAATTCTGGCCAATCACCTAGCCAGAGTAAGTAGGGAGGGGTGTCCCAAGGGAGGGGGGTGGGTTACGGGGGGCTGAAAGGGTAAAAAATCCTCATTTGTCAGTGCCCGTCAGACACCAGGTGTCTTTGACCCTTATTTAGAGTGCCTTTCAGTTGAGTTTTTTTTTGTTGGGGCTTGTAGAGAAAGTTGAGGAAAACTTGATTTCATGACTTCTCTCCAGTGTTTATCATGAAATGTTAATGGTCTGCGCCTGAAGGGTAGAAGGGACAGAATTCTTCAGTATTTGAGGGACTCCCAGGCGCAGATCATTGCAATCCAGGAGACACACCTTTTGAAATCTGAGACTACCGCCATATTGAAAAATCAGAAGTGGGTCGATAATTTCATCTGTACAGATCAAACTGCAAATATCAGGGGGTTATTGTTTATTTAAAAAAAAAACAGCTAATGCACAAATCTTGGAGTACAACGAAGATCGTAGTGGTAGATGGCTAATTCTGAAAGTATCACCAGGGGGGATGATTATTTCCCTGGTAGGGTGCTACGGTCCTAATCAGGACGATCCGTCATACATAGAAGCAATTTTTTCCCACCTTTTAGGCGTTTGGATCCTGTAATTTGGGTAGGGGACTTTAACATTGTGTTAGACCCCCTCTTAGATAAATCCCCTAATTCAAGAGCTAATGTTCCCTCTAAGTCACAACAACTTCTTCTAACATCGATGGTGCAGCTTGGGTTAGCTGACATATGGAGAGATAGAGCTGGGGATCAACTCGGTCCAAAATATGTGCTATCTGCCATCTCACCTCTCCGATCATTCTGCAATCTCTTTCAAGCTGACTCTTATACAGCTGTACCCTTACAGTTCCTAGTCTTTTGACCGCACTATTTTTCTAGAGGAAGATGAAATTAGCTTCCTCCGGACCGAGACTACGTTTTTTCTCGATATAAATTTGCACTCGACTAAGGCCTCCATTGTTTGGGATTCCTTGAAAGCCTTCCGGCATGGCTCTATTACTAATAGAGCCTCTTATAGAAAAATGAAATTTAGAGACGCCATTAGGGGCCTAGAGGATGAGATGTGCATTATAGAGCAGAAAATAGGCACTGGTAGAGAAATCAGGGACGATCGAACGAGATTAGATTCTCTTAAAATTCAACTTGAAACCAAACTGCAAGAAAGAATTTCACGCAGATGGGAAGTGAGCAAACTCTCCCACTTTGAATATGGCGAGGCGGCTGGGAAACTTCTTGCCTGAAAAATAAAATCTGACCAGATTCGAAATCACATAAAAAATTTGTGGTAGAAGATGAGATCTCCCTCTGTCTGTCTAATGTAAATATTGGCAACGCATTTCAGGATTTCTTCCAAAAGATATATAAGGAAGATATTATTGAGGGCAGTACAAATAGGAAAGCCTGGTTAGAAGGGGTCTTTCTTCCTAAAATCTCAAATGACCAGATGTTAGGTTTAGAGCTTGAAATCCCAGAGGTGGAAGTAAGCAAGGCCATCCCCCAGAATAAACGAGGGAAGGCGGCGGGTCCGGATGGGCTGCCAGGTGAGATCTACCACTTACCTAAGGAAGGCATCGTTTCTATCTTGGTGACAGTCTTCAATAATATACTTATCAAAGGTGATGACCCTCCCAGCTCGTGGAGTGAGGCCACAGTAGTGCTGATTCTTAAGCCCGGTAAGGATCCAACTGATTGCAGGTCCTATCGTCCTATCTCTCTCCTCAATAGCGACTATAAAATCTTTACTTCCATCCTGTCAAGGTTGGGGGGTGTTGTAGGCAACATTCTACACCTGGATCAAAAAGCTTTATTAAAGGTCGTCAATTATCGGATTTAACGTACGACCTGGCCAGCACTATAGATATGGCATTCACCTTTTCACTCCCGCTCGCTGTTCTAACCCTCGATGCGACCAAAGCCTTCGACAGGGTTAATTGGGCTTACCTGTCTGAGGTTATGGTGAAATGTAACTTGGGAAACAGATTCTGCCGAGCTGTTAAACTTTTGTATAAGGCCCCGACTGCCAGATTATTGGTGAACAGCTCTTTGACAGATATATTTAACATCACAATAGGTACAAGGCAGGGCTGCCCGCTTTCCCCTCTTCTTTTTAATCTTTACATCGAGCCTTTTGCCCTTGTCCTTAGGGAAAAGCTTAACATTGTTCCCTTTAAATTTGGAGGATGGGAAAGGTGGGTGGCATTATATGCTGATGATATCCTCATCATGTTAGCTAACCCCGATTTAGCTTTTCCAACAGTGATTAATCGGGGGGTGGAATTTGGTAAGTTCTCAGGCTATGAAATAAACCCCAACAAGACTGAAATCATGGCTTGGAATATCCCTATTTCACAACTTAATGTAGGATCTTCTTTGAGATATCTGGGGATAAGAATCACGCAAGAGGTAGGCAAGATCCCTGAGCATAACTTAGATCGGGTGTTCAGGGAGTGCCAAAAGCAGATGAAATCCTAGGCTCTCCTCCCTCTGTCCATTCTGGGGAGGATTAATATAGCAAAAATGTCTATCCTGCCTAAGTTTACATTTCTCTTTAATACTGTCCCTCTGGCTTTCGACACCAAGCAAATAGAGAAATGCCAACGGGAATTAAACTCTTTCATCTGGAAATTTAAAACAACGAGACTTGCGTGGAAGAAGCTCAGGCGGAGGAGGGAAAAGGGAGGTTTGGCCTTGCTGGACCTACAATATTATGCTTGGGCCTTTCAGCTTTCGCATTTGCGAATGCTCTTAAAGGTACCTACTAATACATCAGGCAGAGAATTGTTTCGGGCAATGTTGAAGGGAGAAGGCCTATCGGAAGAAGGTTTTTTGTTTAAATTTGGAGATCCAAAATCTTTGAAAAAAATTACGTTAAAAATTCTTTACTCATTAGCCAAAAGCTGGGCATCTATAAGAAAGAAAATGGGGCTTAGCTATTTTTCAAACTTTGCATCAATATGGGACTCTCCTGCTACACCCCTTTGTTTTCAGGATAACTTGACTATCCCAGTGAGGGAATCGGGTATCTATAACTGAGGAGATATGCTGCGCGAGCAATCTATTTTGCCCTGGGAAGATTTACGGGGATTAGAGGGCCCAGGTCTTTCCAGATTCAAATATATTCAAATGAAGAACTCGGCACAGGCACAATTCAGGAAAGATAATCTCTTTGGTAAAGATAGTAACATAGAGGAACTCCTTGTGTTCAGGCCCTGGTGTATGAAGGAGGTTGCACTTTGGTACTGGGCAATTGAGGAGGAGGTAGATGGCGACTTTAAACTCGCCGGCGAATTATGGGGAGATCAGATAAGCGTACGGGGTAAGGAGGTTTGTGTGGAGTCATTCAGTCTCCTGCATAAAATAGTAAAACCTGCCTGGCTGAAACGTAATCATCTTTTTACTGCACATAGGGCATATTTTCCCCCCCTAAAATTACCAAAATTTAATCCTGGGAAAGTTTGCAATAAATGTGGCCTCCCCGAATCATCGGATGTCCATATGTTCAAGGATTGTCCGCTAATCAGCTCCTTTTGGGCTGAGGTGAAGAAAACTCTGGACTCTATCTTGAAGACTTTGCTGACCTTCACTCTCCCTTTAATCATCTTCGGTCTTGATGACAATGTTATAGGCCAAGCCAGATCTCTTCTTTTCTATGCAACTCTTATGGCCAGAAGAGAAATATGCAAGTTCTGGGTAGATTGTGCTGCCCCTTCCCACTCAGGTTGGCTGACTTCGCTATACGCAGTGTCCAGGATGGATCTGGCTAGATCCTGTAGCAGGAGAAAGTATGCTTTTTGGGATCTCCTGATATATTGGAAGTTGGACTTCCGGGATTTGTTTTTCTCCGGGTCCTATGATTATGCCTTTCTTTAGCTCCATGGGCCAGTTCCGTAGGTCTCCTCGCTTAAACAGTATGGTCGGCAGGTCGTAAAACACCTTGGTGGAGTAAAACCTTCTACCCTCTCTCTGTGGATGTTCCTCCCGCCGCTCATTCCATCGTATCTGGGTCCAGTCTTAACATCCATCTAAAAATCCATGAAATTGTTCGGGATAGATATACATGGTGGTTGGCGCTTTCCAAAGAGGGCTAAGGCAAACGAGGACAAAAAAAACATCATCCATAAATAACTGAAAATACTGTATAGGCAAAAAAAAATCACAATCCACTCTACACCCTGCATCACCGCTAAAGGCAGGCAACACCGGCTGCACCATGTTTGGATCAACCCAGAGTCCAGCACTTCCAGTAGGATGCCTAGCAGCCTCAGGCTACAATCCAGATGCCTCTTGCACCATTGGCACATCAGTATCCTCCTATAAAACAGGCACTTCATCTGCACTGAGAGAACCTTCATCATCCGATGATTCTATGTGGAGAGAAAACTCACTGCCAGAATTTTCCCCTCCCTCCTCTCCCTCAGACGCACTGTCAGTGTCATAATCCGGCTCAGAGGAAGATTCAAGAATCATACCAACCACCTGCTGAGCAGTCATTCTACGGCTAGCCATAATGATTACTAATAAAGGTAATTTGTCACACAAGTCAACAACAACAAACACTATGTAAAATAAGCAATGAACAAAATTCACCTTTATCAAAAATACCTATACACTCCAAAACGATACCACTCACTTGCCAGAAGCAGTTACACCACGTACTCTGCACAGACACAGTATGGATCAACAATATCCCACTAAAAATAAAGAGAAAAGAAAACTACACATAAGACAATGCAAAACACATCACAAAGATTTTCTTCCTCAAAACACTGACTAAATATGCTGCCACTATGAGACTACTTACAAAAAGATTCATTCCTACATTACAATATTACTCATTTGGAGCAAATACAACACAAATATTTTACTTACCAAAAAACTGCAAGTACAATACGCAAAACTGCAGAGCAACCACTGTCGAAACCACAAACAGGAATCAAAAGCTTTACTCTAGAATAAAAAGGAGAAAAAAACATTACAATCACATATGCAAACAATGCACCAAACCACCATCCAAGCTAAGGGGTAGGTGGGCCTAAGAGTATAAATTAAATATTCACCCCCATAAAAGGGGAGCAACCCTTGCCCTTGAGGCCACCCCCAAAACAAAAATTAAACAAAAACTCTGGTGTCTAATGGCTTCTGCCCCCCTTGGGGGCAGATGGGCCTAAAAACATACTGCTACTCTGCCACCCAGAGGGCAGAAATGGTCTCAATCATCCGCCCACAAAGGGGAGTAACCCATGTCCAAAGGCGGCTCCCCACCATTAAAAAAATAAACTTAGTGGGCTACTGGCCCTACAAAAAAAAAAAAGATATGCCGAACTGCCCCTCAGGGTGATATCAAAAAGGATGATGGATGGAGCGCTTCATCAAATCTAACTCTCACCCCTGTCAACTGATTTGAGTTTAATTCATCATCATTCTTTAGCTCACTCCACCACCCAAGTCCAGACATGGCCATATGCAAATCGGTCTGACCCGGTGCGCTGTGATTGCCCTAAGTTGGTAGGTTATGCCCAGACATGGGTTCCTTTGCCACTGGACTCAAGCTAGCCTGGCTGGTGACTGCTGATTAGCCAGAAACCGTACCCAGGATGGTTGTTTCCAGGCCAGGAAAAACATGGCTTTGAAGGACTGTTCCCATGAGGCACAGGGTTACACTCATTTGCATATGGCCATGCCTAAACCGGGGTGGTGTAGTGAGCTAAAGCATGCTGATGGAAGAATAATTACATCACCCCTAACCCAAAGGGCACAGACAAAGGCAAAATGTATGCACCCAAAAGGGGAGTGACCCTTACCCAGGGGGCCACTCCCAACTACATTTATTTAGTTGGCCGAGTGGGCCGAATACATTTAGTAACATTTAAATCAGCCCCCCCCCCCCGGGGGGGCAAACAAAGAAAATTTATAGGCCCCCAAAAGGGGAGCAACCCTTACCTAAGGGGTCGCTCCCCAAGACTACATTTTATAAACTGGGCTCCCTAAAATGGCCCCCTTGGGAGTGACCCTTGCCCAAGGGGCCACTCCCCAGCACATTGGCCCAATCCAAAAAAAGAATTCATCTGCCCCCCCCCCCCCAGGGGGGCAGACAAAGCAATTTGAATTGCCCCCAAAACTAAATTTTAAAATATAGGCACCCTAAAATGGCCACCATGGGAGTGACCCTTGCCACTCCCCAGCACATTGGCATCATTTCTTTAAAAAAATTAAAATTCTGCCCAAAGCGATCTACATTGCCCCCAAAAGGGTAGTGATCCTTGCCTAAGGGGTCGCTCCCCAAGACTAAATATTTTTTACTGGCCTCCCTAAAATGGCCCCCATGGGAGTGGCCCTTGCTCAAGGAGCCACTCCCCAGAACTATGGACGAATGTGCGCCGATTTTATAAACATTTAATAATATTCTGCCCCCTCCCGGGTGGCAGACAACGCAAATTTATTGGCCCCACAATGGAGAGTGACCATTACCCAAGGGGCCGCTCCTCAAACAACAAACATTGCAAAAATTTTGACAAAAAAAAATCCCTGGCATCTAGTGGGCATTCCTGCTGCACAATCGCACAATCGAGCAGCAGGAATGCCCAAAAGAGGCATCAAGAGGGAAAGGAAAACCCTTTCCTTTCCCCCAATGCCTCTTTCGTTCAGATCCCCCCTTCCTAGCCACAAAACTTACCTCTTTCTCCTCCGACGCGCAGGAACCAAATGGCTTCCTTGCGCGTCGGGAGAGAAAGGGAACCTCCAATGACGTCAGCACGCCTGGCGCTCCCCCCGTGGGTGGGTCTCATGACGGCTCAGCTCGTCATGAGCATACAAGGGGTTAAAGCCCTTTGCTTTGCTAATGGTTTTGTATAGGAAAGCAAATGGCTTTAACTTGATGAAAGGCGAGACCTATTGCATTTTTAATGCTTGTTTTTTAGCATTCTGCAAAGGAACAATTTTATTTGGCTAATTAAATTATCTACTGCCTTTCTATGCTCAACCAGTATTACTAATAGACAACAAGGTGCAACCAATTTCCTGTAAAAGTATAAACCGAAACACTGACACTCATTGTTTACTAATGACCTGTACAGCAGCAGTTCTTAACTTGGTGTCTGCGGACCCCTGAAGGTCCCCAGTGCCAACTCAGGGGTCTGTGAGTGTTTAGAAAATTAAATATTAGCAGATTAATTCAGTATATGTACATAAAAAGCACATTCAGAAAACCCTGTAAAGGTTGAAATGACCTTTTTTTAAATTAACTTTATTCATTGGTTTAAACAAAACATACATCAGGTGTTAAACCATTGTCAGCATTTGGTGTTGGTATAATCATTTGCATAGTAAACGCTATACAGAATCCAGACGATTCAGAAAATAAAAGCAGCCTCATAGACATCCTTCATAGCCTATCCCAGCACATAGTCACCCTCCTAGCCTGTAGGGCTTGTAATACCCAGTCGATTCTGGGCTCTTGCAGATATCCTCCCATTCAGGAAATCGTGGCAAAGTTCCCTCTATAATCTTAGATCCTCGTCTAGCTTGTCATCTTGATGGCACGCTTTCATGTGAACCTCCTCAGCTAGCATCCTTTCACGCGCATCTTTCAACCGTGCTGCAATCTCTGGAACTCGCGTACCCATTCACGCTATCGCTATTCTGCACCAAGCTAGCACTATCAGCAACTTCAGAAGCTTGTGGGCTATCTTGCTTTGCTTTTTAGACTTCCATACAAGTCCCAACAAGCAATGTGAAGGCGTCAGTCTCATGTGAAACCCAGTGCCTCTCCGCACCCTCTCCACCACCCCAGCCCAGAAGAGGCTAACCCGAGGGCACTCCCACGCCAGGTGCAGAACATTCTCCCCATCTTTGCTGCTCCTAGGACAGGAGTCTGGTCGGGTCAGTCCGGTGCAATGCGGTGCAACTTCACTGAGGTGCAGTGCATGTAGTTATAGTGTATAAGTTGGAAAGGGGAATTGCATGAGATTATGTTTGTGAGTGTGCCCACTACCTTCCACTCCCTATCGTCCAGGGGCTTCACCAAGTCAGCGTTCCAAGCTGTAAGTGTCCTGGGAGGGGGCCATCTGAGTCAGCCCTCATGGCATTATATAGGAGAGAAATAAAGTCTTCTGCCAGCTCTGCATGTTAGCAGCACATCCAGCGTTTGGGAGGGCTCTGGGATGGTTGGAAATGTAGGCAATATTACCTTAAATAGATTGGATAAGCCCAGCAGCGGTGCATCCATTGGGGCGTAGGGGCGTAGCCCCACCAAGCCTGCATGCACTGTGGCAACTTGCAAGCTATTAATAAACATTTGCAATAAATTAGCGCCATAGCGCAGCGCGGGACACGGGGACAGGTGATAATGTGTTATGCGGTGCGGATCGCCGGTCTGGAGTGCGCAGGGAGTGGGGGCGGGGCTGCTGGTCTGCTGAGTGACAGACAGTCTGCAGCAAGCCAGCAGCCCTCCACTGTGCGCATGAGGTTTTCTGGGCTGTAACTTGCCCGAGCATGCGCCGATGCGCGTCAAACAGTTCAGCCTAGAGAGCTTTTCCGAAGGGGCCGGGGGTGCTGCTTCAGCCGAGCCCCGGGTTTTAGAAAGGCCGCCAGGGCAAGTACTCAGTGTGCCCCCCTAGCCAATCCTGCTGCTGCATGCAGCGCCAGGATTGGCTGGTTCACCAAGCAACATCCATTATTGGATGCCACGCGTGGGTGGGGCAGAGTGGCAGACAGTGCTCAGCACAGCAGATATCATGGCCAATCACTGTGTGACTTCAGCATGAAGCCATACAGTGATTGGCCATTCGGGACGCGCGCGTGCACCATGACGTTCTGTGTAAGTTGTTTCTGTTTCTGTTTGTAACAGAACTTAGTGTCGTCGTCGCCACGTGCAGAGTGAGCCAGCAGCCTGAGCCCAGCCCAACAGACGTCCGACGGTCCACACGACCACAGCACAACACAGTTCAATCACTGACTGTCTGAGACACAGTAGGTGGGTGCGTGGTGCTGCATATGTTTTAATTAATTTCTGCTGCAGATTTTTGTATTGCCTTTCGCAACCTTAGTGGAGCCTCTGAGGCCAGAATAATCTCTCCCGGTGAAATCTTATACTTGTTCCAGCTCTGTCAGTGCCATTGCTATCCTGATCGGGCACTCCCCAGTGCAGTATCACGTCTGCCAGCTCAATCACATACACCCCGCCTGCACGGTCTCAGGCCTGGACATGCGCAGCAGCCTACACCAGTATAATGGCAAGCGTTCATTGCCCCCGCCAGTTTAATCTCTAGGGTTTCAGGCCAGGGTTATGAAAGCCTACCCTGCTGCGATGCAGTGCAGTAGTGGACGAAAGAGAGACCGGTTTGGTGTACAAATTCGGGATGTGGGTGGTAGACCTTGAAAGGGAGGGTAGGGGATTGGTATGGATAATTTAGTGCTGGCGACAGAGCACTCTGAAAAGAACCGGTATTGAGAGGATTTGAAAGAGACGGGCGGTGAAGAGGCTTGGGGTTCTGCTGCTGAGACTGTAGGTGATGAAAGAGGCAGAGAAGTATAGCCATAGGGGGGGTGGAGCAGACACAAGGCCAGCGACTGATAGCCAGAGGAATCACTATATGTGGCAGAGGGACCATGAGGTAAGCCTGATGCAGCCTGATATTGGTTTGGGGGGGATGAAGCGAAGACTGGAGAGTGGGACAGGAATGTGGAAGAGGCTCGATGAACTGAGGGAGACAGGTAGGGGGATAGACTTGGATCCGCAGTGGCAAAAGGCACTGGGTACTGCTCGTATGGAGGCAAAGGGTAGAAAGGAGAAGGATTTGGTGGTGGGGCAGCGGCGCCTCGGGATTCGGAAATGATAGACAGGGGGGAGGGGATAGAAGGGAGAGAGGGAGGCTGGGGCGGCCCAGGGGAATCTGAGGGTTGGTGCAGGTGGGCTATGGGAGATGGATATAGGGCAGAGGGAGGCTGGGGTGGGCCAGCGGAGGGGGGTGACTGGGCGACTAGAGGAGAATCACGAGGGCGAGAGGGAGGCTGGGCAAAAGCAGACTGGCTAGGTGGGGGGTAGCCGGAGCCTTTAATGGAGGGGTGAGAGGACGGGGGTAGGTAAAATGAAGGGGAAGTGTAGGGGGAGAGGTGGTACAAGAGCAGGGGAAACTAAGAGGTAACACTGAGGCTGGGTAAGAAGAACAGGTGTGAGGTGACCGACTGCGTGGCGTAGTAACCGGGAGAGAAACAGGAGAGGTAATGTTTTTAGCAAAAGACTTGCTTTGGGGTCGAAGTAGACGATTTTGGGAATGTGAGAGCACAGCAGCAGATGCACAGAAAGTAGTGAACTGTCCGAAAATCAGCCTGCTGACTTGAAAAAGCCACAGAAAAGAAAGTAGTTCAAAAATGCTCATGGCATTTTGCGTTCTGGGAATAACAATGGATTTACAGCTCTGCCACTCCGATTTCGACCCGGCTCAGATTTCTAGGGCACCTCCCTGTCCTTTAGGAGAAGCACTGCCAGTGAAACTGTGTGATTTGCTATGTGCATTCTATGCTTTAAAGCCTTAAACCTACCATTAATTTGAAAGTAATTCATTCCCATCCCAACACTGACGGGGAAATCCATATTTAGATTCTTTATTACGTTATCTTAGTCCACCCCTCACTGTACCTTCTCCAGTACTGCACATTGCCTTTTCCTCTCACTATATCTATTGTGATTTGGAAGTACATTGTATTTTTGCTTGCAGGGTGAAAGAGGCCAATGGGGCAATGTGGCAGTGTCAGAAGGGCCGGTCTGACAGGTCGATGTGTGGGCTGTTTGTGGACCCGAATTATGGTTTTGGCTGACTTTTATTGTTGAGTCGCACGATATTACCATTAACATTGCCTGTAGAAAGCACAAAAGCATAACCAGTGTCCATACCTTCCAAACCATATGTACAGCATGTTTTTACAAGTTCAAAACTGCAACAATTTGCAAATTTGGGCCACTTTTTCAGCTATCTGATTCACTAATTGGGGCCACTTTTATTTTTGTTCCTGGCATATTTTCTGTCCCACGAAGACATACTCAAAATGAGCTTCTCAAGCTGGTAGGACCTGAGAAACTCTCCCTGAGTATGTCCTCCTTTTCCATTTCCTGTAGTTGAAAAGTCTTGACTGACATGAATAATGGAGGTTGGGAGTTGGTGAAATGTCGTTGGTGTTGTGTTTTAGAGGGCTCCTTTCCTCTCTGTGACCTTCCCTTTGAGAGACGTCGAGAACTCAGCAATCAGTTATATAAAGTAGGCCTTCTGCCAGATGCAGTGATGCTTGGAGAGGTACTGAGGGTGGGCAGGGACTTTTCAGAGGCAAATAAGAGGCAATAACGCAACGGTGAACGAGGGGTGATTGAGCGAGGCTTAGGTAGTTCTATGGCGTACATTGATTAATTTATTCAGGCTGGTTTAGTTAACTTCACACAAATGCCTGCAAATATGTGTTCTGTTCAACATGATAGGATGAGATTTTCATGAAAGTCTTATAGTCTGAATTCAGCACCTGAGCGTAATAGGACGGAATGTATGAAGCTCTGTGGTTATACTGAATAAGCAGCTACCTATGTTATGCCATCTATTAATGTAATAACTGCACTTTCACAATTGCTTTATTAACCTTCCTGCTTTCTCAAATTTGCTTGAAAATGCACAATTTTTCTTCTCTTTTTTCAAAATTTTCTTGGGGGGGGGGTAATCCCCCTAAACCCCCCTTATGGGGTCCGGGCTCACTTGCTGCGCTCGCTCGGTACGGTGCAGCATGCAAATCAGTTTGCGCCCCACCACTTTCAAATGTCACCTGCCGCCCCTGCCTTAGAGTAGGTACCTGTCCGACGCACAGACAAGTCCTTCCACACCTACCCACACGTTGTCCCAATGTGGACAATGAGAGACCGGACATGGCAACCACAATTTGTGTAACATCTGCGTATTAAGTCAGGTTAAAAAAAGTGGGGCTTAGGAAAGACCTATGTGGAACTCCACATGGCAGGCTGAAGGATTCAAATACAAAGGTATCAAAGGCCACCACAATCAGAATCTTGTGGTCGACTGTGTCACAGGCTGCCGAAAGATCAAGGAGCACCAAACCCCAACATTCAATATGAGGAGGCACCTTGGATTTTGGATTTTCAAATACTGTCAACAAAGCCTGATGATCCGTCACTACTGTAAAAGGCTTTTCATACAAAAAACATGTGAAAGTATTCACAAGCCCACACCACTGCCAAGCTCTCTTTCTCTGGTGGTGAATAGGCACATTCAGTTTGAGACAAACTTTTGTTGACATAAGGTACTATACGTCTTTGTGATCTTATCTGTCCTTTGTTTTGTTCAAGTATGGCACCTAACCCGACAAAGCAAGCATCTACTACAAACTCTGATGCAGCTCGGGATCAAATTTGGCCATTTCAGTGGCATTATAGATGTCTTATTTGATTCTCTAGAAACTCTGCTTGCATTCAGGAGACCAATGAAACAACACAATTTTTGTTAGTTTTCAAAGCAGAGCACTGAATGTGGCAAAATCTTGTATATCTCGAGAACAGTAACTGGCCATGCCAAGGAATGAACTTAACATGAAAATGTCCTGTGAGGCACTGGCAGTAGACATAGCTTGCAGTTTAGCTCGATTGGGTGTCATGCCCCCATCAGAAAAGATATGGGCAAAGAATTTCAACTTTTTTTTAGGAAATTCATATTTATCAGCATTTTGAGTCAAGCCAGCATTGGTTAGCATTCAACAGACATGCATGAAAGCTTTGTCCCCCTCCTTCTGAGCACCTCTGAAAGGATGTATGACTTTACAACGCATGCTTTTACCACGCATGCCTTTACAACGCGATTTTTACAACGCATGCCTCTACAACGCATAGTGCTTTGGGGCGCTGGATAGTGAATAGTTTAATTTACTATTCCAACTCCAGTCCCCGTGGATAGTAGGGAAGGTGTTGGATAGTACATTAAACCTATTCCCTATCCTAGAGCGCCCCCCAGCGCAATGCGTTGTAATGTTTTGCGTTGTAAAAGTTACGTCATAAAGGCACTGCGTGGTAAAAGTTGCGTTGTAAAGGATGTTCCCCCCTCTGAAAATGAAGATGTCATTGCTATAATTAAAAGCATTTACAATAGGCTGTATGATACGTTGAATTATGTCTTGAAAAAGCTCGGCAGCACATAACACACCAAAGCTCAGTCACTTGTAATGAAATAGACCAATGTGTGTAGAAAATTTTGTAATGTATCCACAATCTTCTTCTAGTCCCAACTGTGCTAACCTTTGTTTAAGACAAGACGAGAGAAAACCATCACACCATTCGACTGGGTTATCATGTCAGCAATGTGCGGACCAGAATCTCTCTCTCTCTCTCAATTACCTTTTTGGCTTGACGCATATCAACGCATATGCACACATCTGAAGGTGAAGTAGTGTGGCTCACTGGTTAGAGGCGGCAGACCCGAGAGCAGAGGACGGCCCGGGACCAGGGTTCGATTCCCGACGCGGCAGGTTTCTGGACCAGGGTCAGCGGACTCGATAATTCTCTCGCCTCGGTGCCCACTCTGATTAGCGATCACACTCGGCAACTCTGGGCATTAGCTTGCCTCATCTTCACTAACGGCCCCACCAGACCGCCGGGGATGCCTGGTCTCACCCTGGAGATACCCACTAAGGGACCATCTCTCAGGGAAGCCAGGAAGGGTTTCGCAGCGGTCGAAGCGCGGAGATACTCATCCGGGAGTCGATCCTAGCGCTATATAAACTTGCAATTAATCTCCTTCACTGTCCCTCTTAGGCACTAGCATTATAGGAGAGGCCCAATGCATTTGCCCAGTGGAGAGCTCAACGTTATCATGTTTGAATAAGGAATTGACTGTTTTTTTCAGCAGCTTCTTGCATGTGAAAATCAATTCTTTTATGCCTTTGAGAAACAAATGAATATCTTCATTTATATGTAACTGTACTTTCATAGACTTAAGTTTGCCTAACACATGAAGTAACAAAGAAAACTGATGTACTATTTCATGTTGCACATTCAAGTTGGAGTTCACTGAGATCAGTTCCATTTCAGCAGCGGTGTTGAAATTGAGCAGGCAGTCACTTGAAGCGGTACCTTTGGGTACATAAATGGGCACTTGTACCTTTGTTTTCTTGTGCTTCATTTCAGCCACAAATGACCCTTGACTTTTTTGTGGCATCAATGCAGCCCACGTATAGACTTTACTTTTTGATGGCGTAAGGGGTGGCAAAGGAAGCAACTCATGATAATTCTCCTGGGGCATTATGTTTATCAAAGCACCACTATCAATGATGAAATATTTTGAAAATCAATTTATTTTTTATGGGATCTTTGGACAATGTTTGAAAGGCTTTGGTGTTATTTCATGTTGATTTCTCTTTATCTGGTGTTTTTTCTCACATCCGATCAGTCCTACATGGCCAAGTCTTTCTGGCGTAAACATTGGCATTGCACAACTATGATCATCACTTTCACTGGAAGCTGAGGCTAAAGAACTCTTTGACGATGATTTAGATGATGTGTGACCTCATTTGGTGTTGATTTGTCTCGGTTGGTGTTGCTGCTTGGCCAGCTAGGCGTGAGTTTGGATACCGCTTGTGGAGACTGCGGGTGGCCATTTTGTTTTCACGCCGTGACACAGCTGTTTTTTTTTAGATCTGCACACCGCCAAAAATGGTTGGCTTTACCACAGGCATTGCAAATCTGTTCAATAGCTGGACACTTTCCTTCATTTGGAAACAACTGTCCAGACCTGAAGCACAGCTCCTTTTTTTCTGGAAACTCTGCTTGATGTCTCTCAGCCTCTTGCCTTGGCTTATTTTTCATGTTCATGACTGATTCAGTCTGGACACCTCCGCCTCAATGTCAGCAGCTTGTCGATCAGCCTACTCCTCAAATCTAGTAGTCGCAAGGACTCTCTCTAAGCTAAGAGTCTCTTTTAACATTTGTCTTCGAAATTATTCTGACAGACATCCATCAATGACACTGAGACGTGCAGCTTCCATCATTAAACTTGTTGAATTTGCAGTGTTTGATGCTATTCTCCAGTCTCTCCACAAATTCATTGATGGTTTCACCCAGTTTCTGTCATTCCTGTCTAAACACATATATTTTATACTCTATTTTTGGCATTTGATTGAATTTGAGATTTAAAGCCGCTTTGATTTTTATCATCCGTATTTTCATCAACTCGTATTTTTTCATGACGTCTTTTACACCATCGCCAGTAAGATTTTTAAAGTATTTTATAATCTTTTTGTCATTACTTTCTTTAATAGCATCAAGGAAATCTTCAAATGCCTCTAACCATCATTCCATCGATTGCACATATTTTGTTTTTTGGTGGGATTAAATGTGGACAGCGATTTTATGAAAGCGGCAGCATTGTAACCATTCATGAGATTGGCTGTACTTGAGGGAGGAATCATTACTGATGTTGTCGAATGTCCATCAGAACTTTCTTCATCACTGCTATCCTGGAGTCCCTGTGCTGTGCTGGTCTATGGGTCATCTTTGTCAACCAATGGAACCTTGATCCTCCTCGCGATCTCCATTAGAGTCCTTTACTTTGCTGGTGATCTGTGGAGATTTTCTGAGCCACCACAGATCAGCTTTGGTGGCTCGCTGCTTTGTATATGGACTACACCATAAGCACAACCCCTTGTGCTTCTTTTGGGGTTGCTGGTTCTGAGGGTTACAGGGTCACCCCATTACATGTATTGATATTTTTTGGGGTTGCAGCACCTGGCACTGAGGTTATACAACTCTCTTGATTTGAGTTCTGGTGAGTGACCAATCTCTCTTAAATTTGAAACACCTGTTTGATCTGTGCCTGGCAGCACGTCTTATTATTGCTTAATCTTGTTTTTCGCTATCTCTTTGCTTTTGTATCTTCAAGCTTATTCGTGTCTGCTTTTAGTGTTATCACGCTGTATACTGTATTATATTACGTTGCGTAGCAGCGCAGTAACTTTATTTGCAGTCTTTTCTTTCAGTTCTTGGCCCTTAACATATAGACTTCTCACCGAAGCCTCAATTATCTTCAAATATTTTATGCAGGCTGAGGTCATGCTGTAACTCCACGTATGCCTATGTCGATTCTGCACTTTGACTGGTGCACACATGGCACTCAAAACAGTTTGCTGGACCACAGCAAACTCTCTATGAGAGCCCTGCCCTTTGTCGGGTTACTTATCCCCCTATTAATTGTCTGGTAGTGTTTCCCCATCCCCGTTACTCGTAAATAGCAGTTTTACATGTCTTTATTCATCAGAGTTTAAATGTGAACTCAACATTCTAAACCTGTCTTCCCTTCCCAACATTCAAACGTTCACGTAATAGGTCTATGGCGTCTATCCGGAGCCACAAGGGTTCTGTCACTTCTAACTCACAAGACACTACAGTACTGTGGCCTGAGGCGAACACTTTTAAGGTCTGTGTCACCTGAACGATAGTTCTACTGAGTGATGTGTGATCATGTAACGTCTGTATCTCTTTTAAGATTTGTTCTGCTGTCCAGAGACAGAACCTGTGTGTTTATGTGCAGTGGAAAAGCAAAACAAAAAAGAAAAACACCCCTTCTTGTGTTTTTATAAGAGGGGCAGGGAATGTGCTCAAAGCCCTGCAGATATGTATTCATATTTCCCACCATTTTATCAGGAAGCTCTTGGGTCTCAGGTGTCTTTGGGAATGCATTTGTATATCATTTCTGTTTTCTTCTGAAAAATCCATCCTGATTAATGCAGGAATAGCCCTTTTCTCTTCTTGGAGAGTGAAGTGGGGGAACAAGTAGCAATTCAACAAACCGCTTATGTTATGACAACATTTCCCAGTTCTGGATTTGACACTGGAACCTGATATTTGATCATGTTGTACAGCATTCCTAACATAAAATATAAAAAATAACTTGTGCCCTTTCTCTCTCTTTTGGTTTCTCTCTCTCTCTCAAACATACTCACACACACTCACTTACACACACCCTGGCTTTTTACACGCACTGGTCAACATATGGCAGGGGTCTACAAACTGGGGGGCAGGCCCAACTTGGGGGGCCTTAAGTGATCCAAGGGGGGGCGCCAGGCTGATAACAGTGCTTTGCTTTTAGAAGAAAAAAAAGAAGCGGTAGTAAGCCGCTCTGTAATGAGCCATCCCGAACATATTTTATCATTTATATCCTGGTTGGGAGTAGGTGTCAAAAGGGAAGAGACTACAAATATTCTTCAAAAGCACCACCCCATTTCTAATAACCACACTGTGGATACTTTTACACGTTAGTAAGGCCTGCCTGACCAGAATAGTATGTTTGGGAATCATGTATTTGACTGCATGTTTTGAAGGGTAACAGAACTTAACATCAATGTTTAAATAAGTCTAGACATATTTTTAAACATTGCCAGTTTAATAGAATTATTGTGAAGAATTTTGAGGGGGCTCTGGTGATTTTGTTTTCCGCTGGGGGGGGAGGGGCACAGCATTAAAACGTTTAACCCTTTCGCTGCGGCGGCTATTCCGCCGCAGCGCTAACGGGGCGGGGCGGCCGCGCGGCGGCCGCATGCTGGTGACAGAACCGCTCTGTCACCAGCCGCGTGCTGTGCTGGTGATGGAGCGGTTCCGTCATGACCCGCCCACTCAATACAACGGCCGCGCAGGCGCGAAATCAGCGCCGCGTAGGCGCGGCGGCCGGGCCATGACGGAACCGCTCCGCCATCAGCACAGCCCAACCGTAGCTGATGACGGAGCGGTTCCGTCATCAGCAGGGGAGGGGTTAAAGATCACTGACTTATGGACAGTGAAATCTGTGACATGCAGTTTAACTCACACACAAGTTGATGCAGCATACACTCAACTCAGTGACTTCGGGTCACACACTTTTTCCATGCACTTATTTATCTCACTGCTCTATTGCTATCATTTTATTTAGTTCTTTTTATACAACACAGAAAAATCTCAACACTTGGACAGAGTTCAAAGGCAAAATGTATCCCACGCAATACAGTGATTTATAAAAGTGCTTTTTTACGCCCACATCATTTGTACAACAAATGAAAACAAATATTTAACATGGAACACTAAATCCAGATGTTATTACTAAACTCAATTTTACCGATTTTATCAACAGCTAAAGGATAAAAGGCTGAGTTGGCCACTAAGAATTAAAAGCTGTAGATTTGTCAGTTAAGTAAGAAAAGTTATTGTACTTGACATATTGCCTGACTGCACTGTTTTACCAGGAAGAGGGACTTGTTTCATTTCCCATCATAGACTGTAAGTCAGGACCAGGAGCACTACGCCCATAGTGCTCAAAGGGCTTTACTCCCCCCCCCCCCCCCCCACCCCTGCCGTGTGTCTCAGCCCCGTCGTGTGTGTCAGCAGCCTGCTGCAGCTCGAGCTGCTGTGGGCATGGCTAGGCAGTGTCTGGAGTCTTATCGTCGGCACGCCTGAGTTTTTCACAGGTCTTTAAAGACCAGTTGCATATTTACATACCTTTGTAAACTGGTTACGGAGGCTTCGCTTTTTTCTGGTTCCAGTACCCCCTGGGCTCCCACTCTGCCTGTTCCTTACATTTGTACTTAACTTTTACTGCCGTAGTGTGAGAATGCATTTTATGAAAAGGAATATAAAGTAGGATTGCCAAAAGAAAAATGCCAGCCATGTGTTGTTTAAAGAGCCTGCAAAGGCCTTGTCTTGACAGTAAATAAGGTCATAAATACAAAAAGTATATATTCATTTGTAATGTGACTTTTCTATCTTTGTTCCCTTTAATTGTCAGTCATGGATCATTCAGGCAGCCCTAGAACACAATTAAAAGTGCTTTCTATTTGTATTTGCTGTTCGAAGTATGCACAGATAAGTGCTGAAAATACTTATTTTTGTACCTTCTGGGACATCAAAATAATGAGCTGGCAACTCTAATCATAAGACTGGAAGTTTGCTGTAGGATCAGCACATTATTTAGTTCCTCCACCTTCAATCTCTGATTAATGCCATAATATCAATAGTTTAACTTATATCTGAAACCCTGCGTTGCCACCAATAACATTTATAATGAGTTACTTCAAGTGTCTGCATTCAGAAAACTCACTCCGCATTCTCGCATTCACTTTCACTTTCACCCTGCACTCACAGTGATCACAATGCACTCACACTGATCAGCATGCACTCACACCATTCCCCCGCTCACCCTGCACTCACAGTGATCACTCTGTACTCACAATGCACTTGCGCTTTTCACCCTGTACCTCACCCTGCAGTCACACAAGCACACTACTCACCCTGTACTCATGTGACACTTCACTCACCTGTCCCCCTCACTGCTAAATCTGCAATCTCACTCAAACAAGCCCATCACTAACCATGCATTCATACATCCCACTCTGCTCTTACATCTGCAGCCAAATTCATATGGTCACCTCATTCACCCTGCAGTCACTCCTCTTACCCTGCTCTCACACTTCTGCATCACTCACCGTGCACTCACATGGGCACACCTGCCAGCCATACAGCACAGAGGGTTATTGTGCCTGCTACAAAGAACATGTACCATGCAGATCACAGAACTGAGTGTGAGTAAACAATGAGAAGTGCTATAAATAAATGTTTGTCAGAGAGATGCTTGTAGGAGGTTGGCTTGGTATGTGATGCTCACTTATGTAAGTGTAGGACCCTGCACTAATCCAGACACCCCTTATGGCGATTTCAGTGGTCTTAGACAACCATAGAAAGCTCTCTAAGTGGTAGCTGTGGAGAGCAGTCTTCAGGCATAGTCGAGAAGGAGTGTAAAGCAGCTTGTTTTACCAGTGTGTAATCTTATGGGGCAAGTTAAGCAAAAAAGAACCACACAATGTACTTATAAAAATAGGTATTTATTATAATCACTCACTAACATATTACAATATCTCCTTCTCAGAGATATAACAACAATGCACACAATACTTCAGTAATAGAACAGGTAAGTAGCACAAACACACAGCTGTCCCCGGGGGAGACCAAACCATATACTAAAATAGTGGAATGCGAACCATGACCTAAGTCAAGACTGGACCCAAAAGACGTAGAAGAGTCAAGGACTCAAGGAACCACCCAAGGTGAGTATCTAGGAACCCCACAGAGGACGTCTGCAGAATGGGAACATGACCGCGTGCTCAATATAAGTCAATGGGTAAGTTATAGTTGCCGTTTCAAAGAAGAAGGACCCTTCCGAGTGGACCCTGAAGAAACCCAGTGGAAGATGCAAGGTTGGAGAGTCACCTCACCCGTGGGTACCCCAGGAACCAGGATACCTACACCAGGGTAGCCGGGTGCATAGGTGCGAAGTGACGTTGGAAACTGTTGTAGACCACAATGTAGGACTCCAGTAAAGATGCTGCTGGTGAAGAAGGTAAAAGAGTCCAGTGAAACCCAAAGGTGGATTCAAATTGAGAAGAGCCTGAAAGCAGAGGGGCAGAGTCTATGCCACTCAGGAGTGACCAGGAGGCATGGAAGACAAATGCTCACCAATGTCGATAGATGCAAGAGAGTTGATGGTACCCTTGAAGTTGCAGCTGTGCGGACCAGGCAATGGTGAGGATAACCAGGAGCCAGTGATGAGCTGTCCCATGTCGGGTGTCTAGAGCCAGGAGATCAGTGTCAGCTGGGGGGCATCAATAAGGCTTGGCAACGGCAAGAAGCGCAGTATTCAAAAAAGGTGCAATGTCGGGACCAGCAAGAGCCAAGTGACTCACCATGATCAGGTAAGTCAGAGCAGGCCCTGAGAAAGCAGGGGAGCACACTGGAGCAAACGAAGACCCTCGAGAGGACCCACCGGCCGGAGGCTCATTAGTAGCAAGTGGACCTCGAACAGCTCGCCAGGAATTAAGGGCCAAGGTGCAGAGGATATGGGAGGACAAAGATCTTGGCAGCAGGAGATGTTTGAGGCTAGAGCTTCTTGGAGCCCAAAGATCTCTGGATGAGAGAGTCAACAAGCCTTGACAATGGCAAGTCAATGCAGTACACAGGGGTACTGCTCCAGCGGTTCCAATGAGGGATACTGGCTTTAAACTTGCTGTGAGGACAGGTCAGACCTCGAGGGAGCTGTAGAACTACCACTTGTGTTGCTGACACTTTTGGAATCTGTGGGAGTCCACAATCAGCAGACTGGACAGCGGCATTGCAGTGCCTGTAGATGCAGGGGAGTGACTCCTTCACTCCAAGGGAAATTCCTTTGGGTGTCTTGGACATCCACAGGCCATGTGAAGAACCTGTATGGAGCACTGGCAGAGACGTTGCAGAAGACATGCAGAACGACGAGACCAGGAGCAGCAGGTGTCTTCCCAGTTGCATTCTTGGTTCCCTACATGAAGTCCAGCGAAGTCCAGAGTGCCCAGAAACTCGAAGATGAAGTGTAGTTGGATCTGAATCTTGTACCACGACGAATCTAGAAACCCACCAACAGGTAAGCTCTTAAGCACCCTAAGGAGAGGGTTGGTACGATTCAGGGGTCCCTCCCAGAGGAGGAGCTAGACAGTAGGGAGGATACTCCCATGTCCTTTGTCCAGTTTCACGCCAGAGCAAGAGCATATGGCTCCCGGGGCTGGTTTGACGTGGAGTATGCAAGGATGGCACCAAATGTGCCCTTCAAGTAGTCTGAGTCGTCCTGGCAAGTGACACCACCCTGTCCCAATACACTTAATCCTGTCTGGGAGGTGGTTACACCTCCTTGTGACAGGAAACCTATTGTCCTGCATCCCCTGCTCGAGCTTTGCTCAGCAGCAGGTAGTTAAAATCGTGTCTCTGGTCAGCAGCAGCCAAAGCTTGCTGTCCAGGTCTAGAAGACTGGTACTGGGAGCAATGAGGGCCTCCCGGAGGAACTTTACAGTGCGTGGAATCATACACCCTACACTGTTTACTGTGTTGGGGTATGATTACAACATATTAGTAATGGAGGGTGGGCAGGTATCAGATGCGCTGAGTTGTGTAAAGTCACAGCTAACAAGTAAGAATGCTCAAATGATATAAGTCACGGCCACCCAACGTCACAAGTCGTGTAGTCAACAGTCCACGCGTATAACAAACAAAGAGGTGAATATCATGAGCAATAAATGTCCAATAGTATTTGAGAAGAGGCCACAATTGTAGCTGTCACAGAAATCTTCTTCTGTTCTTCATTTTCATTTAATGCAATTCAACAGAGATGGAGATTCTAGCCATTCTTGCCAACATGTGTTTCCTCTATTTGGGGTAAACCATAGACTTCTTCAGTGCAGATCTAAAAAACAAATACATCAACCAAAGGTGCAATATCCAAAAGAATGGATCCAAATATGCAGGATAAACACAACAAAACTGCAATTGTATATCATAAGAGTAAGCAGGCTTCCTTAATAAGGCGTTAAGCTCTCAATAATGAGCCACGGGCAACAGCACGAAGTCTGGTCTGAATGTCTATCGGCGTGGAGAATGATCCACTAGACGCCGTTTCTCTTGTGGATCACTCTCCATGCTGCTTACCCCTGGTGTATCTATGCCCCGGGTACCTTAGCACAATATACTAGGGATTTATGAGGGTACATCAGTAGCCAATCTGGGGGTAACTAAGTACTCACCATGTCCAATTTAGGAAGGAAGCACAGAGACTGGGGTCCTGTTTAGCAGGATCCCGGTCAGACTAGTCAGAAAAACATAATGCCACCAGCAAAAAGTGGGGGTGACAATAAAAGAAGATCCTACTTTCCTATAGTGCTATAGAGAGATTAGGTATATTGCTGGTGAGTGGTAGTGAGGGAATTCATGGAGAAAGAGGAAATGGGGGAGGGCCGACAAAAATGACAGTTGCACCGTGCACGACCAATGCTAGGGCCAGCACTGGCTGGGAGTGTTAGCCCCCCCTGAAATTTGGGTCTAATTGCGCCCCTGGTCAGAACAGATATGAGGATATTTAGTCTAACTGCTAAACTGTGATCTTTGGGACCTGGTGTCCCGGGTTCAAATCCCAAATTTGACACTTGCCTGAAAAAATGTGTAATCCTCTTCAAATCACGTAATCTCACTGTGACTAAAATGTAAGTGTGTGAAATTATATTGTGTAATTCAAAGATGTAAATCCCCATTGGAACTTTATGGTCCTGTATTGTATTCCCTTATTATTCCCCACCCCCATGTCCTAAAGCAGTTCAAATCCCAAACTTGACACTTGCTTGAAAAATTGTGTAATCCTGGGCAAATCACGTAATCTCACTGTGACTAAAATGTAAGTGTGTGAAATTATATTGTGTAATTCAAAGATGTAATTCCCCATTGGAACTATCTTGTCCTGTATTGTATTCCCTTATTATTCCCCACCCCCATGTCCTAAAGCAGTTCAAATCCCAAACTTGACACTTGCTTGAAAAATTGTGTAATCCTGGGCAAATCACGTAATCTCACTGTGACTAAAATGTAAGTGTGTGAAATTATATTGTGTAATTCAAAGATGTAATTCCCCATTGGAACTATCTTGTCCTGTATTGTATTCCCTTATTATTCCCCACCCCCATGTCCTAAAGCAGTTCAAATCCCAAACTTGACACTTGCTTGAAAAATTGTGTAATCCTGGGCAAATCACGTAATCTCACTGTGACTAAAATGTAAGTGTGTGAAATTATATTGTGTAATTCAAAGATGTAAATCCCCATTGGAACTTTATGGTCCTGTATTGTATTCCCTTATTATTCCCCACCCCCATGTCCTAAAGCAGTTCAAATCCCAAACTTGACACTTGCTTGAAAAATTGTGTAATCCTGGGCAAATCACGTAATCTCACTGTGACTAAAATGTAAGTGTGTGAAATTATATTGTGTAATTCAAAGATGTAATTCCCCATTGGAACTATCTTGTCCTGTATTGTATTCCATTATTATTCCCCGCCCCCATGTCCTAAACCAGTCAATTTCTGTCCAGCTTGGTTTGTGTTATATTAAGATATTTAATATCAATGCACAGGGAGGTTCTTTACGAGTGCATTCTGTGAAACAGGATAAAGTTGCATCCAGCCGCGGCCCGTGGAGGGAGTTGCGGTGGGGCAGAAAGGCGGGGCGAGGGAGGGGCAGGGTGGGGGGTGCTAAAAACCGGAATATGGATAATTGGAGGTAAGTAAACAATTTAATTAATAAAAACTAATTTCGTAGCGCGGGCTGCATCGTATTTTGCGATGCAAGGCGCGCTACGAAATTTGTTTTATTTATTAAATTGTTTACTTACCCCCAATTATCCATATTCCGGTTTTTAGCAAACACCACCGTGCCCCTCCCCCGCCCCGCCTCTCTGCCCCACCGCAACTCCCTCCATGTGCCGTAGCTGTTTGCATCATGAGTGCCTGCTGAATGAGTCCATTCATGTAATATCAGTGAAATGATCTAGACACAATAAAGGTACTTCATAGGAGCTCTCTGAATAGCTAGGTATTGGGATATCAGTGTACTATACAACTCAGAACAGAGGTGCATTGTGAGAGTTAGGTGAATGTCTCAGCAGCGGGATAATGTGCACAATGTACAGCAACATAGTGTATTGTGGTAGCTCTGCCGAAGTCTCAAAGAGGCATATTACTGCCTGGTACAAGAGAAAACAGAGGTATGTTGGGCGTCTAGTTTTTAAACAGGACAGTGGTCCCTAGGCAGGAAGAGTTTTAAGAGATAAATATAGACTAAATAGGCACTATATTCATTGTCCAAGTCTAGTTAGCACATTTAAACTGCAAATTGATAGCTTCCAGTGCATTTCAACTATATATGGTGGTAGTTAGACTCCAACATTGGCCTGGTTTAAAGTGCACCAGAAAACCTAGTAATATAGTGCTAATGAAAAAGGAGCATAGTGCCGCAAAGTTACAGTAAGATGACACTCAGGATGAGATTTACTACGATTTTATGCAGTGTTTGCATCACAAATTTTTTTTTTCCAATTTACTTTCCAGCACTAAACTTGTTTAGTGCTGGAAGTAATGTGAATGTAACGCAAAGCAGTGCATAGCGCTGCTCTGCACTACTTAGCGCCAAAGGGGCATACCAGGGGTGGAGCATGGGCATTCACATGCAACCACCCAAGGTTTATGACGCTAAACCCTATTTACTAAATAAGGTAGACAGGACTTAGCATCAGAAAATTGCGCCCTTTTGAAGTAGGCGCAACTAAGGGGAAATACTTTCATTTCTCCTTCCTTATCAGACTTTGTACATGTGCTGCACTGTACACATACAGTCTATGCATAGTATTTTTACTGGAAGGCTATCCTTTCAGTAAAAAATCTATGCTAGAGTCATGGAGGCACCCTTGCACGACGGAGCACAGGTGTCTCTGTGGCGCATGGCTGCTGATTTCAGTGCCGGCGCTAGGGAAAGGGAGGAAGAGTGATATAGGTCTGTAAATATGGCACTCTCCTACTCTCTCCTTCTCACGCACTGCATCGCAACATTTGCGGCTGCTGGACTGGACTGTGCTGCGTGAGTCAGTGGTAAATCCGGCCCTCAGTGCTTTATAATAAATCCTAGTCCCGATTTACAAATTGGTCACAATATGTTGCAGTTTGGTTAGCACCATTACCCCAGGGTGAAGAAGACCAATTTTCAGAGTTCGCAACAACAAAAAATCAAGGGGCAGATTTACAAGCCCTTTGCGACACTTTTACGTGACGCAGCGGCGGCGTAAACAATATGCCACGTTGCGACTTATTTACAACGTGACGCATCTAGGCAGATGCGTCACGTTGTAAAGCCCTGCGCCACATGAAACCTGCGTCAGGTTTCATGTGGGCGTTCTGTCGCAGGGTGGCCGTTCCCTCGTATCAAAGCCCCGTAAAACTGATGCAGTGAAATCTACAAGATTTCACTGAGCCAGTTTTACGACGCTGCTGCATCAAATCCTTACGCCTGCTTGAAGCAGGCGTATGGAGTGACGCACCATGTTATGCATGGGTGGCCCCTGTGCATTGCAGAAGTTGCGTCGTGCTTGCGACGCGACTCTAGCAATGCGTCGCCCATACGCCACAAGATGCGTCACGCATCTTCCCTTCCTTGCACCATGGTGCCCCGCATTGTAAATGCGGCGCATCTGTGGTGGCGCAAGGAGGGGATTGCATTACGCATCTGTTCTGGCACATCCCCGCTGATTTGCAGAGATGCGCCAGAACATGTAAAATAAGCCCCCAAGCCTATTATGCATAATAGATTTTTAACGCACTGAATTCCACATAGTTTCACTTTTTTCTGGCCTTTCCTCCCATGAAATGTGGGAGGAATTTATCCGGATCAGGCTGCAGGGGGCTAAACTCATAATTCGGATCCTTGGCAAAACTCTTGCTTGCTCAGTGATCGGAATTTCGCCCTAAAGTTGTGTTGAGGGCATTAATTACACATAATATACCCTTTGAAACTAATGGCCAAAAGAGTTGCAGCTGCAGGTAGTATTGAATGATGGCTACCGGCAGCGTAAAGCTGCGATTCCGCGAAATGCGTACAGGATAGAGAGGCAGGGCGAGATGGTGGGTACCCCAGCGCTGAAAGCTTTTATTGAGCATCCCACATAGGCCGGAGCCCGCCACAATAATCTAGTTGTGCTGCTATTCTTGCACGAACTGGTTTGGTGCGGTCGGGTCGACTATGTGAGGGTGGAGGCTGCGGGGGGGAAGGAGGCCGCTACTCCAGATGGCCCGAGTGTGGTATCTTCCCCGCCAGACTCGACTGGTGAATGAATGCCCTGCCCGGCTGGTGAATGAATGCCCGGCCCGGCTGGTATGCTGCTCAGACTTTCAAAGAGCTGACTCATAAAAAATCATCAGAGAAAAGGGCACGCTCATTTTTCCGTTTAAGAAGGGTGACAGGCTCGACCTCCAATGGTCTCGCCCAATTTGTCTTTTTTTTGCCTTAACGTCATTATAGGGGCTGGAAGTATTAGGTCACGCGCATTGTAAAGATGGAATCAATGCAAAACATCACAAAATGCGAACCTCGTGTTAATTTCTTGGCTATGATATATCAACACGCTTTTCTTTAAGAAATGCATTATTTTTTATGATGTTTCAACAATGATTTTGACTTTGACATTTTACCTATGGTACTGAATTTAGATTTTTTGCTTTTGGGTGTTCTTTTTTATTATTTCTTTTTTTCTTCTCCAGCTTCTACTTTCCTCTCCTTCGTTTTTCTTATACCTATTGTATATTTTGTCCCTGCTAATATGTGTTTCTATTTTCGCATTGATATATGACAGTTAATCATTGTTTGTGTATTTTTTGTAATATATGATTGTGATACCTGAAATTTGTAATCGATAAATGTTCTGCATTTAATGAAAACATCCCAATAAAGACGTGCCGTCCACTGCTACGCACCACGTTGATTATAAATTCTCCCCTCGAGGGCCAGTGCATGGATATAGCAGACCGATCTGTCTCCTTTTCTCACAGCTGCTTCATAAACACAATACAAGGGCAGTCAAGGCCAGACAGTAACTGGCGGGATCTCGGTGCCCCCCGCACAAGGGTCAAAAGGTCAAGGTCTGACTGGGCTTTCTCCGGGCCAGACACAACAGAGCCACGCAGGTGTCGGAGCAGACGCAGTGTTTAATTCCTGGAATGAGGCACAGAAGGCTTTCCAAGACCTCGGACTGAAGTGTGGAAAAAAGGCAGTGTCCACAATGTAGCCAAACATCCCTTCCTGAAACCCACAGTCTCAGCCCAGCTGCCTGACCTTCGCCTCGCGCTCTGCACTCCGAGGAAGCGACTGAAGTGCTTGTCTGCATCCATTACATAGTCCGGCCGGTCTATGCACGTGCCGGTGCAGCTAGGGTTGCCACGTGGCAAGTGTTTTACCAACATGACCAGCGTTTCAATATACCAGCTGGTATAAAAATTAATAAAAGCACTTGAAGCCGGTAGTTTTCCCTTACCAGAACATACTTTAACCAGTAAATACACCAACAAAGCACTTTAAAAATAAATAAAATAAAATGTGCCCTGGAGCGGCTGTAATGATCCACGACCCATAATTAAAGTAAACAAAGACAGGGAACTACAATCTGAAAAGGGAATGCCTATGATTTTCCATAAAGTTCTGTTTAGGTATCATGTCTGGGCCTTAGCAGAATTTTAAAACGTGAATGGCTGGAATGTTTCTCTGGGAAAGTTGACAACTCTAGTGTCACCTTTGGCCTCCACCTTGCTTCAGTTCCTCTCCCTTACACCTCTTAATTCTCACTCCCTTTTCCCCTCAGTTTTAGTTTCTGTCTACAGCGCCAAGAAACCGCCTGGTAGTAGAGCGCTATATAAAACCCTTCCAACTTCAACTTCAACTTCAACTTCCCTATGTTGGGCTTGGGAGAAGTCTTGAAGCCGCTGATGGAGCACCAAACATGGGAAGATTTGGAATTGATGAGTGGCTTGGTTCTTGGTTATTGTGTTGTTGTTCTGTGCCTCTTCAGGTTTTCACCTGCGAGTTCTCGCACAGACCACAGAGGTTTGTTCCACCCTCTGTGCATGTGTGGAAGTATTTTCTGGCCCAATGCACTTCACTTATGCACAGGAGCATCTCTGGTTCTTCCGCTCTCCGCGCCAGTGTGATAGGTGTGATTTTTAACCCCTTAAGCGCTGCGCCCGTCCAGCGGCCGACGGCACCACTACCTCGGGAGTGCTGCCGTCGGCTGTTGGACGTTCCAACTGCACCTGCGCAATGGAACGTTCAGCACTGGAGCTGGACGTTCCAAAGCAGCTAAGGTGTTAACCTTCATGCATGCGTGGTATCGTTTTGGAGGTATTTAGACAGGATATCTAAAAATACAAATATCATGCGAGAAAATATTGTGTCAAACATATCGAGGATAAAAATATTGGGAAGATAAGTTTCTATAGATAGTAAAGTTTTACTATATATAACTCCACATACATGTACCTTGACAATATATACATCTTCAAGATACGTAGAGGTGGAGTTAAGAATAGTAGATCTATGCTTACCGGTTTGCACTTACCATCTCGATAGATGGTCCTCAGTATTTGTGACACAATATTTGTGTTTTCTATATTCTGTCAATGATCCGTTTTGGATGTTGGATTATTCTCCATGTATGGTTTAACCTCATAGCTGTTTCCAATTAGGTTCAGCTTTTTATAGAAGATTTTTGTCCAAAAAAGGGAAAGTAGTATAAAGGCATAGCGAATGCTGATGCAAGGCTCCTATGGCTGCTTTCCACTGTCTGGTTTTAGGGATATTCTCAAAATAGGGAAACACATCCAAAAAGATGCATTTTTCCCTTTCCCCTTCTTCGTCGTCTTGCTCTGATCCCCTTTTCTTAAATAAAAGTAAAGATGTAAGTGAAGCTTACGAAGAAAGGATTCAAAGGACTGAGTTAGAAACTCTGTGATGAAAGGGAAAGAAAAGAAGGGAGTGAGTAAAGACTCTTCTTTACATGATGACATTTGTACTGTTATTTCCGACTGATTGTAGTGACGAAAATGTGTCTTTTTCTGATCTGAAAGGAAAATACATCTCCAAGGACTCACATGTTGTACTATATTTTTATTTATTTATTTATTTTAAGGTTTTATAGAGCGCAAACTTGACCCATGAGGGTATCAGTGCGCTTTACAGGTTCATAGAGTAATACAGAAAAGACGGTTATCACAGGAGACCAGTACATCGGAGAGCTTTACAGAATCTAAGGGTCATATGGTAGGCAGGGTGTCAAAATGGTACTGTGCAATGGAGGGAGGGGGTGCTGGGTACTAGAGGGAAGGGTGAAAACTGTACATCGGATCATTTTACAGATTAGAGGGTCATACAATAGGCAGGATATCGCAGGGGCGCTTTACATTAGGAGACGGAAAAAGAAAACTATACAACGGGGTAATTTACAGAGTCGAGGATCATACATTAGGCAGGATATCACGCGGGTACTAAGTCTCTCGGTGGCTCTGGAGCGGGTTTAGCCAAGGAATTTACCCATGAGGAAGGATTTAGCCTCTTTTTTGAAGCGTGCCAGGAGCGGATTCTTCTGATGTCGGGAGGGAAGGAGTGCCATATTCTTGGAATATAGGTCATGGCAGCGACAACACAGAATTTCCTTCAGCAGAAACTTCAAGCACTTCAGATGAACCGTTGCTTAGACAATTCAAGAAGGCTCCTAATGTGGGGTTGCCTATCCATTAATGTGTTATAGATGTCATTCTGAATATGTGTAAATATTCACAGAATTCATTTGCCTCGATTCATGACTAAGACTTATACTGCAGAGGAAACGCATAAGACATTGACTGATGTGATTCCTGTTGCTTCTGGTGTGGTTGGTTCTACAATAGGAGGACCCTATGACCAATGAGAATATCACCAAGGATCCTCAGACGAAAAAGCATGATTCAGCCTTTAAGAAAGTTTATGCTGTCTCTCTTATTTAGCCCTTCGGGCAGGTATTTATGATGCCTGCACTGCCCAGTCAAAGATGTCTGACTTCATGTTCCTTTTTAAGCCTGTTCAGGAGAAAGAATGTGCAGATCTAGTGGAGGTATTGGAGTGCCAGGTAGAGTTTCTGTCTGACATCACTTTTGACGTAGTCAGAGCCTCTGCTTTGTCTGCCTCGGCCTTAATTGCTTCCTGACGGAACTTGGTCCTACAGAATAGGAATACGGATTCAGCACAAAGGTCTGTGGCACTGAGAATGCCTTTTTAGGGAGTTTTTCTTTGGTTGGGAGTTGGAAGGCAAGGTAAACAACATATTCATGGAAAGAAAGCATTCATTTTTGCCCAGTAAAATTAGAATTAATTTTCCAGTTCCTCAAAAAGGTCAAGATCTTCCTTCCATCAACCATCCGAAAGGCAGCAACGTGTTGATCAAGGTACAGGGTCTCCCAACAGGCCCCTTTGGAGGTGAAATTTCGAAAGAGACAAAAAATCACATGTCAGAACTAAGGATCATCGATACTGACTATTCTGGTCCTCGGACAGACACTGGCCAAGACATGCAAGTGGAAGAAATAATTTGCAATTTTCTTCCACAATGGGAGAAATCCACTTCAAACCGTTAGATCTTGGAAATAGTCAGCAGAGGTTCGAAGCTAGAGTTCTACTCTCCCGCACTAGAGTCAAGAATAATTCCTATCCCGTACGCCTTACTCAAAATGTCCAATAAAAAGAAAGACTTTGGAAGAAGGAGTGGCAGCTTAGATCTCCAAAGTGTCAATAATTCCTGTGTCTGAATTGCAGACAGGTCAAGCAGCTTATTCCACTGTGTTCTTAGTTCCAAAAGAGAAAGGGAGGCAAAGCGATTTTCGTAGACCTAAAGAGTCTGAACAAGGTCATCAGAGACATTCCTTTAAAAATGGAGACTCTTCAAAGGATAATCCCATTTATTCCAACAAAGCCCCTCATGTCAGAATAGACTTGGTGGATGTTTTCCTTTATATACTGATTGTACTGGAACATCAAAAGCTCTTGAGATTTGCTACCCAGACAGTTGTTGGCAGTTTCAGGTTCTGTCCTTCAGTATAAAGCCTCTGGTGTTTACAAAAGTGGTTGCTCCATTGGTTGCATCTCTTCACCTGAAGGAAGTGCAGATTCTCCCTTACTTGAACAGCTGGCTGGTTCATGCTGTATCAGAAGCCACTCTACTTTACTTTCTGGGAACCCTGAAGTTTAGCATAAACCTGCATTCACCTCTTCGCAATGCACAGCAATGCCAGTTGATTCCATCAAAATAAATTATATCCATCGGAGCAACATTCAGGAATAACAGGGACACAGTCTTCCTTCTTTCAGAAAGGACAATTTGCCTTTGCAGTTTTGTCTCAAATCTAATATCCTGCCATCAAGCCTCAGCGCTTAAGTGGTTGTAGGTTCAGGGGCATAAGGCCTTGTGTGTATTTACAGTTTAGTGGGCAAGACTGCACCTCTTTTAGATTCTTTGGGATCTTTAGAACTTTTGGTCCCAGAAATCCCAGTCATTGGAAGTGAAGGTGTAAGTGATGGGGGAAGTCAGATCTCACCTTCAGTTGTGGTTGTTCCCAGTAAACCTGGCAAAGAGAATCACAATGAATGACAGCTCAATTGGATGGTGAACAAAGCTGAACTTCCTGACAGCTCAAACCAAATGGACCAGGATGGAGTTTTACAAGTCACCTAGCTGTAGAAATCTGATTGCAGTGCTCAGAGTCTTATACTATTTACAGCAACAACTTCAAGGAAACAATGTGTTGCTCAAATTGGAAAATAATGTGACATTGGCCAGTAGAAATCACATGGCATCACTCTCTCAAGAACACTCAACAAGGTGGCAGATGCTCAGGGTTTATGATAAGAGACACATCTGCTCTCCATATAACCACCCATATCAAAGGCTAAGACAATGGGAAAGCAGACAAACTGAGCCGAATATGTTGATCCCCACAGAAGATGTCACTGTCCAAAACAATCTTCCAGACAGAGTGCAAAAGATTTGGTCAATATTATCTGGATCTTTTTGCCTCTAAGAACACCTTCCTTCCTCCCAGATTTTATTCCTGCTAAACAGAGGAGGGGGCTTGTGGGTGGATGCGCTTCTAATGAAATGGCCAAAGAAGTTACTGTTTGCATTCCTTTCATTTCCTATTATTCTGAAAATCCTTCTCAAGATTCAGAGATAGAAGCAAAGGTGATTGCATAGATCCCGTATTGGCCATGCAGATATTGCTTTCTTCTACTCAAAGCTCTTTCAGCCTCTCCCCTTTGACACTCTCTCTAGTTCCTTCTCCTCTGAAGCCATCCACCTTTCTTCTTTCTCTTAGGTTTTGCCTCTCGGTCTGTAGGTTAAAAAGATGAAGTGCAAAAGAAAGGGCGTCCTATACATCTGGCTGAAGTCATTCACAGTTTGAGGAGGCAATCTACCCTTAAATCTTACTCTAGGAACTGAGGTCTCTTAAACATTGTTCTTACGTAAGAACCTGGCACTATCTGATAATAAGGTCCAGTGTTTTGTAATTAAGTTTTTCAGGGAGTTCGATAATACCTTCCGTGAGGCTGACCTTTTTTTAGTGACTCTTCTATTCAGGAGTTTTTATATTTCAATGCCTTTTTCTCATTTCCAAGCTCCTCATTAGAATCTCTTGTTGGTACTTCAGGCTTTGTAACATTCCCCCTTTCAACCCCTTGAATCTACTGATTTTAAGTTGCTGTCCTACTAGGTGGGTTTCCTAGTAGCCATTCCCTAGGCTCACAGGTCGGGTGAATTTATTATGCCATCCTCCTTTTCTTCGCTTTCTGGAAGTTGGGGTGATTTTAAGACTAGTTTTTTTTATCCATCTTTATTAGCATTCTAAACATACACTTTACAGCGTCTTCACCATCACATGGCAGTTGGATAAACATCTCAACTTGAATAATATTGCCTACATAATCTCTTCTAATATATTGCGCCGTTTCTTCGCATTTAGGAGTTACATGCCTTTAATATGTTAAAGAAAAAACTGACAACAGTAAAAATAATAAGCCAAATTGAGGTCGTCGTGTTGTGTATAGCACTTGATGATGGGAGCGTCACAGCCAATTTGTGGTTCTCAAACTCCCTGCCTATTAGCATTTATTATTATTATTATTATTAATATGTATTATTTGTATCTGACGCACAAATCATCCCCAGAGGGATCTCTCGGCGCCCGGGATGCAGACTGACATGTACCAAGTCAGAGTGCTTAGAATAGCCATGTTCACCTCTTCAATTCAAACCCACAACCTGTATTCAAGCCCGGTTCCACAAACATCTCAATGTGTGGCATTCCCGGATCGGGAAGGTGTGCCCAGTCTCTTGGTCAGTGCAGCACACCCTCATATGCAGTGCTTAATTTGAGCCAGTGGTTTCTGGTGCACCGGCACTTAATTGTCAACACAAGTGCTTATAGCCGGAACTCGACCCAAAGGTTTTGGAGCGCTTTTCATGAGCACCAGTTGAGGACACATTCATTTTTTAAGCACGGAGAGATTAAGTGATTCTTCCAGAAACACTGGATGTTGAGCCTATGCCACCATCAAACCTGGCTCCCCGTCTTCGAAGTCGGCAGCTCTGGCCCTTACGCCACATCCTCTCCTCACTTGCAGGGTTTCATGGTTAGTAGCTAGCTCTGTTATAGGCGGCGCTAATAAGAGCAATTGGCTGGTGCAAGCTGCCTCCTGACGAGAGCCCCAGCACTTATGTTTTTACAAATCATCCTCTGCGAGTATCGACTTTCTATGGGTGTCTTCAGTTAATCTAACAGCCCTTCCCAATTCGCTGCAATGGGTCAGGACTATAAACTCATATTGAGATAGTTTAATTAAATCCTTCCAAATTTGGTGGGAAAGGAAAGTTCTGTTATGCGTTTTAGCGGATACACTTTTTTTACACACGTTGCAATAATGTAGCATTTTTGTGTGCGTGGGTGTTATCTATGTGATTTTGAGAGCCCACTTTTCTATTTTATACGTTTGCTTGCTGATTTATACCAGTCCTCCCTAGATTTCATTGTTTAGCTATATTTTAAGGGGCCTTCATATCTCGAATCAGTCTTTGTTTTGAGATATTGATCTCAAAAGAGAACAAAGGACCAGATGTTTGAATGCATCAAACAGTGATTCCTTATTTATGCATTGTATTGACTTGTACGTTTCCGTGTACGAAGCATTGTAATTTTCAAACGGTAAATGCTTTAAAATCGCTTTTTAAAAGTTGTGATTTCCTAACAGCAAATTGATAAAAACCTCCAGCAATTCCCATTTCGAAAATCACAATTTTAGCGAAAGTCACACTGGCACCACTTAGTGACATCACAACCAGGGAGATACCAATCCCTTCTACCGTGCAGGTAAGAGGAGGGTCCAGGAGAAGAGCCTGAGCAGATATGGCCGCTGAGTAGTCTAAAAGTGTGGAGAGTACCAGGAAGAGAGAAAAGTAAGTTTAGTGGCATGGCCCCTGATAGAGGACCTACACTATTTAAAAAATCCTCCCTCGCTGTCCCAGTGGCCACAAAGTATCAAATAAAGCGAACGATTCAGGAGTGAATACATGCAGTCGGAGTCAGCACCAGTAGCACTGGGGAAATTCATGAACGGTGGTACAGTATTCACAATAGAACAAAGGAGGAAGTCGCCAGTAAGAGATATCTGGCACGCTTGTATGACGTTACCTTGCATACATCTAACTCCAGGGGGGGCGTTACTTTGGGGAATGCGTTGTAACAGTTTGCGGTGTAAAGCCCTGTGGTGAAAAAGGTTTAGTGGAGTAAAAACTGCGGGGTAAAAGCATGCAGGGTACAAAATGAGGGGTAAAGGATGTTTCCCATCTGGCACTGGAAGTGGCCTTTGTACACAGTCAACACCAACCCAATTGCAGAATGCAATTTAATCCAGTGACTGACACCTCTGCAGCAGCGTCATTAGATCAATCAATCAATCAGCATTGTAAAGCTCAGCACTGTCGCCCCTAGGGTATCTGGGCGCTGTGTCTCCGTCAAAGAGCCACGTCTTAAGTCTCTTTCTGAAGTTTGCCACAAGGGGGCTCTACGGAGCTGGAGGGAAAGGTGGTTCCAGGACTTGGCAGCAATGTAGGAGCAGGAACGGTCACTGGTGCACCTGTGACGGATGCAAGGGTGTACGAGGACAAGTGAAGAGGAGCGCAGGTGTCTAGAGGGTAGGTAGAAGTTCAGTTGATGGCTGATGTAGGCAGGTCCTAGGTCGTGGAGGGCTTTGTAGGCATTCTAAGTAGATTTTTCTAAGTATCCCTGTCCTATTTAATGCCAGTTTCTAGTGGGCTCCCCATTCATGTCTGTGGCTTTACAAACCACCATCTGACATGTACTAGTGTCACAAGAACCCATACCAACAGCCTGAAAAATATTTCAAATGCATTGTGGGTATTGAAGCACTGTAATTATGATAACAATGATTATGTATCTAAAAGGGGTTCGTACACAAGAGTAATGCCCTTGTCAAATAATGCTCTCATCTGACATGCACTGGACAACCACATTCCATATAACTGAAAACATAAATAAATTGTGTTAGCTGCTGAGACCCTGTTTTTATATAATATTAAAAATGAGGTTGATTAATATTGTAAACTATTGTTTAAAAGGACTTCGATTAACTATCAGCCAAAATATTGTATATAGGTTTTATTATTTGGATTATATATTTATTTTATATTCTTTATTTTTTTTAATTAAATGGAAATATTAACTGATCAACTGAATGAACACTGATTCTATCGAATTGATTGTACATATTTTATTGATGTCTTGGTTGTTATGTGCTTTTATTGCTGTATAGCCGAATAAAGATGGAGATTTCTTTTATTTAAAACACATTTACAAGAAGCCTTTCTGCAAGGACATAGTACACTTGAGATTGGAGAAATACCAACCACAAGCCCTGTATTTGAAACCAATCTAACAGGGAGCACAGTGCCCCAATACATCCACAGACCTATGTAGCAACAAGCAGGTAGTTCAGGGAGAATATCACAAGCACAAGCTGCTACAAGGGTACACCTAACCTTACCTGGAGCATAATGTGGGGTAGGGTTATACCGAGAAGGTGGGCGCATGTCCATCACCAGGCAGGACAGGGGATCTCTATTAGAGGAGAATTCCTGTTGTTAGCAAAAATTTATGGCGGCAGTACAGCGTAAACAACTGGTTACCATGGAGATACTGGAGGGTAAGGAGCAGGGACTATGCTGTGCAATCTGCAATGGCTTCAGTAGCATACCAACCAGCACCGACTCGCTCACGAAAGCTGCTACACCACTTTGTAATTCTCTCAATAATGATAGAATCACACAGAAAAATCAACATGGGCCAGTGGCGTAGCGTGGGGGGGGGGGTTAGGGGGCACAGGGGCAATCGCCCCGGGCGCAAAATTCTTAGGGGCGCAAATTTTTTCAATAAAAGTGGAAGGATATTTGCTTTGCCCCAGGCGCTGGCAACCCACACTAGGCCGCTGACATAGGCACATGCTTGCAAGCATGCAGGGATTCAGGAGATGGGTGACACGACTGGCAATAGCTGCCAGTGTCCTCTTATGCCGCACAATTAACATCAAGAGTGTGATGGCACACTGCAGCAGTGATGTTGCCAAGGGATTGGACAAGTAACAATTGCCCTGGTGTTAGTAAAGACCTTACAAATGCCTTCTGGATAACTTGTTATCACTGCACAGGAGAGCAAGGAACTATCTCACATAAGCAGTCCATTAGTAGCTGAGCCGCATACGTGGCATCGCACTAGTGTTTGCAGTGGGAACGCAGCTGGCATTAAGGCAGGGCCGTAATGTCCTATAAAAAAGACAAAGCATGAGGAATTCAGAGGGTTAAATACAGATTGCGCAAGTGTTGCCTCATTTGCAAGTTAAAAATTCTGAATAGGGGATATTTACCACACGTGATAAATACCGCACACCTGGATAATAGTATTTACCATATGTGGTAAATACCTCATGTATGCTGCCCAACATTGAATGAGGGGCGAATTAGGAACTGCTTTTATGTTGTGCGTGAGGACCACCCAGGGACGGTCATTGTGTTACGGGACACAGCGCCTAGTGGTGTGATGGGTGAGAGAGATGTGCAAATTATAATTAAAATAAGGCCTAACCAGCTTAGCAACCTGGAAGTGGGGTGCTGTGTGCCTATACATCAAAAAGGGAAGTAATCAGGTAAGGCCCAGCAATCCATATGTTGACATGCGCCAGGCATAGATGCTGTGGAATGAGTAAAAAGATACAAAATAGGGCAAGAATGAGGATGGGTGGCATATGTGATGGAGCAAGGATTTGTGTATAAGCAGCTTGCTGGATGAATCCTCTCAGTTAATCATAATAAGGTACTAAAAATTGTTTGTTACACTAATTTACACAAATGTCATATACAATGTAGAAATAGGGGAAGCTTGCCTATGTGTCTACTAACAAGTAATTGGTTGAGACAAAAATGGCAGCAAATAAACGCCGGAAACAAATTGCGCATGCACCAAAGGCATGATGTCATAACGCTTGGAGGGAAAGCTTTGCTTCTGCTCACTAATGTCCAAAATGGCCGCTTCTGAACTCACATGCTAAGCATCTGCTTTGCTCAAAACTAAACTGCGTTTATACTAAGTGCTAATGCATAAAGAATTATTTTAATTAAATGGGATTAGAGTAGACATAAGTGGTATACAGTGAAACCATTTTATTTGAATCTAATATCTTGTCTTTTTGACTTTTCTATTAGTTCGTAATTGAGCCTAAACTAAGAGACAAGGCTAAAACCCAATGGGTAATGTGCGCAGACTCAGTAGACAATAACCCCGGAGTCATGATCTCAAGCTTTGGAACATGGTCAAGGTTGATCTTTTCTCATAAAGAAAGCTGACAGAACATCCTGAAGATTCAATGAACAAATGTACAAATGAAATACAATAGTTTATTTTCAATGAAGAAACAGGTGGGATAAAGCTTGGGAAAACAAATTATGGGCGGGAATATAAGACAATACTCTTCAGAAAAGTAATACATTTAGTATGGTGTGACAATAATCTCCTTGGATTGTCCAATCAGAAAACACAATTTACACCAGTTTGAATCATTTAGGGGCGGAACATGCCATCAGAATGTATAATTGGGATAGTTAGCATTATTGAATAGCCTTAATCGCTGCCAGAATACTGAGAGATAGACATGCTGCCCGATAGCTGATTGACTATCTGAAATAGACTTTGAAATTTTAAATAAAATTTAGGAACGAGAGTGCGGAAGAGGACCGAAGGAGGCGAGGGACTAGGAACGAGGTGCGGAAGAATTGTGGAGGAGGGAACTAGTATCTGAGAGGGGTTTGAGGCTGGTGTTAAATCCAGAAGGGGTGATCTGTGCTGTCTTAAACCTGTCCTGAACTAATACCTGGTAATTCGTGGGGTCCAAACTCTTGGCCAGAGGGGTCTGATATCACACCATCCTAGGTAAATATAAGTGTATTGTGTCAATGTGCCTTTTCTCTCTATCCTCTCTTCCTGAGGTACTCGTCATTTTATTAGTCTAATTTAGGCAATTGAAATTTACCTTTCCAGAATGATGGAGGTAACACTGTAATTTGTATTTGATTCACTAAATATATTCCGATAACATTTTAAAACTGGAACTGAGTCTGTTGTTATTAAATTAAATAAGTAAATGCTTAAAAGTCATTAATTACCATTTCTAACTCAACAAAAAAATTATCCAAGAGTAAGGAAGGGCTTAGAAATTTAAAATGTTTAAATTCCTTTAGGCCAATGGACATATAGAAAAGCCCTAAATTGATCAACTGGATTCAGTAAGTGAGTGTGGTTAATGGGCCGAGTGTGCGTGACTTAGTGATAATGGTCCGCAAGTGGGTATCCCTCTGGAACTTATGCAGTAGCCATGCAACATTTTATTTTATTTATTTATGTATGTATTTGTTTTATTTACCTAATTATTTTTATTTGTTATTTATTTACCGCTGGGATACTTCCTATTACTGAATAAATACGCCCCAATGAAGGTGAGGAAAGTTGAAGGGCAAAGAAAGCTGGCAATCTGTGCAGAAACTACACAAACCTTAAAAGGCCCATATTCCACCTACTCCTGCTAGACCAGGGGAAGCTCAAATTGGGAGCTGGAGTTCATGTCAAAGTTCCCAAAGGAGGACGAGCATCAGTCAGGCAAGCCTTAGTTGGGTTGCAGCTCAGACCCTAGCCAGACAGGCTTCCTGCACGTAGGTTGCTACGTTGACAGCACAAGAGTGAATCGGCCTGCCTTGTGTTTCCCTGCTGTCGTTATCCCTCCATTCAGGCATAATACTTTTCTTAGATCCCAGAGACCCTTGTTTTTGTTCTAGTGTACATAAGGAGGCATCCTCTTAAACTTCTGGAATTTCCTCCCATAACAACTTCCACTTTAATTATTAGTAGTGAATGCCATTTCAGGGTAAACAAGAGACAATGTAAGTACAGGAGACAATTCAGCTTCCATTGTTTTGGCTGGGTCAGCTGCATGACAACCATTTTCTGGTTCCCAATTTGATAAGTCTTAGCCAAGCTCTTCTGTGACCTGTGAGTCTTGTGAAACATTCCTTTGTATATAAGGCTCTATAAGTTAACACTCCTTCCATCTCCTATGTTTGATCCCTTCCCACTCTTCCTCAGTCCCACCATTAATTCTGTTCTCACCTCTACCAAAAGGCATTTGAACTAAAATAATGGTAGCCTATAGGTATCAAGCTGGGCAGCTCCTAATTCAACCTCTCTGAATACTAGATCTGGTCAGCAGAGTATGTATGTATGGATTGATGTATATAGGATTTTGATTCTGTTAACCTAGTCAGAAGGCACAGAGTACTGTACAGGGCCAAACACAAGCATATAGTCAACGAGTGATAGGAGAGGTAGCTGGGCTGTGAATAGTTAATGCATTCGGAGGCAGTGTTCATTAAAGAGGTGAGTTTCCAACTCTTTCCTAAATTGGAGCAGTGTTGAGGCAGAATGTTGTTCCAGATACTGGGTGCAGTGATGGAAAATGCCTGCTGTCTTTTTTCACACTTCATCTTCTCCAGGATGATGGTGTCCTGGTTGCGAATGGGCTGAGTACCAACAGAGATGGTGAACGTTTCTTAATTTAAATGGTCATGATGGCTTTGTAAATGATATTGCTTCTTTTAAAGAGGTGTGGGCTGGCAATGGAGCCAATGCAGTTCCATCAGGATGGGGGTGAGGTGATCATATTTCTTCAGGCCTAGGATGGGTTGTGCTACTGTGCGAGAGATACCCTTAAAGGATGCCAATGTTGAGCCTGGAGGGCCCTGAGCAGGGCATTCCCACCATCCAGATGTGAAAATACGAGGGCTTGAACATCAGTCCTGAAATCGCTTTCTGGAAGAAAGGGTTTGACTTTTTTTTACAAGAGAAATCTGATAACAGTAGGTCTTTGTTTGTTTGGAAGTGTGCTTCTTGAGTGTGAGACAGGCCTTGAGGGTGAATTGAAGTGACTTGATATTCGGTGAAAGCTGGGATTTAAAGTCATCAAGATTCATGTCATTGAGATAGGTTTCTGCTCTTTCTCATTGTTTTTTCTTTGCAAATAACACAAATTCTGGCTTAGTATGGTTGAGCTTCAAGTAGGTGCTGGACATTTATGTCTGGATGATGTTTAGTCAGTGTTTGAGGCATTGAATGTCTGAAGCAGCGTGTGTTGATGGAGTTTATTGGATACTTCAACTTAGGTCTGAAGTGGTAGAGCAAAGTCATTGCCTGGCGAGATGGTTGTAGAGTCCACTTTGTTGTAATATATAAGATTTATGGGTACTCCCAAGGTACCGTGCAACAAAGTCAGTGATCAGGGTCCTGACATTACACAAACTTGCATGTTTTATGAGTGCTGTTTTTTTGTGATTTGAATACAGGTGTTCCGTGGGAGATGGAGGAAATAAATACATGTTTCCCATTCATACGTCCTATCAGTTGGGGGAACTGTACAATCTTATAAAAAAACAAGCTTTGTTTTGTGAGTTTCCTGTGGTGTATCTGGAAAGAAAATATGGGTGCCACACCTTGTCAGCGCTGCATCTGGAAATTATGAAAAAGGTAGAAAGGGCACTCTGTAACTCACCTACCGTGTTGCTGCAGTGCCTGACAACTGCCAGAGGCAAGGAGGTACAGTGGACAGTGGACCTGCACATGTGTGGGCATCGCCTCACTTCTTTTGGAGGTTCAAAGCAATACAGGGTTAAGCCTAACAACAAGGACAGTTATAACCCATCTGCTGAGCCGGACATTGGCATTGGCTCCTGCTCTGTTTGGTCAAGTATTGTTATCCGGACCCTAAAAATTCACTTCTTCTGACATCTCCTTTTCTGCTGCATTGCCAACACCCTCATCCTCCTCGCCATCACATAAAAGAACCACCATTTTGAAGTTCAAAAATGTACGGAAACGTCTTTTGAAGATTACACTTTGCTCCCACCTGCTTCTACTTGATGGTATGTAGTAAGTGCAAATCCACAATTTTGCGATCATTCGTAAGTGATCAATTTTTCAGAGACAGCGACTGTGGTTTGCAAATAGGCATTTGGTTTTAGCGCATCTCTAAGTTGCTAAATTTGCAAATCATTATTTGTGGGGTCGCTACTCAGTTTTTGTGACCAGGACATTTGTGCCCTTCCCTACTCTGCATCACATGTCTTTGCAATTGCAGATCAGTTTGCAAATTGTTTGTGACTTACAAAACGTTAGTACATCATTGCCAAATTATTCTGAGAGGACTGGTGCACTGCATCACATATTCCCATTTAGCAGTGTTGCAATATCTTACCAGTTTTTGAGTTGTATGAAAAAAGTATAGGAACTGTCATCTTGAGGGCAATGGGAAGGTGCTGGGTCAAGGTCAATTAGTGTGGGGGCAGAGGCTGAAAATAGGAGATTTTATTTAATTATTTTGCATTATTAGTTCACCTTAATGTACAGCCCATAACATTTTTGGTATAATTGTACACTGTAAGGTTGGTTAAACATAACATGTTTTCATTAAATCTTAAAGCATAGATTGATGACGTTTTAAACAGATCAATAGAATGTCAGAATCTTGCAATTTTTATTCACTGGTCACACATATTCCACAAAGTCTGGGAGGTACCTATCTGACGATGACTGGACCCTCCTACACAACTTGCACATATATCTATTGAGTCTATTGAGTAGATGCATGAACACACTCAATTATATTTTACTATGTTTGGAACCTGTGATTAGTACGTCATACATGAATCTCTTTGGTAGGTGCATTAACCCACTAAGCTTTCTCTTTGGGAACAAAGTATCGGCTTGCAGCACATACACAAATAACTGTAGTGGGTACATTTACCTACTCAGTTTTGAGGCTTGAAGTAGAATCTGTGACCTGCAATTAAAACATGCTTCCGCAAGTAAGTCTTTAAATACACTGCCTCTCAAGGATTGCATCCACTGAACAGTGGATTACATGTAAAACTAGAGCATCAACGGCCAGACTTATCATGATATTGCGTTGCCCTTGCGTCAGGCATGGCGTTGCAAGGGCAAGGCAATACTAGAGTGAGATTTCCAAGCAACGCAAGGCCACCTTGGGTGGTCACGTGGTGCTTAGTAAATCTGGAGTAACGCAAGGCAGTGCAAGTTGCTGCTTTGCATTTATTCTGCCATGGGAAGGCATTCCATGAGTAGAGCATGGGTGTCCTCACACATCCGCCCATCGATTTTGGCATATCTCTGGGGGGCATACGCACATAATCTCCTCCTCAGGTACACAGCTAACTGCTCGTGGAGGGATTTATGGGCCAGGACCAATGGTTCAAAAATAATCCTTTTTTTAATGGGCAGCCAGTTAAACCCTCAATTGTGGGATCATGTGTGTTCTTGGAGCCAGATTGAAAATGATTCTGGTTGCCGCATTCTGGACTCCCTGTAAACGGCTGCGAAGATAGTCTGGGAGGCCTAGATAGAGAGCATTCCCATAGTCAAGCCTTGAGGTGATCAGTTGTTGGACCACCGTTTTCCTGATTTGTGCTGACAGAAAAGGAAAGTATTTTTTCAGAGAGCGTGGGATCCCGAAACAGGATCCCACCAGTACTTGAATTTGGGGTTCGAAAGACCGGGCACTGTCAATTGTAATTTCCAGGTTTTTTACCGCACTTTGTTGTGCACCTGGGGGAGGAATGTCTTGCGGCCACCAAGTTCTCCATGCCTCGGTGAGGAGTTTCCAATAACACAATCAAGTTATAGTTGGATTGTCGATAGCCAATTAAACACATTGGAAAGACAGGACTTAATGGCCCTTCCATCAAAATCCTTCCGCTTTTCACAGGTAAAAAGCAACTGAGTGTCATCAGCGCATGATATTACTTTCGCCCCCAGCGCCTCTGCCAACACGGCTAGGAGAATAAGGTACGCTTTGATTAGTGTAGGACTCAGTGCTGACCCCAGAGGGACTCCTACAGCCAATTCAGGAATTTTGGTGGAGCATGGAGGAATCCATACTTCTTGACACCTACTGTTTAGAAAGGAGGACAACCACTTCAGGGCTAGGCCTCCAATCCCAACAGCCTGAAGGAAGGCTAATAGTCTTTCGTGAGGGACAGTGTCAAAAGCTGTCGATAGGTCTAGCAAAATCAAAATGGCCTTGCCCCCATTGTCCAGCGTTCCTTTGATGTGGTTGATTATTTCTAACAGAGCTGTTTCAGTGCTACAGTTGGCTCTGAAACCCGATTGGCTAGAGTGAAGGAGGTTGCTGTTTTTTCAAGTCACTCAAGATGTGTGAGTTAACATGCTTTTCTAAGATTTGTGAGACAACGGAAATTGGCCTATAGTTGGCTTGAACTTTGACCATAGTTTTTTAAAGTAAGATTTTAGTTTGTTTCCATCTAGTGGGTACAGTTCCGGACAACAGTGATTCATTAAGGACTCTGTTTACAAACGGATTGATCACCCAAACCACTTTAGCGAGAATGCTGGGCGGACAAGGCTCAGATGGGGACCCTGACTTAAGTCCCTTAATGGCCATTAGAGATTCAACTATAGAAATATAAGGGAGGATAGGTAAAGTGGGCATCTCCAGAATACTTCTGTTTAGACCAGCCACTCAACAAGGCTTTCTTCTGTCAGACTAGTATTCAGCAAATTTGCTTGATTGTAAATATTTTTATTTTATTTTTTGCATCGCCCTATTATCAAGGCAGCGTTAAGTCAATTAACATGGCTTAAAGTCACGTTAATTGACTTAAAGCTGCCTTGGTAATAGGGCCCCTTTCACGATAAACTCATCGTGAAAGGGGGAGTGCAGTGGGTGTTGCGGTGGGCGTTCCACCGCAACACCCATTCACTTTCACGCTGCCACCTATTATCAAGAGAGGCGATAATAGGTGGCAGCGCCGTATTTAAGAACAGGAAAGACCTGTTCTTAAGGTGGCGAAGCAAGGCTAAATGCTTCATTTCTCCTCGTTTTTGCTTTTTTCATGTGTGCTGCCTTGTGCAGCACACATGGAAAAAGCAAAATGCCAAGGTTTGTTTCTGTACAGGAAGGTGTCCATTCCTGTACATAAACAAACCTCTTTTTAAAAATGACAATTTGTAACTTACATGTGTGCTGCATGAAGCAGCACACATGTAAGTTACAAAATGGCATTTAAGCTTTGTTTATGTGCAGGAGGGACACCTTCCTGTACATAAACAAACCTTCCCTGCCTGCACTGGCGTTAAGTTGTAAAACTTACCGCCATCGCAGGGGGAAACGCTAGGCTGCACCATATCCTTGGTAATATGGTGCAGGCTAGCATTTCCGAAGTGGCGAAGAGAGGCGTTAAGCCAAGGCGGCTAACACCTCTCTTCGCCACTTTGTTGGTAATATGCCCCTAAATGAATCTGAGAGACTGGTTATGGAGACTTGAGGGGCACTGTTAAATAGTAGCAGTGAGGGAATAATCTGTAGCAGCGGTTTTCATTGGCGGGCGCCAGGGTCGGACTGGCCCTAGCGGGCACCGGGCGTTTCCCCGGTGGGTCGCTAGGGTGGGGGCTGATTTTGGGCCCCTGAGGGCCGTTGTTGTTACAGGGCCGGTTTGCAGCATGGCTGCAAAATCGACCACTGTCACAAAATCGGCTGCAACCGGCCCTAGCAAACAGCTCGGCCGCTCCCAGGGGGGCTGGCCGAGCTCTGCCAGGGCCAGTTTTGGTTCCCAGTCCGGCCCTGGCGGGCGCCAATAAACATTGTCGCATAGGGCACCACCAGTGCTAAAGCTGGCCCTGTCTGGAGGTGAATGAAGGTGTCATGAGGTGAAATGAAGACTAGGCAGGCTTGGTGTAATAGTGCAACCGTGGTCGTCTGAGCAAAACTGTGGGCTCGGGCACATATTGTTTTACAGAGTAAGCACGTTCACACGTGTAGTAGCCAAGTTTCGTTCACTAACAGGTGTGTTTGGGTGAGCTTGCACTGTACCTTTTCTTCCTTTCATCTGAATGGCTATTTTTTTTTTGTTTTGCCTCCTCCCAGAGGCCCTTCTCTTCTTCCCTGTTGACAGACTCCCGCAAGTGCATGGAATGAAAACAGTCTCCAAAACAGAGGTCAGAGTCTATCAACAGCCAAGAATGCGAGTGGAGGCAGAAGTGGCTGCTTCCGCTACAACAAAGTCCAGGCACGTTGGCTTGGCAGGCCTGTAAATAGAACATTCCAGAGGGATTCATTCTGCCAGCCTAACAATCAAGGCCGGTGCAAGGATTTCCCCAATCAAAGTAACATTTTTCAGCCCCCCCTTCCTCCTTCCAATACGATGGGGAAAATATTTCCTACTTCCTGGGTATCTTTCCTACCCTAGATGCTGACGTCTTAAGAGAATGCATTGAATTGGCTTGCCATAGACAGTGCCCTTCGTCCATCTGAAAAACATCTCCACACAGGCACGGCAACTCAGGGACATATTTACAAGAGCATTGCGTAACAGGAAAGTCACTTTTATAGACGTTTCTATGCGCAATGCCCTGTTCCATATTTACAAAGTGGCATTAAACCGCTTTTTGTCGCTTAACGCCGCTTTTTAAATATGATACCCTTTCACGCAGGTTTCTGTGTGAAAGGGGCGTTGAATGGGTGTTGCTGTGAGCGTTCCGCCGCAACACCCTTTGCTTTTTGATACTGCCCTAGATTTATAAGGAGGTGGAAATCTGACGCAGGGCCAAAAACTAATGCCATGCAAGAGCAGGCGTTGGAATGGTGCAGCGAGGAGAAATACTTTTATTTCTCCTCATTTTTTTTTACTATGTGTGCTGCATTCTGCAGCACATAGAAAGAGCAAAATGCCATTAATGATTGTTTATTGCAGGAAAGTGTCCCTTCCTGAACATAAACAATCACTAAATAATGACGATTTGCTACTTCTGTGTGTGCTGCGTTCTGCAGCACGCATAGAAGTAACAAATCACCATTATTGATCATTTATGTGCAGGAAGAGACACCTTTCTACACAGAAACAAGCAATCCCTGCAACGCAGGCCTCCTTGCACGATGGTACAAGGGTGCCTGCGTTGGCATTAGGCAGCTAATTTTAGCACCGGTTTTAGGGAAAACACAGGGGTGTGCCGTATAGGTTGTAAATGCGGCACATCCCTGCGTTTTGGAAATGTCGGAGTGCTGCCAACTATGGCGCAGCTCTGCGCTCTGACATTTCCTTGTACATATGCCCCCTCAGTGTTTTATTGCATCTACTGTAATAATCCCTGTACAAGATGCAGGATACAACTTTGATTCCCGAAGTGGTGGACTCACCCCTTTCCTAGGTTGATAAGACCAGCATGGAATGACTCTGGTCATCAGCCTCATAAATGATAATAGTAACAATTGCTATTTGCACATCTCCCACTTTCTTGTTCCATTCATTACAAATATGAGGTATGTTACCCCCGCAAAAGATATTTGAATCTACAGCTTGAACCTGCACCCGTAACAGCCCAAGAACACTAACTGACCTTTTGTCTGTCTTCCAACACATCCTACCATAAATGGTGGAAGGCATCTTGCTCAGGTCTAGGTATCTGAGCAGATATTGCCAGCAACTCCATGATTTCTGTGGAGTTTTCACGTCCGAGATCCAGCCTGTGATGCAGGGCTAGGTAGGAGTTGAGCGGGGACGGTGGTGGTGTGTTGGTGGGTGGCTAAAAAATGCCAAACAGCATTGGGCGGGAGGCTGCTGCATGTATGCCTACACAACTCTCTTTATTTCTCACTGCATCAGGTAGGTAGGTGCCTTTTATGGTCTGTTGTGGCCTCAGTGCCCTGAGGCTTGTATTTGTTGAGATTGCTCCAGTAGCAACTGGTGTCAGGGAAATGGGGTGGGGTAGCGTGGGGGCGACTGATGGGGGCAGCGTGGGGGGCTGTAACAAACAAAAACAATAAAAAAAAATACCTGCCAGTCTTCTTCTCACTGGTCTGTTCGCCGGTCTTCTGCTCCTCTGAGCACAGGCTGAAGCTCCCAGCCTCCCCTATAGTCAATCCAGATACTGCTCTAATATGAAAGCAGTCTCATGATTGGGTGGATGGGCTTATTTTGTGCTCTTTCGGGAGCTGGGAGCCTGTGCCTGCTGGTCTCTTCACCCAACAACACAGCTGGGTTGGAGAAATGTCAACGCACATGACGGACTGGCCATCCTAAGACAGCCGGCCAAACCATCCTGTGCACCGATAGCAGTGCCCACCACTCCTCCTCCCCCTGCTGCAGTGATGTGGCCCTCCCCCAAATTTAGATCATTTTATTTTTCGTTTGCCTCTGCGGTCAGTAGGGCGACGCTCCTCCGCCATAGCGTAGGCGCCGCTGCTGGATGGCTCCTGCAAATGGGTGGGTTAACTGGCAGAGGAGATGCAACAGCATGTCCTACTCCTGCTATTCTTTCCCCTAATTCAAGTGGCAACAGGGTAGATCTACTGAACTGGAGAGGAGTTCTCTGCATCGGTCTACTGCTGAACTGCTAGAATTCAAGTTGAAAATGGCGGCTGCTGCACTGACTGAGGATCAGAATGGCCAGGGATTTTCTTCATCCAGGTTTGGTTTGAGGATGAGCAGAAGGCTGAAGAAGTCCAGTTTTTAGATCAAAAGACTTGGCTCATCAGGTACTGTCTTATGTCAAAGGTAAAGGTGGTTTGCTTTCACCAGAACTCGATAGGGAAGAAAATGAGGCATTTTTTGACTAGTCCAAATTGCCATGATGCTCTGACTTCACCCTTTACCATTTCAGAAAAAATGTGGGTTTTAAGGAAAAAGGGACACTGAAAAACGTCACCATGCTCAAATTTATGGCTCAAATGTATCCGTTTGAAGGATGCAGTACTGAATCAATTCCATTCTCTCAAAGCAAGATGTGTGTGACTGGGATGCGGAAGGGATAACCCTTATGACCTCTCTGGATTGCAAGGTGGGGGCCACTTTAAAAGGGTTTTATGTTGGCTCTGATTTTTCTCAGAGGGCTGATGCATACGCAGCATATGTGGCCAAGACTTTGTAACGCGCTTCTGAATCCTTGTTTGAGCGGAGGCAGGATGGATTGATTTGCCCCAAAGTGATTGTCCGACTGGAGCAGCAGGTGGATTTTCTGACATAGGTTTCCTTTGACTCCACTGAGCTGCAGCATTAACTGGGCTTTTCATGGCAACTGCCAGATGGAATGCCGGGGTCAAAGAATGGCACATTGGTGCAGGCCATAAAGCTATTGTGATGTATCTCTAAAAGATGTTTGGAAAGCTATGCAGTTCTACATTCCATGTCTACTATCCCTTTTGAGGTTCTGTGGTGTCAGCTAAGGAACTAGCAAGCCTGGAAGGAGCCACCACGGTGTGCTCAGTATATGAAGCTACTTTTTCTCTGTGGCTCCAGATAGTGACTACAACAATTTGGTGACAAGTTGAAGCTAACAGTTCAGCAGGATACAACCCAGATGGTGAGGAAGAAAGGATGAATCTTAGCACAGCAGTTGAGTGATTTAGGGCCTGATTTAGATCTTGGTGGAGGGGAATATTCCATCACAAATGAGACAGATATCCCGTCCGCCATATTACAATCCAATCATACCCTATGGAGATCGTGATACGGCGGACTGGATATATCATTTTTGTGAAGGAGTTCTCCTTCCGCTAGTGTCGTAACAAAAGCCCCAGCGGTGTGGGAGGCCCCTGAGCTCCAAGAGGGGCTCCTCAGCAAAGGTGGTAGGTGGTGGGCTGGAGAGGGGGGCCCACTTTGTACTTTGCAGGGGGGCTCCCTCAAGCTTCGTTACGCCGCTGCCATCCGCCTAAATCTAAAGAAGGCCCTTTGTAAACGATGCATTACCGGAAGGGGCAGAGAAAGGAGCAGTTTCTACAAACCAATGCCACATTTTCTATGGAGGGTGAGGGGTAGTCATTCTGGAATACATTAACAATTACTGGGGCAGGATCTGCATTTTTACAAGTAGAACTTACAACTCGAGCGCATGCTTAAAGAATCTGTTAAACAACCAGCATAAACAAAGATTGAGTGAACTATGGACGTTGAGTAGTCACCCTAAAAAGGATCCCTTAGCATTTCCCGAAGTTGTGGAAGAATCGGATCCATCAATGAAAGAGTTGCAGCAGATGAAAGGGAAGACAACTGTGGATTTAGTGGCTACAGATGAATTGCTTACTGAAGTCGATGTGATCAATAAGAAACCAACATAGCATGGCAAAGGGACATTTGATGACTTTAAAAGCAACAATCTAAACCATGTTTCTCTGAAGAATAGTCCAAAGAGGTGTCATAGGTGTGGTAATATCTAGTTTCAAAGAACTATTTTGCCATCTGTAAAATATGTAGAAACGTGGAAGAAGGAAACCTTTTGCCTAAATATGTAAAGATGGAAATAAGAGTAGGTTGGTTTCCATAGAAAGTTACGAGCGAGAATGGACATGGTATTGAGTATGGATGAGCAGGCATGAGCAAGGTAGCATATGTCAACCAAAAGCGACATTTCATATTAAAAGTGCTTGGGATAGCTCTTATGGTGGATTCAGGCTCTATTTACACTATCATTCCGGAACTAATGTTTGTGGAGTTGTGGCCTACTAAATCTCAATAGATATCAACCCTAAAGGATATCAGGGCAGTAGCATTGATGCAGTAGAATATAAGTGGTCTGACATCAAATTCAGGGAAAAGGGTATTAAAGGGGCAGTATATGTAGGATGTGGCCTAACGGCTATAGCGGTCGACCTCGAAGCTGGCAAAGTGGGTTTGAGTCTGGGCAGGGACGCTCAACATCCTGTGATTCTGGGCAAATCACTTATTCTCCCCGTGCCTAACAAAAATGAATATGTCCATCTGTAATGTAAATGGTGCTCATATAAAGCTCTCTGATACCTTCGGGTGGAGTTTGTGCTATATAAAACTCTAAAAAACTTTTTTTAAAGTGCCCGCCTACATTAAGATGGATTCACCAGTATTATTTACATGTCATTATCGGTTACAGTGTATCAGATCACCTAGTGGCAGTTGAGAATACCAATCTGAAAGAAATTTGCTCACCATAAGGACTGTTTTGTAAGCAAGCTAGGAGCATTGAAGGGGCATATATACAGAATAGTATTAACGGAAGGAGTGATGCTGGTAATGCAAAAAGCAAGAAGAGTCTCAGTAGTAATCAGAGAAGAAGTCAATGGATTGTTGAGGGAGATGGTACAGAAGGGTATAAAGGAGCCTGCAAGAGCCATTGACTGAGTATCACCGCTGTACTCACTATGAAGAGAAGCGACGTGTTAATGTTTTTTTGTGGATTTCTACTGCCTTAACCAAAATTTGTGCTAGATTGCTTCTTGTTGATTTACAAAAGGGGGTGGTGATGAACAGAGTGTCTGAATTGAGCAGACCACTCTTACCCAGTCCAAAGATCAGGGCTTGATCCATCACCGTTATTTATCTCACTGCCCCATCCCAGCTCAGAACCTGGCTATATGCAAATCAGTCTGTCCCTGGCCCAGTGCATCATGGGAACAGGGCAGACTAAACTACCAAGCCAATTCTTTACCAGAAAGGAGACAAGCTACCGGGGACCGGTTTCTGGCATTTCAGCCTCTTCGGCCCGGCTTGCTTGAATCCTGATGGAGCAGTGAGAAAGGGACTCATGTCTGAGTATACCCTGCCACACCTATAGTGGCCAAAATCGATTTACAAAAGGGGGTGGTGATGAACAGAGTGTCTGAATTGAGCAGACCACTCTTACCCAGTCCAAAGATCAGGGCTTGATCCATCACCGTTATTTATCTCACTGCCCCATCCCAGCTCAGAACCTGGCTATATGCAAATCAGTCTGTCCCTGGCCCAGTGCATCATGGGAACAGGGCAGACTAAACTACCAAGCCAATTCTTTACCAGAAAGGAGACAAGCTACCGGGGACCGGTTTCTGGCATTTCAGCCTCTTCGGCCCGGCTTGCTTGAATCCTGATGGAGCAGTGAGAAAGGGACTCATGTCTGAGTATACCCTGCCACACCTATAGTGGCCAAAATCGATTTACAAAAGGGGGTGGTGATGAACAGAGTGTCTGAATTGAGCAGACCACTCTTACCCAGTCCAAAGATCAGGGCTTGATCCATCACCGTTATTTATCTCACTGCCCCATCCCAGCTCAGAACCTGGCTATATGCAAATCAGTCTGTCCCTGGCCCAGTGCATCATGGGAACAGGGCAGACTAAACTACCAAGCCAATTCTTTACCAGAAAGGAGACAAGCTACCGGGGACCGGTTTCTGGCATTTCAGCCTCTTCGGCCCGGCTTGCTTGAATCCTGATGGAGCAGTGAGAAAGGGACTCATGTCTGAGTATACCCTGCCACACCTATAGTGGCCAAAATCGATTTACAAAAGGGGGTGGTGATGAACAGAGTGTCTGAATTGAGCAGACCACTCTTACCCAGTCCAAAGATCAGGGCTTGATCCATCACCGTTATTTATCTCACTGCCCCATCCCAGCTCAGAACCTGGCTATATGCAAATCAGTCTGTCCCTGGCCCAGTGCATCATGGGAACAGGGCAGACTAAACTACCAAGCCAATTCTTTACCAGAAAGGAGACAAGCTACCGGGGACCGGTTTCTGGCATTTCAGCCTCTTCGGCCCGGCTTGCTTGAATCCTGATGGAGCAGTGAGAAAGGGACTCATGTCTGAGTATACCCTGCCACACCTATAGTGGCCAAAATCGATTTACAAAAGGGGGTGGTGATGAACCTGAAACTGGGATGGTGCAGTGAGCTAAAAAACGGTGTTGGATCTAGCCCTGATCTTTTGACTGGGTGAGAGCTTTCTGTTTAATTCAGAGACTCTGTCCCTCACCACCCCTTTTTGTAAAAAGATTGCTTCTTGTTGGCATTAACGAAATATTGTTGTTATTGGAAGTTGGTACGTTCTTCTCAAAGCTGGATTCGAGGAGTGTGTATTGTCAAGTCCGGTTGTGTGGTGAATCGAAAGCTCTTACTGTCTTCATGACAATAGAGGTGGTGATCCAATTCGCATGATCATTGATTGTTTTCCAATGCAAGATGACAGAGGGGCAAGAAGTGTAGAATCCTGTGAGGTTCGACATTTCATATTTGCTACCCCCATGGCAGTTCTGTGGTATCAGTTAGGGATCCACCTGGCCTGTGATGAGCAACCACAATATTGTTGTCATGTCTTTGGGAAGACACTGAATAAGAGAGTTAGGAAACATCATATGTGGAGGAGGTGGAGGACAGGGAAAAGAAAACTACTATCATGGAGGACAGAGACTTTCTGAGGTGGGCGCAATACGAGCCGCCACTGCAGGGCCGATCTTTGACTTCCAGGTGAGACGAGGCAGAGCTCTATAAAGATTTAGTTGACTCACAGAGGATTGGATGACAATATTTGTTGTTACTACTATGTCACTTTCCATATCAGGTGAAAGGGTACTTCGATCTCTCGCCTATGTTTCTTTTTTTTCTTGTTGGTTCTCTTGCTTTCTCAGTGTATCCCTTCCAGTGATTTTCTGTGTCCTTCTTGGTAAACCAATGTACTAAACTTTTGCTTTAGACCCCCTTTCTGTGTATCTAGCACAATCTTCCTTTTCGGTACCATGGAGCTCTAGCCTACTTTGATTTTCAGATAATATTGCACGTTTTCCTCAGGGCTACTTACAGTGTGGCTTCTTGCTTCACCAGTTGAGTATTCCATGTGTTCTCTTCTAAATCTATTTTTTGTAAAAAAAAACACTTGATTATCACCCTGTACTTGCTGGGTTCTCTCTTTCTATCTTGGCAGATAGTGTGTGTTCTGTACCTCACTTCTAGAATACTATGCCATCGAGTAACTCAGAGAGTCCAGTCTCTTGTTTGAACACCCAGCCAACAGGAATGTCTCTTTCTCTCTCACTCACATATCCCCTTGTCCCTTTCTGATACGTTCTCTCCACTGTTCTGAATTATATTCAAAAAGTGGGTTAACCTACAAAGTGAGAAGGTGAGTGATCTCTCTGTCCGACAACAAGAGATGCAAGTGCTGTGAAAATTGTTGACTTGATAGCCTTTACTGGGGCTCCAGATGGCAATTACAACAGGTTGCTCCTTCAGATGCCATTTTATGGTCAGAAGGTATTTGGAAATTACTTAAATTGCATTGTTCAGAAGGCCTTTGAAAACAGTAAATTTGATTCCCAATCCAAGGACAGTCCAAGACTGACTTTTCCAGACCTGAGGAGCCTGGTCACTGAATGAGAGGCTCTTCCTGTTTAAGTTCTATATCCTCTTCTGTAAGCCTTATGGTTCCAAGAGGACAGGTCTTATTCCCAGACGTTAGTGCAGAGGAGACAGCCTCATTCATGACTGCCTGTTGATCCTGATTCCAGAGATTTCATTGTGTATAGTTCCCAGTGACTATCACATAGAGTTCAGAGTTCTATGCCCCTCAGAGATCACTGCTGCTCACATCTAGGTGGCAAGTCCTGGAGATCTGCATTCCAGGAGACAAGAGACTGGCTCTGCAGAAAGAGAGAAGCTTTGGATTCTGCTCATTAATCGTAGTGATACCAAAGGTTACTGGTGATTCAAGGTAGTGGATCTCAGCAACTTCAACTCTAGGGGCAGATCTACAAGGAAGTGCTGCACCAAAAAACTTCTGCACTAACGCAGTGAAGGGAACCGCCTCATCTACCCTCTACCAAGCACTTACCTGTCTTCCTGGGGTTCAGCCGCTTTACAGCACCACTCCGCCGTGAGGGGAACGGCCAGGCGGATTGCAGACCACAAATCCCGGAGGGCCTTGCGTGGCACAGGGCACCATGCATCGACGTCACCGGAGGGCGCAGGAGGAGGCCCTCTTATTCAGCGCGGTCCTCACGCAGCATGGGACGAACCAAAAACTTCTGCACTAACGCAGTGAGGGGAACGGCCTCATCTACCCTCTACCAAGCACCTACCTGCCTTCCTGGGGTCCAGCTGCTTTACTGCACCGCGCCGCTGTGAGGGGAACAGCCAGGCGGATTGCGGACCACAAATCCTGGAGGGCCTTGCGTGGTGCAGGGCAGCGTCGGATTGGTAACAGTGGCACTCTGGAAATGCCCGAGGGGCCGGTGTCCGAGCTCCAGCTGTGGGCTGCTTTTTTTTAGCAGCCAGTGTGGGAGGATGGGGGGGTCGATTTGGGCGGTTTTTACGTTGTTGGATGCCGCCAGCGGCCCAGTGCCGCTTGAGTAGCCTTTCTGGAGGCAGATGGGCGTCCATTACCTTCCCTTTATTAACAGGCAGAGGTGTCCCTCCCTTTTGATCCCTGGGCCGGTCCATTAATGTATGCATATTCAGGGGCAGGAGGCATAAGCAACAGTGGACTCACTTGTTTTCAGGTGTGTGTCACCATTGTAAACCAATCCGTGCATTTTTTTTTTAACGCCCCCCCCCACCTTTTTCATAAAACTTTGTCGAATCAGTGTTCTGGGGAAAGGCAATATGCAAATGTGGGCCACTTTTTTTTAGGATGCCCGGGTCGATTTTTAAACCCAATTCAACCCTGGCGCAGGGCGCCACACGTTGGCATCACTGGAGGGTGCAGGAGGGGGCCCTCCTATTCAGCGCGGTCCTCCCGCAGAGCGGGACGCGCGCAGGCGTGCCCGGGCGCTGCCAGGGCAAAACCCGGGCCAAGGGCGGGCCCATCCGTGTCCGTCGAAGCCTGAAGGAGGCTGAGCTGGGCCACCCCTCGTAGATCCAAGACTCTGAAGAGACTAAGGTGAGCCTAAGGACCCTATTTTTGTCTTTTTCTTAGACTCAAGGCATCTTTGAACTCACAGCTATGAGTAAACGTACTGGGGGTGTTGGCCCCGTCACACGATCCGCGACAAGCATAGACAGCATGCTGAGAGGGCTGTTAGTATAGTCGCAAATGAAATCGAACTAACCGAAAGGCAACTTTCATTGGGTTTGGTGCCCACGCAATCTTGCTTATTTATCGGGGAAACTACAGAAGAGTCTACTGGCCATGTCTCGGAATCCAACTCGCAGCCCATACTTATTAACACCCAATCTTTAAATAGTTCTGACAAACATAACGAGCAACAAAAAGCTGGACCTGGGAATGGAATTGAGAGTGGGAGTGTCCTAACAACCAAAACTGTGACTGTGAATAGGGCAAAAAGGAAAAGGAAAGTAAACAACCCGATTGCCCCGAAGAGAAAATACCGCCCGCACAACTAATCCTAGAAATACCATTAGCACATGGATTCAAGGCAGTGGAAGTTCTACTAGTGACACTGTTAGCAACGCGATCCGCAAGAAAACTATAGACACATACCCAGCCACAACCCATTCTATTAGCATACAGAATGATAACACTCTGGTTTGCTCGTAGGACAATAGACTGGGTAGTGTCTTAATTCATTCTGTCATAAATACTGTTTGTGTTCGCCTTAAAGATATTTTAGAACAACATTTTTCTACTATGTGGCTACAATTGGATAACATGGAAAACTCTGTAAATAAGTGGACTCATATGGTTAATATCCCTGAATTTAGTCTACAGAACAGGGCAGATCTTAACCCTGCTGGGATTACTGCTGGGATAACCAATGCGAGTCAGGGCCCACAACCTACAGCAAAAAATGTGAATGCACGATCGGAAACGTCAAGGAATGTTTCTTGTCCAAATATAATGCTAGTAATGACATAGAACATGATGCAGAACATGATGCAGGGCAATCAAATTGCATACTAGCCATTTTACAACCTGGCCCCCTAGCCTCAGGAAAGAGCACCACGGGAACAGACCGGGGAAATTCAGGGAGCAGCTCACTCAGGGTAGCTAACACACAAAGCAGGAGGGCGTCCAATTTCTCGACCATGAATAAAGAAGGGGGAAGTAGGGATATTCTATGCCTCCCCCCAGCCGCCTGCCCATACATGCTAGTTTTAGCAGGAGTGCCCCCGCTCAGAAATGACCAAACAGAATCATGGCCACAGTTGAGAAACAAATGTGCAGATTGGCTTGGAAAACATAAGGGGTTACAGGCAGAACATTTTAATGACATCATCATGGTACGGAGGGTCGGGTGGTTGGGCAACTCCTCAAAGAATATGAAGGGTGACTGTATAGTTATCAAATTTAAAAAACCACCCTTGGTAAGGAGATTGCTATCCATTATAGAGGAAAAAGTCACTGCGCACCCGACCCATATCAGCTCACTCTCACTGGGCTATTTCTATAAGCCTGACCCAAATATGTCAATTAGGCCACCCAGGGAGGCAACGCAGATGACCACATATACCAAGTTCTCCACTCTGTCCGGCCTCGATGATCAGGACTGACCGGATGTTCGCCCCCAGCCAGATGTTATTACCATGCCATCGGTTGATTTAGCATGTTCGAGCTTGGATCATCAAACTACCCCCGAAAAAGAATCTAATTTAACTATCCTGAGTTGGAATATTGCTGATCTCGCCTCCAAAATTGACTTAGAAGAATGGGTAACAATAGGTAAAAGATATGATATCCTAATGTTACAAGAAACATGGGCCACTTGGGAAGTTTATCAAGAAGGGTTTGAATGTTTTCATAAAACCGCTCCTATCCCCAAGTAGGGTCACCCGTCAGGCCGGCTATCAATATGGATCAATATTTCTGCAGGGGGTAGTGCTAAAGTGATACCAACTGACAATGACAACTTTCGGGCACTGATCTATACCAGGGGTGTGTCGATTTGTTTTATTAATTTTTATAATAATGATTTTTATACTGCTCCAAATGAAAATTTTAAAAACTTGTTCAATTTTATTCAGAATTTGCAAAAGCAAAGGCTCCCAGGAAAATTAGCTGGTATATGTTTAGGTGGTGATTTCAATGCAAAAATTTCAAACACTGATATGCTAGATAAGGTACTATATGCAGATAAATGCCCATGTAACAGGGGGATTGAACTTTTGGCCCATTTGCGTAATTCTAATTTAGTGAACGTAATGGAAATTGCTGCGGTACCTCGCAAAGATGGAATAATTGTACCAACATATAGAGGGCGAGGCTGCGCCTCCATAATCGACTATGTGTTTATCTCATCCCTATTGGTAGACCTCCTAGTAAAATCTGAGGTATTAAAGACGCTTCTAGGCGATCACAATCCCATCGCTACTACCCTAAGAGTTGCTCATAGACCTAATTTTGAGAAAGAATGTGGTGCTAGCAACTTAGTGTGTGCCACTAACAATTTAAGAGAGGCTTGGAGAGGCGTTAAAAGCAATGATTTATTCCTTAGAATGGTAACAACATACCCAATATTTATCGAAAGATGTTTGACTCAAAGCAATTGCAACCATGAGGTAGTCGATTCATTTGTTCAATTGCGTGTGTGTGGGGGGGTAAATCTTTGCTAACTAAACCAATAATTGAGCCCAATCAGGACCCAAGTTGGTTTCATGGCGCTTGTTCTTGAGCCAACAGAGATCTTCATAAGGCCTTGTCAATGAAGCACATGGATCAAACACTCATAAAATTATTAAGGCACCAATATTAGTCTATCACCAAACAACGTCAAGATGCTGTTTTAAAGGAGAGATGGAATAATCTCGCATACACTGCAAAACTTAATAACGGGACAGGTTTTTGGTTAGCTGTGAAGGACATGAGATCGGTGGGTCTCGCACTGACCTCAATAAGCTGTACAATTTCCAGTGAAGTATGGGTGTCCCATTTCTCTAAAACTTATGAAGCTTCAATAGGGAATGAGGACTCATACAATCACCAAAGACCTGCTAAGATTGATATAACTGTTTCTGAAGTCGAGGAAGCCATACAGCAGAGCCTAGGCAATAAGGCTCCGGGGCCTGATGGGCTACCAATAGACCTCATAAAGCATGAACTGAAATTTTGGGCTCCACTTTTATTAAACGTTTTTAATAATTTAACTGCTGCTTAAATTCCTTGCACACAGTATTATAGTCCCCATTTTAAAAAAAGGTGATCGTTCCAACCCTAGCTGCTATAGACCAATCTCCCTGATTGATAATACCTTAAAAATTCTCCGGAGAATCCTGTTTAACAAAATTAGGACCTGGGCCGAGGATGAACACATTTTAAACCCCTGACAATTAGGTTTTAGAAGCAAAGTAGGCACTGTTGACCAGTGCCTAAACCCCAATCTAATTATTGGTAAATATAGTGTGGCCCGGAAATCCCCTATTTATCTGGCGTTCATGGACTTAACTTCCGCCTTCAAATTTTGTAAACAGGTCACATTTGTGGTCTATTCTTTTAAAATATGGGTTGGATGAAGTTTTAGTACATTTTTTAGCGTACTTACATAGGGAATTAAAGGCACGGGTGCGCATTTGTAAAAACGGAGAGGTGACTGAGGATATCACTATTGGCAGGGGAGTCAGGCAGGGGTGCGTATTAGCCCCACTGCTGTTTATCCTATATATCAATGAATTGCACAACTCCCTGACTAAATTTACAAATTATGTCCCTAAGATTAATGGCAGCACCCTCCCCGCCCTCTTATACGCAGATGATGCAGTCTTAATGAGCCGCACTCCAAATGCCCCACTCACTTTAATGAAGGGTTTTGTGGATATTATGGCTGTTTTAGATCTCCGCACCAATTATAACAAATCTTTTCTAATGGCCTGTGGACCAAAGAAGCACCCTATTAAATAATTTTCCATAGAAAATGAACGTTTACAAAGCACCTGCACTTTTCCCTATTTGGGCATGGTATTCGCTGCTGATGGTCTGTGGACCACTCATGTCTCACACAGTAGAGGCAAATTCGCTAAAGCCATTAATTCTGTACTTTCTTTACCACAACCAAAAAAGGCAGAGGTAGTATTACCTATTATTAAAATCTTCAAACTACAATGCATCCCAGTGGCAACCTACGGGGCCAAGGTTTGGGGCTAGTCGGGCTGTAAGGGCGCTCAAACAGAGGAGAACAGATTCTGCAAAAAATTGTTAGGTGCCCCAATCACTGCATCTAAATACATTTGTCATGGGGAGCTGAATCTGACATATATAGAAGATTTTATTCGAGCCTGGCCTGCCATCTTTTGACTCAAAGTATGCCAGAACCCTACGGAACACTAACACAAAGTATAATTTCTGACTGCCTTAATTGTGACAAGGGGTTGGAAATACCAAGGCTCACGGCTGTGCGAGAAAGCCTATCTAGTGTAAATCTTGGGCACCGCTTTTCAAACCCTAGCGAGCTGGGTAGTGTGAATAAAAAATCACTACAGGGGATGCTTTATGAAAAGTATAGTTGTCAAGAAAAGCAGAAGAGATGCCCAAACAGTCAGTGGGAAGGTACATGTTAATAGAGAATATTCCATCTATTTTACCATCAGGGTATTTTCTGAATAACAGTAATAGCTGGGAAAGACAATTACTGTTTCGGTTAAGAGCAGATACTATGAAATATATGCTTTTTATCCCACTTGGGTACACTATTAGACTTGAGCAAATGACGTGCCCATGTGATAAGCGTAGCAAACAAACTATGGTACACTTTCTATTTTTTTGCCATTTTTATCAAATGTATACCAAATTGTTTCTAATCCCGTTTTTTAAGGAAACTCTTATCATTGACCATAAAACAGCTTACACTAAAATTCTTAGCTTGGAAGTCTTCTGGTCATACGAGTATGTTCTTTTTTGAAAGCAGCTGTTCGGGCACGTTCTACCATGTGTGATGAATGACGGCTGAATCTCAGTATGTACTGTTTAAAACATGGTCTTATGCAAATGAGAACTATTTAGTGTATAATCCACATGCCATTCTCTTACTTTTTGTCTTGAAAACTATTTTTATGTATTTTAAAGATTTTAAAGTGTATTGTAAACTGATGGATTGGACTTGTGCTTTTATGGATTCTACAAATTGATCCGAATAAAGATTTATTGAATTGAATTGGAATTGCTTCAGTGTGGCACCGCAAGCCCTTTGACTGCGCCACGCTGCAGCACTTCAGAAGCACGGGGATGCAACATATTTACAAGAATATGTTGCATCTCTGTGCTTCCCCCTGCGCTGGCGCACAAAATGCAGCCATATGCTGGAGCAGGCACCCTTGCACTATGATGCAAGGATGCCTGTGTCGTGGAGAGATTGTTTTTGTGCAGGAATGGGGCACCTTCCTGCACAAAAACAATCACCACAGGCATTTCCCTCTTGTAATACATGCTGTAGAATGCAGCACGTACCTCTAGGGTGGCATAGCATTCAGACGCATCTCCAGATTTATGATTTTTCGTAAATCTGGAGATGTGTCTTATTTCATGGGATTTGCGTGGGAAACACCCACAGCAACATCCATGGAATGCCCCTGCAACGCAAAGTGCTACTGTGAAGGGGCTGAAATTACCCTGAGCAGCAAACATCTACAAGTCACTTTGTTAATTGTTACGCTTCAGACTCAAAACTGCTTCCTGGGTTTTTATCCAGGGCGCTCGCTCCTCCAGAAGGGATGTTACATGCAGAGACCATCATGGTTCACCCATATTTAGAAAACTGGTTCATTCAGGTCCCCTAGTGTCATCTCTTGAAGCTTCACTACAGGCATTTTCTCTTACAATGTATGCTGTAGAATACAGCACATATTGTAAAGAGGAAAAAACGAGGAGAAATGAAAACATTTCTCCTCGTTGTACCTCGCTACGCCACCTCTAGGGTGGCGTAGCATTCAGACGCATCTCCAGATTTACGTTTTCTCGTAAATCTGGAGATGTGTCTTGTTCCATGGGTGTTGCGTGGGAAACACCCACAGCAACACCCATGGAATGCCCCTGCAACGCAAAGTGCTACGTGTGAAGGGGTTTAAATTACAAGAAGAGGAAAAGTTACGCAGAGTGGCTTTTCCTGTCCTTGTAAATAAGGAGGACCCCTTGCGCCAACTGTACGTCACGAAAAGTGACATACTGGTGGCGCAGGGGGCTTGTAAATCTGCCCAATGGATCCCAAATCTCATGCTCAAAATTAGATTTTACAACATGTGATTCATTTGGTGCACCCTTCCTAATTTCTGTCTCTATTGATCATCCACAGCTAGTTATATGTGACCATTTGGAAACCTTGCAGGAAATAATTCAGTTTTACCCTGTGCAGCAAACATCTACAATTCACTATGTTCATCGTTGCGCTTTAGACTCAAAACTGCTTCCTGGGTCTTATCCAGGGCGCTCACTCCTCCAGAAGGGATGTTACATGCAGAGACCATCTTGGTTCACCCATATTTAGAAAACTGGTGCATTCAGGTCTCCTAGTGTCATCTCTTGAAGCTTTCCATGCAGAGGATTTGCCTGTTGTTGCTCTACATACTTCTGTTATTTTGATACATTTGCACATCTCTCCATCCCAGTTGCTGGAGTTTATAGAGGCATATTTTCATACTCACCTGCAGACATTTTTTCTAGTAGAACACCGGGTCCTGGCTCTTCAGTTTAAGTTGACAACCCTTTTTGGTACTGGTGTGCCCCGTATAAGGCATTGGCTAAGGGTGCAGTATCACATGGCTTCGACACTCTTCCTGGTACAGTGAGCACACAACCATCTGTAGCTTTTGGTGCACTGTTGGTCGGCCTCCTGGTGTCCATACTTGGAAAAGGATCACTTCCTGGGTCTTCAGCTGTGGTGGTGACTGCATACCTGGTCCTCCTCCTTACATTGTCATGACCGATGCCTGCGCCTCTGGCTAAGTGATAACTTTCACCAAAATGGAGGATCCGTTGTGTCTCTTGGCTAATGCTCCTTTCCAGCAAGACGGCCCTCACCTGTTTCGGACAGACAGTACTGTTACCAATCCTAAGTCACCGTCCAAGGGTGGGGGGTGGTTTGCTTTCAGAGTCCAGTATCTCTGGTGGGGCAGAGCCTCCCTTGGGCTGGTCAGTCTTTTCTTTATCTTCTGGCCATGCACAAGTACAGTGGGCAATCTCAGCCACATGCTCCCTTCATCCCAATATTTCTGCATCCTAAAAAAAGTCAGATGCTGATATGTTGGTCATCTGGCCATGGATTTGTTTGCCAGGAGCTTCAACCTGGTGGTGACCTGCTTCAGTATTTGATTTCAGATTTCTTTGGTTGGGGGGAGGAAGGGTTGGATGCTTTGGAGTCTCCTTGGCCCAGGGTCTCTTGTAGGCTTTCCCCCCATTTCTTTTGATCCTTTAGATCCTGCACAAGATCCAGTAGGAGAAGGTGGAGATTCTTACGGTGCTGCCATATGAGACTCCCAGGAGGTTTTTCCTTGTGGCTAAATATGGCTTTGGCTTTAGCGTTTCTTTTCCTTGTTGTTTCCAGGCCTCCTTGCACTTTAGTGTTGTTGGTTCTTCAGCTATCTTGGCTGTGGTTAGTGGTTTGGGACCTTACCGACTAGGTCTCCTTCGTTTCGGTCTTACTGGTGGAACTGCATTTGCTGTGCAGCAGTCCAGGTGCCTGTCACAGGGGCATGTTTATGCTCACAGCAGATCTTTGCAGTGTTGGTGTGGCCCCTTTGAAGGAATTTGTTATAGGGTATGGTGCCTTACTAATTAAATGCACAAGCTACTCCTTATGCTGTAATTTTGAGCCTAACAATATTCTTGAAAGCATACTCTTATAATGTTAGAGTAGGGCTAACAAAATCATTTCGTACAGAAGACGATATACACAGATTGCATTCTGCAATAGTAAAAATGTGCGAGTCACTAACAGCTTGAAATGAAAACAAATGTATAAAGCACGCGTATACCAACAGATGTCAAGGAGCTCTACAAGGCGTCAAGGCTGCTCAGCAGAACTGTGAACAAGTGTAGGCTAAGATTCTCACTAAAAAACTATATTAGTTTATAATATACTTTTGTTTTTTTTATTCTGATTTTATTTGCCTTTGCTAGTGTTTCAATTATAATCCTGCTCATTCTAATCCATATATCTTACAGTAGGTTTGGGTGTCGAAGATCCTAACTATACAAATCACCGATAGTGTGTGTACTGATTTGGGGGTCTGAATCTTGGTAGGCCCCTCTAATACCACGCATGTTTCCCGGCAGGTCTGTTGCCTTCCAAACACCGTTTGTGCTCTGTGTTTAGCTCAATAGGATTGGGGTGTGAGATACCTGCATATTTTCCCTATCTTTGCAGAATCATAGCTGTGCCCACATCTCTGGACTCAAAGGAAATCTAATTGGAGTGTGTATATTCCACCATGTCTTACTCCGAGGATTCCGAGTTTCGTGCTGGTGGGATTCTATTAGGGGTTGGAAGTCACTAGCAATGCCTTTCACCATCCCTGAAGAAGTTAGAGGTTCTGAATCCATTGGTTCCTCAATTTTTTAAAGTTTCTTTTTTAACTTTAACCTGCCTCTAACAGTCCTTGTTACTCCATGAGAATTACCACTGTGTCTGCGGGGTGCTGAGAAGCTTCTTGGCCAGATCCTTTGGGTATTCTTGTATAAGCTATAGTTATCCTGATTGTCAATTAATCTTTGAGAAATCAGGGATTTAACCTATGTGTTGTGATATGCTCCTTACATTCTTCTCCTTCCAAAAGGTTTGACTCTTTGTCCCTGGTGCTTCCTGGCTTCCATCTGGATCAGGGGGGTGGTCCTTCCCACACTGGGGGGTGAAGACTTGTTCTTGCTGGGGTTTGATGTCAGGGGGTGCTAGTTGTACTACTTGGAGTATACTGTGGATTTTCATGCCTGTGAGGCTTTTTGTATAACCCCAGGCCCTTTAAACATGATTTGAAAGCAGCCACAGCAATCCTAAACAGGTTGGTCTGCTCTCCCATTGACAATGTATACGAAATGGAGGGGGTGTACTTCCGCCTGCCCTGCAAAAACCGTCCACCGGGAGGAGACACCTAGCCTTCTCTTCCTAGTTACATTCATAATGCATACGGCATTTCTTGCTGAGGATGTTCAACAAGTGCTCTTCAGCTTCCAGGCTTTTATGGGAGTCAGCGGAGTGGGGACTATGGCCAGACAAGTGAACGAAGAAAAGGAAAGAAAGGCTTCTAGGATGCAGTCAAGAGCTTCAGTGGTCTGCCATGGAGTCAAAATGCCTCAAGCTTGTAATTGAGTAACAAGAAGAGACTGAGTCCAGTAGGATTATCCTAAGTAATCCATATTTTATTTACATGGTACAGAGCTGCAAAAAATTTAGCTGCAGGGTGCATAAATCAAATTATTATTATGACACCTCTTATTCTGCTGAGCAGTTACTTAGGAAAAGTTTTAAAATTAGGGAATTTGTTTATAATTGAATCTGCCCCACCTATTTTTATTTTCAAATGCAGTAAAAATGTGTGGCATCTGAACTCTGTTGTTGTAAGATAGTGTGTTATATCAATAAAATGGGGTGAGGAAGAATCAATTGTCTAGCGCCAACAGTGAGATATTCCAATATTTTACAGCTTGGTTCTGTACTGCAGTGACAAGGCAGAGATGTGACTTCTATGCCATTTATTTCCCTTTACACCCTCCCTCCACCGCGTTGGAGTCCCTAGTGGAAAGGAGACTGCAACCGACCTGACTTACTTATCGTGTTGTTTCTTCTGTTGAACTGAAACGCATTAAAAATGCCAACAACAAATCTTAAAGCACTGTTCACTTTTTCCAAACATTTATAGCCCTGAAACTCCTGGCTTCATTTTTGCAGCGAGATAGTTTGATTACTGTGGATTTGATAATAATTAAGGTTCCCTGTTTTCCATTTTTACTGATTTTTACAGATAAATATAGACAGAAAAACTGTTATTTTCTTGTCTGTATTTATTTTTAAATGTGGATAACAACAGTAATTGTTTTTTTTATTGTTTCTAAATACTGCCTGCCATGACTGACAGGGCAATAGCTGTGTGGACTGATAGGTTAGGGGGTAAAATCAGAAAATAATTTTAGTAAAGAGGCTTAAACAGCAGTAGATATGCACAAGGTTGATACTGAAATTTGCACATTTTCAAATAAGTGCATTGATATTTCTTCTGTGGCTGTTCATAGCATTGAAACCTGGCAGGCATTCAAGCCTCTGTGCATATTTATCGGTTAAATGAATGTGGAGATCTACTAATTTCAGCTTCATTTTTTCTCAAAACCCAAAATAAATATAGATAAATACAGATAAAACCAGCAAAAAAATAAATATGGATAAATACAGATAAAAGCAGCAAAAAATACATATGGCTGTAAAGAAGTTTATTCATAAAACCGGGAGCCCTAATAATAATTGACAGCCATCACTCAAAAATGAGATGGGGTAGAAAAAAAGATCCCCTGTCTTGCTTCAATAAGGTTGGGCACATGTGCCTAAATAGAGGCATTATTATTCTAATCATATCTCATCATATCCTCTATAGAAAATATACAATTAGCGTATGGTTCAATTGAACGATGCAAATGGAAATTCCCCCAAGGGCGGATCTTGTTAATGCCATTTAAATTGCTTGTTAATTACAATAATGCACTCAAGACCCCTGCCCGCAGATTAGCGGACTGTTTCTTTAAAGGCCCCTGCTTCTGCTTTGAACCTGTTTTGCATAGGGCACTTATCGCTGAGCCGAGGCACAATGGAGGCCCGCTTGGCAGCCACAGCAAAAAGCTGGCCTTTTGAGTCGCATACAAAACAATATGTCATCTTGAAAAGTCAGCTAAGAGGACCCTGATAAAATGGACTTTCCTTAATGAGGCAGATTCCATTCTGTCGCAGTATTTTCTCGGCGCTGTGTGTTGTCGTCTCCGGCCCTGCGGCTCAAAAGCTTTGCGTTTTCGCCAAGCAGTCGTCCTGACGTGACTTTTCTCCTCTCGGGCTTTGTTGGGGGGTTGGCGGTAGTCTGGGATTGTGCTCGGTGAAAGGCCGAGGTCGAGGGCGCGCCGGGATTTACAGCCTTTCTTTACCGCCGAGCATATTTTGGATGTAAGACGCAATCACCGGGGAGTAACTGTAAAGAATTTTCGTAGTATGAGGTAGTAGTTTTCGACCTGGAGGTCTCGAGCTGCTCTGCAGAGGCAGAATGAAAGCACATATTAATCAATGGAGGTGGTCGTGCCCTACATGGACCGCGGGTATTTGAACCACGATACAGTTTCAATGTTGACATATTCAGCGTTACGTACTTTTTTTTGTCTAAAAGCAGCACCAGAAATTCTCAATCCCCAGGATATGGGCTCAGTAGATTTACAAGGCTCTGACAAAAAACCTCCTTAAAAATGCCAAATGAGACTACACGCAGGACGATCATAATTAACTCACCATCCCAGACAAGCAGCTGTTACCTCATGAGCTCAGTGGTGCCTTTTTTTGTTGCCGATTTATATAGCGCGAATTGACCTGAAGGTATTGGAGCGCCTTACCTGAGCATCAGTTAAATTACACGTTAATTTTTGGTAGGCACCCTCATTTATGAAAGACTTGCGCCACGGATGCGTCACTTTTTCCCATGTTAAAAGTGACGCACTGGCGGCGCAGGGCCTTCATAAATAAGGCCCCGGAGATTAAGTGATTTGCCCAGAATCACAGGCTGCTGAGCGGACGCCGAGACTCGAACCAAGGGGCATATTATCAAGGGAGTTTATCTCCGCTTTTTTGGCTTTAAAAGCCAAGAAAGCGGAGATAAAATTATCTCCCTTTTACCTAGCTGTCGCTAACACCAGTTAGCGACAGCTAGTAGGAGATAGCGACCATCTTTGGCCCCGCTTTGCATGTCAGTGAAATTTATCACTAATGACATGCAAAGGGGGCGTGCCAAGATGTTAGCGACTGGAAACAGTCGCTAACATCGCTATCTCCTATTACCAACTTTTGGAGATATTTGCGCTAAGCGCGAATATCTCCAAAAGCTAACACCTGCCCAGAGCAGTTCTTAGCCATGTTACCCAATGGTAGGCGGATAACATGGCTAAGGAGCATTAGCTCGGTAATGCATGAATATCGCTGACTTTTCAGCGATATTCATGCATTTCGGACGATTTTTATCGCTTAGGAGATAAACCTTGATAATAGCAAGGTTCCTACGCGATAAAAATCGCCGCAGCTCGGCGATAAAAATATTGCTGCTAAGCCAACATAGCGATAATTATCCCTAGTTGTTGGTAATATGCCCCCTGGTTCCCCAGCTCCAAAGTCAGCAGCTAAGGCCCGACACATGCATTTTTCAGCTGGGGGCGACCCATCGGCCCTGTGAACCAGGCAATGTGTCACTCCACACTCCTTTAGAACTGATGTAAATTGGAACTGATGTAATCTTGTAATTTTGTGGAACCTCATGTAAAGCGCTCTGATACCTCCGGGTCTAGCCAGCGCTATATAAAACTCTTAAAATAAAAATAAATAAATAAACAATGCCTTAAATGGTCAGTTACTGCCACATATTAAGTATCTGCCCTTCTTTATTTTGAAAGGAGGAGTACATGCACTTCTCAGCACTTGCCTAATACTTTCAATGGCAGAGTACTGGCAGATTTAAGTAGCACACATGAGTAACTGAATTTTTATGTTCCCATTTCAAACACTTGGTAACAGTGGGTCAAGATTTTCGTTGAAATCGAAAGGATTTGTAGTATGCTAGGGCCAAGTGTCCAAGCTAATTGTGCCAACGAGTAAACCCTATATTTCTTGGTCTGACCTCACGTCATCAATTGTTCAGAAAAAACACTTGAAAAGGACACTGATTCCTCTCATTCCTGCTTACAACATATTGGCAACTAGCCCAGGATCGAAAAGCCCACAGACGTTGTTCGGACTCTTGAGTTGGTCCTGGCCGAGTATGTCCTTGCAGGAGCTGGCAGCCCTATTAGGAAACCGCTCCGGATTGCCACTTTTCTCCATATTGAGGGTGAACTCATTTTTAAGGGAGGGGGAGTCTTAGTTTTAAACTCCACTGGAGGCCTAATAATGCCAACCTGCTTACACGTTCCAACGGCGCAAGCCTGTGTGTGCCAGTGTTGGCTTGGTATATCTTATACTCCCAGGTACTACACATTTTTCATGTCTTGCCCCACAATCATTGGTGGGTCTGTGTGTCTGTGTGAGATGCAGGTACACAGGAGGCAATCTAGATATGGTTTACAGCTCCATGGCAATTCAAGTTGTGTGAATACCTTATTTACGTAACAAAGACAAGCTGCACTAGCATTGTGTGGCTCAAAATCTCATATTGGTAGTAGCCGAAACTGTCCCACCCAGGGCAAACCGTGTAGTCTTTGCAAGAAGCATGAACCTTTTCAGGTTGTCTGTAAAAGTAGTAATAGGCCGATTAGGATCTACAAAGTAGATGTTGTTATGGACAGATCTTGCAAAAGATGTTTCAATTTGATTTTGAATGTGGAAGTTACTTCTGGCTCAAATTTGTGACTGGTCAAAGGTCCTCTCTGTGAGGTGCATGTGGATGATTTTGCTTTGCAAGTAATGGCAAACTCAGGTTCTCCGATAACTATTCCTAATTGATATGACCTTATGAGATCACTGGGGTAAGGAATTTGCTTTAACAGAATCTGAAATCAATCCTAAGGTCTTCAGTGATCATGATATTTCTATGTTGGTTTTTTCCCGCAAGTATGCCATTGTGTCTTGGGAGGAGGATGATCACTAAAGTTTATGAGACCACTGAGGGAAGAAACATTGTTGGTTGGCAGGATTTTACAAAAATGGGTTAGCTACTGAAACTGAAGGCTGAGAAGCCTGTTGTGTTAGGTGAGATGCCCATTTCATGTGTGGGAATCTTTCAGACTCTAACTCGTGTGGTGCTGAGAAGATTTTGAGTATCATGTAGTTTTTCAAGATAGTGTGGGTGTTGTGAAGGGATTCGTGCATCACATCAGACTCAAACCTCAGGCAACACCTTTTGCTCATAAGGTTTGTTCTGTTCATCTGAGCGTTAGAAGTGAATTTAAAACCTTTTTGGATAGTCTATGCTTTCAAGGTATTATTCAAACAACTAATTTTTCAAGGTATTATTCGAACAACTAATTTTTCAGAATGGGTGTCTCTCATTGCGATTGTCTGAAAGAGGTTGAGGGAAATTAGCCTGCGTTGCCGACCTATACATTCCCCACAGAAAATATGCTTTGTCATTCATTGGCAGTATTCATGATATGTGAGCAAATTTTGGTAGACTAAAATATTTTTCCCTTATTGACTTGCACTAAGTATACCATCACATTTATCTTACTGCAGAGTCACAGGAATTGACTACATTTGTCACACATTTTAAGTATTTATGTTTGCTGTTTGTTCTTGCCTCAGTAGCAAGTGTATTTCAAAAGATGATGGACAAATTGTTTGGAGACATGCTGGTATTCAAGGGTACCAGAATGCTACCTATAAGGAAACAGGCTTTTTGCAGGTTCACCCCTCCCTCACTTTTTTGCCCCCCTTTGGACTACTAGCTACTATTTTTGGACTCTAAGAGTGCACTGAGGCCTGCTAATCAGACCTCACATCCAGTGTTCTAACCCATTACAAAATTTATGTCAAATTGGCTATCTCCAATTGGCAAGGACTGACTTACTCATAAGTCCCTAGTTTATGGTACCCAGGGCATGTAAGGCAGAGTGTTCATCCAGAGCTGCAGGACTGCTTGTACCAACTGATGTTTTACAATTTACAAATAGTTTATAGCCTGCCACTGCAGACTGGAAGAGTAGTGGTAACACATTTGACTTTGCCATTTAAACTAATGGCAACGCCCTACTACTTCTCTTAACAGTATATGTAAGTCTCCCCTAAGGAAGGCCTATATAACTCTAAGGCAAGGAGCTGCTTATTATTAAGTAGGACATGTATTTTTATATATGTCCTGACAGTAACACTTCTAAATTGTCGTTTTGCTGTGGAAGGGCCAGTAGTCTCATTGGCTAACACAGGGTTACTGACTGACTCCTCAGCCAGGCTAACTTCTGAATTGGACTTTCTAGGTGGATACTGTAATGTATCAAATTAATTGTGGCGTTAACCCAAGTTGTTGCCCAAGTCAAATGTAATGTCACTATTAAAGAAATACAACTTTTAGAAAGTTGCCTCTCTGTGACGCAGTTGGTTCAAGTGGCTTCATATGGGCACTGGCCAACAGATGGCATTTTGCCCACTTGGGGAGTCGTGTGAATGTCTTCCAGGCGTAGGAATATCAGTAGCCTGCTGCAGGGTAAGGTGGTAACTTCCTTTCGTAGAAAGCCACTCAGGCTGTTAACCTAAAAGGCGAGCTGCAAAGGTGAAGCCACCTTTGGTGGGCAAATGGCATTCACAACACTTAGGGGCTGCCCTTTGTTCAGGTAAATGGGCTGGAGACAGGGACAGAAAGGATAGACCAGTGCCCAAACCGTTTTTTCTGTGGGCATGTAGCCCATAGGTGGCCACACCTCTAGGGTGGGCTACCAAGCTCCTTACATCAGAGGAAGGGTCCAACATCTTGAGAGGGGACAGAATAGTGCACTGTGGCATTTATAGATGTGACAAATAGCCCACAAGTTGTTGCCAATAGGGAGCTGACCTATAGCCCATTAGCTAGTGACCGCATCATCCCCCCAGGGCACTTTCTGGAAATAAATATGGCACCCCTGGTACCTTGGCCCTCAGATCACGTTGGAATTGGAACAAGGCCCGAAGGAGGACTGCCCTGCTGCCCCTTGGATTGCACATTGAGAGGCTGCTCATCTGCTGGACATCACCTGCTGCACCTTGGGCTAGCGAAGAGAGGACAGTGCTTGTTGCTCCTAGCTTGTTGAAAAGTTGTGCCCCAGACTAAAGGAGTGACTCAATGAAACAGTGGACTGACCTCCTGGAAACAACAGGGTCAGCACAGCTGAAGTAGCCCACATTGACATGCTGGTAGCCACCGCAGAAGATTCACTACTAGCTGCCGCTGAGCACCCCAAGGGACCGAACCTTGATGGCCAAAAGGTGCACCCGAGTCAGGCGGAACCAGGAGTGCTGTCTGAGTCCAGAAGGGTCACTAAGAGGGACAGCAGCCCACACCAAAGGAATTCCCAGGGTTTAGCTTCAAGTTGTACAAGTGAGTCTGACTGGACCACAACAGTGTTTGCGAGTGTATTCCATGGTAATGCCTTACAGTCATACCATATAATACACCCAAATGCTCATACTATCTTAATGTATGCTGAGACTGCTAATGAACATAACATCATCCTAGAATGCGTGTTTTCGGTACTTAATGACAGAGGTATGACTGTAAGGCCCACAAAATGCATTTTGTTTTAGTCAAGAACTTTCTATAGTGGTCATACCGTTATTTCTGCCGTTATTAAACACAAAATTGTCTTATCCAAGTCATTCTGGAAGCAATTCTTCCTAAAGATAAGAATGTGCTATTTTTTTGGGTTACATGAGTATTATGTCTGTTTTGTGTACGGTCATGCTCTAATTAGTCTGCCACTTAGACTTTTATTGAAAATGGGCACAAAGTTTGAGTGGACTGCAGATGTTGATCAATTGTTTGTAAAAGGAAAACCAATGATTGGGTAAGCTCCTGCCCAGACCATTTATATTAGACAAATAGTGTGTCATCACTGTGGATGCAAGTTTACATCGATACAGTTCAATTTTGAGTCATTGGGTACATGGTAAAAAACACAGAAGCATTTGCATCTCGTGCTTTGAAACAAGCTGAGATAAACTTTAGCACCATTGAGTGGGTTAACTTGCTTCTACCTGGGCCATCGAGAAGTAAAAACAAAATATATGGGTTGCGTAGATCACAAGCATTTGGCATACCTTCTAAATGACAGTGGAATCGTTAAGGCCTCAGCAAGGTTAGTTAGGCTGTGATTAAAGCTTAAGGAATGCAATTTTGTGATTAAGTACATGCTTGGAGGAAAGTACTTGCACACCATTGCCTGGAGCTGTCAATGAATGTGTGTTGGATGGCATGATGTGTTGTGGCAGCAGTGGATGGTGTCCATTAATGTGATGGCAGATTAGCTGAGATTCAGTGGCATGCTGCATATTTAGATTTGCATATTTGGATGATGTGTTATAACACAAGGTTAAGAATTCCTTCAGGATGGAATGGTTGGTCTAAAGAACAATTTCTGAGAAGTCAATTGAGAACTTACACACAAGTTTCTACTGAATTTTCTCTGGTAAAAAATGCGCGGTCACGAGTCATGGCCTTTTTCTTCCACTTGTTTCATTAAGGAATTATTTGATTAAGATTGCTAATGAGGGACATTACTGACCTTTCATAGAGGTTCAGGTTGTGAGTGTTGGAGAGGAAATGAAACATGAAAAATTATGCTACAGCAGACAGCAGTAGAACGCAATATAAAATTATATGTGGTGAAAGAGAATTACAGGCCCAAATCCCATGCTGATGCAAGAGAGGCGAAGAGCTCACTAGAAAATAGAGTACCTGATCTGCAAGATCTCAGTTAAAAGCAAACCATGTATTCTGTTGTCCTAGTAAATTAAGAATGTGACTTAAAGAATAAGAGCAGGAGACTGAGTTAGCTAAGAGCACACAGAATCTGATAAGAAGACTTGGGAGTGGAAAGATAAAACACACATGCAAATTCACTTGCATTCAAAAGAAGTGAATAAATGGTTTGTAAAGCATTTTAGAACTGCAATAGAGAATGTATAAGAATTAGGTTAAACGTTTAGGGACACAGATGACATGATGTTTCCTGTAACAAATATGTAACTGCTGATTAACCACATCAATGCTACAGAAATTCTCCCTCTATGCTGAGAGTCATCGACTCCCATGGTTCATGACGAGCTCAGCTTGTCATGAGCACACTAGCAGTGTACTGCATTACGAGCGGAGCTCGTCATGAGCATGGAAGGGGTTAACCTATTATTTGACCATTTGCAAGAAGCATTGTTCTTGTTGCTAATTAAGTGATTGTCTTTGAAGCAGCAAATTGAGACCAGGAGTTTACCTGTGTGGAGATAGCTACTCTCCCTGCTGTGACAATAAACCTGCTTTTGCCATGCCAAGAGGAGTCTTATCTTTTTTCTTTATCTCAAGTTTCCCCACAACATGAGTATTGAGAACAACTGTCGTGAGTTTTTATTATCTGATCAGTAAAGAATAAACCTTGCATCCTTTGTCTACCTGGTGCACGATGGGAGAAAAAAATACAAACAACTTTTCAGGACCTTGCAATCGGCTACTATGTGCAAGGGAGTTTAGATACACGAATGAGATAGTAGAATATTATTCTAAATGGATTTACTTTTCATTAGTTGAATCTGTCAGCATGGAAAATGTGATTATGTTTCTAACTGATATCTTTTTCATGGCAGAGTCTCAGAATGAAGCCGTCATAGGTAATGGCACCCATTTTGTTTCTGTGAGTGAATTTTTAGTCATGCATTAAAATAAAGGTTTTTCAAGTTGCATTATTTTGACCTGACTTGAATGGCCTGGTTGAGAGGATTTTTTGAAGAAAGGATTCAAACAGACGGATCATCTGGTCTAGCTGTAAAATATGTTTTTGGACAAAGGATATGGAACTATGTAATTACTCCTGATTGTACCTCTGGGTGTCGCCATTTAAGTTGTTATGGGGTTGACAGAAAAAAACAGGCTTTATTCTCAATGGTTTAAGATTTCTAGATCAATAAGTGGTGATTGTAGAGTGGGGAGAGTGAAATGTATGAAAAGGTTGGTGAGACTGAAATGTATGAAAAGGTTCTCAAGAAACAAGCTTCAGCAAAAGATGCTTTAATTAGAAAAGAAATGTTAAGGACATGATCCTGAAGTAAGAACAGGATCTTATAAAAAAAACCTTACCATGATGTCAGAGGTATCTACATTTTCTTTACCCGATCAAGATCTGAAGAGTTTCTAAGGTAGCTCTTTTACTGGCTGGGAAATGTTGGTGAAATAGAAGGAACATGGGGCAGGTGATGGGAGAATATACTAAAATAATTTGATTTGGAAGCAAGGGGATGTGTGATTTGATTGGTTAGCTTGGTTCAATAATTGTTTTGACTGTAATAGGCCCAGTCATGAAACTCTATGTTCCAATCCAAATACTAATTCAGCAAGCCTAGTGGAACAGGATAAAATTTTGGACAGTGTAGAGTTTCACACATCAAATTCAGATTGTTCTGATTTTCAACTTTCATCACAGATTGGTCTGATTTTCAAGCTTCATCTCCTTTGGATTCGGATACGCTAGCAAGTGACTCATGTAGTGGTGAGTTTACGAAACATGGGGGTGTCATTCCTCAGCAAGTCAAGAGGGCTGAGTTACCAAAACATCTAAGAAGAGCACCTTTATCATATATATTCATGTTTCATATTTGGTCTTCCAGGGCTTTAATGTTTCAGAAGAAATCCTAGAAAAGGATACATATGCCTGTCATTCCTACTTGCTAAAGAAGATTTGTCCATAAAGTGCTAAAAAAATCCTAGTGGTGTACAGAAGCTGGCGGAACAAAAGTGACGCAGCTGCTGACGCCTTTGATGCTAGAATAGTAATACAGCGCTTCATAACAAGGAACACGCATAAAGAAATTTGAAAAAAAGTGTTGTACTTGTACTATTTTTGTTAATTCTTATTTGAAATGTGGAATTTTCGACATTTAAAAAATGAGTGAGAAAGTGTGTTTTAAGCCTTACTTCCTACACGATTGAATAGCTAAAATTATTGTTACGCTCAACATCCCCTTTCAACAACTGTATTCTCTGATTATCCATCCAGTCTGTTACTATATGCCTTCTAGATTTTATGATCTAAAATTAGAAAAACATTGGGAAGCAAGACAAGCATTCGCAATGCCAGTAGGTCTGGCTTATGAACAAAAGTGCCTTTTGTGCCATTGATGGTTTTAGGTACTCAGTAGGTTATCATAAATGCATTCTGTCCCTCAACTTTGTAATTATACATCCATAGATCCATCCACTGACCTATTCCTGCATTCCCTGTTTAATACACTGCAATAAAACACACAATAATTCAACAATATATGTTGGATACATTAAAAGAATACAAGTAGAAAAAATATGCTGCTGGGTAAACACTGAGGGCATATGCTTGCAATAATGAAAATAAGCATAGCAGAGGGTTACTGCCTTGCAGATATATTGTACACTTTCTATCATTCTTGTAAGTTTCCAGCATGGCTGCCACATTTAGAACCATCGTGTTGGCCATCTTATAATTATAAAACAAATGATACACTACGAACTACAGCATTCCACAAAGGTCTCCTGATTTAGGGGAAGTGGCCAGATGGGATGCTGCACACTTCAGATGAAATGAGCAGCAATCAAGTGACCTCTTAGCACTGCCTAGAGAGTTTTGAGTTCTCTTAAGAAACATTAAAATAGAAGGAGGAGAGGCAAGGAAACGAAAGGGGAAGTATATAAGTTGAAAACTGAAAAAGGACTGGCCAACCAGCCCTAACCCTGAAGCACACTCATTTTAAGGTGAATGCTCCCATATGATCAAAAAATGCTGTCATTCACAGGGTAGGAGAGCCAATGACTGATGTGGACTGAACCATTACCCCATGCATTATTGCTGTCATGGATATAAGTAAAGTGTAAATGACAGACAGACCAATGGCAGAAGAGAGCTCACCCACGCACCCCCTGTGTATCTATATGAATATATATGTGTTTATATGAATGTATGTATTATTTAATTATTTTTTATTACAAGATCCTGGCAGACAGCTAAGCCTTTCAGGCCTTCCAAAGAGATTCTAGCAATAAATATTAGTCAAATATTCTTCTCCTAGGGTTTGCCAACACCAAACACAACAAAATCCTTCTCTGCAAAGGTAATCTGTGACTATTCATGTTACGAAAAATACCCATCTGCAGGCTTTAGTACAGAAAAATAGCACCCGGCTTAAATGCTTATTGACTTTGATATATGCTTTTCACAATCGCTAAGTCAGGCCTCATGCCTTTATCATAACCTTTCATAATAAGCAGATTAGATCTATGGCATCTGAAATTTATTTTCCAAGTGAACCAATCAGGCTACTAGCTGTTATCAGTGGTTTGTCATCTTAACCAATTCAGGCCTACTGTACTGAATGTAAGCTTTACCACAAGGTAACCATCGGTCATACAGTTATAATATTACAAATGTATACCAAATTACAGTTACCAATCCAAAATATTATCTCTCCTAAGAGGGCTTTAGAAGTATTCTTACAGATCAAATCTTCTATATAGCCATGATTTGTTAAATGGGGTAACCAACACAAAACCTGTGCCTGCTATGGTAATCTGTGAGATTCCATGTAACGAACAGGCCTGGGCGTAGTTCGTGGAGTTTTGCTACGCGGAACTCCACGAAGTTACAAAAAAACTCTGTGAACTTCCGCGAATGGTGGTGTGCAGTGCGAACTGCAGTTTGTGCTGGTATTCCTGCCATTCGGGTAGAAATTCTACCCGAGCAGCGGCTCGCGCTCGCGAACTTACAGTTTGCAATTGCGTGCGGGAAAAAAACTCTGCTGCACATCGCGAAGCAGAGTTTTCTGTACTCTGCGAGCTCTGCGGAGTGCGGATTGCAGAAAACTCTGCAAACTCCGCGAACGGAGCGAAGTTCACCGCCCAGGTCTAGTAATGAAATACTGACCAGTGGGCTTTACCATCGAGTAATAACAACCCACCCATAAATAGCTATTGACTTTAACATATGCTTTTCACAATAAAAGTGTCGCCCCTGCAGCCTTTATCATAACATTTCCTAATAAACAGATCAGGCCTATTGCCATGATTATTGGCTTTCTACCATAATAAACTCAGTCCTTCAATATTGAGTAAAAGCTTTGCTATAGGCCATAAAGTGCAATTCAAGCCCTCTTTTTAGTGGAAGCGCACAGTTTCGGCTCAAACAAATCCTGTACTCAGGCGAACCATCATGTGGATGAAGCCTACAGCACTCATCTTAGTCGTATTCTGAAAGCTCTTTTTTATTGATCACATAAGGTCACACGGCAGCTGCGCTACCAATCCAGACTTAAAAGTCTAATGTTAATGATGGGAGGGGAGGCCAAAGAAGCCATTGTACTGCTTGATCAGGAAGTTGGATAAACAAAGTAATCACAACTGTGTGGAGGGAAAGTATTATTTCTCATAGAAGCACACAACTTCCACCCAATCAAAAAATACTCCTGTCTACCAACTAAGCATGAGCGAATTTTGCGGATCTCGCGTTCGCGAATTTGCGGATTTGCGAACTCGCAATCCGCAAAATCCGCGAATTCTTGCGAATTTGCGGATTTTTTTTTTTTTTTGTGTTCGCAAGGATTTCTGCCAGTTCGCGAGGGTTTCGTACCAGTTCGCAATTGCGAACTTACATTTCGTCGCGCAACGGTCGCAAATTATGTTGTTTCTACGTCTGGTTCATCATCACAGGTTCCCAGCACCCTCTGTTTCACCACTGCAACCCTCTGTTACATCAATGCCACCCTCTGGTTCATCATTACTGTAGATTATGGGGGGGAAAAGCAAGCACACCATCCCTGCTTCAACTCAGATGAATTAATTTGGGGTTAGTTTATTAATGTGTCACTGTTTTAAAATTCCAGTCTGGCACCTGCTTCCTTATCTGTAATTTTGCTTTCTGTTGCAGTGCATTTTTTTCCCCCAGGACCTTCTTTGTGGCCTACTTGTAGCTATTGTATGAGCCTGCTGTGAGGGTCAGAGCAGGGTCATACAATTGTTGCAACTAGCAACTGAATTCTGGAGGGGCCCCAGTCAGGAAGCACTACCGGGAATTGTTACTAATGATGAGTTTGAACTCTTGCCCCTGCCGAGTGCTTTCACTTTTGAAAAACTCGTTTTTCTGCAATTTCGCGGGGTTCGCGGGGTGCGAACACGCGCAAGATCGGATTCGGAAGCCGCAAAATCGTGCGAATATGCAATTTGTTTTTTTTGCGGCGTGTTAGTTGGCAAGGTTTTGTGCGTTTTTGCGAGCCGCTCGTAGCGCAAGACGCGAAGTTACCCTCGCGGTCGTTCAAGGGCGCAGCCATCTTGTTTGCCTGACGTATTTCCGTTTCCGGGCGCGAAGTGTAATCTCGCAAAGTCCGCGGTTTGCCAGTACAGTCTCGCGCGTGTTCGCAAGGAAAATCTCGCGCGAACTTACCCGCGCGGTCGTGAACGGGCGCGGCCATCTTGTTTCTCATTCATTGCTATGGTTCTGGGCATGGTCTTTGTATCCTCTGTCAATCTCTGCCATCCTTTGCTTGTTTGAAGTTTTTTTTTATCTATTTTACTTATTATCTATCCCTCTATTTTTCTAGCCCTATATTTTTGTGTTTACTGCTACTTTTGGTTAATTTTAAACTACTTTTGTAAACTCTTTTCTTTTCTTCTCTTCCCTATTCTATTTTCTTTATTCCTTTCCGCCCAGACCATGGTGAAGGGAGCCGGGAAGCATCCCGAGAAGGGGAAGGGTCCCGCACCCCGTGTCCGGCTCCCGTGCGGGCGTTTGAGGGGGGAGCTAGTGATGCCACGGGAGATCTTTACCCCGGAGGAGGTGGCGCAACTCATTTTTTATGTTCAGCGCCGCCTCCCCAGGACCATCATGGGAGGCGGCAAGATCAGTGCCGGGTACGGGGCCCGGGAGCGCCGGAAGCGGTGGGAGAAGGTGTGCCAGGCCATTTACCACCACTCTCGGGTCTGGCGCACCTACAACCAGGCCACCCACCGCTGGACGGATGTCCTGACCCGTGAGCGAGATCTGCTCGACCTCCTTGGCCTTGAGATCCCCGGGCTTGGTGAGTAGTAGTAGCTATGTCTTTACTACTATGTTTTCTCCTGCTGTGTTATTATATTGCAAATTTTTGTTTTTTACCAAGAGCAATAATGCTGCTCATTACATTGTAGGTACATTTTATTTCAAAATCTTCTGTGCATTTCAGGTACACTGCTCTCCTTCTCAGTAGTGTTGCTACTATGCTTATTTGTTTTAGATTTTGTGTTCATTTCATTGGCCTGTGAAATTATGTATGAGTGTAGTTGAAAGAACTGCGCAATGCTACACACTAAGGTTCAGATTTTTAATTACCGGCGCATCCCTGCAAAGTTGCAGGGATGCGCCAGTAATTGTGCGTCACGCCACCATCACCCATGGTGCGCCGTATTACAATGCGGCGCGCCATGGCCCCAAAACGTCACCAAAGCGTTACGCAATACGCATCTGTGCCGTAAAGGTGGCGCATTGCTGGAGTTGCGTCGCAACGATGGTGCAGCTCCATCAATTCTCTGGGGTGCCCTATCTCCCCAATGCTGCGTCAAGCCGTACGTCTGCTTCAAGCAGGCGCAGGGTTTGAGTCACGCATCATTGTCCTCAAAGTGACTGATTGAAATCTTGTAGATTTCCCTCAGCCACTTTTAGGATGCGTTCCTGCGCAGGAACGCCCTCCCTTGCGCCGGAACACCCCTATTGGCGCAGGGCTTTACAACGTGATGCATCTCCCAGATGCGTCACGTTGTTAATATACGCCGCACCATTGCGCCTCTTTTGTGCTGTCGCTGCGTCACAAAAGTCACGCAACAATGGAGCAAAAGAGCCGCAAGGGCCTTATAAATCAGCCCCTACAGACTCAAGTCCAGTCCTTCCTTTGTACACATGGCGATAAGAAGAAATAGTGGTGGTGGATTAATAGTTTGAGTATTTTAATGACTGGTGAATGTAGTAGGAAACTTTAGTGTTGTCGCTGATCTTCAATCACGATGGACTTTGGCTGTCACTTTGCGTGCTGCGGACTGCTGCCTGCCAATCCTAGGCAAACCTTTTTAGTACTTTGTTTAGTGAGTTACATAGGGTAGTTTCCAATTCGACGGTCCGCAAATCAAGCAATACTAAAGTAATGACGTAGTCGACCACATGAGATTGGTCAATAATATATCCCGTGGAGTCGTTCCCTATTTGCTATTTCGCAAAAATATTTTGTTACTTTGTTAGTTCTTTTTTAAATGTTTGATTTGGTTGAGAAATAAATATCATCCATGTTTTCTGTTTTTCTTTCTTTCATGTTGTACATCAGCTTCCCCCAGGGGCAAGAGGAGGACACAGGAGGAGGAGGAGGAGGGTGCTGTTGTCGATGCAGGCCAGGACCGGGCAGTCGAGGGCTCCTTTGCTGGCCCCAGTAAGTTTTAATTTTAATATAGAGTACTTATTTTTTCCTAGCGTTCCTCATTCGATTTTTTCTAAATCGTCTTTGATCTTCTTGTAGACAGGATCTAAATTCTTATCCCTATGACTCCGTGTGGTATTACTAGATTATTCTTATTAGTCTGTCTGTGTAGCTAACTAAGATTGCACATTTGGCATTTCCATTGGACTCCCATTCTAGTCAGCAATAGCTCTATGCACTGAGTGTAGTCCTCTGGGATTGTCCATAATGTCTTTTCAAGTATTCTAAATGTTTATGCTTTGACCATTGCCAACAATAAAAAGGTGAATGACCACCACCAAGAAATAATAAGATACTACTTTACTTTTGGTTTGGATAGGACAATCCATTCTACTACTGTTGCAGGGACAAATCTGCACAAACAGAACTATGGACACTAAATAATGCATCGCTTAGCTTATCAATTATAATAGGTGCTGTAACTGTTAGACTTTCCACATACCTCAGTGATAACAGACTTTGTAGTTGAACCCCCAATCTCCTTACTGACTAGATAGTGTGGCAGAGTCATTTAGCTCCCAAAGTCACCAATGGCAGAGGCACGGACTCATGCTTGCAAAAATTCGAAAACCTTTAGCTCATCCACTCTAGTCTGGAGGACCAAAAACCACAGAGTCTATTTAAGTTTAAAAGCTTTATTAAAAGTAAACACATTTATTAAATTCAAGTTTGTCATAAAAGTGAACGTGTAACTGAAAATGGAAAAGTGCTTAGTGCTGACGATTAATTGGACACATTTCTTGTGGTCGAGCCGAGCTCTCACCTGGTTTGAACTTGATCCTGCTCGTGTTCTTAGAAGTCAAGGTTCTGTCTGTTAGGAGAAAAAGTGGTGCGTGTTAAAAAGTAAAAAGCAAACATTCATCAGTTGTGCCAAAAAGTGCAGCAAGACAACAGCCTTCCCTGGAAAAAGGGACATTTTTACTCTAGAGTACACAGTCAAAAATTATTAAATTGTACACTTTTTTTCACATTTCTTTCTTCCTCCTAGACCAAATATTATATAGTAGTGAGTGGTGTATTCTAACATTATTAAATGTACTTTGTAGGTGGAACATCTGGAGACGGGGCCAGCGCGGAGGTGGTGGCATTGGACGAGGAGGACAACTCTGGGGAGGAGGCGGTGCAAGTGCCGGAAAAGGACATGCCTGTGAGGGTTCACACGGTGGTGGCGGGCAGAGGTAAGCTATACATTCCTTAGTCATTGAGATTGAAGACTGCAGAGTGTGCTTTCTGCACGGGTGTATTATAAAAAAAGCAGGTAGTAGCCTCCTCTAAATGTACTTCGACTTAGCTGTGAAGTTTTTGGCGAGAAGAATCCCAATCAGATCTGAGGTGAACTTGATGGATGGGATGAACGAAAAGCGAAAGAAGGGTGTAAGTAAGTGTGGAAGCACGAGAAATGTAATGATGACTGGCAAAGAAGAATGATATGTGTTTGCTTGATCCCCGAGGTGGCTGGGAAGGTAAGAAAATGGTATGGTGCATGGCTGGGTGAATGATGAAGCAAGGATGGGTGGAAGGAGAACAGCCTGGGTGGGTGAGACAGAAACTGTATGTGTGCAATATACTTTGAATGGATGGATGCCTGGATCATTCATGGTACTATCTGACTCTTAGATAGCATATGTGAATCTAGAGAGAGTAGACGGTCACTGGATGAACTAAGTGTTACTTTGAAGAGCATGTAACACCGCACCCGTCCCGCACGTCCGTTCCAGTGTAGGAAAGGCAAGGAAAAGAAGTTGTAACGTTGTCCAAAGACTACCATGAATAGTAGCAGTAGTTTGTATTGCAACTGCAAGCACAGCATATATCCAGTTATTACGGTGGGCACTCCCTACCTCCCTTAATAACTTTAGTTTAGTAGTAGTACGTCATTCATGTGTGGGGGTATCACTGTTCACTCAATAATAAGCAAAGCACCTAAAGTCATCCCATATGTCATCAAATACATCCCATGTGAAGTGATAGATAATCAGATAATTTAGCTTCTTCATTTTCCTTTTCTAATACTCATTTGCACTGTAGGGTGAAAGCTAAATTAATTAAGCAGTAGCCCTTTTAACAGAGTATTCTCAGTGCCACCCGTAATAGAAAAGTAAGAGCTTCACCACCTGCATGTACTGGACCGGTACAGTAACGCAAGTCTGTCTCACTCACCATGGTGTGCGTCTGTTTTTCTCGGGTGCAAGTTCACTGCGCTGGCATTATGCCGGCTTGCATAAGATAACGTACCAATTTTCCTAAACAAGAGAGAAGAAGAAGAATAAGAGTGGTGTACTGTCATAGTCGACTGTAATAGAAGTCCATAGTGCTCGTAGAATTTGTTCCTTAAACTCCCACTAATGTTAGAGCAAGGATGAAGAAGTCGGAGGTTACATAGATACTGTCCTCAATAGTTATGCACTGTGCTTTCAATTTGCTACTTGTACTGTGACAACTTTCTGCTCAATCATTTTGTGTTAATCTTAAGGAGCATTGGTTACAGACTATGTCTTTCTTTTTTCATGTAGTTGCTCCTTCCAAATCCAAGACACCATCAAGGAGGAAGGAGCAGGCTCGAATGGCCCGGCAACGGAGGCTGGATGCCACTGTTGCTGAATATCGGCGGCTGGTGTCCCTGGAGGAGGAGGAGACGCAGTCTGGAACAACAACAACGTCCACTGGGACAGCTGCCTCCTCCTCCGTGCGGGCTGCCAGCCAGCGCAGTGCTCCAGCGGTACGGAGCCGGGCTACCAAAGCCAAACGCCACCGCCCAGCAGCAAAGAAAGCAGCTGCCCCTCACAGGATTTGCAAGGCACACCGGCGCCGCTTATCCCTCAGACTGTCCTACCTGGAGCAGGAGGTCCATAATTATAAGAACGTGGTGGAGGGCCTCCGCTTCGAACTTGCCACCCTCCGCAAGGAGCATGATGCCCTGGCTGCTAATTCCAACAGCACCCTGCCATAGTGTCCCTTGCCCCTTTTTTAGAGACTTTTGGGGGGTGGGAATTGGGAGTTGGGATTTTTGGGGACTTTTGAAGGACAATCGTTGGGGTTAGGGAGGGTCTTGCGGGAGATTCTTTTGTTAGGGCTATAAAAATATACTTTTTGAAACTTTATCTGACCATACCTGTTTTTTACTGCTTTTGAGTCTGGTGGGTGGGGGTTTAACATAACAGTAAGTTTGTTTTCCTGAATAGTCCTAGGACTTTAGTAGTACTACCGTCAATCAAATCTCTCGTCTCTCCTAATACTCCATTATACTACCTCCAACCAAACGCCTATCTTACCTGTAATTTCTGTTTGCAAGTAGGGCTAGGCCCAGGGCTGGCTCCACGGGAAACAGCAAATAAGGTTGGCAATCCTGGGCGGATAAAACTTCCTCATAGCGGTGGTACTAGTGGTGTGACACAGTGGCAGTTGCTTGCCTATGAAAAAAAGAAAATGAAATCTGGTTTGTCCTCCTGAGCAATACAAAGGTACAATACAGAATATAGCAGGTGACAGAAGTACACTAGAACAGTGCCACGTTGTAGCCTAACAAATGTTAAAGTATAACTAATTCGGTTGAAGTTCTTTGACATTAGCCATGGGTCTTTGTCAAGCAGAGTAAGAATATATCCTCGGATTTCTTCACCAGCCTGTTGCTATCACCTTATCCTCCCCAGCAAGTGTGTGGATTTATTGCTGTAATTTAGTCACACATCAATCAAAACCACACAGCCCGGGGGAAGAGGGTTAGGGTTTGAAAAATGGATGGGTACGGGGGTTTTTGGGAAAGGTTTTGGGAGACAAGAAAAAGTAGCACAGCATGGACGAACAATTGTGAACATAAACAAATCTTTGGGTACAAACCTATCCATCAATCTTTGAAAGTGCATACACTACTGTAACTGCATGCATGTCAGTTAAAAGTAATTAGTACTTTCGACAACTGTGGAAGAAAGAATGCGACAGTACAGGGCGTGGGTGGAAATATTGATAACTATATTCAACATAAGGTCTCTGTAGCCAGATACCTGAGAGCCTTGCTGGTCACTATAAATCCATTCACAACAACACTCAATGGGGTTGGTCTGGAAGGTGTCAGGTTTACTCCCCGTGATCCAGTCGATGCAAATATGGTTCCACTTCCAAATGTCACCAACACCCAGAAGTGTAAACACAGGGTGTTCGAGGCATTAGGCGGGGGAGAAAAATAACAAACTAAAATAAAAAATGTGGGATGGGTAAAGGTAGGGTCAGCAGGGAAAGGATACCTGTAACAGAAGACAAGACAGGCATCAGTGAAGTGCTGTCCTAACATACAAGGGTACTCTCATATAGTCTCACTAAATAGTCTGCAAGTCTCCCGCCTACTCATGGGAAATGTAGTTTCATAGTACGGTAGGCGCTTAGGGGCTGCGTAACCTGACAGAAGGTATAGTAGATAGAAAAGGAGAAATTGCTTTTTTTCTAGGTGTCCCCTCACTCACCAGGGTTGCCCCTTGGTGACATGCTTCATCATTGGGGCCATCCCAGTCCTCTACGGCCTGGGGCGTGCTGCGACTTGCGAATTATGTAGGAGCACTTACAAATGACTATGTGTGGTGCAGATGTGATAGTGGAGTGGACTAAGTGATGTGTTAAGGGATCAATGTAGAAGCAGAGAGAGAGCCAAGAAATGCAGTCACAGTCAGAGAAAAAGGCAAGGGATACTGTATCTATGTGGTTGTAGTGGTCCTGTTGGAAGTGGTAAGTAAGTTGCCCGCAGAAAAAAAATCCTCCTATTAGCGGCACTCCTCCATTGCATCCGACGCTTCGTCCATCGATGTTGGTCACCAGAAGACACCCTGTCCACTGCCTGCCTGATGCTGAATTGTGGCTCGCTACTGTGAAGCCTGACTCCATCCTTTTTTCCCCATTGCAGAGACTGAAACCCGGCCTGTAATTATTCAACGAAAAACAGGAAGTGATATAATATTACAACACCACTGATAAATAAATATAAGGTATGTAGGCTGTAAACTGTGTTTTAGAACAAAATTAGATCTTCCTAGCAGTGCTCCCACCCAGACCCTTACTAAAGCCAGTCGCAAAAATGTAGAAGACCCCCAATCAAATCTCAAAAAACGAGGCCTAGCAGAAAACTGGTGACAAAACTTACTTTGAAAGTAAAAGTAGGCCGAAGTACCCTAATTACCCATTACCCACCGTGGATTGCATTCAAACCACTTGCAAGCAACCAAGCAAAAGTAGCCATAGCCAGCATCGCTCCAAGACTCGAAATCCCCCCCACTCAAACACATGCAATAGAAATACTGCTAACCCTAACGAACCCTAAGTTAAGAATAGTGGCAAAGGCTTTCTTTAACTATGCCAAATCCCCCCTTTCCCACCATGGATTTTCTTCAAATGACTTGCAACCAAAATTACACATTCTCACGAGTGCTCTAAGACCCCAGAACTCAGTTTGAAAAATCTAGAACACCCCGAAACACATGCAATCCTGCTGCTAGGGCTAACCCTAACGAACCCTAAGTTACAAAAAGTGCCAAAACTAAAGGCTTTTCCGCGCGGATTTTGTCCCAACCACTTCTACCCGGTATTAGACCTTCCCAGGAATGCCCCAAGACCCGGCAACCCACCCGCCAAGAAGCGTAACACCCCCAAACAGGCCAAAAGCAAAATCTCATACTTGCAATATTTCTGGGCCTTCGGTCCAAACGCGCTGCGTAGCTAGGCCATAAGTCGGGGTTGGCACGACGGATTTCCTGAAAAGCAAATGCAATCAAGATTAGAGTGTCCCAGCAGTGCTCCCAGACCACGAAACTCACCCGCAAACAGACGGAACCCCCCCTAAGAGCACCTCAAAGGCAAGCAAGTCATCAAAAACACAAAAAAAATTCCGCCTGGGATTTGGTCCAAAACACTTTTATCCGGTATTAGAGCTTCCCAGCAATGGCCCCAGAGCCGTCAACCCAGGAGAAAACGAGTAGAAGACCCCCAAACAGCCAAAGAGCAAAAGTACAAAAATGGGGACTTAGTCACTTTTTCACAAATTTCCCAAATCACTCCGCGCGCGCTCTGCAGCTAGGCCCTAAGTCCCCTCAGCCACCATGGATTTGCTTCAAACCTCTTGCAAAGTAAAGTATATATAGCCAGCAGTGCTCCCAGACCACGAAACTCACCCACAAACACCAGGAAGCCCCCCAAACAGGCCCCCGAAAACGCTACATAGAGCAAAATGTCAGAAATAGCCCAAAAAAAAATCGGCCTGGATTTTGTCCCAACCACTTCTACCCGGTATTAGACCTTCCCAGGAATGCCCCAAGACCCGGCAACCCACCCGCCAAGAAGCGTAACACCCCCAAACAGGCCAAAAGCAAAATCTCATACTTGCAATATTTCTGGGCCTTCGGTCCAAACGCGCTGCGTAGCTAGGCCATAAGTCGGGGTTGGCACGACGGATTTCCTGAAAAGCAAATGCAATCAAGATTAGAGTGTCCCAGCAGTGCTCCCAGACCACGAAACTCACCCACAAACACCAGGAAGCCCCCCAAACAGGCCCCCGAAAACGCTACATAGAGCAAAATGTCAGAAATAGCCCAAAAAAAAATCGGCCTGGATTTTGTCCCAACCACTTCTACCCGGTATTAGACCTTCCCAGGAATGCCCCAAGACCCGGCAACCCACCCGCCAAGAAGCGTAACACCCCCAAACAGGCCAAAAGCAAAATCTCATACTTGCAATATTTCTGGGCCTTCGGTCCAAACGCGCTGCGTAGCTAGGCCATAAGTCGGGGTTGGCACGACGGATTTCCTGAAAAGCAAATGCAATCAAGATTAGAGTGTCCCAGCAGTGCTCCCAGACCACGAAACTCACCCACAAACACCAGGAAGCCCCCCAAACAGGCCCCCGAAAACGCTACATAGAGCAAAATGTCAGAAATAGCCCAAAATAAAATCGGCCTGGATTTTGTCCCAACCACTTCTACCCGGTATTAGACCTTCCCAGGAATGCCCCAAGACCCGGCAACCCACCCGCCAAGAAGCGTAACACCCCCAAACAGGCCAAAAGCAAAATCTCATACTTGCAATATTTCTGGGCCTTCGGTCCAAACGCGCTGCGTAGCTAGGCCATAAGTCGGGGTTGGCACGACGGATTACCTGAAAAGCAAATGCAATCAAGATTAGAGTGTCCCAGCAGTGCTCCCAGACCACGAAACTCACCCGCAAACACCAGGAAGCCCCCCAAACAGGCCCCCGAAAACGCTACATAGAGCAAAATGTCAGAAATAGCCCAAAAAAAAATCGGCCTGGATTTTGTCCCAACCACTTCTACCCGGTATTAGACCTTCCCAGGAATGCCCCAAGACCCGGCAACCCACCCGCCAAGAAGCGTAACACCCCCAAACAGGCCAAAAGCAAAATCTCATACTTGCAATATTTCTGGGCCTTCGGTCCAAACGCGCTGCGTAGCTAGGCCATAAGTCGGGGTTGGCACGACGGATTTCCTGAAAAGCAAATGCAATCAAGATTAGAGTGTCCCAGCAGTGCTCCCAGACCACGAAACTCACCCGCAAACACCAGGAAGCCCCCCAAACAGGCCCCCGAAAACGCTACATAGAGCAAAATGTCAGAAATAGCCCAAAAAAAAATCGGCCTGGATTTTGTCCCAACCACTTCTACCCGGTATTAGACCTTCCCAGGAATGCCCCAAGACCCGGCAACCCACCCGCCAAGAAGCGTAACACCCCCAAACAGGCCAAAAGCAAAATCTCATACTTGCAATATTTCTGGGCCTTCGGTCCAAACGCGCTGCGTAGCTAGGCCATAAGTCGGGGTTGGCACGACGGATTTCCTGAAAAGCAAATGCAATCAAGATTAGAGTGTCCCAGCAGTGCTCTCAGACCACGAAACTCACCCACAAACAGACGGAACCCCCCCTAAGAGCACCTCAAAGGCAAGCAAGTCATCAAAAACACAAAAAATTTTCCGCCTCGGATTTGGCACAAACCACTTTTAGTGCTTCCCAGCAATGGCCCCAGACCCGTCAACTCACCTGCAAAGAGGTAGAACAACACCCCCACAAGTGCTGAGTCTTTCTTCATTGGGCGTAAACCAGCCCTCTGCTTTGATGGAAATAGGAGTCTGGAGGAGGAGGATAGAGGAGCATGTTCTTCTGAACTTGTGAACCTGAGGAATGCAGACTGCGGCACCTTCAAATAAATTAGCAAACAAGTGAAGACAGTTCTGCTGATGGGCTTGTTTTTGTGATTATCTGATTAAAGTTTGAATTATATTAACTGTGCACAACAAAGAAAGACAGACACACAGGAATAAAAGTGAATAAGGATGAAAAAGAAAGTTATTGATTCGTTGTCTCATTTTCAGGGCTCGAAGTCGGTATCACGGTCCAGGAATAAGAATAAGGCTTCGTCATCATACTCTGCGAATTCAGCCAGGGTGAGGTCAGTGCCACCTGACAGAGTAGAAATTCCCTCATCTATGGTGCTGGCCACCTCCTCTTCATCCGGCACGCTCTCTCGTACTCTTATATCTGGTGGTATGAGGTGCTGATTCATCTTGATCATTGTTAACCTCTCCACATTTTTGGGCGAGAGGCGGCTCCGTTTGGGAGTTACAATCCCACCAGCCGCACTGAAAACCCGTTCAGAAGACACACTTGCGAGTGGGCAAGACAAGTAGTTTAAAGCCAGGTTGGTGAGCTGTGGCCACAATTCTTTTTTCCCATGCCAATACGCCAATGGGTCAGAATTAACATAGACCTCTGTGGAGTCATTCAGATAGTCCTTCACCATCGACTCAAGGTCCTCCTCCAAGGTTCCTCCACTTTGCGTAGCTCTTGCTGTGCCTCTGACCTTTTGAGAACCAAACCCACGCAGAGCTAGCCAATCCTCTTCAGCCTCCAATGTTTCTGTTGTCTTTCGTGCAGATGATCCGGTTGCCGGTGTCTTTAACGGCTGAGAGGTCACTTGTGCCACAGCCACAGGTGCAGAAGTGGATTGTTTTGACTGGGGATGGCCTGCTGATGTACTGCCATTTCCTTCAATTTCCAGCCGTTCTGTTTCAAACTTCTTGGCTGACAAGGCTAGCCAACGTTTGTACTTTGTAACATCTTCATCAGCAAAAGGAAAGAATGCTCTGCCTGCCAGCGCCTTTTTGTAGCGTGGATCCAGAATAGTAGCACAAATGTAATGCTGTTCTGAGTGGATCTTTTGAAGACGTTCATCACCTTGTAGGAGCTCTAATAATTGCTCAGCCAGAAGCAAAGAAGAGTCTTTCTTTTTGTCATCTTTTCGAAACACAGAACACACCTCCTTCAGTTGGTCCTCCAGCATGTACAACAATGGGATAGCTTTTCCCAAATTAGAGTCCTCCTTGCTGACTGCACGCGTGAAGACCTCAAAAGGACGAAGCATGCGTGTTAGGCTTTCAACTATGTTCCATTGCGGCCCACCCATCCTCAGCTCCTCTATACCCTCTTTCAAGAAATATTGATCGAGTTGCGTATACTGCTCATACAGACGCTCAAGCATGTAGAAGGTTGAGTTCCAACGTGTTACCACCTCCTGGATGAGTGCTTTCACTGGCATTTGACATTGATATAGCATGCTCCTCAGCTGCTTGCGGGCCTTAAAAGAATGCCTGAAATGCTTGCAAATTTTTCGGCAGTTCTCCAATACACTGTACGCTGCACTGCGTTTATTACCCAAGAATTTTTGGACAACCAGGTTTATACAGTGCGCCAAACACGGCACTCTGAAATAGTAACCGTCCCTCATGGCCTTAACTATATTGGAGCCATTGTCCGTGGAAACATAACCAACCTTGCGTTTTAGTGGGGACAGACAGTTAAGGACCTTTGTGTTAAAGACATCCAAAATGTTTTCTGCTGTGTGACGTTTCTCCAAACCAAACATGGCTAGTGTTGCATGTTTCCGAGCACCTTTAAAAACAATGTTAGTGTCAACACCTGAGTTTAGCTTTGCTTTAGCCCCTGAAAAAGAGACCCAGTGTGCAGTGATGCACATGTAATCAGCGCCTGCGCCACTGGTCCACATGTCTGTTGTCAGATGTATAGTGTGAACAGCACTCTTCTGCAAAGCTGCCCCAATCGCCTTCAGAACATCTTCATGTAGTGCTGGAACCGCAACTCGGGCAAAATAGAACCGGCTAGGAACCTTCCATTTAGGGCAGAGCGCTGTCACTAATTCTAGAAAACCAACCCCTTCGACAAAAGAAAAAGGGAGAAGGTCCAGAGCTAGCATTTTAGCCAGCTTAGTGTTATACAGACGGGTCATTGGGTGGTTGCGTTCATATTGCGCTTCTGTAAACAACATCTTTTTAATGTTGCCCTGGACCAATGATTTACGGGATGATGATGATCTCTTCGACCCAGTTACGCTCGCTGATGAACTTTTCCGCATTGATGTCTCACTCTCTCCCACACTCTTAGTGTGGCTCCCATGGGGTGTGCTGCTGACATGGGAACTGGGTGTAAGTGAAGTGTTTGAATCGTCTTCTTCTACCTCCTCGTCATCAGCAGATGACAAATCAACGTTTTCATTACGTGCAATTCCGGCTTTCTTGACCGCCTCTAGGTGCGGAAACCATTCGACAGCGTGCCTTCTCTCAAGATGACCTCTCTGGCCTCCGGTACCATAGTTAGAACCAAGCTTACCACGACTAAATCGAAGCTTACAAAGGCTACAAATGGCTACGTTTTCCTTTTTTGGGCAAACACTAAAGAAGTCCCAAACTGGAGACTTGAAATGTCTTCGGGGGCCGCCGCCGGAGGAGGCGGCGATACTGGTGGTGGTGGTCCTGCTGCTAATGACAGATGAAGTGGAGGATGTGGATTGCCGAACTTCAGTACGTTTTGCACTTTCACCACCACGAATTGAGGTCGAGGACGAGGTGGGTACCTTCTTGCGAAGAAATATGGAAGCGGTAGGTTTTGGTGTACTACTTAACTCCAAATCTAATGATTCCATTTCCATTGCCTCCTCGCCGACATCATCATCACGCTCAGCAGCTTCTCGGGATAGGGTCAAAATGTCTCTTTGCTGCATGCCCGGTGGGGCTGCAGTGACCTTTGTGATGACTGGCTCGTCGTCATCGTGAGAGGCTTCATCACCAGCAGTATCTGTCACTTCTTGTTGAGCCTCATCACACTCCATAGGTTTGAGTTTTTGGACGACCTTCCTTTTACGCTTAGGAGGTACCGGTGTCAGATCATGGTGTGCCTCTGCCTCACTGTCAGACCGCAGTTGTGGTTCCCAAGACAGATCACTTGCACCAGAACGAGGTGGGCTTGAAGAAGATGTAGACACCCCCCTTGATCTTTTCCTTGCTAGGGATGTGGAAGACAATGAATGATCATCAGGAGGAGTGGCTTACAATGATACCTCAGCTTCAATGTCGATTTCCAAATGTGCCCCTACTTCGGGAGGAACAACTATTGTGGGCACTTGTGAACGTCCATGCACCTTTGCTTGCGCATCTCCTTTTGCTGCCTCTCCTTCCACATGTACTTGGGCGTGTACTTGCACATGGTGTTGTTGTTGCGGCTGTGGTTGTTCAACACTTGTCAGATGAGTTACAACAACCTGTGTTGATTCAGGGACATTGCTGCTACTTTCTTGCGATGAGCCAACATCACTGGTCGATGGTGATTGGAGAAGTACACTGACTGCCTCTGAAGCACTCAAGGGCTTTGACTTAAGTTGGCGTGGTGGTGGAGGCACTGAACCCAATGGAGCAGGGGTGCTGCTCTCAGGTTGGTCCCCAGCAGATCCTGCTGCTGCAGGCGTACTTTTTTTTTTGCTCCCAAAAAAAGTGGCGGGTGGCACACCAGCCTCCTTGGTAACTTGCTTCTTCTGCTGCTTACTAGCAACTTTCTTGCTAGAGGAGCTACGGAGAACTTTCTTTGGGGGCGGGGCCATCTTCTTCAGAGCAGGTCAGACAGCAGGCCGCAGTTGCACGAATTGTAGAGTTGTCTGAGGCCAGACGTGACGTCGCGTGACGTTATGCTGCACACACACACGCACCGCTGCAGGACTTCTTCCTGGCACTGGTGGTTCTCTTGAGTCTTGTGCACCTAAAAAAAATGGAAGACAGAGGAACATCAGTTCAGTTATAGAGCACAAAAAAATCGAAAAACACTGCAAAATCAGCACAATCCCAATCCATCCATGCCCTCCATAATGTTTAAATTCAAGACAACCCACAGAAAGACTAGGCCCATGCAAGACTCACTACCCCTGGGCATAAATAAAGGTTGAAAAGTAGGCAAAATGGTTGGAGGCCTAACAACAAAGCCTGCATTCAAAATGGCCACTTGCCTGCCAGCACATGGCCAGTGCCTGTAGCTGCACTCAAAATGGCCACCAGCCACATGGCATGTCCCTCCCCATGAACACCCCCAAAAATCGAAAAACACTGCAAAATCAGCACAATCCCATTCAATCCATGGCCTCCATGATGTTTAAATTCAAGACAACCCACAGAAAGACTAGGCCCATGCTAGACTCAAATACCCCTGGTGAAAAGGCCACAAGTACAGGCCCAAAAATCGAAAAACACTGCAAAATCAGCACAATCCTATTCCATCCATGGCCTCCATGATGTTTAAATTCAAGACAGCCCACAGAAAGACTAGGCCCATGCTAGACTCAAATACCCCTGGTGAAAAGGCCACAAGTACAGGCCCAAAAATCGAAAAACACTGCAAAATCAGCACAATCCCATTCAATCCATGGCCTCCATGATGTTTAAATTCAAGACAACCCACAGAAAGACTAGGCCCATGCAAGACTCACTACCCCTGGGCATAAATAAAGGTTGAAAAGTAGGCAAAATGGTTGGAGGCCTAACAACAAAGCCTGCATTCAAAATGGCCACTTGCCTGCCAGCACATGGCCAGTGCCTGTAGCTGCACTCAAAATGGCCACCAGCCACATGGCATGTCCCTCCCCATGAACACCCCCAAAAATCGAAAAACACTGCAAAATCAGCACAATCCCATTCAATCCATGGCCTCCATGATGTTTAAATTCAAGACAACCCACAGAAAGACTAGGCCCATGCTAGACTCAAATACCCCTGGTGAAAAGGCCACAAGTACAGGCCCAAAAATCGAAAAACACTGCAAAATCAGCACAATCCTATTCCATCCATGGCCTCCATGATGTTTAAATTCAAGACAGCCCACAGAAAGACTAGGCCCATGCTAGACTCAAATACCCCTGGTGAAAAGGCCACAAGTACAGGCCCAAAAATCGAAAAACACTGCAAAATCAGCACAATCCCATTCAATCCATGGCCTCCATGATGTTTAAATTCAAGACAACCCACAGAAAGACTAGGCCCATGCAAGACTCACTACCCCTGGGCATAAATAAAGGTTGAAAAGTAGGCAAAATGGTTGGAGGCCTAACAACAAAGCCTGCATTCAAAATGGCCACTTGCCTGCCAGCACATGGCCAGTGCCTGTAGCTGCACTCAAAATGGCCACCAGCCACATGGCATGTCCCTCCCCATGAACACCCCCAAAAATCGAAAAACACTGCAAAATCAGCACAATCCCATTCAATCCATGGCCTCCATGATGTTTAAATTCAAGACAACCCACAGAAAGACTAGGCCCATGCTAGACTCAAATACCCCTGGTGAAAAGGCCACAAGTACAGGCCCAAAAATCGAAAAACACTGCAAAATCAGCACAATCCTATTCCATCCATGGCCTCCATGATGTTTAAATTCAAGACAGCCCACAGAAAGACTAGGCCCATGCTAGACTCAAATACCCCTGGTGAAAAGGCCACAAGTACAGGCCCAAAAATCGAAAAACACTGCAAAATCAGCACAATCCCATTCAATCCATGGCCTCCATGATGTTTAAATTCAAGACAACCCACAGAAAGACTAGGCCCATGCAAGACTCACTACCCCTGGGCATAAATAAAGGTTGAAAAGTAGGCAAAATGGTTGGAGGCCTAACAACAAAGCCTGCATTCAAAATGGCCACTTGCCTGCCAGCACATGGCCAGTGCCTGTAGCTGCACTCAAAATGGCCACCAGCCACATGGCATGTCCCTCCCCATGAACACCCCCAAAAATCGAAAAACACTGCAAAATCAGCACAATCCCATTCAATCCATGGCCTCCATGATGTTTAAATTCAAGACAACCCACAGAAAGACTAGGCCCATGCTAGACTCAAATACCCCTGGTGAAAAGGCCACAAGTACAGGCCCAAAAATCGAAAAACACTGCAAAATCAGCACAATCCTATTCCATCCATGGCCTCCATGATGTTTAAATTCAAGACAGCCCACAGAAAGACTAGGCCCATGCTAGACTCAAATACCCCTGGTGAAAAGGCCACAAGTACAGGCCCAAAAATCGAAAAACACTGCAAAATCAGCACAATCCCATTCAATCCATGGCCTCCATGATGTTTAAATTCAAGACAACCCACAGAAAGACTAGGCCCATGCAAGACTCACTACCCCTGGGCATAAATAAAGGTTGAAAAGTAGGCAAAATGGTTGGAGGCCTAACAACAAAGCCTGCATTCAAAATGGCCACTTGCCTGCCAGCACATGGTCAGTGCCTGTAGCTGCACTCAAAATGGCCACCAGCCACATGGCATGTCCCTCCCCATGAACACCCCCAAAAATCGAAAAACACTGCAAAATCAGCACAATCCCATTCAATCCATGGCCTCCATGATGTTTAAATTCAAGACAACCCACAGAAAGACTAGGCCCATGCTAGACTCAAATACCCCTGGTGAAAAGGCCACAAGTACAGGCCCAAAAATCGAAAAACACTGCAAAATCAGCACAATCCTATTCCATCCATGGCCTCCATGATGTTTAAATTCAAGACAGCCCACAGAAAGACTAGGCCCATGCTAGACTCAAATACCCCTGGTGAAAAGGCCACAAGTACAGGCCCAAAAATCGAAAAACACTGCAAAATCAGCACAATCCCATTCAATCCATGGCCTCCATGATGTTTAAATTCAAGACAACCCACAGAAAGACTAGGCCCATGCAAGACTCACTACCCCTGGGCATAAATAAAGGTTGAAAAGTAGGCAAAATGGTTGGAGGCCTAACAACAAAGCCTGCATTCAAAATGGCCACTTGCCTGCCAGCACATGGCCAGTGCCTGTAGCTGCACTCAAAATGGCCACCAGCCACATGGCATGTCCCTCCCCATGAACACCCCCAAAAATCGAAAAACACTGCAAAATCAGCACAATCCCATTCCATCCATGGCCTCCATGATGTTTAAATTCAAGACAGCCCACAGAAAGACTAGGCCCATGCTAGACTCAAATACCCCTGGTGAAAAGGCCACAAGTACAGGCCCAAAAATCGAAAAACACTGCAAAATCAGCACAATCCCATTCCATCCATGGCCTCCATGATGTTTAAATTCAAGACAGCCCACAGAAAGACTAGGCCCATGCACCACTCACTACCCCTGGTCAAGGCCCCAACAACAGGTCAAAAATCAAAAAACACAAAATTTTACAAAAAAAAAAAATCGAAAAACACAGAAAAATCAGCAGAATCCCAATTCATCTATGGCCTCCATGATGTTTAAGTTCAAGACAACCCACAGAAAGAATCAGTCCACCCACCACTGAGTACCCCTGGGGAAAAGGCCCCAAAACAGCCCAAAAATCGAAAATCCCAAAATTTTAGTTGCAGCAACTGTAATGCCCCAAACAAACTTACTTGTAAAATTTCTAATCCAACAGTGATCCAAAGAAAGTCAAAAAGGCCTCAAATCCAAAGATCCAGCAGCATCCACAAAAAGTAATCCTTCCAGGTCCACATCCGAATGAAAAGTGACCAGGAGATGGACAAAGCACTGGGAGGAGCCTGCTGAACAGGAACAGGAAGTTGAAGACTATGGGGCACTTCCTTCCTCCCACCCCCCTGCCCCCCTCCCCAAAATGGACTCCTCGCTAAAAAAGTGCAGGCAAATGTCAAACTAAGGAGTTATTCACATAAAAATCATCATTTCTAGAAGGTTTATGCTGCTTGCTGGTGGATTTCTTGTGCAGAATTGCAAATTTATATTTTCGCTCGCCGCATCTCAAATCTCGCAATTGCGAAGTACCGCGAGACGTGATCTCGCCGTACTCGCGTTGACAAACTATCGCTGGCAAGCCGCGATGACGTAATCGCGCTCGCCAATTCCCGCGGGATCACACAGCAAGATCCAAAATGGCGCAGCACTCGCAAACTATCAAAAAAAACAACTCGGCAAACGATGATAAACGCCGCGCGCCGCAAAAATTGTATCACCAACGCCGCGCGCCGCCAAAAAAATCCGCTCTGTGCGAATTTGCGGATTTTGCGGGAAATCCGCAAATCTCGCGGATTGCGGATTTCCCGAAAATCCGCAAAATCCGCGAGCGGAACGGATTTTCCGCCCACGCTTACTACCAACATGTGAGAGAAGCCAGACACTTTCTGTAGTGCTCCGTGAAAGCTCTTTTTTGTTGATCAATTAAGGTCAAGCACCACCTGAGCTGTCAAGCAAGACCTAAAAGGATTACATTAGTCTCCTTTTGTAATGAATTGAGCTGTCTATTTTTAAAGATGTAGGAGACTATTTGCTGAATGATATGTTTAAAATGATTTGTTTCAAGGTGAAATGGGTGGATATGTCTTCCTTGTGGTCAAGTATTGGCCGCTTAGAAAAAATTGTATTTGCTTCTGAAGAGTTGCAATGTGGTTTAGAGATGATCTGGTGTACACTCATTTATTCAAGTAATCATTAATGCAATCATTCACTGAGGAAGTTCTCATTCCATTCATGGGCTAATTGCTTCTTCTATTCATATGCTCATATATCCATTCAGTCAGACATTTCTTTAGTCATTAATCCATTCAGTCATTTTTTATTCATGTTTTAGATTATTCACCGCCCTTGGTCCAGCCATCATGAATTGAAAAGTGCCATTCCCACCATTAGAAGCCTAAGGGCCAGATTTATCATAGTATTGCATTGACTTTGCTTCATGGATGGTGTCACAACTGCAACTCAATACTAAAGTCAGATTTAACAAACAACGCAATATCACCTTACCCGGCCCTGTGTTTCCTGGTGAATCTAGAGTAACGTAAGGGAGCGCAAGTCACTGCCTTGTGTTAGTCTGGCCTGGGAAGGCGTTCCATGAGTAGAGCATGGGTGTTCTCACCAATCCACCATTGGATTGTGGTGTACTTCCAGATTTACCAATGCTACTCCTTCCTAGAGGAGAGGCAATGAGGAAGAATATCTTTATTTCTCCTTGTTGTTTTCTCTTTCTAAGTGTGCTGCATTGTTCAGCACTCTTAGAAAGAGGAAAAAACCTTATAGGACAAAAATAATCCTTCCTGCACTACAGGCACCCATGCACAATGGCAAAAGGGTGCCTGAGTTGGCACGAGGCTGCAGATTGTACGCCAGCACTGGCAGAAGGCAGGAATGTGCCATAAATTGGTAAATATGGTGCATTCCTGCCGTCTTCCTTTCACGCAGCACTGCAAGTTGTCTTGTCTTATTGAGTTGAGTTGCGTTGCATGAAAGATTGATAAATCTGGCCCTAGGTGTTTTCATTTTCACTGCCACAATACTTGTGTTAATGCAGTGTATGTTTTCTATGTCTGTTTGTATTGTCTACATGCGCCTGTATGTTTTGCTCTCTGTGTTTCTGTGTGCCAGCATTGCCATCTGTGTGTACTTATTTGCCTGTGTACATGCCAATGTATGCATGGTGCTCAGGGTTGTTTGTATGTGTCGCCTTTCTGTGACTGAATGTTTATTGCCACATTTTCTACAATGAGTGTGTAAGCGGACGTACAGCAAGCCATGTGAGTGCAGCAGGTGTGGTGTCCAGCCAAGCACAAAGTAAACAACATGTCTTGAGTGCTTGAAGGAAGCAGACATTGCATCTTCTATTTGGAAGGTAGAATGACGCAAGTCTTGGTAATGGAATTCAGTCCAGGATGATGGATAAGAACTGATGTTTGGCTTCCCATATATGAGCCAGAATATGTGTCGCTCAGCTTGTGACTTCACTACGTACATGGAAGGAGTGCTTCGTTGCATTGCAGTCTCACGAGCTACGCGATCTGCAAAGGCGTTGCCTTGTCCTATCTTATCAATGACTTTTTTGTGCTTGCTACACTTAATATTAGCAATTTCCTTTGGATATGTAAGTGCAGTCAAAAGATTATGCACTAGTTCTCCGTGCATTATCTGCATCCCTTGGGACGTAAGGAAGCCTCTTTCCTTCCAAAGTAGTCCAAAATCATGGGCCACTCCAAAAGCATAGCCGTTGTCTGTATAGATGTTCACACGCAAGTCAGTGCTAAGTTCACACGCTCGTGTTTAAGCTATTAGCTCAGCTGCTTGAGCCAACTTCTGGGGTATGCGAGCTGTTTCCACTACTGTCTCAAGTGTCGTGATTGCATATGCAGCTGAAGTCGTACCATCTGGTAACTTCAAACAGGGCCCATCAACCCACAGTTCCCTATCTACATCTGAAAGGGGCGTATCTTGCAAGTCAAAGCAACCCTTTGTCTGTTCCTCAGTAAGGAATATACAATCATGAGACTCCTGTGACTGAGGATGAGTCACCGTGCTCGGACTCTCAGTGTACCCTTGAGGAACTCTACAAAATCTGTACGATCTATTATTCAAAGTGAAACCGAACAAATATCAGCTATCAGGATGAATAGGAATCGAAAAGAAAGCATTCTTTAAGTCAATCACAGAAAATGTAGTTGCTGTTGGAGGAACTAGGGTAAGCAGTGTCGTTATGTCAGAAACCACAGGATACTGCAGTACTACAAACTTGTTGACTTCTCGCAAATCAATGATGAATCTGTAAATCCTAGTGTCAGTATCTTTTTTCAAGATAGGAAGAATAGGACTGTTGCAAACATTGTAAGGAACTTCCTCCACAACCCTCAGTTTAATCAAATCATGAACAATCCATATAAGTGCTTCTTCACCTTCTCGAGAAGTTTTATATTGAGGCAATCGTGGCAATGAAGCACCCTCCTTGACACTAATATGCACTGGCGGAATAACCATTTGCCCTACATCGGTGTCTGAAGTAGCCCACAAAGCACTAGGGAGTGAAGCTAATGCAATGTCCTCTTTAACAATACAGGATCTCTCCATCACAGGGTAGTTGTCATTCAAAATAACCCGTACTCCTTCTGGAGAACATCGTATCGTAGCCCTGAAATATTTAAGCATATCAAGACCCACAATATTATCTGGTGTGTTTGGAGAAAGCAAAAATGGACATGAAACAGTAAACTTATCAACATGAAATGCAAGTGGTTGTGATAACGTGCTAAGGGAAGGTGTTCCATCAAAACCTATTGATGTAATGGTTAAGCCAGACAGGGGAGCCCTTGGAACCAAGTGTTTAGATAAGGCGCTACGAGTAGCTCCTGTATAAACCAGAAACTGATCAGTAAAACCCAAAACATGTGCTGTAACATAGGGACCCTTCTGATCTACTGGCCCTTCAACTGATTCCTTACCCCATCCTAGACAATCCAATGCATAAACTGAATCTTTGAAATCAGATGGCACATAATCGGACATTTGATATTGATTTCATCTGTCAAAAGCATTAAACCCATCCTGTCCACGCATGTTAGAATCAAACCTAGCACGATCATCCGTGCTTCCTCTAGACCCTGAATATCCTGAACGATTTCGCATTTGTCCCCGACCACTTGGATACTGCTGAGAACGTAGTGCCGGACAATCAGAATCCCAATGTCCAAATTTCTTGCAATACGCACACTGATCAACAAACAAATTTGAACGAGTATAAGAGGAAAAGGACGAACCATAAGATCCACGTCCACCTCTATCATTGCCTCTAGAAGGCGGACCATAAGCCTGAGCCAACAGAACCTTTGTTTTTAATTCTTTAGTCTTTTTATCCTCAGTGCCTTTCGCTTCTAATTCCTGTTGTTTGTAATACTGAGCCATAGTCAAAAGAGAAACCGGAGAAGAGGTAGTCCATGAGTTCTCACTGGCCTTTAGGCGACTACCTATTCCTGGCAACCGGTTTGCGACATATTTATCGACAAACAGATGCCTGCCCGTGTCATCGGTCAATAACTGGCTACTAAAATCGGGGAATGCCTCCTCAAAACGCATGAAGAAGTCAGAAACCAATCATCTGCCTTTTGCTTACAAGACACTAATACAGTCCAATCTATCTTTTTAGGGGGAATAATCGTTTTTAACTTCACTATAATAGCTGCTGGAAGATCTAGAATTAACTGACACGGTTTCTGTGCAGGTTCTCTTTCTTCATCTAATTGTTCTAAATCTTTCCATAATGCCCCAAAAGTCGCACGGTCACCAACTTAACGCACAGTTCTCCACATATCAGGGGGTAATATCAAACCAAAAAAAAGGTCAATATCGGGTAAAGTCATAGTACAAGAGCTAATAGCACCCTCAACTTCCTCTTAAAAAGCTGCTAGATTTTTCAGAGGATCAGGTAATGCAGTTTTAAGAGCCATAACATCCGCTCTATTCCAAGGAGTGTAAACCCAATTGTAAATAAAATAACCCTTTGCATCAGTAGAAGCCTTATCATCACTTGTACCCGCTCCTTCAGGAGGAACATACAAAGGTGCGTCTTCCCGCATAGGTTTTGCATGAACTATCATAGTCTTATCTGTTCCGAAGATAGAAGCTTGGGCCACGCCGGTCTGAGATGTATGTGCAGCTGCGTCTGCTGCTTTTTTCCCTTCCCGCAAACGGACTGTCTCAACACGTAATTTAACCAAACGCCTGATTGAGTCAGCCACCTGAGAAAATACAAAAAGACCATCACGCATTTGCTTACAATCATTTGCTATATCAACAGGCTCCAAATGGTCAGAATGTTTCCTAAACCGTTCAACAACTTCTGCTGCAAACACCTCTGTAAAATATACTTGCTCCCTTTCCTGCCAATCCTGCATGTCATCTAAAAGTTCAAAAGCAGGAGCAATATTACGGGCGGCTTTACGAGCAGCAGATCTAAGCTTAGACGCACCCTCAGCGGACAACATAGAACGAGTTTCCCATGATTTCTCCTGGTCTGCAGGAGAATCCTCATCTGACTCATGAGGAGCAGAAGGAAAAATATATGGAGGCGGAGAACGATCTAATAACAAGAAATCATCTTGAGGTTTATTAAGGATAGGATAGAGTGGTCGCCGAACAGCGTATTGGCCAGTTACCTGTAAATGGCGCTCCCTATCTTCCCTCTCTTTTAGTTCTTTTATTTCTTTATTTTTCATTTCTAATGCTTTCTCATGGATGTTCTTCCACTGTTCTTTTTCAATCAAGGCTTGTTCACGCTTCATTCGTTCACGCACTTCTTTCTCCCACGTTCGCACACACTCAAACATATTTTGCCTAGTCTTTCACTCAAACATACATTGTTCCACATACTGAATCTTTTGTAAATCAAATGACCCATGCATAGGCCAATGCAACTCAGGATCCTTACGAGTATATTTATTCCATAATGTGCTGTACATTATAGAAGAAATACCATATTTAATATACATGTCCCTATTAGGTGTCCCCTCCAGGGGGCCGGTTGTGCTTCATCGAGTCTCAAATTAGTACCAGTACAATAGCAACACATCCTACGAAGTGTGCTAGAAACAGGCATGCCAAAAATAGTGCAGAATATGCAGTATTATAACCAAAGTAGCACTTAAGGTACTGTAGTACGTTGTGCCGTTCAAATCAATAAAAAAATGAGAAAATTCTCCTCATTACCTGCCTATATAAATTGCAATTCATATATTAATACCATACAAATCCAAGTTGGCCAACACAAATTCCAAAATTCCAAAGCCACAGTAAGCGTTACTAAACTACCTTACCAATCCCAGGCATCAAAAACCAACAGCAAGTGCTGCATAACTACTCTTACCAATCACTTTGAATCCAGATTCCAACTGCCAAGTTCTCAAATCGACCAAATGGTCACTGCACGGCGACTCAACAGCAGAGATCTCAGTCGAGGACCGGCACCACCTGGAGGGTCAGATCAGAAAGAGAGGAAAAACGCTGTGGTTGCCAAGACGTGGGTCTCCTCGGGCAGTGATCGTCCAAAGCGAGATTCCAATCCTCCGTTCCGGCCACTCCTTCGGGCAGCCGAGTCGCCCATGAGCCCTACGTTGGGTGCCAATTTGTGGTGGTGAGCCTCAGCAAGGTCTACCAGTGCAAAGGGTTCGCCCTTCTCTGCACAAGTCCTCAGACTAATAGGATAGAAGTTGGCACAGGAAGCAGTCAACAGTTGCCCTGGTCTCTTCCAGGCTCGACAATTGCAATGCGCTTTATTGTGGCATTAATAAGAAATCTCTCCATCGCCTCCAGATGGTTCAGAATGCTGCAGCCAGGATGGTCTTAAACTTACCTAGGCTCTCATCCGCAACCAAGGCCAGGAAGGACCTCCACTGGTTACCTATACATTCCAGGATTTCCTTCAAGCTCATCTGCCTGGCTCACAGGGCCCTGTTTGGATCAGGTCCTGAAGGTATCAAGACCCTTGTCAGTCCCTACACTCCCAAGAGAACCCTCCGCTTGTCCTCGAGAAATCTGCTTGCTGTTCCCAGATTCAAAAAGGCGGAGTGGGGAGAAAGAACCTTCTCTACTTTGGCCCCGAAACTGTGGAACAATCTCCCCTCCGAAATTTCCAGCCAACCCTCTATGGTGATTTTTCGGAAGCTCCTGAAGACATGGCTCTTTTCTCAGGCTTATTAACTGCATTTTCTGTCTTTCTCATTCTCTACGTCCTTCTGTACTGTCCGCGCCATGATGCCCCTTGGGCTTAAGCCAGTGCAATACAAGTTAACATTCATTCATTCATTCATTCATTCATTCATTCATTCATTCATTCATTCATTCATTCATTCATTCATTCATTCACAGAAACTGGAATAGAAAATACAAAGTTTATTAACCTCATGAGGTGGAACTACATTCACACAACACCCATCGGCAATGTATGACGTAGCACACTGAATGGAAGGAGCTTGGTCCTTTTATACCCACACAGGGGCTCAAAGAGTGGTATAAGTACAAGAAGTAGGTTTTAGGCACATGTAAGGTCATGCAGAAAATGCACAGTTAACAAGTGGGAGGAGCTAACAGTTGCTAATTCTGGTGAACACATACTGACATTTACAGACTAACAGCAGCTGCATGGATAGCTGCAAACTCAACTGAGCATATGCAAGTGGAAGAGGCTCAATATAACCTGTCTCTAGGCAGATTTCAAGAGCAGACAACAGCAAGGTAGGACAGAGCACATGGCATACACGTGGTAGCACATGGCAAACAAAATGGCTGCCAGAAATACAAACTGGATTCCACAAAACAGAGAAGATAGCCTCTAAATACAGGATGGCTTCTGCTAATGCTAACCCAATCGCTGCCAAATTACAACACCCTGAGGATAAATAAATGGTACCCATGGATCCTGCTCACAGGCAGCTATAGGAAGCTTACGCCCTGCAGGCCTCTGGCCCGAACAGCAGGGGGCACCCATCATAACTTGCTGGAGGCACCTTAACTGATAAGAACTAATGGATCCCAGTGGACTTAAAGCTTGGGTGACCAGGTAGTTAGTCTTATCGAGCCAAAGGCAAGAAGATTCCCTGTGGCGCTCTGCGCCAACAGGCCCTGTTTGGAAGTGATGGGAGTAATCATGGTAGAATGTGGGGACCCAGTCAGAACAGTGCAGCTTTAAGCACATTGTATGAGTACCTGAAGTTGAGAAATAATGAGTTCTTCATCTTAGAATATAATTCTGGGCTTGTTTTTGTTCAGGTCTTATTTATCTGTACTGACCATTCATTGCATCTATTCTCTTTCTTCTTTCTCTATACGTTAATTATTTTAATGAATTTCCAATGAGATTTGAAACATGTTCATGTTCCTGAACCAAAATGCCTCCTTGCTGCCATACGTCCCAGCCCTGAAGCCTAGGCAGGTCATGTAATAGGCTATATTGGTAACATTGGAAGTCCCTTTAGGTAGCAACAATTGTTGAAGGTTCCCCCGTGCCAGTGCAAGAGGCGAAAGGGAAGGACAAGGGAACCCTACTCACGGAGGAACCAGGGCGCTTAATTTATCAAGAAAACAATGGTCCCTGTGGTATAATATTTGTACAATGCACAGTCAATACATAGCATAATAGCAATTTTTAAAGTAGTAGAGGGTTTGAGAAGGGATGTCAAGGGGAGAAGCAAGGCTCAAAATACAGGGTATTTTTATCATCAAAGTTTTTGTATTTCAAAAAAATGGTTTCATCAATGATATACAGTTATACACATAGTGTTGTGGAAATGGTGCAGGGTGTCCCAGGTGTTATTGTGAGAACCAAAACGTAATTCAGTGACAATAGGTGCATATATACAGGTTTCTACTGGGGATATTTACAAGAAAAAGGAAAATGACCAAGAATAATAATACAATCAATGATTTACACAGTATCTATCTATATTCATTGGCACTGTTTACGCGGTTCATTTCCTATGGCGTCAACGGCGTTTCAGCCCAAAAGAATGGGGGCCTCGTCAGGACTGTTCGTTGCGGGACATCTAAGGAGATTGAAAGGGAGGGGTAGTGAGGGCATATTCTATGTGTATGAGCAAAGGCAAAAGGCGGACTACTAGGTATGTAGAATTACCTTAGGGTGGGTGGATACACATATTTCGCAACCCATGCGTGGTAAGGAAAATAGAATCAACTTACAGTATGCCCAGCCAGGTACTGTTGCATGATGGTGGAGGAGAAGAAAAACAGGAGTGAGTAGGAACAGATTAACTCACTGACTTACATGTTAAGGTACATGTTGGCACGCAATCGCACGTACTTACCACTGTGGTGGTAATCGGAATCTGGAAGCCTTTGTTTAGCAGCTTCTTGTAGAGTCGTTGTTTACAATTAGCCAATGGCGGACGATGCCGTCAGGGTAAGAGCCTTCAGCCAGGGGAATGACTGAGTAGAAAACGGGCTAGTTAGTGTGGGATTTACGAGGTACGGACATGGGGATTGAGGGACAACCAGGGTTAGCAAAATACCTAGATGCTGGGACAAGAGCGCTCGATCGCGTCTACCAGTACGCCGAAGTTTGTCTGGAGGATAACGATAGTGCGGGGCTAGCGTCCTCGCGGTATATAGCGTAGTACGTGTATTATGTGCGCAGACCTAACAAGGAGAATGGGAGTCTCTATCCTTGTCAGGAAGTGCACGGGGATGCTGATCTATCGGAATTGGATAGTGAGGCTTGAATGAATGGGGCAACAGTGTATTGTAGGATATCTCGAGGTTCTGAAGCAGCGTTTGCATAGTGAAAGGACATGTGGTTAGTGGCAATCATTAGAAAAATGTATAAGATTTATGGCATTTGGAGTATAAACCATTGCAGAATAAAGCATTGTTCACAATGATGATACTACGAGCATGGTGCTAAGGGTGCACAGCATACGGGTAAACACGTGTATCATTGGATATCTTGATATTATAAATTACAAAGCAATATTTACATGATGAACATTGACAATCGTTAGACAATTGCATGAGATTTTAGAAATAACACATTGCAGGGTAAAATATTGGTCACATTGATCATAGTGCTTGGGGTGTAGAGCATACACAAGGTTCGCTAGTGCACAGATCATGTACAGGGTGTGCCATGAGCATGTGGAATAGACAGCAGATAAGGTAAAATACAACCACAACATATTTATACATAGGAGTATGTCTATTGCTTGATTAGAGTGGGTGGACAGGCTGTTGTATATGCAGACTTAGTTGGTAAGGTTTGACACAAATCCTCTCCATTCATCAGCAGAATGTAACCCTTCGCTGATTGAGTTGATTTTGTCGATCCAATGGCATTCGCGGTGCTGCAGGATTTGGGCAATGTCCCCTCTTCTTTCGGATATAATGACTTGCCATTTGATTTCATCTGCACTGTGGTTCTTTTCTTTATAGTGTGATACCAGGGGCGCCGTCATGACCAACTTTTTGATGCGGCTGCGGTGTTGTCCTATCCTGGCTTTGACAGGCTGTTGTGTTTGTCCAATGTAGGGGAGCCCACATGGGCACCAAATGCAATACACTACGTTGCGTGTATTGCAATTGGAAAAGGATTCCAATGTGTGTACACAGTTGCCATGTTTGAACGTGATGGTTTTTTCAGTGTAGGGACATATCACGCATTTGCCACATGGGTGATGGCCCAAAATCGGTGGAAGACCCCAGGTGGACTCGAGTGTGCCACTTCTCTTCTTGGACGTTTCTGTGAATGATTTCACTATGTGATCTTTTACATTCTTTGCCCTCTTGTAAGCAAAAAGAGGTACTTCCATTAGGGGATCGATGCTTTTAATGATATGCCAATGTTTGGTGATCATGTTGTGGACCTTGTTGGTATGTATACCAAACGTGGTCACACAAACTATTTTTTGCATTTCTTTTTTGGGTCTGGTGGCAAAAAGTTCCTCCGTCTCAAAATATTCTTCAAAGATCGAGAATACACCTCACACACGTCAGTAACTGGACTCAGACCTCCCTCTACTTTTTATCCTACTAATGGCATGATGCCCCCTGAACTGCTAACTTTTAAAAAACTTATCTTACAAAGTGTAGACGTTATGAAAACCAGTAAGCAGTTTACTCCGTATAATATCACACTCCTTAAACGTCAAGCATTGAACAGTCTGATGGCATCATCCGCCATCGACTGATTGTAAACAACGACTCTACAAGAAGCTGCTAAACAAAGGCTTCCAGATTCCGATTACCACCACAGTGGTAAGTATGTGCGATTGCGTGCCAACATGTACCTTAACATGTAAGTCAGTGAGTTAATCTGTTCCTACTCACTCCTGTTTTTCTTCTCCTTCACCATCATGCAACAGTACCTGGCTGGGCATACTGTAAGTTGATTTTATTTTTCTTACCACGCATGGGTTGCGAAACATGTGTATCCACACACTCTATAGTAATATAGTAATAGGGGCATTTATATAGCGCTGGGTTTTTACGCGCACCGGCGTGTCCCCGCGCTTCGACCGCTGCGAAACCCTTCCTGGCTTCCCTGAGAGATGGTCCCTTAATGGGTCTCTCCAGGGTGAGACCAGGCATCCCCGGCGGTCTGATGGGGCCGTTAGTGAAGATGAGGCAAGCTAGTGCCCAGAGTTGCCGAGTGTGATCACTGATCAGAGTGGGCACCGAGGCGAGAGAATTATCGAGTCCGCTGACCCTGGTCCAGAAACCTGCCGCGTCGGGAATCGAACCCTGGTCCCAGGCCGTCCTCTGCTCTCGGGTCTGCCGCCTCTAACCAGTGAGCCACACTACTTCACTAAGGTACTCTAAGGTAATTCTACATACCTAGTAGTCCACCAACTGCCTTTGCTCATACACATAGAATATGCCCTCACTACCCCTCCCTTTCAATCCCCTTAGATGCCCTGCAACGAACAATTCTGACAAGACCCCCATTCTTTTTGGTCGAAGTGCCGTCGATGCCATAGGATATGAACCGCGCAAACAGTGCCAATGAATATAGATAGATACTGTGTAAATCATTGATTGTATTATTGTTCTTGGTCATTTTCCTTTTTCTTGTAAATATCCCCAGTAGAAACCTGTATATATGCACCTATTGTCACTGAATTACGTTTTGGTTCTCACAATAACACTTGGGACACCCTGCACCATTTCCACAATACTATGCGTATAACTATATATAATTGATGAAACCATTGTTTTGAAATACAAAAACTTTGATGATAAAAATACCCTGTATTTTGAGCCTTGCTTCTCCACTTCACATCCCTTCTCAAACCCTCTACTACTTTAAAATTTGCTATTATGCTATGTATTGAATGTGCATTTTACAAATATTATACCACAGGAACCATTGTTTTCTTGATAGTGAAAGAGCCAAGTCACAATGAAATCTGTGCAGTAGATGAAAGTATTGTCTAACAGAACCTTAACCTGGCCATCTGGCATCTTCTATCCAAATCATCTTAGGTAGGTTTGTATTGACTGGTTATAATGTGCTGCATATAGACTACCCCTGAAGGAGAAATTTGCACCTGAGTAAGATAGTTTCAAATAGTCCTTATTAGAAAATGGTGGACTCCCAGTTTGCCAACAGCGCGTGTAGAAAAAGGTAGGGCTAGGACCTTTCTCAAGATTTGCCCGGCGCTAACCGCCCTTGTACCATTCAAGTTTACCAAGCAATGAGGCAGGCGCCGGAGACCAGAAGGCAGGAAACAGAAGTTTATTCCGATGGAGCAGAACACATCAGATCAGACAACAAGGTATCATGTCGAGGTGCTCTAACAGCCTCTCGGAGGCCTGGCCTCTTATACACTGGTTTATGGCATGTGACCTTCCTTTAATACAATCAGATCTTTGTAAGGCAAGAAAAAGACATCCCCGTAATCCTAGTGCTAATCCCACCCCCATATACCTTCACAATAGAGGTCCTCAACCTGCTGATAAGAGGAGGGGGCCATCACGCAGCTGAGTGTTCCGTCGAGTCTTAGGGTGTGTGCGCCTGATCATATCACAGGGGGGTGGGGAGGCCTGGATCAATAGAGGGTCCTTTGAAGGAGAGCGACCTCATACAATAAAGGGCAGTAAATGATATCTCCCGGCTTAGGCAATGGCCTCGGACCTGTGTGGACAGTCGGACACGGGGTGAGGGGCTATCAATGGAGTGGTATTCATGCCGCGTGGACAATCCAGCGCAGGAGGGAGGTTTGTCAACAGAGGGGCATTCATGGGAGGAGAGGAGGTGTTGGTCAGGCGCTAGCGTGACTCCCAAGGACAGGGTCATGCAGAAGGGTCCTGCTCGTAAGAAGGAGGAGGGAGGGGGAGCCAGGGTGCGCGGAGGATGCTTGCTGGGTCAGAGGGACGTGCTGGCGATCGATCGTGGACAGGGAGACCATGATACCTAAAATGGCTGCCATGCACGTAATACATAGGTGACCTAGAATAGCTGCCGTGCATGTAGTACTTAGGTGACAAGCTGGCGCAGATGATGTTCAGATCGCAAGTCAAAATTCCACAGTCCTCCCTTTTAACATATCTCGCCATCTTGTCAGTTTGAATTTATTCCCATAAGGCCACGTATTTCTACTTCATAGAGGGGACTCATGTGCTCGTTTCGGAAGTCCAAAGTCTTTGGGCACATACAGTTAGAAACAAGGCCGCACAAGGGTGGCAGACATTGGATACCTAAACAACACCCACATAAGATCACAACAGGTATCAACACAAAGGAAAACAACTTCCAACCCCAATTCTTCAAAGTGTCCCAAAACCAGTTCCCAAGCGACCATCCTTCTTGTTCTTGGTGAACCTCTGAGGAAAGTCTGTGGAGGTGTTCAATGGCTTTGTAGACTGAAGGCGAGTTGTCAGGCACGTATGTGCAGCAGCTGGATCCGATGATGCGGCATGCTCCTCCTCGGTCGGCTAGGACCACGTCTAGGACAAGTCTATTTTGGAGGGTCACGAGGCGGACCGCCTGAAGTTCCGCAGTGTTGTTGGCGAGGATACCGGCAGTGATGTTGATCGTTGTTTCTACTGCCTGGGTCAGGTGCCGGATAGCACGGCTGTTTGCCATTGGGCCCCACAGAGGAACAAGTCCCTTTGCTGCATCTAGGAACTGTGCTCCGGTGGAGTCGGCTTGCCCAAGGTCATCTGCACGCCTCTGCCTGTGATGGTTGGCAGGGGCTACATATGTGGGTGGGAGAACGAAGGCAATGTAACAGGTACCCTTCCAACCCTTCGGGAGCCAGGTGTAGGCCTTGGTGCCACACACAAAGTATATGTTTGGAGAAGCAACAAAGGAAGGGGGGTCAGCTGAGTCCAATGTTCTGGTGGTCTGGCAGGCGCTGTGACCCACCAGCTGCGTTCCATGGCCTTCGAGACACACAAGACCTGTGACATTGATGACAGACAGAGCCACAGTCAGTGTTGCGGTAGTTTGTTTTTGTAGATGAGAAAAGGTGGTCCTGGCTGGATTGTGGAGCACCTGTACTTCGACTCGTTCTTTGGCTGGAATGTTTTTGATGAAGGTGGCGCCTGTGAGCGCAGGACACAGGGCAGCAGGAGTCTTTCCGGTTCTGTTCAGCCAGAACCCAGAGTAGAAGTGTGACACTGTCCGGCCAGAGGTGGCGTTATCCTTGTGGCTCTCTTGCATGAGGATCAGCCAGGCGAGGCAAGAGCCGTGAACTGAGAAGGGTGAAGGGATGAAGGGAATAGAGTGTCTGGTGGCATGCGGGAGCAACCCGCAGATCCAACAGTTCGTAGCATTGGCAGCAATGTTGTGTTGGTGCAACAGTTGCACAAAGGAATTGTTCCAGAATTCCCTGCGCCTTTCTCGGAGCTGAGGCGACAGAGAGATTAGGTGATGCTCTTTCAGGGGGGTCGGCTGCACAGTAGGTAGCAATGCCTCATGAGCCGGTGTGCTTTCCTCCAGAATCCAGAAGGAGGTCATGAGGAGGAGGCAGAAGAGGAAGACAATGAAGAGTGCGATTGTCTTTGATTTGTGCAAGTTGTCAGTCTTTGGATTTCTATACTGGGTATTTCCTGTTGCTTCCATCATCTTCTTATCTGGCGCTTCCATCATCTTCTTATCTGGCGCTTCCATCACCTTCAAGGGAGCTCGGTAGCGGGCAGAACCACAGACTTCGTTTAGCTTCTCTCCCGGCAACCTTTGATTGTGTTTAGGTCACCGTTCTGAGATTTAACTTAGTCCGTGGCCTACTTAGCCGAAACTCCCCCCTTTCGACGCAGGAAATACCCTTCTCTGGACGGCACAGTGGGATCGGAGAATTTTGCAAGTTCGAGTGCCCCAGTATCGGGATAACAGTCCAATATCGGTCGGTCTTTGCTCAGGAGCTCTTCTTGGGTGCTGACGTTGTCTGTCGTCGCCAGGTTTGCAGAGACTTTTCGGCAATGATGCGCATGCAGCCAGTGCCTCTTCCCCTCCACTCGGAGTGCCGTTCGGGTGGTGATCAGCACTTGCCAGGGGCCCGTCCACCGAGGTTCCAGACTCTTGGTTCGCTGGAAATTTCGTATCAGCACGAAATCTCCCGGTTGGATGTCATGGCCGGGGCCCCTGGAAGCATCGGGGATAGCCTGCTGCACCTGTTGATGGATGACAGACAATGTTTTAGTTAACTTGCACAAATAATCAGATAGTAGGACGTCCGGGACGTCATGAATGGAGGTCGGTTTGGGAGCAGTCCAGAGATTCATCGGACGCCCAAACACGACCTCGTAGGGGGTCAAATGGTGCTTGGTGGGAGTGGAGCGCATTGATAACAAGGCCAGTGGGAGGGCATCCGGCCAGTTAAGTCCAGTGGTGGCCACTATTTTTGCCAGTTTCAGCTTCAGGGTGGCATTATGGCGTTCCACTAGACCAGCGGATTGGGGGTGGAAGACCGCATGAAATCGTTGCTTCACCCCCAACCCTTTTAGGATTAATTGGATAACCTCAGCTATGAAGTGGGGGCCGTTGTCGCTCCACAAAATTCGACAAAGGCCATAGCGAGGGAAGAATTCCTTCAGTAGTACTTTGGCAGTAGTCATGGCAGTGTTGTCACGGGTTGGATAGGCTTCCACCCATTTGCTGAAGGCACACACAATGACTAGTACATACTTCAGGTTTTGGCATCTCTCTAGTTGGATGTAATCCATCTGAAGGACCTCAAAGGGGTGATTGGGGGTCCCGAACCCTCCCCGGGGTACTACAGTCCCTTTCCCGGGGTTGTGTTGCAGACAGATGAGGCACTGCTGAACTAGGCGTCTGGCTGAGTCGGGGATTTTGTCGTTATGCCAGACTTTGGAAATGAGTTCGATCATGGGTGCAGATCCTATGTGTGCGGGGGAGTGAGCCATTGTCAGTATGGGAATCAGATATGAGTCGGGCAGCAACCATTTGTTTGCATCTTTTGTTCGCCAGCAACCCTCTTCGTCCTTCAAACCCACCCTTGCCCATTTAGTCAGTTCGTGAGGGGTGCTGGCCGACTGTATGTCTCTGATCATTTCCCTTGTGTCACTCCATTTTTCTGCTTGTGACCTAGTCACATATATGCGTGTCACTGTCCTATTCTCAGCTGTGGTTCGTGCAGTGATGTCGGCTAATGCATTCCCTTGTCCGACTAAGTCTGTCACTCTTTTGTGTGCCTGACATTTGATCACCGCTAATCGTTTGGGGAGGAGAACTGCCTCAATCAGAGCGGACACTAAATCTCCGTGGAGGATTGGGGTGCCGTGGGACGTCAGGAATCCCCTCTCCCTCCACAGGAGCCCAAAATGGTGGACCACTCCGAAGGCATACTGGCTGTCCGTATATACGTTCGCGGTGGTCCCTGCGGCTATGATGCATGCTCGGGTGAGGGCTATCAGTTCTGCTGCCTGGGCAGATTGTTGTGTGATGCAAGCTGTCTCAACTATTGTTCGGGCCGTCGTGACTGCATAGGCAGCTGAAGTGGTGCCATCTGGGAGTTTGATGCATGAGCCGTCTACCCATAGCTCTCCATCGGGGTCAGGAAAAGCAGTGTCTCGGAGGTCAACCCTACTCCTAGTCTGTTCGTCTGTGAGGGTCACACAGTCGTGTATGGGAGGAACGTCGGGGTCGTTTTCAGGCAGGGGTAACAATGTGGCAGGATTCAAAGTCGTGCATCTCTTAAGTGTGATGTGGGGTGCAAGCAGAGTCAACTCGTACCCTGTCAGTCGTGCGCTAGTCAGGTGTTGGGTCTTTGTCTGGTTCAAAAGGGTGTCAACTGCATGGGGCACTAATACAGTGAGGGAGTTGGAAAGTACGATTCCCTCGCTCTGACGGATGGAGACAGCAGCTGCAGCTACCGCTCGGAGGCAGGCAGGTAAGGCTCTGGCTACAGGATCAGGAGTGGCGGAGAAGTAGGCACAAGGGCGCTGCTTAGGGCCAATCGATTGAGTCAGGACAGACAATGCGCACCCCTCCCTTTCGTGGGTGAAGAGGGAGAAGGGTTTGGAGTAATCCGGCGTTCCGAGGACGGGTGCTGAGCAGAGTGCATCCCGTAATTCCTTAAAGGAGGCTTGACACTCAGTGGTCCAAGGAAGCGGGGAGGGGACATCTTTGGTCAGCAGGGCAAGTAATGGTTTCACAATGAGGCTGTAATTAGGCAACCACTGTCTGCAAAAAGAGGTTAGGCCAACCAAAGAGCGGACCTGCTTTTGCGTTTTTGGGATGGGGGTGTCTAGGATAGTTTGGATTCGGTCAGGGGTAAGTTTCCTCCCTTCCTTGGACAGAAGATGGCCTAGGTAAGTTACTTGTGGCTGGCAGAACTGTAGTTTCTTTTTGGAGACTTTATGGCCATTTTCTGCAAGGAAGTGTAAGAGTTGGACGGTGGCTGTCGTTGCCAGCGGGGTGGTGTCGGCCGCCAAAAGGATATCATCGACATATTGGATCAACACCACTCCCTCTGGTAGCTGGAAGGCATCCAGCTGTCTTTTGAGAGCCTGGCTGTAAATGCTGGGACTTTCAGTGTACCCCTGGGGAGCTCTACAGAATCGGTACGAGCGAGATTTTAAAGTGAAGCCGAAAAGATAACGGCTGTCTGGATGGATGGGGATAGAGAAAAATGCGTTTTTAAGGTCGATAACAGAGAAGGTGGTGGCAGTGGACGGGATGAGGGTCAGAATGGTGGTGATATCAGAGACCACAGGATATTGGGGTACAACCACTTTGTTAATCTCTCGTAAGTCGATGATGAAGCGGTACGCTTTCTCATCTCCTTCACCTTGCTTCTTAACAATAGGTAGGATTGGGCTGTTGCAGATGTTGCTAACCACTTCTTCAACCACTCCTGCATCTACCAGAGACTGAATGATCGCTACCAGTGCCTTCTCACCCTCTGGGGATATCCGATATTGCGGGAGTTTCGGGAGCATAGCGTCCTGTCTTACAGTTATATGAATAGGGTCAATCATCATTCGCCCCACATCAGAGTCATTTTTGGCCCACAGGTACGGAGGCAGGGTGTCAAGCAGGGACAGGTCAGCGTTAGTTATGCAGCACATGTGTCGTGGGGGACGGGATCTGGGCATGTCTGGGTTGTCGTACAGAATGACTCGTATTCCATCTGGGGAACACCTAATGGTAGCTCGAAAATGTTTCAGTAAGTCAATGCCCATAATGGCGTCAGGGGAGTTGGAGGAGAGTAGAAATGTCGCGTCAGCAGTGTTGCTTTCTAGGTCAAAGGTAATAGGTACGGACAGGGGGTTAGTGGAGGGCGTCCCATCGAAACCTATCGACGTTATGTGTGAGCCAGACAAGGGTGCCCTTGGAATCAGTCGTTTTGATAACACACTACGTGTCGCCCCAGTGTCTACCAAGAATGGAGACTCTGTACCCAAGACCTTAGCGGTGACATAAGGACCTTGCTGGTCAACACAGAGCTCGACTGGATCCCTCCCTTGCCCCTGGCAGTCCTATGCAAAATCAGGGGCATTTTCACCTTCGGATAGCTGATATTGATTCTGTCGGGGACGGTCAAATGTATTCAGTCTTCCTGATCTGTCATTGTTAGTGTCGTTGGAGTTCCCTCGTCCCTGTACTCTATTCCTCGGACCACCTGCCACATCCCTGGAATCCCTATTTCTATTCATCTCTAGCAAAACCGGACACTGGGTTTTCCAATGGCCGAACCCTTTGCAGAAGGCGCATTGGTCATTGCTAATATCTCTCCGTCCAGTGTGAGATGTCGGGGTGTGATCCTTAGGAGGTAGATCTCTGGGGGCGTTTGATTGGTAGTTCCCCCTTTGATGTTCCCGTCCTAGCGCTATACCCTGTATCTGGGCTATCATTACCCTTTCCTTCAAATCTTTCTTCTTTTTCTCGGACGCCCTATCATTCTCATTCTTTTGGTGCTCGTAATACTGAGCCATCTGAAGGATAGCTGCGGGTTTGGAGGCCCCCCAACTACTCTCACTTGTCTGTAGTTTTTGGGAGACTTCTTGAGTTAGTCCTTTTACATAATTTTGCACAAACAGGTGCTGTCCGGTTGCGGTGGTCATGTCCTGGCCACTGTAGTCGGAGAACACTGTCTCAAATCGGGAGAAGTATTCTGACACATCTTCCTGGGGTTTCTGTCGACAGGCCGTGACTATCGACCAGTCTACTTTTCTTTCCGGGACCAGTGTTTTTAATTTCTGAACTATTTTATCTGGGAGTTCCAGTATGTCCTTCACTGGTTTACTCCCTGGCTCTCGCTGTCTGTCTATTTTACCGAGTTGGTCCCAGGTATGTCCAAACAGGTCCGCGTGGTCAGCCTTCCGGATTTGCTTCCACACGTCAGCTGGCAGACATAGCCCAAAGAACAAGTCAATATCTGCTATAGTCATTATTGTTGAACCCAAGGCTGTACCCAATTCGGTATAAAATGCTGTCGGGTTCTTTCTTAAGTCGGGCAGGGTTTGCTTAAAGGTTAGGATATCTTGTCGGTCCCATGGTTGGTAAACCCAATTGTACACAACCCTTCCTTTTGCATTTTCATTATTAATATCATCGCTCGTTCCCTGGCCCCGTGGCGGGATCCAGTAAGGAGCCGCTTCTCTGATAGGCATCATAGTATTGGCTACTTCTGCCGAGGTTGTTTCAGGGACCGTAACCTTGGCTTCTGGCTTCTGTTCTGTGAGGTGGCGGAAGACCTCAAGCATTTGCATGAAGAGCTCCGTCGCCTCACGTTCAGTCCCATCTCCAACATCAATTTTCCTACACAGCGTTGTTAATTTAGCGGGACCCTTGCTCTGATACCTATCTTCATACGCGTTCAGGGCGTGGTAGCTGAATCGCAAAATAAAATGCCGTCTGTGGCTTTCGGCATGTGAATTATATATGTTCATTGTGTACTCTTCGCTCTCCCTTCGTTCTACCAAGGTCTTTGCTATTTTGTCGATCCCGTCCCGCTCATCTTTGCTTAATCTATTTAATCTGGCCGATGATTGTTTGCTAGACTCGGGGTCGTCTGATGAGGTTGTTAATGTGGCTGGTGCAAAGGCCGTGAGGGCTGGTGCACTAGCGCTGGGATCGCTTTCGCTCACACTCGGAGCGTGGAAGCTTTGTCGGCAGGGGGCATATGGAGGGGGCATGTAGATGGTTGGGGGACCTAGTAGTAGCTCGTCGTTCGCTCGTTGTTTGGAGGGCAATTCAGGGTAGAGCGCAGAGGGGGTCCTAACAGGACATTGGCCTGTCGACCCTGATTCTTGGTTTTGCATAGTTTCCTTTCTTTCTTTTATTTCTTCTTCTAGTTGCTTTGCGGCTAGGTGGGCTGCCTTTCGTAATTCTTTCCCTATTTTTGCTTCTTCTCTTTTCTTTCGTTGTTCCGTTTCTTTACGCCACATGCCGATACTGTCGAGCATAGTGGGCGTGGTCTTATTCTTCTGGAGCGCTATTTCTAATGTTTTTATTTTATTTTCGTCAAAGGAACCTATCAGTGGCCACTGACTTTCAAGGTTCTTTTTCGTATATTTATGCCATAGTTTAGTGTAAGCTATAGCGACTAGTCCATACTTAGTGAACATGTCCTTATTAGGGGTGCCCTCCAGTGGAGCTGGATGGTTCATCTCTAATAAGCGGTCCGGGCTAAACAGGCTACCAACCAGTGGGGAGAAGACAGGCATGACGGATTACAACGGGGACAAAAGTCTGCACTACCTATCTTATCACGGCGGACAAAGACTAGACAGAATATTTCTATTCTACGTTGTTTGGAGGCCGTGAATACCTCAAAAGAACCAATACCGAATAATCGGCCAATCAAACAATCCAGTGGGGAGAATAAGTGGGCACGAAAAATTATCGTTACCCACTCTTTCTCTACCTGCAAAGAGAGGCCTTGTTCTTCCCTGTTTGCAGACAAAGAATCTCCAGACAATAATCCACGAACGATAGTTCGGGAAACAGTGGGGGAGGAAGATAGGTACGACGGATTACAATGGGGACAAAAGTCTGCGTTACCTATCCTTCACTGCTTGCAAAGAGAGAGCCTGTTTGTTTTTCCCCGTTTGCAGACAGTGAATCTCCAGAGGGTTTCAACAAAGCGTAATACTAGTATTATCCAAAAACAATTTCCTCAATTCGTCGTGTTTACACGACCTTACCCGGACCGCATGGACGGTTTCCTGTCCTCTGGATCCAGCGCCCGATCGTCCTCTCTCCTTCGTGTTGTTCGCGGCACTCCTGATGGTTCCCAGTCAGGACCGTAGATCACTCGAGAGAGGTCTGTTCAGAACTAGTGAAGGTCGGATGATCGGCTGTCAGACGAGGGTCTATCGGGCACGAGCTCTTCCCGATCGTTGCAGTCATTCACTCTGTCATCGGGACCTCTCCCACTGGATCCACGTGTCACTGATGGGCCCCACGCTTTGGGACGCCAATTGTAGAAAAAGGTAGGGCTAGGACCTTTCTCAAGATTTGCCCGGCGCTAACCGCCCTTGTACCATTCAAGTTTACCAAGCAATGAGGCAGGCGCCGGAGACCAGAAGGCAGGAAACAGAAGTTTATTCCGACGGAGCAGAACACATCAGATCAGACAACAAGGTATCATGTCGAGGTGCTCTAACAGCCTCTCGGAGGCCTGGCCTCTTATACACTGGTTTATGGCATGTGACCTTCCTTTAATACAATCAGATCTTTGTAAGGCAAGAAAAAGACATCCCCGTAATCCTAGTGCTAATCCCACCCCCATATACCTTCACAATAGAGGTCCTCAACCTGCTGATAAGAGGAGGGGGCCATCACGCAGCTGAGTGTTCCGTCGAGTCTTAGGGTGTGTGCGCCTGATCATATCACAGGGGGGTGGGGAGGCCTGGATCAATAGAGGGTCCTTTGAAGGAGAGCGACCTCATACAATAAAGGGCAGTAAATGATATCTCCCGGCTTAGGCAATGGCCTCGGACCTGTGTGGACAGTCGGACACGGGGTGAGGGGCTATCAATGGAGTGGTATTCATGCCGCGTGGACAATCCAGCGCAGGAGGGAGGTTTGTCAACAGAGGGGCATTCATGGGAGGAGAGGAGGTGTTGGTCAGGCGCTAGCGTGACTCCCAAGGACAGGGTCATGCAGAAGGGTCCTGCTCGTAAGGAGGAGGAGGGAGGGGGAGCCAGGGTGCGCGGAGGATGCTTGCTAGGTCAGAGGGACGTGCTGGCGATCGATCGTGGACAGGGAGACCATGATACCTAAAATGGCTGCCATGCACGTAATACATAGGTGACCTAGAATAGCTGCCGTGCATGTAGTACTTAGGTGACAAGCTGGCGCAGATGATGTTCAGATCGCAAGTCAAAATTCCACACGCGTGACTGTTAGGGAAGGTATGGCTTGGCATTTCGGGCTGGACTGTTCCCATGAGGCACAGGGTCAGACTGATTTGCATATAACCATGTCTGAACTGGGGTGGCAGAGTGGGCTAAAGAACGGTGATGGATTAAACCAGATCTTTTGACTGGGTGTGAGTGTTGATTGGTTCAGATGCTCCGTCCATTACCACCCCCTTTTGTACTGCTTTTGGCCGCCATAAGTGTGGCAGGGTATGCTCAGACGTGAGTCCCTTGCTCACTTTGCCACTGGATTCAAGCAAGCCAGGCTGAAGACGGCTGGAATGCCAGAAACCGGTCCTCGGAAGCTTGTTTCTGGTCCAGGGAAGGCATGGCTTGGCAGTTCGGGCTGGACTGTTCCCATGAGGCACATGGCCAGACTGATTTGCATATAACCATGTCTGAACTGGGGTGGCAGAGTGGGCTAAAGAACGGTGATGGATTAAACCAGATCTTTTGACTGGGTGTGAGTGTTGATTGGTTCAGATGCTCCGTCCATTACCACCCCCTTTTGTACTGCTTTTGGCCGCCATAAGTGTGGCAGGGTATGCTCAGACGTGAGTCCCTTGCTCACTTTGCCACTGGATTCAAGCAAGCCAGGCTGAAGACGGCTGGAATGCCAGAAACCGGTCCTCGGAAGCTTGTTTCCGGTCCAGGGAAGGCATGGCTTGGCAGTTCGGGCTGGACTGTTCCCATGAGGCACAGGGTCAGACTGATTTGCATATAACCATGTCTGAACTGGGGTGGCAGAGTGGGCTAAAGAACGGTGATGGATTAAACCCAGATGTTTTGACTGGGTGTGAGTGTTGATTGGTTCAGATGCTCCGTCCAATACCACCCCCTTTTGTACCGCTTTTGGCCGCCATAAGTGTGGCAGGGTATGCTCAGACGTGAGTCCCTTGCTCACTTTGCCACTGGATTCAAGCAAGCCAGGGTGAAGACGGCTGGAATGCCAGAAACCGGTCCTCGGAAGCTTGTTTCCGGTCCAGGGAAGGCATGGCTTGGCAGTTCGGGCTGGACTGTTCCCATGAGGCACAGGGTCAGACTGATTTGCATATAACCATGTCGGAACTGGGGTGGCAGAGTGGGCTAAAGAACGGTGAAGGATTAAACCCAGATCTTTTGACTGGGTGTGAGTGTTGATTGGTTCAGATGCTCCGTCCATTACCACCCCCTTTTGTACCGCTTTTGGCTGCCATAAGTGTGGCAGGGTATGCTCAGACGTGAGTCCCTTGCTCACTTTGTCGCTGGATTCAAGCATGCCGGGCTGAAGACGGCTGGAATGCCAGAAACCGGTCCTCGGAAGCTTGTTTCCGGTCCAGGGAAGGCATGGCTTGGCAGTTTGGGCTGGACTGTTCCCATGAGGCACAGGGTCAGACTGATTTGCATATAACCATGTCTGAACTGGGGTGGCAGAGTGGGCTCAAGAACGGGGATGGATTAAACCCAGATTTTTTGACTGGGTGTGAGTGTTGATTGGTTCAGATGCTCCGTCCATTACCACCCCCTTTTGTACCGCTGTTAGTGCTTCACGACACACCATTATCTGAGTGTGCCCCTTTCTCCTCCGCTCAATGCTTTGGAGATTGGGGCCTGCTAGGGAGAATAAGTTCTGTGGGACTCATTTATGAGGATTTGATGGAAGGCAGCAGTGCAAGTCTTCCTGCTGTGCTGCCCTATGCCAATGTGAAAGGGCAGGAAAACACTGCATTTGTGAAATACAGCGCATTCCTGTCCTTTCCCTTGTGCTGGCACACCATTTGCCTCCTAGTGCCAACGTAGGCATGGTGCAAGAATGCCTCCATTGCATGAAAACATTTCCCTCCTTACACTTGCTTTGCTGAGGCGTGAGGCTTTGGGGCTTCCCCAGGTTTACATGGTTTTCTAAATCTGGGGCAGCCTCAAAATCCATGGGTGCTGTGTGGGTACACCCACTGCAATGCCCATGGAACGCTTCCTTGATGTAGAGTAAGGTAATGCAGTGCTTTTCAGCGCCTTACTCCATATCTATGAGGCCATGCTGGGTGGCTTTGCGTTGCCTCATAGATATGATTGAGAGGCTTGCGCCACCTCAACGTCAAAATAAGTGATGCTCCAGCAGCGTAGGCCTCTTGTAAATAGGCCCCTCTGTCTCTTGTGTAGCATATTGTGGGAAGGGCGCACAAGGGATGCAGGGTCGGTGGACGTAGCAGCCTGTTCTGCATAGCATCCATGACTGATGAGAAACAAGGGTTGCCAGAACTTTCATTTGTAGCATTTTTTTATACTTCTAGGGCAAGATGGTGGAGTGCTTGCAGCAACTATGCAAGACAGTCGATCTTCCCATCTAGGTCATAACAAGAAGAAACAGCACTGGGACCGAAACATAAGCTGAGCATTACTTTATCCTCCTTATATTACATTATTTCTACACACTCACTCTTTGTCATGCCCAATACCCACTTTTACATGCAGCCCCTTATTCCTTCTGGCCAGGAATTTTGTTTTTGTGTGATTTCTTGTGTCAGCAAACTGAGAGAAGTTTTTAATTCATCTTTTTTTAACTCTATCGAGATGTCTTTCATCTACGGTTTGTCCTACAAAGAGGTTTTTCCATAGAACCCTTATGATTCTTACTGGAAGGTTATTATGTCCCTCTGTGAATCCTCTAGTGCCTTGAAGGTTGACAAGGTTGCCTCAGGGGTTCTCAGGTGAGGATCTCCCGCATCATTATTCCTTGCCTTGGAAAAGTAAGGTACATGCCCAGACAAATCCAGCAACACACATGTTCACAGAATGTTCACCAGGGTATTCTGCTCACTGAAAATCCCTTCCTTAGATATACAGGAAAATACAGCTAAGCTAGTAACAGTTGTCTTGGTAGCAGACATTTACAGAAAATTGGAAAAACCAGAGAAAGTCAAAGAATCAACTTGTGACAACATTAGACAGAAAATACTAATATTCACGTGTTATCCTATCAGTGGAAAAAATGGATCTGGATGGCTTGAACTGCATGCTGAAGAGAATCCAAGCACTTTGTTGTCAGGACAGAGCAGGCTCCTCCTCCTTTCCTTGCCTTCTAAACTGATTGGACTGTCCGAAGTGGGCATGATGATGCAGTTCACCATTGACAAGAGGCGGGCCTCCAGCTTGAAAAGGCCTTGGGGGAAACAAGTACCTTGATCTTACCTTGTTTTGGCTACAGACAGCCATTGAAAGGCATGCAGAGCACATTCTCAACTTTTTTCAGATATTTATTAGACCCTCTAACAAGCACATGTGCAGGATATTGCTGTTGTCCAGTCAATGTGGAATAACAGCTGTGACCAGCGGCGTCACTAGGGGGGTGCGGGGGGTGCGGACCGCACCGGGTGTCACCCCATCATGGGGTGACACCAATCTGGTTACGCACGCTGGCTCGCCTCGCTGTGTAACACAAACACAGCTCTGCTGCTTCATTTTAGTGCAAGCGCACGGTGCGCACCTGTTTATAATACAAATTAAAACACTGTCCACGCATGCATACCAGAGTAGGGCGTCAGCGCACTGTCCACGCATGCACCACCTACTATAGTGGTGATTTGATGAATGTTTTGTCACGCATTTTTAATACCAATTAAACCTAGCGCGCCGGCTGTGCTGCTCCAGATTGCCGCCACCACCTCTGGCAGTGTGGTTCATAGATGGTTAAATTGTTGTGCTCCTCAACTCTGGCTGAGTGAGTCACAGAGTGTGTGCGCCGCGCGCGCGGTAGTGCTACAATATTACATTTGCGGCCGCAGTCGCCTGCAAGCCTGGCTGCATTAATTCATTATTTCCCGGGCCGCCCGCTACGCCTCGCGCCAGGCTGTCTTCCAGCACACACTCTTAAGGCGGGCCTGCCCATAAATCCGGATGTGACCTCACGCAGTCCTGCAGCGCCAGAGAAGAAGCAGGGAATGTAGTCATCTGCGGCCTCGGCCCAAGTAAGTGACTGTGTGTGTATGTGTTAATATAATAACACAGAAATGCCGACTTACGCCTAAACTCGTGCAGAGCCTTCTTTCTAGTGCTTCTCTCCGTCTCGCAACTAAGTCATCCCTGGTTGCACTCGCTCTCTATAATATGTAAAGGCCTGAGTTTCGGCCTCTCCTGGCAGTCCTTGCCCTCGCCTCCGGTCTGAACTCTTACTTTCTCTCAGTTCTGACCCGAACGCCTGCCTCACTTAAGCAGAGCCGGCCCGCCTAGCTGTGTGACAGGAGTCGGCGCAGGCTGGCTGAGGCAGAAATGATTTGTTAATTGTTTTTATTCCGTTTGCCCTGCAACACAGGTGTTTTTCCTGCCTCAGCTGTGCCCGGCCCCCGAAATGTTAGCTTTCTCCTGGCAACACTGGAATGAAGTTCTTCACCACACAAGCATACTTACACTTTCACCATCCACGAGCCTTGCTTGCAATATATTCTGCATCTATATATTGTTAAAATAATGAAAGTAGCAGCTAATCCGTTTACACTGACAGATTTACATAACCGATCTTAAATCTTTATTTTCCCCCCAAAAATTGTTTTCTCTTTTGAAAGGGCTCAGTACTTAGGTGAGCACAACGTGTCATACATCTAAACATTCTTACTTTGAATATGTGCAAAACCAGTATAATGTATAACTTTTTTTAGGACTTCACTTTACACCTTTGTGATAGTGCAATTTGTATTTATTCATTTATTTGCACGATTGCATGTTAAGAGCAAAACACCACCGGGTTTTGCGCTGACACGTCCCAGCATTCTTTTTGATCTTATTGCAGTAGCAACCAATAATGCCGAAGACTGAGTGATTGTATAACCAACCTAGTTGCACTTGCTATGCTATTAATTTCTCTTTTTTAGGCTAGCACAGGTCATGAATGAGCAGATCAATGATATCATCTTATTAACAGCTGCTGTGCCTGCCTGCCCTCTGATACTGAAAACTGTAGTCACTGTCTGTCTGTTTAGTGCCCTTCCATTTCTGGTGTTTTACAGAAGTTTTAAGATGATCTTAGAGTTTCTCGTTGTTCAAATCGGGGTAATTTCTGATATTTAAATGTTTTCCTTGTCTTCATTGCTTGATTTTGCTCGCAATAAAGTGTCACTCATAGTCCTCGTAATGTCACTCATAATTGGTCTAAAATTATGACAGTGTCACACATAGCAATCTGAAACCTTGGCAGCTATGGAAGTGTCCAGGCTGAGGAGAGTTCTTTCCGCACCTCGGGCACTGGTATGCCATTGCCGGCTGTCCCGAGAGGGTACACACATTTGCAGAAATAAAACACCTTGCTGCGGTGAGTCCTTTCATTTCTATCTTCCAGGGATTGTGCTGTGATTGCGGTCGATACTGTTTTGTGACTTAAGGATGGCTTTAAATGCTGCAGCGAGGATTGCTTTGGGTGTCTACCTGTGTACTACAGTTAAACTACTTATGATCCATTGCATTTGTACTCGCAGTCGCAAACATTTTCCCAAAGAGCAAACTTGTAGGGTATGTGGCAGAGGGCCGCATTGAAACCAGCATGGTGTCAGTTGAGGGGGCAGGTGTAGGTAAGGTGGGTGTAGGGGAGGTGAAACATACATCTAGTGGCTGAATTGCACTATGTAAAACCAGAACATTTGGATCAATCCTGGCTTCCCCACCTGATCAAACTGTGTGATCCTAGGCAATGGTTTTATTTCATTTTCCCTCCTTTTACTTCATTATCACATATAAGAGGACCTCCAAATACAAGACTTGGGATTTGCGCTGTACAAAACCTGTGTTTAATTTAATAACCTATAATGTTGTTTCTGAGTAATAGCAACGCAGGCTGCCCAAAGGATGCACATAACAACTGACTTGCCTCTTAGTTCTCTACTGGCATTGTTGTCAGGGTGTGTGGAAGCGTGAATGTTTCTAAATTCATGTTTGAAAACTATCACTTTTAAAAATTACTTCTCAATGAACTGATATAACCGTATGTACTAAGAGGAAATGGCATAGCAAGTTAACAGAATACACTTTTTGAATTTACTGATCATAATTTGCTGCAAGATTCAACCAACATTAAAAGATTGCCTTTTTACTTAACGTATTTTTAAGGTTAGTGGAGTCGAGTAAACAGCATCCCATTGCTTCTTTGAAACAGGGAGCCACTTATAAAGGTCAGGAGGGCCTCATGTGGCCCCGGGCCGTACTTTGAGATCTTTCATCTTTACAGGCTTCCACTCTTTGAGGTTATTCTTGATAAAAACAGCTGTGCATTGAGGTGTTATCGCAGCTTCCAACCCCATTGCCAGGGCTCCCTCTCTGTTTACACCCCAGTCTTTGTCCATTTACAGAGGGATTAGAGCACAGTTAAGTATGGCTTTTGGACAAACAATAGTGGCGTAAACACAGCTCTGTTCTTGGTACTACCCATGCATGCAGCTAGTTCAATGCCGGACTAATTTCAGAGCATGTGGGCCCTTGAGGTACAGGTTTCTGCATGTTTGTGTATCACTCTTGGCAAAAAGAATGGCGTCAGCAGTACAGCAAGGGTAATCCATGAGAGCGAGCCCTCTGTCCCAAAACGAGGACCCCACAAAGCTCTGTACGCGGCCGCTTTGACCAGTTGTGTTGGTTTGCCCTGGGTGGTTTGGTATCGAATCAGTCAGTGCACAAGTCCCTTTGAGTGCTGATTATGCTAGTAGGTTGAGTCAATATTCAACATTGTAAGATTTCCAGAACTCTTTAGAAATGGGTCTGTTTTTGTCGAAACCTGTGTGCTGCAGTTATGCACTTGAGGCATAGCCTTATAAATCAGTGGACGAAAATGAAGGCCTTGAACTGGAAGGGACTGCTGGCATAGTTCCTTCGCCAAAACACAACATTTCAGAGCCAACTGGATTAGGTCTTTTTGGGGGGATGGGGTTTAGAGGCAGAGCAGATTTTTTGTAAGGACGAAAGGCTTCCTATCTTGGATCTCACTGGACGTGCTCCTTGTTGTTTTTGAAGCCCGCTGCGATATTAGTACAGTGCCCCCTCACCAGTCTACGGGAGACAGGCAGCTAGCTGGTGGCAGCTATGCTAGTGAGTTGCCAATCCCCCCAGCGCCAAGAAACCGCAAGGTGTACGCTGCGCTCTACAAATATTTTAAATTAGAAATTAGAATTAGGGGGGCTTATTTACAAGCCCCTTGCGCGACCAGTGCATCACTTTTAATATGGGAAAAAGTGGTGGACTGGCGGCGCAAGGGGCTAGTAAATAAAATAAGCCCCAGGGTTTTTACTGGTATCCTTGGTATCTTCAGGAGAGGAGTCAATTGACATCCACTCTGTAAAATATGCTAGACTCTCCCTTAACTAGTACTTTATGCACTCCAAATGCATTTGTGAATAGGCCTCGTAACGTCTGTCTTGCTAGTCCTCTTTCTGTGCTAATCTGGTGTTGACAAACCTTTGCCCAAGGGATACAATGACTTCTCTCCGAGTGTGCATGTGCCGGTTATATGTCCATGCAGGTGGGCAAGTCGTAGGCATCTTGCGTAGGCCTACATGGTCTCTGTCTCGCTCTACTATCTTGAGTAGACACTATGCGGCTGCTAAGTCATTACCAAATATGGGACCTACATTTACAAACGTTACTAAGTAAGTCCTGTTATTTGTCATTTGTGTTCACTGGCGGACTCGGAGCGGAGGAGGTCCATGCGGTAAGTCGTGAGGGGGTGACACCATGAGTTACCCGCACCGGGTGACACCAACCCTAGTGACGCCACTGGCTGTGACAGCTCAAACACGCAGAGGAAATGCATGAAAATGTCTTAAGGTCTTGAAAGGGCAAGAAACGTATTTTGACTTCAGAGCTGGTCTGCGTGTTTAAGGTGGCAGGGGATGGGAACAAACAGCTCGATTCATCAAGCGAAATTGCGCTCGCAAAGGGCCAGATTCTGTTAATCTGGCCCTTTGCGAGTGCAATTTTTGCATTTGGGATTCATCAACCCAAATGCATATTTACGAGGAATTGGATTTAAGGAATGTCTAATAGAGATTCCTTAAATGCAATTCATCAACCAATTTGAAATTGCGAATTTGCAATATTTGGTCGCAATTTACCACGAAGTCTGACTTCGTGGTAAATTGCGAAAAAAGAGAAAAAAGCACTTTAGTGCATTTTTTTCTTTTGCATATTACACACACACACATGTCCTTTGGACATGTGTGTGCGCAACACTTGTTTACATTTGCATTTAAGGGGTGCCACAGGGTGTCCCTTGGACACCCCTGGCACACTTGAAATCGCTATCTTATTTGCGATTAGCAAATTGCTAATCGCAAATAAGGAATACTCCCCATTCATTCCTAAGGGCCTTTTGGCCCATAGGAATGAATGGGGAGTTATTCCTTATTTGCGATTAGCAATTTACTAATCGCAAATAAGGATTGTGTAGGAATCGCATCTTATTTTGCGATTCCTACATGAATCCCGTTTTGCGAGTCTGTAATAGCAATTCCTTATGAATCGCTATTAAAGACTCGCAAAACGGGTCTTTGATGAATCTGGTTGAAAAACTCTTACTCTAACTGGGATACATTCTATACATCTTATTATACACATCTAAATCCCATTTTTGCTGTTTCTCCATTCCTTACCTTTTAGATAAATTGATAATCTGAGCCACTTTTCAAAATTTGCCTTGTGTGATGGCATCCATTGCTGGGTGATGAGACGTTGAACAGGCATCAAACTCCGTGATTTAAAAAAAATAGATTTAGTCACAGTCCATCCCTTCTGCGAAAATGTTGCAGCGCAAAAATTAATTTCCATGATCCAGAATTATTATCTCAGCAGGAACACTGAAGCTCTCTCATCAGCTCATTACATGTCAGCATGTTCACTGAGACCTAATAATCTTCTCTTCAAGGGTAATAATGAACATGATTTCTTTCATTCAATGCCTTGATGCATACATTAAGTGTCAGACCTTCCAGGGGGACTGAAAACGACGCTACTCCATCATGAATGCAGGTGGGTGCTGACAAAAGACAAATATTTTATGCTGGTTAACTGTTTTGGTATATTCATGTCCCTGTTTCTTCAATTTCTAAAATTATTTTAGTCCATCTAATTTTTCAGCTTTTTGCAATAGAAGCTCAGTCTACGATTACTCGGCACGTGAGGTTCAAAGAAAAGACCTGATTGGCTAATGAACAGGGGGTTTGTTGGCAGGACTAAACATCAGTTATTCAGCAGGGCAAACAGCCCTGAGGGAATTTATGTAATTTTCTTGTAGACACCTATACAGTTTGTAACCCACTAAAATCCGCCAGGAGACAATCTAACTCATGTACGACTCTCACTCTGTAAAATAGGGGCTGTTAGGAGCACATTTTCTGGGGCTGCTTTTAACATCCAGTCCTCCACTGACGGGGCCATCCTAGATAATACAAATTAGCATTTTATGCATTTATTTGCAGTTATTTATATTTTGAGCCAAAGATGTCTGGGAAGGCCCTCTTGAACCGACTACTCCAAGATAGAGAAGTCATTCACTTTGCATAATGTAAATAAGTTATAGGGTTGCCACCTTTCTTAATTTAAATAACGGCCATTTGTTTATGCTCTGCTGTTCTAGCAGGAGAAATAGCTGATAGGTGAAAAGTAATATATGAAACATTCTCAGTATTCATTTGCAATATGGTATGCTTTATTACTCATTTGGAAAGTGTTCTGACATCAAAGACGTCTTCATCTGTCTGCTATTTTAGGGTTTTTTTTAATTTCAAAAGGAGAAAAATAGAGGATTTCACAACTTTTTCCAATTATTTTATTGACATAAAAATAAAGGCCCGTATGCCCATTGGCCAGGTTTGAACCGGAATTAACGTACAATATTTATAGATTTCATGGGGGGAGATGTGGGACTTATTATTTTGATGCAGCGCCTTGTTTCCTACACTTGACACCAATGGCTTTTATTGTTACCGTAGGTCCTCATTGCAACCCCACAGCTCTTAATATGCCCTCGTCTAGCTCTTCAACTGTATCTTTGTTTACCTTCATGTCTGTCAAAGGGCTACCCACTGGCTCTCTGCCACCCGCTAGCTCTCAATATCTCCACCCCATGACTGCAGCTCCTGCCACCCACTGACGCTTACAAGGGGATTGAGCCACAGGAACGTCACTTTTCTCAACGTCCTGTGGCGAAATGCCCAGCTCCATATTTCCAAAGTGCTGTTAAGCCGCTTTTTGTGGCTATACGCTGCTTTGTAAATATTATACCCTTTCGTGCAGTTTTCTGAGTGAAAGTGGAGTGCAATGTGTGTTGCTGTTTTTTAACGCTGCCCCAGATTTACAAGGAACAGTAAACCTGAGGCAACGCCCAAAACTAATGCCATGCAATAGCAGGTGTTAAAATGGCAAAAAGAGAAGAATTTCTCCTTGTTTTTACTTGTTTATGTGTGGTGCATTCTACAGATCTATGTGTGCTGCATTCTGCAGCACACTTTTTTTTTAAAGTTTGATTTTATTGAAGAAATGAACAAGGGGGACAGGGGGTATAAATGAAGAAACAGGAAAATGTATAAGGCAATAAAATACAACTTAAGGAGAAAACATGAGTAAATGTAAAATACATAAAAGAAAGGAAACAAGTCCTCAACATTTCAGAAAAAAGCAAATATAACAAGCATGAAAATAGTATGAAAAAAGTAAATATGCAAAAGGTAAGTGTACTGTAGGATAACATTGTAGAACAAAACATTTGAGGGAAAGGGCGGAAGGATCTGCAGCACACTTTGAAAGAGTAAAACACCAATAATGATTGTTTATGTGCACGAAGGTGCCCCTTCCTGCACATAAACAATCATTAAATAATGATGATTTGCTACTTCTATGTGTGCTGCGGAATGCAGCACACTCAGGGCCTAATTAGGATGTCGGTAGGAAAGTTGGAGGCTCTCCGACCAACATCCTCAGTTTGACTTTCGACCGCCATATTGCGATTATGGCCATTATTGATTGTTTATGTGCAGGAAGGGACACCTTCTTGCACATAAACAATCATTCCCTGAAATGCAGGCACCCTGGCACTATGGCTCAAGTGTATCTGTGTTGGCGCAAGGCATCTACTTTTTGGCGCCAGCACTAGGCAAAACACAGGGTGCACCGTATTGTTGTAAATACGGTGCATCCTTGCATTTTGGAAATGACACATCACGGTGCTACAAATTTTGCCCCTGCTCTGTACTCCGCCATTTCCTTGTAAATATGCCCCTTAGTGTGACCACATAAACACAACACAACCACTGCCCTGCACCTCTTGTTATATACCTACGTGCACCACTGCCTGATTACCCCCCCCCTGCCATCCTGTGGTTTTTGGTACAAATGCTCTATGCCTCCACTTCAGTTGGCCTTGCTAGCTACACAGGTCCCTGGTGCCCTGCTCTGACCACTGGTGGTGGCCACTGTGTAGTAAGGAGATCCACACAGGAAGGATGAAATTCAGGAAGCTTTATTGAAGGTAGTTACATGTAGATCATTCCAGTATAGCAGGTAGTTAGGTTCTTTAGACCAGCCCCACCAGGAGCAGCCGGCTTGCTGCTCAGGCCATTCTCAACTGTCACTTCCAACCAATCAGGCAACCAAAATTCCAATCGCATCATCACTCCAACATTCCATGCTTCACACACACAGACACATTGGCTGAGCAGGGGATGTAGAGGGCACAACAAGAACATGAGTAGGATACTACACACTGCTCCACAGTTTACCTCCACATTCATATTACCATCTTGTAACGCTCACTTCCTGGCTCCATTACCTGTAGTCTGGGGCTGCTTGATGCCACAGCCTATTGACTCAATTGCCCATCTTATGATAACTTTCAGCGCCATTGCCACGCTACTGCCTTCTGTTCTGCAACATTTTCTACCATTGCCTCTAGCACCAAATGAATTTCTTTATAACTCTTATTGCCAACGCCTTGTAGACCGGCCTAACCTCCTTGCATCCATATCCCTTGCATCCCTCATCTTCTGCAACGTTCTTTGAATGATTAGCATTTCCCATAACCATGACATTGTCACCTCGTGACTGCCACACCTACAGCATCTTGCTTGTAAGTCACACCTCACAGTTGTACAGTCTCTTGTGGCAACCCAGTAGTAGTAGTTGGTATCCATCCTTTCCTGCTGTCCCAAGGCTTCTCTTAGCAGAATCACCCCTTCGCTACCCAAAAGTAACATCAGTTCTAAGTTCTCTCAATTAAAATGTCAATTTTAGGAGCAGCCATGATTTCCTAGACTGTCACTTTTACAGCACACCTACTGATGAAGTACAAGTTCATATTCCAGCAATTTTTACTTTTCATGTGTAAAACATGCAGGATGGTTTATGCCCCCGTATTCCTACTCTTCGTTTTGTTTCCTCTTTTCCAACAATAATTGCTTTTAGCGCTGTTTACATAAATGGCTCCCCTTTTTATTCTCATGTATCCTTTGCAGTTTTATTCATTTACTTGGAACTCAACTCATACTGCTGTTGACTTTAAAAAAGGTGCTATCTCTTGTGCAATGCTTTACAGATCTTCCGCTTGCAGTATACTCTGTAGTGCTTCTGTTGACCAAAGTATGTAATTGTAAGCTGTGGGGTTAGCTATTATAGGGCCAATCAGTGCTCAATTTGCAAAAATAAAATTGTGACAGGGCCCAAAATTAACCCACAAATGGTTGCCTCACTTCCACTACTGGCTCCACCCAGAACCAGCTTGGTCACAACCCACTGTCACACAGGCTGAGCCATGTGTGCCATTTCCCTGCAAGCAGAACCACGCTAGCCTTAACCACGCATATGCATGGTTAAGGCTGTGCGCGGTCTAGATGTGCGGATGGGCTGGCACAGGGAGAGAAAGGATTGGGAGCTCCAGGATACCGTCTGGTCAGTGGCGCTGGCTTTTCGGGAGGTGGTGGTAGTTTATAGGGGTGCGGGTAGTTTTTAGGGCTCAGAGGGGTCAGGTTATCTCCAGGGCTCGGTGGGTCAGGGTTTTTTTAGGGCTGGGGGGGGGGGGGGCTGGGCTGTTTTCCGGACTCAGGGTGGTCAGGGTTGTTTTTAGGGTTCTGTGGGAGAAAAAGGGAGAGTGGGGGTTGTTTTTAGGGCTGGGGGTGGTTGGAGTTGTTTTTAGGGCTCAGGAGGGGCCGGGGTTGTTTTTAGGACTTGGGAGGGTCAGGTTGTTGTTAGGGCTCGGGGGGTCGAGGTTTTTTTAGGCTTCAGGGTGGGGGGCTGGGATGTGATCGTTACCATACATATCCCTTTATCAGTCATGCCTTTACCACAAAAGTCTGTGGTAAAGGCATGCGTGGTAAAGGAATGAGTTGTTCAAATGCTTTTGTTGTTCGGACAGCGTTGTAGAGGCACTTGTGATTTAGCCATGCGTTCTTCTGACATACAACCCATTGTTTTTGGTGCTGGCATCAGAAATGCCTGCATTGATCTAGTTTGAGGGAAGCTTCCCTATTAAATGGCTTCTTGAGAGGGGTTTCTTTGAAGATCAATCCTTCCTCTCAGGCCATTGTAACGGATGAAACCATCCATGGATGGGAAGCTCATAAGGATTGTCTGACGGATAATGGATCCTTGTTGCTGAAGGAACAGACACATCATATCACTATTTTGGAGTGAGTGGCAGTACTTTGAATTATCCTTCCTTTCATGTATGTGAGACGAGATGATAGTGATGCAGATGGACAATACAACACCTTAACATGCAGGGGCGAGGAAAAACTCTACAAATGTCTCAAGCGAAATAAGCACAGAACCAGCTTTTATCAATTACATGCCAGCCTGGGCTGATATATGCACTAAAGATTAAGCACAAATCTGGCAAAAGCAATCAAGTGGGTCCTCAACCATGTTGTGTTAGCAGTAAATGCCACCCAGTGGGGGAACCATAGAGCTAGACCTATGTGTCACAGCAGGAGGTGCGAAATGCCAGGGATTCCCTTAAAAACCCAGAGAGATGCCCCAAAGGAACATTAATCTGCTAAATTGATTTTGCTGATTCTGTAGAGCATCTTAAAGCCCAGACAAGCACAAATATGATCATTCTCCTCCCAGCGAACTGCCCTCACCAATGGATTATCCTGACTTCCTGCTTAATGAAGTACAGAAATTTACTTCTGTAATGTATTTTGTAGCATAATGTTTAATACAAATTTGTGGTATTAGTTATTGTTTAATTTAAAACTATAACATTTGCCTTACTGTTTTTAGATTTGGAGTGAGGATAGTAAATTGCACCCTCTCCAAAGTCCATGCTTTTTCCCAGTGGGGTTAATTTGTAATTGGAATGGTAAATTGTTCCCACCAACACTGCCCCCAAAGTTTAACACTTTTCCTGATGGGGTTAGGTTTGGAGTGGGAACAGTAAATTTGAACCGCTTAAAGTCCAACACTTTCCCCAATGTGGATAATTTTGGAGTAGGAATAGTTATTCTGAGCCCCTCAAAGTCCAGTCCTTTTCCCAATGTGGTCACGTTTGGAGAGGGAATAGAAAATCTGACCCACTTGCCTCCAACGCCCAACTCTTTTCCCAATGCGGTTAATTTAGAATAGTAAATTTTATCTCCACAAAGTCCAAAATGTCACCACTGTGGTTAAGTTTGCATGTCATAAACGCCTCTTTAATATATACCTTGTTTTGTTTACTGTACATTTTATTTTTTAAATTCATGCAGGTTTTTGGGAATTAAATATATACTTCCAAGAAAAAAACATTTTTTAATTCAAAATATATGTAATTACTTGATTTTTTGTTTTAAACAGATGTTATTGAGGAATTTATCATCAACTTGCCACAATTACATTTGTCACATCAAGTGCCTGGTGGTGACTCCTACAGTTCTGTCATCTACAATGTAAAATCGATTGCAAAGTTCCCAAACTGCCTCAAACTCCACCCTCCACAAGTCACCCCAACTATGCAAGAAAAAGTCTTTTAAGGTTCTGGTTGTCTAGTCGTTCCTCTATATGGTGCAATGAAGCCCTCATGTTGATGGGGTATTTCAAAGTTTCTTTCGAAGGTTGGGTACGTGGTCTACGGATTTAGCATGCGGCCTCAGCATACATTCTTAGAGCAGTGAGGGGGTAGGGGGCAAGCAAGCCTCCCAGTGACGGTTCATGTGATTGCGGTTCTGGTTCTTTTAGTCGGTCTACCAGTGTCTCCCAGGTCTGTACCACCTCTACTGAGCGCATTCCCTTCCTGGTCTCTCTGAGTAGCTCTTCCCCCTCATATCCAGTCCACTTCTCCAGCTCCTTCCACCGTACCACAATTCGGTGTCCCCCCGGGGCTTTCCATTGCCTCATGATTTCTCTTTGAAACCTTGCAGAACTATTGCTCGTAAACTGTGACTTTTGGAAGAATCACTACATTCAGTTTGCAATTGCTGCATTCCCCGCTTTTGCTCTGACTCCCTGCGGCTATCAGTAGATCAGTAGGGAATCCCACAACAGTGTCACTGGGGTTCTCATCATGGCTAAGTACCATCATTGTCTCCAAGCTACTTTGCACAAGTGGACCTAGCATTACCCAGGCTGCATTGACAGCCATTCTACACCAATCAGAGTGCTTGGCAGAGGAGCTTTAGCGGTACTTCTCTGCATACTCATTAGTCACCCCTTGCATTACACCATCTATCAGATAAACACATGGCTAAATACAATTTTTACCACATCCTCATTACAATGCTTAATTTGCTCAACAAATGATCAAATTGAAAGAAGCAGCTGACCACTCCCACCACCTCGGACAAAGTGCATTAGACTGAAGAACAAACTTGGAAAGTACATACAAGAGCCATTTTCTGTCCAAGAAAAGGAAGAGAAGATGAATAGAGGGATAGACTGAAGAACAGGAGGGATGAAGGTGAAGGAAGGAGTGACAGAGGGAGAACAGGAGAAAGACTAATGTTTCAGAAAGGCTAGAGAAGGAAGAGTAACAGAGTAAGATGAAAGGTTAGCTTTATAGAGGATAAAGACTGGGAAGAGAAATAGGAGGCAAGTGGAAAGGAAGCAGATTAAGGGGGTAGGGTACGTGGAGAAGTCAGAAAAGTTAGAAGTAAGATAGGTAATTAGAAGACTGAAAGAGAACAGAGATGGAGGTGAAAAAGAGAGAAGGGGTTCTAGAAATAAAGAATAAGTATAGAAGCGCCCTTAAAGAAACAACATAAAGAAACAAACTGGTGCGAACTACAACAATACAGAGATTCACTTAGAATTGGAGGTGCAGTGCAAAAACCCCTCTACCTTTTCTTCCAAAGTGGGGTTTAGAAATTGGAAGAATCTAGATGTTGATCGATTTAATCAACATCTCTTAAACAACATTCCTGCCCCCCCCAACAAAGATAGCGGATGCGGACAATATTCAAGCCTGTTGATACATGTCTAACTATGTCTAACAAAAAAATGAACAATCATCACCCTCCTGCCCCATGGTTCTCTGATAAATTATAAATAGTAAAAACCAAAGTAAAGTTCGTGAAAGACAGTGGAGGAAGGACTATGTGCCAGAGTCAAAACTAACATATAAACGGGCAAAAAAGGATTACCATGAACTATGTAAAGCTGCTCGTGCTGAGCATGCAAATAACACCATCAGTTTGGCTCATAACAATCCTAAAGTCCTATTTAAAGTTGTGAAAGAGTTGTCAGGCGCATCCTGCCAACCCACGCCACCGGAGTTAAAAATTTAAAAAATGTATACAGAATTTAATATCATGACTACTAATGCAGAGTTGCACTTAAAGCTCCATGCACCTAGATCTGGCTGTACCACTTCTTCTATGACACAGGCCACCACTGCAACTGTAAAGCACTGAAAAACGGTCTGCCTCTAGATATACCATCTTTTAGTTGCACCCAACCAGTCTTAGATCTGGCTCCCCCAATGACCCTCAAAAATTGGAATTACCGCTACTTAATGTTATTATGGAACTGCTTAATTAATCGCTACATGAAGTAATAGTGCCAACAGTGTGGAAAGATGCTATGGTTCTACCCCTGCTGAAAAAACTGAATGCGGATCCGGCGGAACTTTCTAACTTCCTCCCTGTTTCCTTACTCCCAGCCTTTTCTAAAATCTTGGAGAAAGATGTCGATCAGCAGCTGTCGCAGTTTGCGGACTCCCAAAAAATCCTCCACTCATCACAATGAGGATTTAGAGCTGACTTCTCTACAGAATCCACGCTCTTGGGCGTCACAGAAACTCTTTGCAAACGCCTGGACATGGGAGAAATGATGGCACTCAAACTGCTTGACTTAAGTGCTGATTTCGACACTGTGTCTCATACTGCCCTTTTACAAGCTTTACCCTCTTGGGGCATTGTCAAATCAGCACTCAAGTGGCTGTCTAGTTTTCTGTCCGACAGGGCTTTTCAGGTCTTTTCCTCTTCCGCTAGCTCTAAGGCCCATGATTTGCCGTACGGAGTACCACAGGGATCCATACTAAGCCTGTTACTCTTCAATATTTATGTTAGCCCCCTGGCCACAATCGCTGAAGAAGCTGGGCTAACCATTTTTTCTTATGCAGATGATACCCAGCTTATCTTCTTCTTGTCCACCAAGGAGACATCCAATGTGTCATCTCTCCTCTGCAGAAGATAGCTGGCTGGATGCATATCAACTGGCTGAAACTAAAAGGTGGGAACACTGAAGTTCGCATCCTCTGCAGAAACAAAAATCTCTGAGGTCTTCAACATTGGCCTTCTCAAATGGGTAATGTCCCCCAACCCTCTCAATCAGTCTGTAATCTTGGTATAATGAAAGATTTTTTTATTGACTGCAAAGTTGACATGGTTAAGCACAGGATCATGAAACATTATACAGTCCTTTTCAGTTATACCCCTCCCTAATCTGCAGAACAAATAAAAACATATCATTGTCCCATGTGCAATACAGTGTATCTTGTCAGAAGCAAATCATTACTTCGTGGACATGACCCAGCATATCATTTAAGTAGTGTTTTCGGTACAATTCAAATATCAGTGCAGTAACGTGCATTGTTTACAATTAAACAGGAACTCCTATAAACCTTCTTACCAAGCCAACCCTAACCCACCCCCCTCCCACTCCTGGTCTTCCCATTCTCGGCATTTCACCACCCGTGGGTAATCTCGGGTAGTTCTCAAACTATAGGGTGCATGGAACAAAAGGAAATCGCCTGTGTCAGCAGGAAGGGTAATAAACTCCAAAGTACCTGGGGGCTCAAGCACGTTACTGGGACCCAGCCAACCGTGTTGGGACTAAGTCAAGTGTTTCTACTTCGATCAGCATGGCTTCCCATTCCAGTGCTATAGGTTGTTTTCGTAGCCCTCTCTCTTCCTCCCTCCGAAGGGCCGCTCCCTCCGCCCGACCCCACTGCACTAAATCCGCCTGCCATGCGGTCACCGCAGGGGATCTGCGAGACTTCCATCTCATCGTTATGACCTTAATGGCCAAGATGAGTGCCAGATCTAGGAATTTCAGCTTGACTTTTTGCTGCCCTGATCGTCGCCGTAGTCCCGCAGGGCAGGGCAGGACCTCAGTAGGGACTGGCAGTTGTGTCACAGTCATGAGGGCTTGGCAGACCTCGGCCCAGTATCTCCGTAGTCGAGGGCAAGACCACATCATATGCATAAAATCCAATTCCCCCCCCCACAGCGAGGGCAACAATGAGGGGAGTCCGGGAACATACCATGTATTCTCTTGGGGGTGAGATATGATCTATGGAGCACCATCGTTTTAATAAATTTAAGTCTGACATTAAGTGACACTCTTTTGGGGTATTCTAGTATGGTCTTCCATGCTTTGTCCGCGATTTCAGTGTCTGAGTCCTCTGCCCAGCGTGTTCTAAGGGTCAAGAGCGGGATCGCTACGTGCACCTGTATCCCTGTATATAACCAACACACCAGATGGCCTCACGGTCCCATGTAATATAAAAGGTGTATTAGTTCATGCTGTGTGGGTTTGGTTCGTTGTGGTGCCCAAGTGGTCCTAATACAGTGTGTCACCGTGGCATGTAACAAATATAGACGTGGTGGAGCTCCAGTGATCTACACAAAGGTTTCGTGGTCCAGTAGGGCATCATCCCCAAAAAAGGAACCCACTTCCTCCACCCCACTATCCATCCATCCTTGTAGTCTAGTTCGTCTGAGTCTACCTTGCGGTATAGGGATGCCTAATAAAGGAATATTCGCCGCAAAGGGTGGTATAGCCTACGTATAGGAAAGGGCTTTCCTCCAACAATGTAAGGTGGATTTTAGCAAGGGGGGACGATCCGGGGGGATCCAGGTCTTGGGCAACAATAAAGAATGGAGTTCTCCGAAATAAAGTCTCTCCGGCGTGAAGCCGATCTCGTGCAGATTCCTACCCGTAGTCCAATAGGAAAGCCATTATAGCTGACTAGCATAGTAGTATCCCCGAAAATCAGGGAGCCCTAGCTCACCTGCCATCGTCCCCAACTGGAGTTTCCGAAGGCTGACCCGTCTCCGGCCAGCTCCCCAGATAAGAGTGATCAAGATGGTGGTCAGTGTATTAAAAATAGATTGAGGGAGATTCACTGGTAAGTTCACAAAGTAATATAGGAGGCGAGGGAGCATAACCATTTTTGAAATGGCAATTCTTCCCATCACTGATAAAGGCAAAGAGGTCCAGAACCCCACACTACTTCGGAGCCTCGTTATTGCACTTTGGATGTTACCATCAATCTGATCTTCTGGTGTCCTATACACTTGTATACCCAGGTACTTAAAGGTAGTGGGGGCAACAGGCATATAGTATGTACCAAATCGTATGTGAGTTAAGTGTGGTGTCTCTCGGAAGAAAAGACTGATCGACTTTGCGGGGTTTATCACTGGACCTGATAATTGCTCGAACGTGTCAAATATGGCGGGTATCGGGTTGTGATCTGCTGTCAGATCGTGGATATATAAGAGAATGTCGTTCGCGTATATAGATATAAGGTGCTGTGTTCCGTCAATAGGGATGCCGAGGCGATCTGCTGTTCTCCAGAGGGATAAGGCCAAGGGTTCAAGGGCAAGCACAAACAGCAATGGGGATAAGGGGAAGCCCTGTCTCATACCTTTGTGTACCGTGTAGCGTTCTGAGATATATCTGCCAGTGCGAGCCCTGGCTATAGGAGATGTATACAGTAGGCGGACCCACTTAAGAAAGTTATCCAGAAACCCAAATCGTTTCAAAGACTCAAACATAAATTCCCAGGATAGAGAGTCAAATGCTTGTTTAAGGTCAAGAGCTATACACCCCGCGCGGGGGAGCTCGCATGAAGTAATGCCATTATCGAGTGCAATCTACGAGTGTTCAGAGATGTGCTGCGATTTGGAAGGAATCCGCACTGATCTTGGTGAATAAGTGTGGGGAGGTGTGATTGTATACGGTTTGCAAGGGCCTTACTTAGAATCTTGTATTGAGTGGAGAGCAAGAAGAGAGGTCTATAGTTGGTCATTTCTAGCACATCTCGTCCCGGCTTAGGAATGGACGTAACTAATGCTTGCATGGTGGATTCAGGTAGGTGGCCAGTGTCAAATGCCACCCTGTAGACCGTTTCCAATACCGGCACTAGGAGTTCCGAGTAGGTTCGGTAAAACTCTACAGGAAGACCATCCATGCCAGGTGTCTTATTGAGATTCAGGCTCTTAATCGCTGCCCATATCTCGTGTTGGGTAATGGGACCATCAATATCTTTCTTTGTATCGCCCGTCAGTACCGGAAAGGGGAGGTCCCGTAGGAACTCATCGATCCTTGCACTGTCTATTGGTACAGAGGGTGTATAGAGTACCTGAAGATGGTTGTGAAATGCGGTATTTATTTCCGCTTGTGTATTAACTATGATGCCCATCTGGTTACGGTCGGCGGATCGGGTTGATCTTTCACTAGTCGGGCAAGCAGTGTGATGGATCTGTCAGCTTCGGTGTGTTTCCGTTGACGGTATTCCCTATAATCTATTGCCCTGAGCATCTCTAACGTTTCAGCATGGTCAATGTGGGCGGTCTGTAGCTCCCCTTTCCTCCCAGGATCGAGGGCTGCCGCCTTCTCCAGTTGGTATAATCATAGATGACCAACTTTCTATGAGGCAGCAAGCGGTTAAAAATAACCCTGTACTCCAAAACCCAAACCTAGCCCTGAACCCTAAAAATACCACTGTACCCCAAAACCCAAACCTACCCCGGAACCCTGAAATACCCCTGTACCCTAAAACCCAAACCTAGCCCTAAACCCTTAAAATACCCCTGTACCCCAAAACCCAAATCTACCCCTGAACCCTAAAAATACCCCTGTACCCCAAAACCCAAACCTAGCCCTGAACCCTAAAAATAACCTTGTACCTCAAAACCCATACCTATCTGTAAACCCTAAAACTACCCCTGTACCCTAAAACCCAAACCTAGCCCTGAACCCTTAAGATACCCCTGTACCCCAAAACCCAAACCTACCCCTGAACCCTAAAAATACCCCTATACCCCAAAACCCAAACCTAGCCCTGAACCCTAATAATACCCCTGTACCCCAAAACCCATACCTATCTGTAAACCCTAAAACTACCCCTGTACCCCATAACCCAAAACTATATCTGAACCCTTAAAATACCCAAACACCCCAAAACATATACCTCAGTACCCCAAAACATATACCCCTATACCCATACTTACCTTATCCAAACATTAAAAAAAAACATGCTTTTACCATTCATGCATTTACAACAAATTTCGTTGTAAATGTATGCGTGGTAAAAGCATATAAAATGTAATGCCATGCGTTATAATGGCATTGGGGAGTCATGGTACTTTCGTAATGAAAGTATGCGGAGTGATGGTATGCGGAAAGAAAGTTGCAGAATAATGGGTGCTTATCCTCCCCCGGTAAGTACATTGATGGCACGGCGGCCCACATCTCCAGCAACATACTCCTATTTTTTCACCACCCATTTGAAAAATGCACAGATCTCTCTTATTGATGGCCAGCACCGACATACACTTTTAGACACACCTTCCGCCACAAGTTCTAGAATTGCGAACTTTAGAGCTGGGGAGCTGCGTTCGAATCTCGGTATCAGCTCAACATCCTGTGATTCCAGGCAAATCGCTTTGTCTCCCCGTGCCTACCACAAATGAATCTGTTCTTCTGCAATGTAAATTGTGTTCATGCCATGTTGTCGAGTTCGCGCTATATAATATTGCAAGGAAAAATAAAGTAGGGAAACTCGAGTTCACACACTACTGAACGCGCACTCTTAAGTGCATCAGCAGTGCACTGTGAATCGGAGCGTTTCACAGGCCTGTCACAGAATAAGAAATGCTATCAAAACGAAATCCTACAAAACAATATTCTACTGGCTGGCAGCAATTCATACCCGGACAACGTCGGTACGGGCTGCTTGTTACCTATAAAGGCCTCCATCTCAGGACCCCTCCGCGACCTTCATTGGCTTAGGGTGGAAAATCACACTAAATGTAAAGCCCTATGCTACATGCACAGGATTAAATCTGGTGCAGCGCCACAGTACCTCAGTGCTTTGGTACACCCGTACCTTCCCATGCGCCTTCTTCGATCCTCTTCTCAGGCTAAGTTCCAAGTCCCTCGGATCAAACAAGTACATATGGGTGGTAAGTCCTTTGCATGTTTAGCTCCTTCACTGTGGAATTCTCTCCCATTAAAACTCTGGCAAGAAAATATTTACCACAAATTCCGCAAAGATCTTAAAACATGGTTATTTAACCAATAGTGCAGCTCTGTCTTCTTGCGTGTGTCCGATGGTGCCGGCAAACCTCCGGGTAGCTGTGCGCCTTAGAAATTTAATAATAATAATAATAATAGAAGCAGACAGAAAATACTGATCAATGTCAAATAAATGCATTAGTTGCAAGTGTAACTTCATGTTCATTGTTTAATAGAACCATAACTCTCAAGCCTTCATGGTTTCTGTAACCATTAGGGTGCTAATACACTGCTCACTTGGTCACACATTGCTGTTAGATGTGCAGACTTCTCTATAAGGGGCATAGCCATTGTACGATTTGTCAGCGTTGTGTGCAGGGCTCAAAAACCATGGAAATGTGGTAAGCAGGCTGTACTCGAGTGTTCACTTCCCTTTAAGTCTTTAGGAATTTAGTCAAACTCAAAAGTGTCTTTGGTGCCACAGCATCATCAACAGCAAGTCCACTGGGGCTCAACAGGCCCAGTTCAAGTCTTACCCACATCTGCAGCATGGAAGCATTCAGTCTTGAGGCTTGTGCCCTGATCACAGGCACCGAGAGTTCTGATACAGTTTGGAGAAGTTGAGGTGCTTTTGGTTCACGTGACAGCACTCAGCAGGTGCAAGCTCTCTTTTGGAGTGGTTCTGCCAGCTTCCCAGTGATCAGATATTCTCCCAGCCTGCAAAGATATGGTAAGTGAATCCTCCCTACATGGTATGGGAGTGGAGGGGAATCCAGTCCTTGAGCTCCTGACTGGAGCCCAGTGAGGGTGCGACGTTATCCGCGGCATCCTCCACAATCCTCGAGGGTTAGTCAGGGGCAGTTCTTGCTGCTTGGCCTTAACTGGCGAACACAGCTGCGCATGCTACGGAAGATCTTCCGGTGGATCCCCACCGAGACCAGGAAGACTGTCACCCAGGCACTCGTCACCAGCCGACTGGACTACGGCAACGCCCTCTACGCCGGAACCACCGCCAAGCTCCAGAAGAGACTCCAACGGATCCAGAACGCCTCAGCCAGACTCATCCTCGACATCCCACGACACAGCCACATCTCCGGACACCTAAGAGACCTGCACTGGCTCCCGGTCAACATGAGAATCACCTTCCGTCTCCTTACCCACGCACACAAAGCTCTTCACGATCAAGGCCCGAGCTACCTCAACAACCGCATCAACTTCTACGCTCCCAAACGACACCTCCGATCAGCCAGTCACGCCCTCGCCGCCGTCCCCCGCATCCGAAGAACGACAACAGGAGGAAGGTCCTTCTCCTACCTGGCCGCCAAGACCTGGAACTCCCTCCCTCCCGACCTGCGCCTGACCCAAGACCACCTCGCCTTCAGGAAGAAGCTCAAGACCTGGCTGTTCGGGTAGTAGCAGCACCCCCCCCACCTAGCGCCTTGAGACTAAGCATGGGCGAATTTTGCGAATCTCGCGTTCACGAATTTTGCGGATTTGCGAACTCGCAATCCGCAAAATCCGCGAATTCCCGCGAATTTGCGGATTTTTTTTTTGTGTTCGCGCGTGTTTCTGCCAGTTCGCGAGGGTTTTTACAATTTCGCAATTTGCGAACTTACCTGTCGGGTCGCAAGTTTTGCGAACTTGTTGTTTCTACGTGTCCAGCCTGTTTGGGACACTCTTCTTCATCACTGCCACTCTCTGTCACCACTGCCACTCTCTGACTACTCATGCCACCCTCTGTTTCATCACCACACCCTCTGGTTGTCCAGTGTACATTATTTTCGGCAAAGCAAAGCACACCTTCCCTGCCTCAAGTGACCTGAATTAATTTGGGGCTGATTAATGTGTCACAGAATATTTTTTTAGCTGGCACCTGCTTCCTTAGTGCTTCCTGATTAGTGATCTTTTGCACTTGCTAAGTGCTTTCATTGTTGCAAAATTAGTTACAACACCTGCCCTGCCCCAACTGACAATAATGAATTAGGGGCTGATTAATAGATTTTAACTTCCAGCCTGGCTCCTGCTTGTCTCCCTTAGCTGTAATTCAGGACCTTTGTGGCATATGTGTAACTATTCTGAGGTTCAGAGCAGGGTCACATAATAGTTGCAACTGGCAACTGAACTCTGGAGGGGCCCCTCAGGAAGCACTACAGGAAATGGCTACTAGTTCAGTTCAGTTCAATTAGTCTTTATTTCGAATAAAATTCATAAAAAACATCCAAATACATGTATAATAACATTTCCCAAGTTTGATAAAATTGTGCGTTAAGATCCCCATCATTTAAGCAGTTAAAAGAGAAAATGGCTTTAGTATAACAGTTTGGTAACATTTAAGAGAAATAAAAAGACATTTTACAAATTACAGTTTACAGTTTCTTAGCACGGATGAGCCACAGCCAGCCCAAAAATTTTGCAATACAGATCACAAACTTTGTAGCGCGTAAGTCTCTTAATTTAAGAAGGGCTGTCTGGCTACTTCTACAGTTAAGTGTTTCGCAGACTGGCTTCAACCATTTGAGTCTGGGTGATATGTACGCAGGACAAGCAAAGAATATATGGCCCAGACTTTCTGCCTGATCGGGACAAAAGGGGCACTTGTTGCTTTGGTTATTTGCCCACTTTACAGTGAAAGATTTGATAGGCAGAGTTCCCACTCGAAATTGGTGGTACAATTTACGATCAAGTGTTTTGCCTATCAGGTCCCAATAAGGTTCAAGAGATGGGGATATCTTATGCATAAGAAATTGACCTGTTAAGTTGTTCTTAGAGGAAAGTGTAATTAAAGCAGATTTTTTATCGGCCCAGTACAGGTCTCTAAATTCCACTTTCGATGGGAAGATAGAGCTTTCAGGGTGCAACCATAGCTCTGGGAGGCCCATAGAATATAATATTCGTTTGACCTCCTGTAGCCAAGGGATCTTCTGTGCACCCCATAGAGCCCTAACCTCACCTAGTTCTTGGGCAAACAAACTAAGCTCTTGGCTCGTCCAAAGGCGACGCCATAGGGCTATAAGGCGGTATCTAGCCATCTCATCCAGAGGCCTGCAACCCAAATCTAAACGCAATGGTGTTGTAGGAGAAGATTGGGGGAGCCCCACTATGTTCCTCAGAAACTTATTCTGCGCGCTGATAAGAGCCGGCAACCCTTTGTATCCCCAAATATCCGCGCCATAAAGGGTAGCAGCATTCACCTTGGCCTCATAAATTTTTAACACCGGTGCGATACGTTTTGTCAAGGTTTTTTTCTGCTCCTTTAGCAAACATCCTGTGAGGCGGACAAATTTAAGAGTTAGCACCTCTAGCTGTGGTTTCCAGGTTAGCTGGTGGTCCAGGGTCACGCCCAAATAAGGCATGGCTTTAACCTGTTCTATTTGGACACCCTCTAATGTAAATGAGCTGGAGATGGGTTTATTTTTATTAAAAATCATAAATTTAGTCTTATCAGCATTGATCTGGAGGTCGTTAATGGCACAGAATTCAGAAAATCTATTCAAAGCGGCCTGTAGGCCACTTCGAGTCCTTGAAAGAAGCAGGGTGTCATCTGCGAATATCAGCATGGGATACCTTGACCCCCCCAGGATGGGTGCATCAGTATTGATGTCTTTAAAGAATGCAACCACCCGGTTGATAAACAGGAGAAACAGGGTAGGGGCCAGCACACAACCCTGCCGGACTCCTCGTTCGACAGGGAAGCTGGTGGTCACCTGACCCTGGTTGCCCCATCTTACATGTGCGAAGTTGTCCTCATGAAGACGCCTGACCAGATCTAATAACTCAGGAGGGAGACCCATATCTCTCAGAGCATCCCAGAGTTTAGCTCTAGGAACAAGGTCAAATGCCGACCGAAGGTCGACAAAGGCAGCGTAGATGACACCACCGCCCAAGAGGACCACCTTCCAGTAGATCATAGTTAGGCGAAACACCTGATCAAGGGTGCTAGTACCTGATCTGAACCCTGCCTGCATGGGGGAGAGTATGTTGTTTGACTCCATCCACCCCTGGATTCTAGCAAGGGCCATTCGTGATACCACTTTCTGTATGGTATCGATCAAGCTGATGGGACGATAGTTTTTGGGTGAAGATCGATCCCCTTTCTTGAAGACCGGAATGATCTCAGCCCCTTTCCAGGACTGCGGTATCCTTTCCCCAGCTGTGATAGAGTTTGCTAAAATAGTTATGTAGGGGACCCACAGAGCTAAGTTCAGTTTAAAAAGGTCAGCTGGAACGGCATCAATGCCCGGTGCTTTCCCAGACTGAATTGAACCTAAAGCGTGCTCTGTGTCTAATGTGCTAAAGGTAAGTTTATCCCCATGTGTGGCTGTAATAGACTCTAGTAAGGGACTTTCTGTCAGCTGTAGGGCGTTTTGGTCAATAAATTGGGCAGAAAAGAATTTAACCCAATCTGCCGCAGAGACATGATTTTCAGGGGATAGTGTATCGATACCCCTGCCCCACCTAACTATCTCCCAGAACTTGGTTTGATTAGAATTCACGCATGCATGGAGGAGGTCTAACCAATATGAGTCGTCCCACTCCTTTTTAGCTTCCCATATTGTGCGCTTATAAACCTGCCTTGCTGCCCTAATATCGAGTGTGTTTCTAGATTTAACGGCAGTGATAAGGGTGCCATGGGCATCTCTACACTTTTTGTTGTACCAACCCTTCGGTTGGGTAGCCTTCTTTTTACGGCACGGCCTAGTGAGCAGTTCCTTAATGGACGCAAAACACGCCTCATGAAGGTCAACATTGTGAGAAGTAGGTGTGTCAACGGGGGACGGTGCTATCATTTTTTCTTTGGTGCGTAGGACCAGTTCTTCAATTTGGTTAACAAGCTCAGGGTCAGCTGCCACTCTGGACCATTTGACCCGCCTTCTGTTGTCACATAAGGTGAGGTCAGATGTGAGACAGTCTGATTCCACCTGAGGGGGCCCTAACCCTGGAATCGTAAGTGATAATGAGAGAGGATTATGATCGCTCTCCGGCCTGGTATCAATGGTCATATCTGCTACAGAAGCCCAAGCTTCAATATTGATTAATATATAATCAATACGGCTAGAGCAGGTTCCATTATCGAATGTTGGCTTTCCCTCCTTGTCAGAGACGCTACGACCATTGACTGCGCGAAGGCCCCATTCAAGACAGAACCCTAGCCAGTTAAGGGCAGCCTCTGTTCCCTTGACTCCCTTAGTGATTGATAGCGGGGGGATGTTCCAAGTGAGATCTTCTTCTAGGCAGACATCCTCTGCAAGGTTCAAGATCGGTTCAAATGTGCAGTTCAAGTCGCCAGCCACTATTGTGAGCTGGTCGCTTTTGTGCTCATTTAAAAGATCTTCCAGATCGTTAGTGATAGGTTGTTTCCGACCACCCTGGCAGCCTCTGGCATAGATGTTAATGATAATTAAATCCATGCAGTTCTCTTTGCATAGTGATATGCAGAGGAGATCCGGGTTCGTCCCATCTAATTCTCTAACAGTGAATCCCAAGCTTTGCCTTAACCATATGGTAAGGCCACCCGAGGCCCTGCCCTTCGTTCCTTGTATAGCTGGTTTGTAAAAGTTTAGATAGCCATGTCTAAACAAAGGGGCAACTGACCATGTTTCCTGAAAGAGGATTATGTCGTGGGATGAGATATAATCTGCCCAATCGCCGTCCTCAAGGCGGCCCCGGAGGCCCGCTATGTTCCATGAAGCAATTTTTATAACATTAGCAGGATTATTGGTTTTACTGATTTCAAAGATATTGGTGTTGCATGTTAATAGTATAGATGAGATGCCATTATCAGTCAGGAGGGGGTTGGAGGCGTTAACAAGTGATATCTGTTGTGCAACTGGTGACTTCAAACAAGCTACACTATTTCCTTTAGTGGAGTGTGTGTTAGGGCCTACCAGCTTCTTCTTTTTTTGGTTCGCCACCCCGAGTCAGTCAACCTCCTCAAGGCAACCAAACATGTTAGATGTCGGAACACCGTGCCACCAGGCATTCTGACTTGGTCCCCCAATTCCAAATCCCCTATTCCCAGACTTTTGTATTGTTGACCATGCCCCACCCATCCTCTGCTGGTTCCTAGGGGGATAAAAAAAAAAAGTAAGGGGTCTGACTACAACAGTGTGATCATCTTTGGTAGTGGCCCATGAGCAAAGGTGTTGTGCAGTGTGAGGATCGGCAAAAGTCACCACAATACAGTCACCCATGATCGATTTATGACTCGGTCCAACCCATGGTACTCTGCGTACCATGAGTACATGGCTTCGTTGGTTGCTTGGGAGATGTCTATTTATGTTAAGCCAGTGTATTACCTTGTTCTTGAGGGACCAATGGTCCTCTTTCACTGTTGGGTCAAGGGTAGGTACACCGGCCAAAACTATAACATAAGGGGTGACTTCCGGTGGTAAGTCAATGTAACCGCCTCGAAAGTTGGGTCTGTTTAGGTCGGGAGCGAGAGATGGCTGGGTATTAAGGGAAGGTTGGTTGATTTGCGAGTCGGCTGCAGGCATTGGTTTCGAACGTACAGTAGTCTTCTGGGAGTGTGGATCGACCCCAGCACTAGAAGCTGTGTGCTTAGGTTTGACTGGCGCTGGGATATCTTTAGCAGGGCCAGACCTAGCTTTTGGGATAGGGATGGTTTTAGTGCGGGGTTTAGGTATAGGTGTAGGTTTGGGCCCCGGGGTGGTAGCATGAGATGCTTCAGCTACTATCGGTTGTGGGGGTACCTCTCCCTGTGGAAGTCTTGCATCCATCTGCTTGAGACTAAGGCTGGCCAGTGTAACAATAGTCCTGTCCATCTCAAGCAGATGATTTTCCATTCTGGATAATTTAAGTTCCAGAGGGATGAGTAACTTCTTAAGTGTGTCCCAAACCGTTTGAACAAATTCCTCGTCACCCCTCTTGTCCCTCCCGTCCTCACTCAGTCCACCCTCCATTGAACCAACGTTGCTTAAGCCTGCTGAGCATTCATCCTGTTTAGCCCTTCCATTTCCCGCCAGAACTTGGTTAGTACCACTTACATGCAAATCAATGTGGGAGCTAGCTGCGTGGGGTTTATCAAATACTGCCTCTGAAGCAGGGGCACCTAGTTGGTGGCGGCAATTGAAAAACTGGGCTCTCGCAACCTTTGCCTTTTTACGGGCGAAAGCAGACCTAGCCAAGTTTTTCTTTTGCTGCAATGCCATTTTTTTGGCGTTTTTGTTGTCCTTCGTGACCGGCTTAGGCGACTTGCATGTTGCTTGTGCGCTAGCACCGGCTACAAATTTGGGTAGCGCGATCTCCTCCTTGGGATTTGGAGGGAGATCCTTCACATAGTCCCCTGGAGACAGGGATGGGCAGTGATGTATATCTGCCGATGTGAGCAGGGGGCGGGGGCCTGCTGTGCGCTCTGGGGTGAGGGCTAAAGCAAAGTTGCCTAGTGAAGATTTCTTCGAAGTGGCAATGGTTAAGGACAATTTTCGTGCAGCATCCAACTCCAGGGATACCCTATGTTGCATTTTTGTGATTTCTGCATCTATGGCCAAATTGGTCTTAGTTAAAAAATCGTCCAGAGTCCCATTTGATTTACTAGCCCCCCTTGTAGCTTTGCTACGTGTTACACGGGTGCACATGATACTCAGAGGGAGGATAAACCACAAGCAGCAGGAAACCCGCTCGACAGCAAAGGGGATGATAAGACACAGCCAAGGGACGCGGCCCAGCCCAGACCTCTAAGACCTCGAACGGCCCGCTCTTAGCCCGGTCTTCGCCCCGGGCTGCGTCCCGCGCTGCGGGAGAACTAGGTCAATAAATAGGTGAACGGGTAGACAAGGGGGCGTGGCAGCGGGGAGAGCGGACCGGAAGTTGGTGAGTGGTCTTGCAGGGACTCCTGGGCAATGGAGTCCCCTGCACGCTCGCAGCCCCGCTGACCGCACTCACCCGGTGGCTCTGCAGACCTTCCCTTGTGTCCCGGTTGAAGAATGCACGCAGCGGCACCCGCGGAGCGGGTGCGGCAAGAAGTGGCAAGAGTCCTTTGGTGAGGCGCTGAGGGCAGTGCAATCCGCCAGAAAGTGCGTCCGTGCTCTGGATGGCGTCCCGCAGGAGGAGAGGAGGTGAGAGATTTTATGCACCACAGCTGCAAAGGGCGGGGGGCGGCAGCGGGGAGAGCGGACCGGAAGTTGGTGAGTGGTCTTGCAGGGACTCCTGGGCAATGGAGTCCCCTGCACGCTCGCAGCCCCGCTGACCGCACTCACCCGGTGGCTCTGCAGACCTTCCCTTGTGTCCCGGTTGAAGAATGCACGCAGCGGCACCCGCGGAGCGGGTGCGGCAAGAAGTGGCAAGAGTCCTTTGGTGAGGCGCTGAGGGCAGTGCAATCCGCCAGAAAGTGCGTCCGTGCTCTGGATGGCGTCCCGCAGGAGGAGAGGAGGTGAGAGATTTTATGCACCACAGCTGCAAAGGGCGGGGGGCGGCAGCGGGGAGAGCGGACCGGAAGTTGGTGAGTGGTCTTGCAGGGACTCCTGGGCAATGGAGTCCCCTGCACGCTCGCAGCCCCGCTGACCGCACTCACCCGGTGGCTCTGCAGACCTTCCCTTGTGTCCCGGTTGAAGAATGCACGCAGCGGCACCCGCGGAGCGGGTGCGGCAAGAAGTGGCAAGAGTCCTTTGGTGAGGCGCTGAGGGCAGTGCAATCCGCCAGAAAGTGCGTCCGTGCTCTGGATGGCGTCCCGCAGGAGGAGAGGAGGTGAGAGATTTTATGCACCACAGCTGCAAAGGGCGGGGGGCGGCAGCGGGGAGAGCGGACCGGAAGTTGGTGAGTGGTCTTGCAGGGACTCCTGGGCAATGGAGTCCCCTGCACGCTCGCAGCCCCGCTGACCGCACTCACCCGGTGGCTCTGCAGACCTTCCCTTGTGTCCCGGTTGAAGAATGCACGCAGCGGCACCCGCGGAGCGGGTGCGGCAAGAAGTGGCAAGAGTCCTTTGGTGAGGCGCTGAGGGCAGTGCAATCCGCCAGAAAGTGCGTCCGTGCTCTGGATGGCTACTAATGATGAGCCTGAACTTTTGAACCTGGTAAGTAGTTTCAGTTTTGCTAAGATCGTATTTCTGCAATTTAGCACTTACTCGCGGGGTGCGAAGTTGTACTGGCAAGCCGCAAACTCACGCGAACAGTGCGAGCAAGCCATAAAATCCGCTGCTCGCGGATTTGCGGGAGATTCGCGGATCTCGCGGATTGCGAATTTACCGAAAATCCGCGAGCGAAACGAATTTTCCGCCCATGCTTACTTGAGACCCTCCGGGTAAGTAGAGCGCTCTATAAATGCCTATGATTGATTGATTGATTGATTGAATCCTTCATTCGGTAATGGCCCAATCCTCCTGGCACCATTGGTACCAGCAACCCCTGCTAGCATACTGTGTTGCTGAGGTACTTTAGAAGTTGAGCGCAGACTCCTCTGGTACAGATGCCTTTACCACGGTGGCTAAGAGTCTCGAAGCCTTGGCAGCAGTAACTTCAACAGTGGTCCCCTTTGCCATACAGTGTCACAGCAGTGCAGCGGCACAGGTTTGGGAAGTCACACACAGTGCATAGCACACCTCTCAGCCCAAAGCAGCCCTCTCCTGGCATACGGTGTCACAGAGACAACACTACACATGGGCAATGACCTGGCCAGTCCACAGCCGTTCCCTCACACCTCTTTCAGGGAGCCCTCTCTGTGGGGTTTCCTACTGGTCTTTGCTCCCTCTAATGCTCTCCTCTTTCCCACAGGGCACACTGGTCTTGGCAAGCAGCCAGGCACTAGTGGTCCAGGGTCTAAGGCAGGTGATCTTCCTTCCCCTGGGTGAGGTCCCCTCACCCAACTGGGAGGCTAGCAGACCTTGCACCCAGTCATGGTCACAGGCATACGTTTTGCAGAGCTTCCCCTTCTCACATAGCCTGTCTGGGTGCTTGGAAGATGACCAGTTTTTGGGGTCTCAACCTCCCCCTCTTATAGTCCTTGTCCAGACACAAATATGAATTAGGTCTGAGTCTTTGACGTTTTATATTGGGGATTTGCTTATTTTGAAGTGTACATTTTTCATTTTCTTCTTTCATCTTAAAAGGCTGTCTGTCACAGCAGGCAAGACTTGAAGCTGATTGTCCCACAAAACAGATCGTCGAAGTAAAGGGAGTTCACACCTGGATGTCAGCCACAGTGATATGTGCATCAAAAGGTTAATCCTGGGCTTCCAGTCTTAATCTTTATGAGTCCCTTATAAGCCCCATAACCTTGCTGAGATGTATCCAGGCCTCTTCCTTGTTTTTTATCACTGAATCAAAGATAAATCCTTTTGAAGTGTGAAGGGAGAGTCTCTTGTGAAGAGGTGTGGTGCAGAGGCCAGGGCAGCTGACTTCGGAGCACAGGGCTAACGGTTCGATCCCCGGCTCCGGCGGCAGCTCAGCTCAGCACCATATGACTCTGGGCAATAGCTCACTTAATTTCCACAACGGCACCCAGCGCCTTGAGACCCGTAAGGGTGAGTAGTTCATGCTTTACAAATACAGATTTATTATCTTTCTCCCTTCCTCAAGTGTGTGTTCCACCCAGCTCACAAGAATGCCTCAATACACAAAGTTGTCTGGGGGGATTCCTTCACTACTCATGGCCTCACCAGGCAGGCCTTGGCTTCCCAAAATGAAACACAGGGTCTTCCATGTAATGTACTATTGCAAGCACACTATCACTCAGTGTACGTTGACAGCATACTTACTCTCCAGTACTGCCACCTCCATGCATTGTGCCACCACAGATGCACTTGCATTCAGCAAACACCTTCAGTCTGCGTGCACTGCTCTTTACTGTAGCTTTTCTGTTTTGTACCAGGGTGTTTTATTTGCAAACATACACACTGCCAGCACACATATGCTCACTATGTGTGCACTACACTGTAGAAATGTAGCTTTTTAGGGGTACACTGGTGCAGTGTCACCCTTTCGTCCACGGGTTCAAAGACCAACAAAATAGAGATCAGCACTGGAGTTGGAAATAAATAACAAGTTTATTAACCCCTTAAGTGCTGCCTCGGTGCATTGGCCGACGGCAGCACTACCTCCCCAGTGCTGCGCACGACCATTGGACGTCCATTCAGCACTAGTTCCAATGGACAGCGCAGCACTGGGGAGGAATGTTTAATAGCATCTATGAGGTTAATCACTCATGAGTGGGACTACGTCCACACAACACTCTCTCAAGTGCTGCAAGGAGGCAGTACACTGAAGTCACAGAACACAGGTCTTTTATACAGGTTTTCTGCAGTGTAAGCATGTGAACAGAAATAGAGAGGAACAATATAATAATATTTGGGTTGATGCACAGCTTATTTTAATTCAATTTTTGTCTTGGTTGAACATTGTTTGTTAGATTTGGTGGTGCTCAATGTGGAGGCGTCGAGGGCCCTACGATGTCAGATAAACTCTTTGATACGTGAGACCAGAGGAACTCTGGTGTCATCCCAAATTGGCACACACTGATGTTGTGTATCCTTAGTATAAGAAAACACTTTCATTCCATATTCATTCTAGTTCATCATTTATTGCATAATTTCAAATTAGGTTTAGATCATTTCATTTCAAATCTCTTCATGATTGTCCGCATGCATAATCAGGCAATATCAAGGCGTGTCCAATGCATTTCGGGCATTAAAAAAGCATGCCCTTCATCAGGGAATTTGACACTAAAAACAATGGTACAAGTAAATATTAGAATAAGCGATCAACGTGCTGTTCGTCATATTCACTTCTAAAATACCACAAAATAATCATATGTCAATAAAGTTACATGATTTACATCACATGCGTGTCATGCAATTATTCAGGGTGAACAGTGATGTGGAAAAAATGTCGGGGATTGTGATTGTGCTGCGTGCGTTAAATTCTACAGGGTTCAAAGGTTGACTTACATGCCTGTAGTGACACGGTGGTCGAAAATCTGCAAAGAATAAATATACGTCAAAAAAATTGCGTCCTAGCTGGTAAGCGCCCAAGGTTTGGCCGTGCGCTCCAATATATGCTAATGTGTGCACCGAAACTAACCTGAAGGGTTTGCGGAATGGCGTGTTGACCAATACTCGTCTCTTCGACTCGCCGGTAAGGCAAGAAGCTTCCCGCGGTAATACATTCAAAACTTCCGTGGTCATGTGATAGCGCAAGTGAAGAAAGACTTACGATCTAGTCTCTTCATGTTAAAAAACGCCGGGTGGTCAGGTTCCGATGAGTTTTATGTCGGGTAGATGCTAAAAAACATCAGAATAATTTCTATGTAGCTTCTCGAACTTCCAATGAAAAAATTAACATATAGAGGAAGGTAAAAATAATTCTGAAAATAAACGTGAAAAGTGAGGCTCAGGGGATCGAACTGCCTGCTAGGTGGTTGTGTAAAGGGGTGTGCTATTGGTTGAGCTAGCATGGACGTGATGTAGTCAGGTAGAAAACTAGGTTATGTAGTGTCAGTGGTGTTGGGAACGAACACATTAACATAAAGATCGATTTCCAGAGCAATTCTATTACAAATAACAAGAAAATGTTTTTTAACATGAAGAGACTAGATCGTAAGTCTTTCTTCACTTGCGCTATCACATGACCACGGAAGTTTTGAATGTATTACCGCGGGAAGCTTCTTGCCTTACCGGCGAGTCGAAGAGACGAGTATTGGTCAACACGCCATTCCGCAAACCCTTCAGGTTAGTTTCGGTGCACACATTAGCATATATTGGAGCGCACTGCCAAACCTTGGGCGCTTACCAGCTAGGACGCAATTTTTTTGACGTATATTTATTCTTTGCAGATTTTCGACCACCGTGTCACTACAGGCATGTAAGTCAACCTTTGAACCCTGTAGAATTTAACGCACGCAGCACAATCACAATCCCCAACATTTTTTCCACATCACTGTTCACCCTGAATAATTGCATGACACGCATGTGATGTAAATCATGTAACTTTATTGACATATGATTATTTTGTGGTATTTTAGAAGTGAATATGACGAACAGCACGTTGATCGCTTATTCTAATATTTACTTGTACCATTGTTTTTAGTGTCAAATTCCCTGATGAAGGGCATGCTTTTTTAATGCCCGAAATGCATTGGACACGCCTTGATATTGCCTGATTATGCATGCGGACAATCATGAAGAGATTTGAAATGAAATGATCTAAACCTAATTTGAAATTATGCAATAAATGATGAACTAGAATGAATATGGAATGAAAGTGTTTTCTTATACTAAGGATACACAACATCAGTGTGTGCCAATTTGGGATGACACCAGAGTTCCTCTGGTCTCACGTATCAAAGAGTTTATCTGACGTCGTAGGGCCCTCGACGCCTCCACATTGAGCACCATCAAATCTAACAAACAATGTTCAACCAAGACAAAAATTGAATTAAAATAAGCTGTGCATCAACCCAAATATTATTATATTGTTCCTCACAGCGCCCACCGGACTGATAGCACGCACCCCTAAACATTGGAACCTGAAACCAAACCATGTCTAACTATGAGGAAATATCTAAAAGCACAGAGGCCAGAGCCTCTACCTTCGCATTCGAGGAAAAAGACGTGGACCAAATCTACTCTCTAATCAGGGAGGAGCTAACACAGGAAACATCTAGTCGATCAAAGGAGCAACATATAAAGCAACTTTTATACCTGTCCAAGAGAAAAATCAACAACTACACGCCAGTACACTTATCAAGTACCACAGAAACCAACGTATCCCTCGTGGGTTAAGAATTGCACTCAAACCCTCCCTATGTAAACATTCCAAAAAATTCCAGGAACGGTGGTACGAGATACTTAATAAATGTTCATTGGATCTAATTCTTTTATTCATTCAAGAACTATCTGCTATCTTGGAGGAAATTTCCACTGAAATTCAAGAAACAGCCACAGAACTATCAAAAATGATGACCTAGGATGAATTGAACACCACTTTGGAGGATATCAAAACCCAAATCGAGAGACATTCAAGGGAGATTAATGAACGTAAAATTCGTAAGTTCAAGCGGGACACCTTGGATTATAAACTGGGGGAGGTCTACACATGGGCCGACGTGTATGCACAAAAACGAAGAAACCGCCCATATAACTCTAATACAGATACCTCCTCAACAGACAGCGAACCAACTCAAAGACCACGAAAAAGTCAACCCACAAGAACACCACAAGAACAAACCTCAACTGTGGAAGCTACCACCAGCCAAACACATGATAGCAGTCCTTTTTTAGACCAGGGCCAAGCGCAAAAAGGAGACCCAGGAGAGGGAAAGGAAAAAGAAAAAGAAAAGGAAAAGGAGAAAGAAAGGGACCCGCCGACCACTCGGAGCACCACAGCAACAACCAAGGTGATGGAGAAAAAGCCAAAGAAGAATTGACCACAGAACATTTAGTTATTAACATCAGTGACCAACACTTTGATGCACACGAACTCAAACTATTGGAAAAAGGAACTTCATTTGTACCTACCACCACACAGATCTCCTGGAACAAGAAGTGAGCTTCTTTAAATTAATGCGGAAACTCAAACTCAGACATTTTTTTGATAATATTGTACCAGAACGTCCACCATAAGAGAAAGACCAACTATTAGGACTACGTCCACAGAGCTCGTTTCAAGCACCCACAAGTCACAAGACTTTGGACCTTTTTGAAAATCTTGTCAAACAAGACCTCCACAAACTAAAATACACCAAACCCAAATACAGAAATATTACGCAAAAGGATCTGGACACATTGAGAAGAATAGCAACCGATGGCCAAATCACCTTCACCAAAGCTGACAAAGGGGGAGCGATTGTCATTATGAATACCTCAATGTACAATGAAAAAGTAACTGAGCACGTCATGGATAGATCAATATATAACGAATTGGATTCCAACCCCACCGTGGAATACGCTAAAACGTTAAAGAACATTATTGATCGGGCACACAAACAGGGAACCATTACTGAAAGGACGAAGAATTTCCTTATAACCAGCAACCCCAAAAGCCCCACATTAAGAATGGTGCCTAAAATCCACAAAAACCTCAGAAACCCCCCTATGAGACCCATCGTTTCCACCAGAGGGAGCATACACCAACCAATAGGACAACTAATTGACAAGTATCTCCAACCATGGGCACAATCTACCCAAACATACATAAAGGACACCACGCAATTTTTGCTCAAACTACAACAAATCCAACTCAACCCCAATGAAAAAATATTGCTATGTACTGCCGATGTTTGCAGCCTATATACAAACATACCCCACAACATGGGGATTGAAGCAATAGAATCAGCCATTTTGAATACGGATGTAGACCATGACTTTCAATTATTTCTGATGGAGCTCATGCAATTCACCTTATATCACAGTTACTTCAGAGCTCATGACAAATGGTACCAACAACTTACAGGGATGGCAATGGGCAATTCGGCCGCACCTGTGTACACGAACACGTTCATGCATTGGTACGAAACCCAACATATACTAAACGACACCAACTGGACAAATCATCTGAGAATGATAACAAGGTATAATGATGACTTTTTCATCATATGGACAGAATCGGAGGAGAAATTAAGAACTCAACTTAACATTTTCAACTCCATTGATCAAAGGATCCAACTTACTTGGGATATCTCTGAAACATCTGTGAATTTTCTAGACGTCAAAGTTACAATAACCCCAGATGGATTCAATACAGACCGCTATGTCAAACCAACTGACAGGAACAACATGCTATTGCATTCTAGCTTCCATGAACCAAACCTGATCAGAAACCTACCTTATTCGCAAATGGCAAGGGTCAAAAGAATAACTTCAAACCAAACCACCCTCAACATAAGACTTAGAGAAATGTCAAACAAGTTTTTGAAAAGAGGGTATCCAAAGAACCTAGTGGAAGAAACTAAAAACAAAATTGACAAGATGGAAAGAACAAAACTTTTGACACCAACCCTAAAATCTGAGCAAACCCAGATAGTTGTGGTCTCAAGATACTCCACTAACAGCAGAAAATTCAAACAAATAATCATGAAGCACTGGACTATCCTTAACTTGGAACCAGATTTCAACAAAGCATTCAGCCAACCCCCGTTATTTGCTTATACAAGAGCCAAAAACCTAGGTGAAATTCTACAAAGCAAACCAGAAGATCCCATCATATATCACAGAACTAAACCTTGCCTCAATTGTGGCAATTGTAATAACATTATCAGAGGACACACCATCAACCATCCAACACAGGGTTACCCAATAAAACTACGAGTTAATGCCACCTGTGACTCCAGCAACTTAATATACGGGCTCAAATGCCCGTGTGGTAAAATGTACGTTGGTAAAACGGAGAGACGCATCAAGGTGCGCCTGACAGAACACAAATCGAATATCAGACTAAAGAATTTGAAGTCAGCGCTTTCCGCACATTTTGTAGAACAACAACACAACGTGTCCCAAGTCAAGTTTATCGTTCTAGAGACTGTGCACAAACACGAAGGGACAAACAACAACAAAATGCTCTTAAGACGAGAGAACCAGTGGATCCATAAACTGTCAACCCAGAAACCCATGGGGTTAAATGAAAGAATAGAATTTTCTTGTTATTTGTAATAGAATTGCTCTGGAAATCGATCTTTATGTTAATGTGTTCGTTCCCAACACCACTGACACTACATAACCTAGTTTTCTACCTGACTACATCACGTCCATGCTAGCTCAACCAATAGCACACCCCTTTACACAACCACCTAGCAGGCAGTTCGATCCCCTGAGCCTCACTTTTCACGTTTATTTTCAGAATTATTTTTACCTTCCGCTATATGTTAATTTTTTCATTGGAAGTTCGAGAAGCTACATAGAAATTATTCTGATGTTTTTTAGCATCTACCCGACATAAAACTCATCGGAACCTGACCACCCGGCGTTTTTTAACATGAAGAGACTAGATCGTAAGTCTTTCTTCACTTGCGCTATCACATGACCACGGAAGTTTTGAATGTATTACCGCGGGAAGCTTCTTGCCTTACCGGCGAGTCGAAGAGACGAGTATTGGTCAACACGCCATTCCGCAAACCCTTCAGGTTAGTTTCGGTGCACACATTAGCATATATTGGAGCGCACGGCCAAACCTTGGGCGCTTACCAGCTAGGACGCAATTTTTTTGACGTATATTTATTCTTTGCAGATTTTCGACCACCGTGTCACTACAGGCATGTAAGTCAACCTTTGAACCCTGTAGAATTTAACGCACGCAGCACAATCACAATCCCCGACATTTTTTCCACATCACTGTTCACCCTGAATAATTGCATGACACGCATGTGATGTAAATCATGTAACTTTATTGACATATGATTATTTTGTGGTATTTTAGAAGTGAATATGACGAACAGCACGTTGATCGCTTATTCTAATATTTACTTGTACCATTGTTTTTAGTGTCAAATTCCCTGATGAAGGGCATGCTTTTTTAATGCCCGAAATGCATTGGACACGCCTTGATATTGCCTGATTATGCATGCGGACAATCATGAAGAGATTTGAAATGAAATGATCTAAACCTAATTTGAAATTATGCAATAAATGATGAACTAGAATGAATATGGAATGAAAGTGTTTTCTTATACTAAGGATACACAACATCAGTGTGTGCCAATTTGGGATGACACCAGAGTTCCTCTGGTCTCACGTATCAAAGAACAGAAATAGAGAGAACATGTTTTAGAAATAGTTTTTAATAACCAAGGGCAGATAAATAACTATGTGGTCAGCAAAGTGGGAGGGGGAGCAGGTGTGCTTATGGCAGCAGGAAATGGTTGATAGTTAACATCTGAGACCAAGTGCTCTGGCAGCTACACAGCCTCAGCACATACATTGCTTTTAGCTGAGTCAGTAAGTCAACAACAATAGATAACATAAGTAGAGTGAAAAGAAGAGCAGCTGAGGACAGGAGAATCATGAAGGAAACTAAATGGACACCACAGTCAAAATGGCTGTCGCTTATGTCAAGTAAAATATTACACGTTTTCCAGAGTACATCAATTCTCCCTTCAAGAATTTTGCTGCACCCAAGCACACATACACCCAGCATAGGCTTTCATTGTGCATGCACTGCACAGCACTACATCCTTTGAGGAAATATTCCTCGCAGGCATACATACACTCAGCACATGAACTAATCACACAAATAACGCACAGTACTGCTATTCCCCTGTACTGTACTCTTCTCAGGCACAGATACATTGAGTGCAGAGTCACTACTATTCTACCTAATGTAGGTCAAGGGTGAGTTAAGCACAGAGCAGTGGAATGTTTAAAAAGGTGAGTGAGCCTGTGGGTCTCATTCCAGTGATACAGGGTAAAAAGGACCTGTTCACTACTACTGATGACTACACAGTATGCTGCCTCCACAGCACTTGTGCTGCTTAACTCTTGGTGAAGACAGAGCCTTTCACCACAATTAGGGTAGTGCTTTGGGCACCACTCCTAATCCTACAAGTCTACAGTCAGTGAGACAGTCCTATGTTATGGTGCACACATATGATCCGTGTTTGCCTATGACAACAAAAATCTGCATTTGGGATCCAGACAACACCACAGTTGGGTAATCAGGGAAAGAGTGTTTTACCAGGCAGAGGACTTTTCCATCCTAACAGCATGGTTCCTTTACTATCACGGCCACGTCAGTTCAAGGTTTGCGTAGCTCTTTACATTCTCCTTCACTTTCCAAGAGGGTGCCCTACTGCCCTTAATTCAGACACATTACTATTCCGAGCACTTGAGTTAGAGTCAACATATACGCATGCTTGAGCAAGATCGCAGAGCCTGGCAACTTCTAGCAATGGTAGGTTTACTCGACTGCAGTGAGTTCGTTTACTCTGCTTTTTCCACGCTGCATCTTTCAACTCTTGCCTCGAATCTCCTTTTGGGTTCCCATTGACTACTCTCAGTTCAGTCTGTTTTCGCTCTTCTGCTTTGCCTCTATTTACTTACTCCTGCAACCCTTCTTCAGTGCCTCATCCTCTGAGTCAGCAGTCAGAAGACTAAGGCTGTGAGTGCAAATGGTATCAAGGCATTTAGAAATTCCCGATGGGTGTTAGTGAGCCATGGCAGTTTGATATGGGTCAGGTAATCGAGCACATGCTCGTCCGTGCTGCCCCCATGGGATGTATATAGGTCCGAGTAGTATTGGCGGAATTGCTCCGCTACCTCCGAATCTGTGAGCAGGGTGTCACCGTCGGGAGACTTGAACCCAGGCACTACCGCCTGTTCTCTACGCTGCCTAAGCAGCTGTACGAGTACCGTCCCCGGATGCTCCCCCTCTCCATACACTCGAGCTGTGGCGTACTTGCCCAAATGTTTAACCTCCACATCCGCTTCTTCATAGAACTCAGCCAGGGTTGACTTTATCTTTTGCGCAATCATCTCATCAGGCCCAGCGAGTTGGGCCCTTTCTAGTCATGCCAGTTTCCATTTCAGATCCGCAAGACGTGTACGGATAGACCGGAGAATACCCGCATGTTTAGACATAGCTACTCCCCTTATGTATACTTTAAACGCTTCCCATACAGTCTGGAAGCAGTCTGCCGACCCCACGTTCTTCTAAAAGAATATTTCAATAGCTTCAGATATTTCTTCCTTAAAAACTGCGTCTAACACCGAGTAGGGGGAGGGAATCTCCAGGTAAAGGGGGGGTATACGCGCTTTTGGTGTGTCGAGCACAAGCAATATTGGAGAGAGATCAGAGTAGTGCGGGGAAGAATCTTACATGTGCGAATAGTTGCCTAGTCACGAATCAATAATCTATTCTGGTGTGGAGGTTATGGTATGCAGAATAGTGTGTGTATCCCCACTGCGCTGGGTGTCAGTGGCAGCAGACATCACACATGTCTAGACGAACCAGCGTGCTTTCCATAGCTTTAGCGGAGGACGAGACACAACTCTCCAGGCCACCAGACCTGTCCAGCGCCGGGTCCCTAATTAGATTAAAATCGCCACCCCAGAGGAGTCGTCCACCCAAGTGAAGGCTTACAGTGTCAGTCAGCGTCTTGTAAAAGTCTGGGTTATCATAGTTTGGTCTGTATACATTAACCAACAGGAAGTCAATCCCCCTCCCTTTACATCGTGTGACAACAGATCGGCCCTCCGTGTCTGTTTTTAAAGGTTCAAGCTTCAATGGCTTCTTAGGGTTCACCCATGTCAAGACCCCTCTTGCATGTGTGGTGAATCTAGGAGCGTGGACGTTTCCCTGCAACCCTCTAAGAAGCAGCATGGGGCTGTCCAGAGGTAGGTGTGTCTCCTGTAACAGAGCTATGGTCATGTCTTATCTGGTCAAATAGCTCAAAATTTTAAATATTTTTCAATGGTCATTAAACCCGCGCAGTCGCGAACGTTCCATGTGAGTGTGCTCACTGTGTCAAGGCCTGTGTTTCCTGAGGGACTATCCATACCATATGTAATGTGAATTTACATGTTTCTGCAGGGTGTAACTCACTACCATGTATATGTACATGCAATACATGCCAATTCTGAGTGTACTAGTTTCAGAAGCTAGTAGTGTGAGTCTTAATACTGTCCCACCCCCCTCCCACGCCAGGCGATCCCCAACTGTGCCTGGTCGACAAGACCCCTCCCATTAGTCCCCAAGAACCCTCAATAGTAAACTGAAAAAGTGTGATACACCTAAGGGCAGATGTTGTGAGCCAGATAGATACATGTGCTGTAGAGGAACCTAGCGCGGACTCCAATTTGCCGTCCAACGATCTCAGTTCTGCCACAGTAATAACCTTCACTATTAGACATCTAAAACTATGAAGGAACATCATCATCACCCCCCAGGCAATCACCAATAAGGCTGTATAACTTCTAAAACGCTGCCAGAATCTTTGCCAACTGATAAACCACCCCCCACCAGTGCAGCCCCTCAAAAACACCCCCGCCCCGGTCCACCACTTTATCCCCAATGCTAGGCAGCATACCATGCCATGTTTCTGCTTACTCGAACCCCAACAGTGTCAAACTCAGTCCTGTGTCTGTAGGCTGCCACCAACAGCTCCCAGCACCTCCTCTCTGTCTGGGCTGGGGCACTTCTCTTTGGACCACTCTTTCAAAGCCTATTGCAGAGTCTTTGGTTCCGTGAAAATCTGAGAGTGCCCATTCCGGTTAACCCGTAGCCTGGCTGGGTATAACATGGCATAGTCGATATTCAGGTCCCCCATCTGACGCTTCAAAGGGGCAAACTGTCTGCGCGCTTCTTGGACCCCCGCCGTGAAGTCCGGGTACAAGGAGATGGAATACCCTTCGTATTATTATTATTATTATTATTGCATTTATTGAGCGCACAGCTACCCGGAGGTTTCCCGGCGCTTGCCTTGGGAACCCGTCCTGGCTTTTCCCTGTGAGATAGCCCCTACAGGGCAAGCCAGGCATCCCGCCGCAGGGGGCCGTTGTGGAGATTAAGCAAGCTTAATGCCCAGAGTTGCAGAGTGAGAACCCATGATTAGAGCAGGCACCGAAGCGAGAATTATCGAGTCCGTGGACATTTGAGCTCAAGACCCTGCCGCGTCGGGAATTGAACCCTGGTCCCGGGTCTGACCTTAGCTTCTGGGTCTGCCTGCTCTACACCGTGAGCCACACTTCTCCACTATTCTCCAGTATTGCAATGATTGTTTGTTCCAAGTGGCTGCCAGCGCTGAGTCCCTGTCCCTATAGGTCAACAGCCGCGCTTTTATAGGTCAAGAAGGTGCTCCAGGCGGGGACCCAACGATTGGTTCGCTCTCTCCACCACAAACAGAGCGGAGAACACCTCATCGCCAAGCAATGTGGTCAGCATCTTCTCAACGAACTTCTCCATATTACCGGTTGGCGTTGATTTAGGGACTCACGTGATCCGTAAGTTATTGTGGCGTGAGCGTGCCTCCAAATCTTCAGCCTTGTCTTGAAGAGCTTGTAGGACTTTACCCATTTGCTTGTGGTCAGTATAAAGCGACGTCTGCGCCTCCTCCACTCCAGTGACCCTGCACTCCGCAAGGTCCAGGCGTTCTGCGTGCTTGTCAATTCTTTCGGACATCCTGTCCATCCGATTTGAGAGCGCGTCTATCTTGGTACTCAAACCCGCCAGGCTACCTTGAAGATTTTTCTCCATCAAAACCAGCATCGAGCGTATGTTGCATTCCATTTCTCCAGGCGTTGCATCCTGTGCGGAATCGCCCTCATCAGTAGTATTGTCCTGACCCTTCATCTTCTTGAGGTCAAATGTAAGCTTAGGTTGGGTTGAATCCTCTCTGCCCATGTTGCCAAGTACAGCGCGGTGAGGATCAGACCGCAATACAGATAGCAAGATCAGCTCGCAGGTGTCGTACAGCAGCTACCTCAATGACCCAGATCACCACAGCTCTCCACTGGGTCCTGTACTCGCTATCCTCGCTGCAGGTTTACAGGAGCGTCAATGCAGCGAGCATGGTGCAGGCGAGCAAGGTGCACAGACCAGCAGATAGGTCAGGCTCGTCTCCGGGGTCACCTCTGCACTGCGCCACTAGGGTAGTATAGTTGTATCAATTATGTACTGCCGGCTCCTGGGTCTCCCACTATAGTGCTGCGCGCTCAGTCGTTAGGACTCCGTACCTAATGCAAATCTTCACGTGATGCAGTACGGCCCCTGCGCTTTGATAGAACAATCAAGGGCAGGTTGTGGTGTCATATGAACTTAAAGTTCTGTAGTTATTGGCACCGTTGGCCAGTTCGTCAAAACAATGAGCAGTCGTCCTAAGATTTATTTTAGTCTCTGCAGACACTAGTCAACTCCACTCAAGTGTTACAACCTTGGTCACAGGTGATGCCTAATAAACGACAACGGAGCCGCGTGTGCGCCTGGAGTGCCAGCACAGTGCATCAAGCATACAGGAGTGCAACTGTCACCGTGTCTCCTGTCCCGCCCAGCAGAACGTGTGCTTCCACCTCCGGGCCCTCACCCTGGGCCTCAGGCGCCTGGAGTTTAAGATGGCGGCTTCACCCGGTCTCCGGGGACCGCAGGCAGCACAGCTATTCCGGTAGGTGCCACAGGTACAGCTTGCAGTAACTGAAAGCGCTGAAACCCCTCCTCACATCACCAGCAGGCCCCCTTCATTCATTGCTTGGAGGCTGTAATCAATAAATAGCGTTTGGAACTCCAACCTTCTTCCACACAGTGCTCTCAGTTCCCAGCGAGGGCAGCTCTCCAGTCCCTTCTGAACGGTCACACGACGTGGCCGGTTCCAGCGAGTGAGTGTCTCAAGCCGTCCTTCGATGGGTGCATCCCAAGGGCAGCAGTGGGCGCGGCAGTATCCGCCGGGAGGCCGCGTTCCCGAACTTCCCCAGCAAGGCCAACGGAAGGAGTTCAAGTTGCGCAGAGCCTTCCCTTCCTAGAACCGGAAAGGGCGCAGGGTCGTAACCAGGGTTCCAGAGGGGCTGCTACCCCCAACTGCCATGTGCTGCCCACTGAGCTCGAACGTTTCAGACACCCGGAGGCGCGAAGTATTCCGGGTGCGAGGATCGCGGCTTAACGCCCCCGCCTCTCCTCACTCCAGATCGGCGGCTGCACTTCGGACGAAGGCCGCAGCAGCACATCTCCCACCATTCGCTACAGCGGCGCCGTAGAGATCTCCGGAGAAGCTCTTCGCACTGCCTGTGTTTTTCAAACACCGGGCCTGGTTGTTTCAGGGCTATTATGTCCCGCAGAACCAGGATAATTACAGGATAATATGATGGCTGTGTGGAGCTAAACGCTCAAGCGGCCATCTTGCAGCTCGTAAGCTCCGCCCTGATGTTTTAATTTGTGACATAAGAGCCACCCATAATACATGAAAAGCAGCTCTGGCAAAAATCTGCCACTAGCATATTGTATATAATGTTTGGACAAAAGTGGCACTCATGACAAAAAGCTGTCCCTGGCAATGGAGGTAAAGTGTAACATATGGGGCACCAGTAAGACATTGTAAAAATAAAATGGGGTGTGCTTAACTGGACTATAAGGTTTCCCTAACTTTTCACACCATGAAAGGGCTTGATTATTTAATGAGTATTGTGCCAGAGCCTAGGGGCCCGATTCAGAGAATGAACTTAAGACTCAATCCTAAACTTATTACTATTTTGGTATTCACAGAATGCATTTACTACTTTTGGCATTCACAGAATGAATTTACTATTTTTGGTATTCACAGAAGTTAGGATTTTGTCTTAAGTCTGTCTTAAGTCTGTCTTAAGTTTGTCTTAAGACAAACTTAAGACAAAATCCTAACTTCTGTGAATATCAAAAGTAGTAAGTTCATTCTGTGAATGCCAAAAGTAGTAAGTGCATTCTGTGAATACCCAAATAGTAGTAAGTTTAGGATTGAGTCTTAAGTTCATTCTGTGAATCGGGCCATACGTCTTTTAGCAAATTTATGTAAAAAATGTGCTGTTAAAGGCACTATTAGAGCCTACTTCTTTAAAATGTTCTCGGAGGTAGAATAACCCCAAAAAGATGCCAGACTCACTCACTTCAATCGCTTACTACAATTCACATAAATGCTCCCTTGACATATCATGTCAGCACCTCAATATAGATAGTATCTAAAATAGACATTTTTCTGTGTTGATTTGGTATCTTAATTATCCAGTAGTCATGGAACTTCAATGATGTTAATATTTGCGATGTAATCCCGGGCTCGGGTTAGGTAACATAACTTCCTGGGACGGTTCAGGGTCAAAAGTCATATGATGTCATTTCCTGTGACATCATGAAGGTCAAAGAGTGTATGTCACTTCCTCTACCCTGGCATTTTTCGTGTATTGCCATCCACCAGAGGAACGCAGACAAAAGGAGAGAGAGAGAAATATCACTTTGCCATGGGGGCCTAGGTAGTTTGAGGCCCTGGTCAATTACCCATTCTGCCAGTAACTTTTAACGTTGCAGAATTATCCCACTGTTATCTTTAATAATCATTTAAAGATAATTTTGACGCCTCTCAAATACATTTTAAGTTATATTTGCACGTGTTTCCTGCGTTAGGCTTATATTTCAAAAGGATCTAAGTACCGGATTTTACTGATTTTCCCACTTTTTAACAATGCGGACTTATAACTACAGGGCAGCTGGTACAAACGGGCCAGGTGGCATCCCCAATTACAAGTACATGCACTTTCTTAACCCCTACATAACCCTTCATTCGCACACAGGCTTGAACCAGTCTATCATTCCACAAATCCAGCTCACAGCTGCCTGCACGGCTTCCTCCTTAACCATAACATTAGGATTCAGTGTTAGGGAAACTGAAGTTACAGAGTTTTCTGAAAAGCTGAACGTTAACAAGGCCAAATAATTTAAAGAACATAAGCACTCATAACAGAATTAGATTGTGCGTGACATGTTAATCCTGGAGTTAATTGCCGGTATCATTCTCACTGAATAATGTGGGAACTAAAAGCAACTTTTTTCCTGCTTTGCAGCTTCCCACAGGTCTATATAAGCCCTGAAATAGCTCAGTAAGACATTAGGAATTCTATCAAAGCATTGCAAAAATCAGTACAAAACTCCTCCTGTAAAATACCTCGCGTTTCCCCACGTTAGTTGTACTTTTTTTTAATTTCCTCCTCTGACTGGTAGTCCAGCATTTATAATAAGACTCTGAAAACTGCAAATATCACAATATTAACAAAGCCAGAAATGGATAAGCTGCTCATTAAAAAATTGATCATTTAACACAGTGTTCTTTCTAGCAAAACAGGCCTAAATGACCTTAAGGACACAGCACAAAGTCTGAGAATCTTACTCAACTCAAATGTACAATCAACTAAGAAATCTTTTATTTAGCTCTTTTAAGGCAAAAATTAACATGTCTACTTGCTTGATTGATTTCTTTATTGGGCGAATGCATATTTTCAGTTGTTAGTTTCAAGAACCGATAAGGCACCTTCCTCAGACAGGTACCATACTACTGAAACAGACATCCAAATTAAAAAGTGAATGTTTGCGCTGTTTTCCAATTGAATTAATATTTTGTTCTCCTGAGCATAAAACAACTGGTAGTGTCCTTCTTCCTCACTTTTAGGCTGGTGTACAGAACGCCCAGCAGAGGCGTAACGCAAAATAATAGGGCCCCCTTATAATGTGATAAGGGGCCCCTGATACTCCTATATCACATAGTCATTAATTGGCCTTGAACTTAAATGGAGGCTGTAAGAACTGGGGTTTCTGGTTGGCTAGGGTATGTACCTAAGCCATTCAGAACCCAACGCTCTAGCCAGGGTAACAGAGTTACACACCTAAGATGACCCTGCTCACCCCCTTGGTAGCTTGGCAGAGCAGTCAGGCTTATCCCAGAGGCAATGTGTAAAGCATTTGCGCAACACACACACACACACACAGACACGTGACACACTAGACATAAAAAGAGACTCCACACTAAGCTATATAAAATTATCCTTTGTAATGTTCATAAAACGCATTAGACCACAATCACATAAATTACTGTGCCACTAGGCACGTGTCATGATGTTACATAGATTATGCAATCACTTTGACAATCAGGCAATTGTCATAACAATACCAAGTAGTGCAATTAAGTAAATGCTTGTAGATTACACACATTATAAAAACATCGTCAAGGTGCACATAAAGCAACTCCAGTGATAATGCCTGTGATCTGTACCAATGCAACATAATCCATCACATCAGGGTCTGAGCTGCCACAGCATATACTGTGAACCCCACATGGGTCATCAAGGTGGTGCCAACAAATGCATATTCCCACATCTGGGCATAGAAAGCAGTACTGTATACCGCTGTCACCACACACTTGCTACGATAGTCAATACCAGACCATAGGGCATTGCGGCTCAACAGCAATATGCTCAGCGCTTCTGACCGAGTCAGCTGGACTGGGACCTCCATGGAGACTTCCTTTATGTCCAGTCCACTGAACCGGAAATGCTCCCCTAAGTAAGGCCACCAGTGTAGGGTTAGGGCACACACACTCTCGAAGACAGCGGGGAAACTACCTTGGTCCCCCTGTGTGAAAAAAGAATTGCCCAAGGCAGCTGCCCGCCATCACGCAGTGCCGCTGCCTAATAAATGCAGTCAAGATTAATGACTCCTTACCAGCCTCCTCCAGCTGGGACGCCATGTGAGGCGACTCACTCACCCACCAGCTTCGGACTGCACCGACTACTTCTGTGCTGCAGCAACGAGACACGGTGCGCAGTCTCTGTCGGCTTCACTGTCCTTCGCCTGGCCTTCCACAGTGGCTGAACCCACCCACAGTGACGTTGTCATCGCTAGGCAATGAGGGAACCCCGGCCCGGGCTTCCTTATCCAGTAAGGGCACTGCCTCAGCTGGAGTTTTCGAGGCTCCGGCTTCGTCATGGTGGCTGTTCAGCAGATAGGGACACGGCCCATGAGGGCCAATCCAAATGCATGGGCCTTCAGCACCTCGGGCCCCCGTTTTGCTAGAGGCACAGGGAAGTCTCTCAGCCCAAAGTTAAAGTACTTCACTTTTGGGCGCTGAGAATGACGAGAAAAGCACCCTCCAGCGCTCCACACGTGCTGTTAAAATCACTGGATGAAAAGTACAGCTCTCACCACGCACTGTTTCAAATCACCCAGGGCAAGCCACACAGTCCTGAGAGATCACTTGGGGTACCAACAACAGGGCGCAGGCAGGCCAACACAAGGGTCTAGTTAAAAACAGTGTCAGTCCTTCTCTCCACCGAGCAGGCAGCAGGTCAGCACTGTGGCCTTTCTAAATTAGTAATGACAAATACGCTTTCACCAATAAGCAGGCTTTATCACTACTATTCCAAACATACCAAACAAGGCCACGCTACCACTCTCATATCAGAAATTTCCACTTAAGCACATTTCAGGGAATCCCCAATGCAATCCTATGAGAGGGCAGCCTCACAGCAGTGAGAAACCAAAAGGGCTATTTGTCACTACCAGGACATGCCACAAAGTTAAGGCACATGTCCTACCTTTCACCTAGACAGCACCCTGCCCATAGGACTGGCTAGGGCCTACCTAAGGGGTGACTTATATGTAGTAAAAAGGAGAGTTGCAGACATGGCAACCACTTTACATGCCACGTCACGGTGGCAGTAAACTGTGCAGCGGCAGAGGCCTGAGACAGGTTTGAAAGGCCACTTTTGTAGGTGGCACAAGCAGCACGGCAATTCTAACTAGTAGCATTTATTTTACAGGCTCTGGGTATATGGGATACCACTGTACAAGGGACTTACAGGTAAATTAAATATGCCAAAGAGGTGTAGACCAATCTTACCATGTTTACAAGAGAGAGCATATGCATTTAAGCACTGCACAGCAGTGGTAAAGTGCCCAGAGTCATAAAACTAACAAAAAACGTCAGAAAAAATACAGAAGGAAGGCAAAATGTTCTGGGATGACACTGCATAATGGGCCAAGTCCAACAGGGGCCCCTTAAGTTTTGAGACCCCCATAGGGGTTGGGGACTAGTACTTTATTTGAGCTGATATTTGCAGGTGGTGGGTATCAGTTCACATTTTTGTGGCTTGGAGCTTATTGTTCATGATCAGACTTTGGTCCATTACTAAAGAGAGAAATAAAGCAAAGAGAGAAACAAAGAAAAGGAGAAAAATCGGGAAACTGTGACAAAGGGAGAAAGCAGGCATCAAAAGGAACCTGCACAAGTAAGATAAAGAGACAGGAGTGTAGTGGGAGAAAGAGGCACCACAGTCTTTGCTATTGTATAAAGCCAATAACATGCACTATACTTAGCACTAAGAAACAAGCCAGCGCTTGTTAACATAAATATTATCAAGTTTATTCCGTAGACCTGAAAAAAACAGGTGTAAATTAAGTGCATTCAGTGCCGTTGTAGGATCCAATCACAACTTCAGTCCCTTGTTCAGTTCTGCCTTAATAGCCTTGGCAGTGCACCAACATGTTGCCACACCACATCAGTTAAGCTAAGTTGTCCTGCTAGCATGAGTAAGTATACAGCGACCCTTGGTAAATTTAAGAGATGCAAGCATCAATCCATGGGTGACAGCACAATGCAGCACAAGAGATGACAAATGTTCCTATAACCACTGTCAAACACTACAGAGCTACAGTTCCCAGAACTTATTTCATTTGGCTTTTAAATCATATATTCTCTATCTGAAAACAGAGCATGCAGTGATGATATGTCGCTAAGATTTTACTTAACCCAGAGGAAGATCTTGTAAACAAAAATATGGAGGAATGCCCATAATATAATGTTCTATGCCAATATTTGCAAATTCTTTTATTCCTCATGTTTTGTAATAGACTAATGGACTATTGTCCCAATAAACTGAATTTTTGACTGGCTGACTAACTTCAAGTTATTTTAGTAATATTCGCAAAACACTGCAGACAGTCCTCAAAAACATAATTCAGACGTTTTGGTTGTCCGTTAGATGGATGGTGATATTTAGAGGTGAATGCATTCCCAATCAATCTGCATCCAGAACAGATAGACTTTGAACAGTGTTGTGAGAGATACATTTTAATGTTTAATTATGAGGCAGCGCATAAAGGTGAAAAATCTGAGATAAAAAGTGCATATTCTGGAGTTTAGGAAAAATGGGAAGTATGCACAATTATCATAACTGTAGTACATCCTTCAGAAAATGGATGCTTAACAATTAAGGGACTGATTATGATGTCGGTCGGACAATTTTCTGACCGACTTGGTTTCGGAATCGGTTCCGACAGATTCTGTTCGGCGAATCTGACCGATCGATTACGATGTTTCTGAACACCATTCGGTCAGACTCCCATTGACTTCAATGGGAGCCTGTGTTCCAAACAAGAACACAGGCTCTTATTGAAAAAAGGGGTAGTTGCGGAAAACCTTGCACTCTGTTGCAGGCACCCCATGGTGCCTGCCACACTGTGCCTGGTTTTAAAGGGGGGTTTCTTGAGTACCCCCACGGATCCCAAACGGAGACATCAGGAAGAAGGGGGGCTTGCAACGGGCCCCCAAATTCAGATTCCGACAGCAGTTTTGTGTCGAGCAGGCAGACTCGGAATGGCTGTCAAATTGGATATTGTAATCACTTGGAAACGGTGTGCATAGAGCTGTATGAACCGGCTCCGACTGACTCTGGGTCTCCGAGTGCTGATCGGAACCAATTTGGACAGCCCGAAAGGTTATCTTCTATTGTAATCGATCGGTCGGAAAGGTTTCCGAGCTGGTCAGACACATAGGTTCCGAAACGGTTTAGGAGAATCACAATGCCGTTCGGAGCCTTTTTGACCAGCATTGTAATTGGCCTCTAAGTCAGTACAAATAATATGCTAAGGGTTCTGGGGCTGCAAACAACAGTTGCAGCAAAATTACCAGCCATTGGACAAATGCACACACAGGGATACGTTTAAGCATAAGACCTTAGAGCAGCAGCTACAGTGGACCAGTAAAATCAGAAAGAATATTCTACCAATTCTGAAGATGACGAATAGTATCTATAGTTAGTAACTACACAGTCATGACACCACACAAATATTTTTCTTGTAGATCATTAGTAGGACGAAGTAAGCTCTATGGGCCCCATTATGATGGCAGGCAGATCGCCACCGCCCAGCCGGCGGTGGCGATCCGCCCGTCATCTCAACCACATATACCCCCTACCATATTACCATGAGGGGTACCACGGTGGACGGAAAGACCGTCCGCCGCTTTTCTGCCGGTCGGCATTCGTCACGATTGCCGGCCGGCCGGCCAGACATTGGGCACAATATGATGGCGGTGCCTAGCAGGAACTACCATCCATATTAGAATGCCTGGCAGTTCAGGCCTTTCCATGGCAGCATCGGGCAGGCAGAAAATGCTTTGGGGCCCCATTGCGGGCCCCCGGGGGCTAGGGGGGCTGGGGTGGCGGGGTCTGCACTTGGGAGGTACCCCTCCATTGCCACACACAAGGTGGCAGGCACCGCGCGGTACCTGCCACGTTGTGCATTACAAAGTGCAACATGCCATTTTGGCATTGCGGTGGGTGCTGCTTACATCAGCACCCTCCGTGATGTTGTGTAAACAGGATGCGACTGCCAGGGTGGCGGTCGCATCCTAATCATTGGTGCGGGACCACCGCACCACTGGCGGTTTGTCCCAGCACCGCTAGGGTGGCGGGCGGATTGAAGTCTGCCCGCCATCCTTATGGGGCCCTAAGTCTTTAAAATCAAATGCCTTTCTTTTAAAGAGGAGGTGGCAAAAACATACCCATGACATTGTTTCTTTAACTCAATCTACAAAGATCAAACAAGGCCAATAACCTGATTATGAGATTAAATTGTTTGTTCGACCAGTGAATTACATTTCTCATGATAGTTTTGGAATAAGGCATTCACCAAAACATTGCAATTAATATTATTAATTCAAAATTGCCCAATGTGTTTGTCAATGAAATTATTATTGATACAAAAAATATAGCCACTATGCATGTTGGCTTTTACAATACCTCAAACTGGTGTGCTGTTTGCTAATTTCGATGACTGCTTTGGAGTTTAAAGGAAAAGCAAGCTCCCATTTATGAAATCTCCATTCCGTATAAGCAGCCTTCATAACAAAGCACTGCCACTCAATGAGTGAATTGTTTTGTTCACAGTTCCCAATCGGAAAGAGTAGTAAATAGGACATAGACTGTTCCAGACTATCATAATCTTATACTTGTAATAGTGTAACTTCAATAGTTCCATCTGAAGTATGTGTCTGAACAATATATTTCTTAGTAATGCCTGCATGACAAACAACAGTAACAAAAGCCTCACTTAAAATATGGAAACTCCATTTGTAATTTCTTTAAAAAAAGCCTTTATTATGACTCTCCAACTTCAATAACCATATTAATATCATATACATATTATAGCAATATTATAGCAAGGAAGAAATTCTTTAATCTCTTAGGAACATGATGTGTTCTGTGGTTCTTCTCCTATTGGCAATTGGAGAGGGGGCCATAGAACACCTCAGGTACAACTGGTCCTCTGTATTTTCAATATTGCTGGAGATCTCCGGTTCCCATAAATAAAGTTCCACTGGGCAAATTATCATGAAACAGCGTTAAAATTATCGCCGCTTTAGCGGCCGGAAACTTCCGCTAAAGCGGCGATAATAGGCTTGATAATATGCCCTTGTGAATTCCCATAGCAGCCCATGTTCTGGAGTGAACATGGGCTTCCATTGGAATTCTCAAGGGCATATTATCAAGCCCATTATCGCCGCTTTAGCTGCAGTTTCCTGCCGCTAAAGCAGAGATAATTTTAACGCCCTTCGTGATAATATGCCCCTAAAGTCCTATGGAGAGCTATAGACAATTTTAATTCTCTAATTCATCCTACAATACGCCTTCTATTATCACTGACACACAAGCACTTAACACGGACAGTGAACAGATCCTGATTAAAGAGCATCTGTTAAGGGGCCTGCTAGGCATTGCGCCACCTTCCTAAAGTGGGACAGAATCCTATGATGAAGCATGTCACTTTGGTGGGTGAGGATTATTGTCCCTGAAAGATTTTTATCCTTGCTTTCCTCTTGAACTGAGCATACCGTAGATAATACTGTATACATTTGGAGTTTCAAGGAAATAAGTTCATCTCTGGCCTCTCCTGAATGTCACATTTCATGTTGACATTTCAGTCACAACTAACCGTGGGTGGAGTTTGCGTAGTGCCTCTATGCGTAGCTCCACTGAGTTTGAAAAAAACTGTGGAGCGCCGCATAGCTACGCTCGGCTCCCTCCCCGCTTCCCCCTTTCAAATGCTTTAGAAATAATTAAAAGAAGGCACTTATCGTGTTTCTGCCGCTCTCCTTCCAGCTCCTCGCCGCCTCGCGTCCTTCTTCATTGAAAAAAACCACTATGTTGTACGTCTTGCCCGTGTGCATACGCACACGCAAGACGTACATCGTAGTGTTATTTAATGAAAAAGGATGCAAGAGGAGCAGGAAGGAGAGTGGCCAGGCAGGGAAGGCAGCAGAAACACCTTTAAGTGCCTTCTTTGTATTATTTTTAAAGTATTTGTAAGGTGGGAGGGAGAGGCTACCTCCGCTCCGCCTCGTATGCAGCGTTTTGCCCATCTCCGCGTTCAACACGGAGAGTGGCAAATTTTCACAAATTCCGCTTGTGGAACGGAGTAACCTGGCCAGGGTTAGTTACAACACACACTTTAGGATTGTTCTTGTGTTCCATTGTATGCATACACTTAGGGCCTGATTCTGATACCTTTAGGAAGTCCTCCTAACAGCATTTGCTCCGTCCAAATCGGGCCGGGAATGTGTCTTTCCAACCAACTCAGAAAGGTTTCCAACCAACTGAGTATGTTGCGAGTTAGGCGTTAGGAATATCTCAATCCAAACCCGACGGCATTTTGAATGACCAAGCCATACAGAGCAGAATTGTTTTTCCCTACGAGTCACGTTGCCAAATGATTGAGTATGATGCTGGATTTGGACTCGACTCGTCCGACTGGAATCAGCAGTCAGAATCAGACTTTGGGGGCCTGTAATGGCCCCCCTGCACCTGGAGCCTTCCCAATCGGACCCGCGGGGGTACCCATGGGTCTTCCCTTACCAGCCATGCACAGTGTGGCAGGCACCAGGGGGTGCCTGCCACAAGGTGCCCGATTTTTTAATACATTTACCAAAATTTATTTCAAATGAATTACTTAAAATTAATTAACAACCAACTATTGATTAATAAATTAAAATAAATTACTTCCCACCCTTTACACCTATAAACACCAAAACACACACCTAAAATTAATTACAAAATTACCAAAATTAATAACCAATTAATGCATTAAAAATTAACAACCAATTATTGATTCATAAATTTTAAAAAAATAACTTCCCACCCTTTACACCTTTCAACACCACAACACACCCCTAAAATTAATTAAACAATTACCATAAATAATTACCTATTAATTAATTAAAATTAATTTACAACCAATGATTAATTAATAATAAATTACTTTACACATTTAACACTATAACATCTCAATTAAACAAATATAAATAAATGAAAAATAATCAATACATTTAATATTATCAAATTACTTCCCACGCTATTCCCCTATAAACCCACACTCCGCGACAAAACTAAAAGCGCAAAATTCAAATAATTTTTTTGTATAACTACTAAAAATGTAACATATATATAGTACAAAAATAAACAATTCCTATACAAAAAAACATCCATGTCACATACATATAAAATATATACTAAAATACATAATAATGAAAAGTTATATTTTTAACATCTATAATTTTGCTAACGATTTTAAACACTTTCGATATTTTTAAAATTGATATTACATACCTTAAATCGATATTCTTGACCACGATATTCTTGCTGTCGATATTTCTGACCCACGTTATTAATGACTCTATATTTGTGCAACTCGATATTTTTTTACTCCATATTCTGTCTCTGCACCAGGTAATACATAATAATTTAAAAATGTAGACATATGGCTTAAACATGTTGGCATTAAGGGGACAATGGGGAAGGGAGGGAGGGGGAGGGGTAGAGAGAGGGGGAGAACGGGAGAGAGAGCTGCCCCATCATCTCTTCAGGTCTCAGGCAATGGCATGATGTTACCAGGAGACCTCCTTCGTACTAGGTGCAATTTAAAAGGAAAGTTTGTACTTGATAGAAGCCATACCTTAAAACCCAGATGATATTTATAGATAAAAGCACCACAGTATGAAGAAATAACAGTAGCACACAAATCCCCAAACAGATATACTCTTACCAAGACTTTCGTTGACGGTGCTGTGACTATCACTGCAGAAGCCCATAAGTCATTCCCAACAACCAGACGAAAGGGAAGAAGCAGAGACAGAACAGTACAACAGAACCTTCCTAAAGCAAGTGTGTGACAACCTTTAACCCTGCGCGTAGTTTGCATAGTAGCGCTAGGCGTAGCTACATGAAGTGCACTTCACACTACGCATGCTACGCATAACTACATGAACTGCGTAGTGCGGTAGGGAAAATGCTGTTCGCACTGATTGCACAATGCCGGATGCTTGTCCGTACTGTGCAATCATTGCAAACGGCATCTTGCGGTTATTTTCTGCCGCTGGAGTAGATTTGTACTTGAGCTGCAGCTTTCTCAACGCGGACTGGTAGTTTCTCATCGCGAGTGATCGCGAGCATACACGACAACTCTCAATGAGAAACCTGACCTCCCCGCATTAAGAATCTCACCGGGAGGTTTATTTTCCACTCTTGCAATCAGCAATTTCATGTTGCTGATCGCAAACAAGGAAAAAATCTTGCCGGGATGTTGAATTTGCTCGCTCGCGGTCGCCAACTTGATGCGTAGTAGCGCAAACTACGCACGCTCCGCGAGCGTAGCATAGTACTACGCCCAGGGTTAACAACCTTAAGCAGCTGTTCAGATCAACAGCAAAAAGCATAGTTGTCAGGCAATAAGAAATTGAATTACTCACCTTCTTTTTCAGATGAACTAGATCTGATGCAAAGGCAACAACAAATGAGACAGGGAACTCTTACTAAGATTTTGAAACACTAGACTGCTAACCTCCTGACCTAGCTACCATCTTCCTAATCTCCATAATCATCAATCTCTCTGTCTGTTTTGTAATCCCTGACCCTTCATATTCATCTAATTCCTGACAGTTCCACACTGTGTAGCAGGATACACTGTCCCTTTTGTAAAGCACAGGCCATAAATCTGTGTTTATCTTGTGCAATAGCTTGAGGGTATAGTGCTTTTAGGTTTTATGGAAAGCCATTAGGAGTGTCTTGTCAAGTTGGTCCTTTGTCTATCATGGAATTTAATGTTTGTGGGGTGAAGGTCTGCAGAGACATGGATTCAATAGTGGGTGGAATGGGTTCAGTCCCTGTTTTCTGTACAATATGTTGTCTCAGGTGCCTGTATAAACCTATTGCTTCTTTGGGCATAATTTGGATGTCTTAAAGAATTTATTGGTCCCTGCATTGATGAGGGGTGTACCCAGTTAAAAATGTCGAGGTTTGTCCCGGTAACATGAGTGGATCCTTTCTTATGAGATGTTGTTAGACTTGGCTTTTTCAGCGGTTTTACCCCCTGACTTTTTGGCCTCCTGTTTTTTACCCTGATTTTATTGGTTTTAGGGCTTAGGGCACTTTACTACTGCTATTCAGTGCTAAAGTGCATATGCTCTCCAGGTAAATTGTGTTATGGATTGTTGTTTCCATGATTAGCATATTTGATTTAGTGGTAAGTCCCTAGTACAGAGTACTTTGTGTGCCCAGGGTCTGTAAATCAAATGCTACTAGTGGACCTGCAGCACTGATTGTGACACCCACATGAGCAGCCTGTAAATGTAACTCAGACATGCCACTGCAGTGTCTGCGCGCAGTTTGCAACTGCCATGTTGACCTGGCAATTGCACCCATTTGCCAGGCCCTAACCTTCCCTTTTCTTACATGAGAGTCACCACTAAGGTAGGCTCAAGGTACCCCTGAGGGCAGGGTGCAGTGTATGTGAAGGGAAGGGCATGTACTGGTGTACGTGAGATGTCCTGATAGTGAAATACGTAGGGGTAGATTTACAAGCCCCTTGCTCTCTTTTACGCCGCTGTTGCGTCACTTTTGTGACGCAGCGGTGGTGCAAAAGATGCGCCATGGTGTGGGGTATTTACAACGTGACGCATCTGGGTGATACGTCACGTTGTAAAGCCCTGCGCCATAAGGAGGCATTCCGGCGCGGGGGGGGGGGCCTTCCTGCGCAGGAACGCGTCCTAAAAGTGGCTGAGTGAAATCTACTAGATTTCACTCAGTCACTTTTAGGCCAATGCTGCGTGAAAACCCTGTGCCTGCTTGAAGCAGGCGTGAGGCTTGACGCAGCATTGGACAGATAGGGCCCCCCAGAGCATTGCTGGAGCCGCGTCGTGCTTGCGACGCAACTCCAGCAATGCGCCGCCTTTACGGCACAGATGCGTGACGCATCTGTGCCGTTTTTGCCCCATGGTGTGCCGCATTGGAAATGCGGCGCACCATGGGTGGCGGAGCTGCGGCACACAATAACTGCTGCATCCCTGGGGATGCGCCAGTTATTGTAAACCTGCCCCAATGTATTTTGTTTTTCATAATTGAAAGTCTATCTTTCCCATAGCCCAGAATGGGAGTTTATTTATAACATCTTATAAATATAACTTCGCATTGGGACAAGATGGAAAGATGGAGTATAGTATGCCTGAACTCAAAATATAAAAATACATCTTTTAGTAAAGATGATTTTTATATTGTGTGCTTGAAAATACCACTTTTAAAAATTGGGTGTTTTCCTTCCTGTGTGTCTCTGCTGATTTGGGTATGGTTTGTCTGGCTTTAGAGTGACAGGGGCTGAGGAGGTGCATTCCCCAGACAGCCACCGGGGTGTCCTACCTTTCCTGAATGAGTCAGGTCTTGGCTGAATAGACCTGTGCTGCATTCAGAGTATGGGGAGGAGTTTTCACTAGAACCTGAATAGGCCCTCTGCCTTAAACAATGCTGGCTCCACCTCCTGACAGGCAGCTGCACCAGAGAGGAAAGAGCTGTTTTTGGCTGGGCAAAGAGCTTCTCTGGCACCAAAAGAATTTGTGCTATAAAAAGTGGGGCCCAGACCCCTGAACTTTAGATTACTGCAGAACTAAGGAACCTGCCAGGAGGAAGGGCTGGAAAGGCTATCAGGAGGAACTGCCACTTTGATGCATGCTCTGCTGTGCTGGCCTGCTGCTTGCTGCTTCTGTCTTGGAAGGGAAAGGACTGGGTTTTACTTTCATCATCCTGCTGTTAGAGTTTTCTCCAAAAGCTTGAAGTAGAGCTTGCCTCCTGTTGGAAGTCTCAGGAAGATAAATGACTTCAGAGAACTCACTGGAATCAAGGAAACTGTCAAAAAGAAGAGCCGGAAGAGCTGCCAGGAGGAGTACTGCCCCTTTACTGTGTTTTTGCTTTGTTGGGGTGGCCTGCAGTTGCTGCTTCTGCCTTGGGCAGTGAAAGGACTGGAATGAACTTTCTTTACTTGTGCTGAGTATCTCCAACAGCTTGAAGTAGAGCTTGACTCCTGTTCTGAATTCTCAGGGACTGCAAAGACTTCACCAACCTTTGCGTACCGCTTCTGGAACCGCCTATTCAGTTGCCCTAGAGAAAGGAAAAGCAACCGACTCCGTCGCTGGCTCTGTGTCCTGAAGGCACTGCAGAGGGCATCGCAGCATCTCGTACTGCAACCCTGGTCTTACTGACGACGGCTGCGGCTGCCTCCACCGAGCTCCTGCTTGCACAGTGAACTGTGGGCACCGCACTCCGCACCGCCTCGCTTCACTTCGCCACCCTGGTCTCACTGACGCCATCGCTGCACACTGACCGCGACCTCCGTGACCGCGACCTCCGTGACCGCATCGTGGCTTGGGGCACTGCTCGTAAGTCACACTATGCACCACCCCGTCACACACCGCAGTCCCGACCAACCAATGCCAGCTTCCCACAACCGGCTCTGTTGCATGCACAGTGATCTGTCAGCACCGCAACGAGCACCGCCTTTACTCCGCACTGCAGCCCTGGTCTCACCAACGCTGCTCGACGACTGTCACCGAGCCGCTGCCTGTTCCGCGACTTGAGGGCACCACACGTCGCACCACTTCACACCGCAACCGTGACGGTTACCACAACCGGCCCGCACCAACGTGTCGACCTCAACACAAATGGTACTGTTTACGAGTGTGTCAACCCTGAACGACGCGGTCAGATGGAACTGTTGGATTCTGTTTTGTACAGCACCGCTGTAGCACCGGATGGAGCTAATGACGTTGAGGAACTGTGTTTTTCAAGTATTCTTGCAAAGTGCATATTTTTAAAGTACTATATATTGGATTTTTGTCGTTCTAGTCTTGTTTTGGATATATAAAAATATTGGATATTTTTCTAAGCTTGTGTGGTTTCCTTTTGTAATGTTTTCACTGTATTATTGTTGGTTATGTGTAAGGGTGGGCGGCCAGCTACGCTCCGTGCACGGAGTGTGCGTAGTGCCGCCTACTCCGCATTTTGCGGAGCTGGCGGAGCCAGGCGGCACTACGCACGCTCCGCAGACGGAGCGTAGCTGGCCGCCACCCGCCTCCCTCCCGCCCTCCCTAAATACTTTCAAATAAAGGAATGAAATAATTTAAAAAGCACTTACCTTGCCGCCGCTGCCCGCCGCGTCCCCGGGGCTCGTTATCTTCCGTCTTCTTTAGGAATGCGCATGCGCGGGCGGCCGCGCATGCGCATTTTCACGAGAAAATGCGCATGCGCGGACGCCCGCGCATGCGCATTACTAAAGAAGACGGAAGATAGCGAGCCCCGGGGACGCGGCGGGCAGCGGCGGCAAGGTAAGTGCTTTTTAAATTATTTCATTCCTTTATTTGAAAGTATTTAGGGAGGGCGGGAGGGAGGCGGGTGGCGGGGCTGGCGGCCAGTGGTTTTGCGGAGTGGGGCTACGCGGAGTGCGGAGGTGGGCGTAGTTTCTCGCCCACTTCGCGTAGCTCCGCGAAGCCCCACTCCGCCAACTCCGCCCAGGGCTAGTTATGTGCAAAAGCTTTACACACTGCCTCTGAAATAAGCCTGACTGCTCATGCCAAGCTACCAAGGGGTAAGCAGGGGTTATTTTAGGGGTGTATCCCCTTACCCTGACTAGGAAGAAGGGTCCCTATTTGGACAAAGGTGCAAATCATTGCCAACTAGCAGTCCCCATTTCTATCAGATGTTATATGTGGCAACTCCTCTTTAACACATTGAATGAAATCCTAATATGTGAGTGTTATTTGCATTTGCTCATACGGAGGATACTGCACAGGAGCATCAGCCTGGGTATATTAGGTAAAATGTGACATATCACCTTAACGGTGGCAAAAGTTATCTCATTTAGGTTTTGCGATGCCCTTGTGCTCCCATATGTGGCGCAAGAGTGACACAAAACCTTAATAAATCTGGGCCTAGATGACTAGTCTGAACTACTTTTTGAACGGTTGATCTTAGAAAACCTGTGGAAAAAGGGACACCAGTGCTTAATTTGTAAAACAATAAGTTCCAGGGCTCTTGTCAAGAGGCCACTGCCGCCTGTACTCATTGCCCTGCCAGAGCTGCCAGTGAGAGTACCAAAACAAGTACTTACCATCACATCCTACCGGTAGGACAATTCAGACTAGTCCAGGTCCTCAAAGCCATAAGACTGGCTTGGGTGGCAGATAGTATTAGTTTTTAATGAATTTTGCATTAATAAACAACTGCAATTCCAAATAGGATAAACAACGCCAGTATGTGACAGACTTTCAAAGTCCTGGTCTTAACAATTAAGTGCTGTGTTGACAATTATGATTATGTGCAGATGCCCAGCCCCGGAAACCACCAGCTCAAATTAAGTGTGGGGGAACACCTTTCCTATTAAAAAAAAGAATTTTTCAAGTACTAGGGAGGTGTCTCCATCTTTAGTACGGACTTTGTGATTAATCGGAAAACAAGGGGCCCTGATATCCACACTAAGGTCAAGGGCTTTACATTGAATGACACATTTGTGTTGCAAGGGATTCTTAGATGACCAGGTACATCTGTTTTGGCCTCCTACCTTTAGGGGTTCCCTGAGAAATTGCAGGGTGGAAACAATAGAATGGCTCTCACTACCGCCTCAAGTGAACTATTATGAGTGAAGGGCTGGTAGGCAAAATACAGAAGACTAGCTGGGAATCCAGAATGGTTTTGTATATGGGCCCTGCCCTTACGGACTTAGGGGCAGATTTACAATAACTGGCGCATCCCCAGGGATGCGCCAGTTATTGTGTGCCACAGCTCCGCCACCCATGGTGCGCCGCATTTACAATGCGGGGCACCATGGGGCAAAAACGGCACAGATGCGTGCACATCTGTGCCGTAAAGGCGGCGCATTGCTGGAGTTGCGTCGCAAGCGCGACGCAGCTCCAGGAATGCTCTGGGGGTCCATGTCTGTCCAATGCTGCATCAAGCCTTACGCATGCTCCAAGCAGGCGCAGGGTTTTGATGCAGCATTGGCCTAAAAGTGCCTGCGTGAAATCTTGTAGATTTCACACAGGCACTTTTGCGAGGCGCACCTGCCCCGGAACGCCCACCCTGCGCCGGAACGCCCACAAGTGGCGCAGGGCTTTACAATGTGACGCATCAGCCTGGATGCATCGCGTTGTAAATGGGTCGCAAGGATGCGCCACGTTTACGCCGCCGTTGCGTGACGCAACGGCGGCTTAAACGTGGCATAAGTCCGACATAAATCTGCCCCTTTGAGAAGATATTAAAACACACACATATGCTTTCTATATATTAAATAAACACTAGCCTAACATAAAACAAATGCATACAAATTATGGTAATTATGAGAGCATTAGCAAAGAAGAACAAAAAAGTATAATCAAGGATTATAGTCCAAGCATTATGGAAAATCAACCTCATAAAGGCTACCAGATATAATTCCATAGATAGCAATGGATAATATATAATCCCTTATCTTGAGAATAGGATTTCAATAGTGCTCATTTTGTCCATTACAATGAATCCCTGCACGATGATCATTTCTATCTGCATCCGTCTTTTACTTAGAGAGCTAAATACTATGGGGGTCATTACGATGGCAGACGGAAAAGCCCTCCAACTGCCGTGCATGGGAGAAAAACCCACCCGCATGTTCCGCGGCAAAACCGGCGGTCTCATTACGATGCAATGATTGCAAAATCTGACCGAGGTGGTCAGATTCCGCAAAAATCCATCCGCCACATCCAGAAAACCAGAAGAGCCGACCGCGGCAGATGTAAATGCTGCTGAAGGTACCAAATACGCCGAACCACAAGTGGAATGACCGCTAGTGAAATTATAATAAGATGGCGGAGCAGGCGGAACGATCATCGTTTTCCGACTGCTGCGGTCGCATGAAAAGATGAATGGCAGAGCTGGCGGAATGCTCATTGAGTTCAGACTACTCCGGTTGCATGAAAAGATGAATGGCAGAGCTGGCAGAACGATCGTTGCGTTCAGACAGTTGCGGTCGCGTGGAAAGGAGAATGGCGGTGGAATGCAACCACATCACAAGGCCTCCATGTGTGCCTGTTTTTTCCGCTGCCCTCAAACACATTTGACACACCCCAATGACACACCCCCATGGCATTTAAAACCAAACAAATCCCAGGTCAACATAGAGAACACACCTGACAAGAATACCCCATTTTGACACACCCACATAGCGGAGTATAAAACCAACCACTTACCTGACCAGCATCCTTTGCACAACGCCAGCAGTGAAAGGCCAAACACCACAGCTGAAAGGAGAGGCAAATCATCACACATCACACCATCACAACCAACCCCATCAACAACACCAAGACACCCCTCACACATCTCCACGACCAGCTCCCCACCTGCACTTGTCACCTATTTGCACATCACACACCATGGCACAGAACAAAATGCCCAAATTCACAGACAAAGAGTTGTGAGTGATGATAGATAAGATTATTAGAGTACAACCACATTTGTTTGGAAGCATGGTCCAACATACATCACTAGTAAGAAAAAATCAAATGTGGGAAAGGATAGTCAACAAAGTCAATGCAGTGGGGACCACCCTACGCACACAGCGTGACATCAAGAAGAGGTGGCATGACCTAAAGACCAGGGTGAAATACTGTGCCAACAAAAACCATGAGGCGGCTCAGAGGACTGGTGGTGGCCCTCCCATTCCACCACTAACATTCCCTGAATGGGAGGAGAAGGTGCCTGCCATACTGCATCCAGAGAGTCTCACAGGAATAGCCGGGGGAGTGGAGGCTGGTAAGTACCAACAAATGTATCACATCACACTGCCATGTACTGTCTTGCTCTACTATAAAGATACACTTCCTAGACCTAAATGCACTTACATACAACACACTTTTCCCAACACATGTCTCAAATATATACCATTTCCTTCCTCTGATTCACCTCAAAGATAGCTAGCTATATTTCCATGAGAGTATGTATAAAGGTAGCCTGCACTACAACTCCCACCAGGCACCCTTGTCCCACAGTTGAGCAGGATGGAATATTCCCCCCACCCAAGAGCCATGTGTAACCTATTCCCTTCCCCTGCTCCGCTTCACAGGGAGGTAGCCTTCTCAACAGGGAGGGGTGTGTGTGTACAGGCAGCCAGCACTACAACTCCCACCAGGCACCCTTGTCCCATAGCTGAGCAGGAAAGAACACTCCCCCCACCCAAGAACTATGTATAACCTTTTCCCTTCCTCTGCTCTACTTCACAGGGAGGTAGCCTTCTCAACAAGGAGAGTGTGTGTGTACAGGCAGCCAGCACTACAACTTCAACCAAGCACCCTTGCCCCACAGCTGAGCAGGTTGGGACACTCCACTCCACTACCCCCCACCCAAGAGCCATGGGTAATCTATTCCCTTCCTCTGCTCCACTTCGTAGGGAGGTAGCCTTCTCAACAGGGAGGGGTGTGTGTGTACAGGCAGCCAGCACTACAACTCCCACCAGGCACCCTTGTCCCACAGCTGGGCTGGAGGGAACACTCTGCCCACCCAAGAACCATGTGTAACCTATTCCCTTCCTCTGGTCCAATTCACAGGGAGGTAGCCTTCTTAACAGGGAGGGGGGTAGACAGGCAGCCAGCACTGCAACTCCCAAAAGGCACATTTGTCCCACAGCTGAGCAGAATAGTACACTCCCTCCACCCAAGAGCCATGTGGCAGCCATTTCATTGCCCTCCTTCACCTTACAGGTAGGTAGCCTTCTCATACTCACTTGTATCAAACCTGAGCCGGAGGGAACACTACTCCCACCCGAACCATGTGGCAGCCATTTCATTGCTGTCCTTCACCTTACAAATAGGTAGCCTTCTCATGCTCACTTCCATCACCCCTGATCCGGATGGAATACTCCCCCCACTCAGAACCATGTGGCAGCCATTTCATTGCTCTCCTTCACCTTACAGGCAGGTAGCCTTCTCATGCTCACTTGCATCACTCATGAGCAGGATGGAACACTCCCCTTACCCAGACCATGTGGCAGCCATCTCCCTCCACTGTGCCACCTAACAGGTACGTAGTCATCGCCCGCACCCTATCATCTTCCACAAAATGCATGGAGACATATGACCAATACATCCCTCACCTGTTAGCCAACTCTCAACAGATAAAAATGTCACATGCAGTGTGCACGCATCTAAGCACATGTAAATGCCCCAGCAATTAAACTTTGAATCACAAAGTCACATGAGAAATATCATGCGGGCCCAATCGTGCAAAGCACACAATGCAATGTGTAATTCCCATTCTTTGAGAGCATGAAGGCCCATATGAAGCCAATAATGCATGGTCAATATGTCTACTAAAGTTAACCACATGATTTGAAATCAATCAATATTAACTAATGCATTCAGTAACATTTTGCATAGCTGAAACAGATATTCTGAAAAGCCTACAATATCCAACCATAAAACATGTGCACAAAGTTGGTAGATGATGACATGTCCTTGTAAATACACTATCTGTACATCTCAAATAGTTGTTATTTACATGTCACAATAATAACAAGGCATGTATGTACCTCTACATCATGCCATGAGGCTGATAATCTGCCACCAATCGCAACTAATTGCAATGTAAAATGTTGTGTTTATCAACTGAAACTTTCAAAACTGTGTCACCAAGATTGTGGAGTGCACTTACCAGACAATCCAACCTCTGTCCATCAGGAGATTCACAAGCAATAGCTGGCGAAAATACCACCAACCAGCAGAGCCAATTCCCCCTCCCCCGGTACGTGAGCTCTCTGATGCTGAATCTCTATATTTCTCGGATGAGGAGCAACAACTTGGCCCCTCAGGACTGCCAGGGCGCACCCCGTCTCAGGGCCTCATTGTCCCTACTACCACGACCACCACAACTATCATCACACCAGCGACAGCCACTACTGCTGACCCCTGCTACAACGACCTGTGCTGCAGCCACCTCCACCATCACCACTGCTGTCTGCAACATTGTCCCTGGCTCAGTGGTTACCAACACCACCATACAAGCTGAGGATGCTGTAGATAGTGTGCGGGTGTGTCGACAGCCAACGCCACAGGTCTGTGTCAGCAGGGCAAGTGGGAGGGCAAATGGGGGACAATTTCATGAGGACACTGAGACAGAAGCCCTGGCCACCGTTGCAAGAATCCTTAGTGCATATCAACAGAACCAAGGACAGATGAGCCAGGTTGTAGAACAACTGTGTGAGCTCTGTCTGCTGCAGCGGTCCATGGACACACAAATGGGGCAACTTGTAGATCTCATGCGCCAGCTTGTGGGTGTTCTGAGGGATATACATGCTGCTCAAATGACAGCTCAACCCCCCTCCAGGGACCAGCCTGCTGAAACTCCCACCCCCTCATCTACTACCACAGAGATGGGTGAGTTTCAAGACAATGAGTCCTCAGATACCTCTGAGCCTGTAGCAGAGGCCCCCCTGCCAAACGCAAGAGGGGCTGTCCGAGAAACACCACAAGAGGACCACGTGGCAAACCACCAACCAAAGCCAAGTCGTTGAGCCAGCCATGTTGGCACATGTGTTGCACTCAACATTGACTTTGTTGATTATACAATCCCACATTGATGGAATGAGTTTGTTGGACTGTGTAATTCCATTATTGTGGGGAGTACTCTATTTGTCTCCTTTACCATCACTGACAACTCATACACTCACTATGCCCAAATTCCCTTACATTCACTTTAATTTTAACACAATCTAAAAGAAAATAAACACTATTTACACACCTATGCCATTGTGCCAGTTACATATTTATCACAGTATGTACAATGTCAACTCTGATCCCAATGTACCACAAGCTACGATGCTGACGAGACACCGATGGGAACAAGAAACCTAGAAAGACACAAGAGGATGACTTAGAGTTGTCAGGTGATGCCATTAGAGCAACAAGACATCACTAGTCAACACCGTACAAGATTCATCACACATAACAATGACCAACACCATCGCCATAGACTTGAGGTAAGTGGAAACCAATACACTTTATCACACACATCAGCCATTAGCAGTGAGCCAACAACAGCCAGCATCCAAACTCATCATCTATGCTTCACCACTAACAGCAAAACCAACAGACAATGTCATAGTTGTTCAATGGTAACTTACACTCAAGGGAAGTAGTTGTCGATGAGCTGTTGACACAGGTCAACACCTTCTTCTTCTCCGCTATCATCATCACTAGGCATGTGTTGATTCGCAGCGGTGGGCATCTGCTGCTCATCTTCCAGAATCAGGGGGATCTCTTTGCTCAAGGCCAGGTTGTGGTGCATGCAACTATGATCTGACACACCTATTGGGGAGAGTAGAGTAGTGCACCACCTCTCTTGCCCAGACACCGAAATCTAGCCTTCAGAAGTCTAAAAGCACCCTCCACTACACGATGTGTCCTCCCATGGGCGTCATTGCAGCGGACTTCCCCTGGTGTCCTTGAATTCCTCAGTGGGCTCAGCAACCAAGGCCGGTTGGTATATGCAGAGTCATCTAGTTGTGAGAAACACAGACCAGGTTTGTAATACAAATAGCTGAGAACAGCATGTCACACATACAGAACGCTACTTGACACAGCTTACTCACCAACAAGCCACGCATGCTCTGGATGCAGATTTTCCATCAATTGTTGGATGATGCTGTTATGCAGTATGTAGGAGTCATGTGCAGAACCCGGATATTTGGCACATACATGGGAGATAAACATATCCGCTTGGCATACAACTTGCACATTATTTGAATGGTAATGTTTCCTGTTACAGTAGATGTGCTCACGTGGCTGTGGTAGAACTAGGCCAATGTGTGTGCAGTCAATGGCTCCAACAATATTAGGTATGTGATCAAGGTGAGCAAATTCCCCCTTCACATCTGCCAATTCATGCCTCCTTGGAAAGGGGATGTAGCGGTCCTTGTAGGTCAACAATGCTGACAGTACATCACGCTACAGAAATGGGGGTGGTGATGAACAGAGTGTCTGAATTAAGCAGACCACTCTTACCCAGTCCAATGATCAGGGCTTGACCCATCACCGTTATTTATCTCACTGCACCATCCCAGTTCAGAACCTGGCTATATGCAAATCAGTCTGTCCCTGGCCCAGTGCATCATGGGAACAGGGCAGACTAAACTACCAAGCCAATTCTTCACCAGAAAGGAGACAAGCTACCGGGGACCGGTTTCCCTGCATTTCAGCCGTCTTCGGCCCGGCTTGCTTGAATCCTGATGGTGCAGTGAGAAAGGGACTCATGTCTGAGTATACCCTGCCACACCTATAGTGGCCAAAAACGATACAGAAATGGGGGTGGACAGACTAATTTGCATGTAGCCAGATTCTGAGCTGGGATGGTGCAGTGAGCTAAAAAACGGTGATGGATCAAGCCCTGATCTTTGGACTGGGTAGGAGTGTTCTGCTTAATTCAGATACTCTGTCCATCACCTCCCCCTTTTCTGAATCGACAGTACATCACGCAGCACCCTGCTGAACATAGGTTGAGACATCCCACCTGCGATGGCCACTATGTACTGAAACGAACCAGTAGCAATGAATTGCAGGGTGGCCATCACCTTTACTGTTGGTGTCAAAGCTGTTTGATATGTTCTGTGCGGCCTCAAATGGGGCTCAAACTGACCACATAGCTCTTGAAGGGTAAGGCGAATCAGACGGAATTTCCTTATGATGTCTTCATCCTCCATGTTCCCCAGCACTGGGAAAGGCCGATGCACAGTTGGTCTTCTCCTACGCATTCTAAAAGAGGACACATGTAAATATGAGTCAGAGATGAGATGTGGAAAACATCTCACATAATTACTAACACAGCCCCAACAGTGACAGGACCGTGAAAACAGCTTACTGCACGAGTCACATGCACAGACACCTTGATCTCCTGTAGTCATTCATGTGGGCAGAATGTACATACTAACTACTGTCAAATCAGAATCAGACTATGTAAATGGTATATGTAGGCTGTCCTGTTTTCAGTTTCTATTTTTGGTAAATTCTGGTGGGGTTTTTTCAGTATTTTCAATATCTTAAAAAACAGTTGTTATCAGTGGTTACACATTTCCATGCCACTAAAAACAACAGAAAAAGTGTTTTTCCGGGGTTTATGGAACGTTTTGCTTTAATCATTGCTTGCTTTCTGCACTGAAAAAACATGGTATATAGACAGTGTACGTATAGCGCATATATGAGGTCCAAAGAGATTTTTGCAAATTAATCTCATTGTAGTACACCATACAATACTTCTTCAGTGAGTCTTTGGTCATGTGCGCTCGTGCTTTCCTTCCAATGTAAACTTCTGTGAAAAGGCCCTCTCAGCATTCATAGCCCCTTGGGCTGAGAACCGTCAGCTAAGGGACACAGTTGGGATGATTCTTTCTTTGATGCCACATAAAGCACAAATTGATAAATATTTGCGTTTTAGTTCCTGGGCATAAGAAAACAGTGCACCAGAATGGACTAAAAAGTCAATAGCATCCCTCATTAACTCTGAAGATTGTAAAGATGCTTTCAGCATACCATCTAACAAGTGGCAAGGATCTCCTACAGGGAATCACTTCAGCTCGGGTATCAATTTTGACAGGTAATCACACACATATTTTATATACGTAGCTGAATCACTTCAAATACAAACAATATCACTCCAATCTTTATTGAACTTGGAAAGAACCTTTTTTGCAGAGCATAACAAGTGACACTGCGTTCCATGTTTTCCCAAAGTCTGGTGTCACGTTTTCACAACTATCCCAGATGCTTGGTGATATATATACTTGTCACTATACCTTGCATTTAATGTTTAAAGCCTGAGGTGTTGGCAATTCACTTACTATCAATATTGTCCCACTAGAAACTATGGTTTGATGTATTAAGGGTTTTTACCCATTCTCTGTGGGTAAATGTGATGACACATATTAGGAAAGATTTTTATGAAACTAGCCGTTTTACCTATCAGTGAAAGAATCAAATGCAGCCAAAATATCAAATGTGAGTTTGATATGTCCTGATTCTCTACAGTTTATAAAATAATTAAACTAAACCTAAAACATGAAACTAAACCCTGCATCTTTAGACCAAAGGCCATTAAACTGAAAAAAGTAAAAGGAAGAAGAAACAATATTTTAGTGGCAAAACTCAAGCAGAATAACGTTAGCCAGTCTTTCTTACTACTAGCTTGTATAACAAAGTTAAATTTTATTGACCCCTTCAGTAAGAACAAAATGACTCTTTCACTTTCTTTTTCCTTTCTTTGAATGGCATTTAGTTTGTGGTTGTGCAGGGTTTTTTTCAGTGTTTACATGTTTTCACCGGTGGGGGCTATTTTTCTTTCAGTGGGGTTTTATCAGTTATTATAGGTTTAAACCTAAAACCCCACAGCCTAGGTATATGGTACACTCCTACATCTTGTGTCTCCAGCCCTGTGTGTAACTGACACAGCACGTGTGGCAAACAGCAACAAAGCTGAGTTGTACGTAACTGCTGTCCCTGCACAACCTTCTTGCTTTAGTCTCACTAAGCACAAAATCATTGCAAAATGAGCACAGTGAATGTAAGCTGGACAACTATCAACTATCAATATAAATACAGCACTGTATACAGTGATAGAGGCACATTATGTGGTCAGTCCATCATGACTGTGGGATGAGTTGCCATTTCACACATTGGCATGTTCACAAAAATTAGACTTAATTCCACCTCTAATGTGTATACATGCCAACAAAGATTCAATTTGACATGTGAGTAAGGACATACCAATGCATTTAATCATGTGTACTGACATGGCATGTGTGGGCATCATTGAGTTAAATGTCACATTCTCATTTCACTTTACAACCAGGTGCAAGAATATTGTGTAAATGTATAGTGATCAGTGATGCAATTTGCAAAGTGACAATGCTATAGCACAATGTATCCATAGGTGTGGTAGGCATGCACCACCACTGCGGACACAGGTATTGGACACAATTGAAAGATGCCGGGGTGCGGTAGAGACCACCCGGTTCCCGGGGTGTGACACTGCCTATGCGAATGTCATTGCAGCCAATGGGAGCCGGCATTGCAGTAGTGCCACACAGTTTTTGAAACTCGCGGTAGGCGTGCATCGCCACTGCGGACACAGGCATTGGACACAATTGAAAGATTTAAACCAAGCAGACCAATTGCATCATCAGAGTACCACTGAAACAACCCTAGGGGCCTATAAATGTCTGTGAGGTATCCGCACCTGTCACTTGCATTCAGATTTTGCTGCCTGCAATTTATCAACACCAACTCCTGCTGTACCTCTACTCTAGACCCAGTCATGGCTCGTACAGAGAACATCAGGGCCCGTCTCTTCACCACAGAGGAGCTGGAGGTCCTGGTGGACGAGGTCCTTGGCCAGTACAGGTGGCTATATGGAGCTCCAGAGGTACTGGTAAGTGTATGAGTAAAAGTTTGAGAGTGCTCAGAATGCTCACACGATGTTCCAGTACAGTAGTATATGCCTGTGAGTGCAAGCCAATGTCTATGCATTAATATATTGTCAACAGCATGGTCCATACATGACCTAGAAATTATTGCACTTGATTATGTGGGGAGGATGGCAACATAGACACTAGTGCAGCTCATTTAAAGCCAAGAATCACACATGTTGTTCTGAGACTGTGGAATGTAAATGTGTGAGTCACTTCCTAGCATGATGACTTCACGTCAATGGGATGTATAGCCTTATTACCAAAGATCCCTGACTGCATGCAGTAATGGATATACTGTGGTTTTGCAGTTATACAGTTACACTGCTGATTTGAGACACTCGAACTCTGAACACACATTCCCTGTGGCATGTAATGTCATAGTTCATTAATTGTTCATATGCTTATTTGTGACACGTCAAATGTAGATTGGCCAGAGGGTAGTGAATAATGTGTATACTGCTTTCAAATTCACCCTGTGGAGATGTGGATATCCTGCACAGGCGTACACGGCCTAGATCTATCACTATTTGTGGTAAATCACCACTGACACATCTGCCAAATGTATGATGGACATGTCATACTTCTTTGGATTCCATAATGTGTAGAGTCTTGCATGTGTATGCTCTGTTCCACCATTCTCATTGTAACTGCACGTCATTTCTGTGATGATCCACTTTTTTTCCGCCGTTATAATCCCTCAGGCCTGCCCATTAAATGCACAATGTTTCAAAGCCCCATCACTAAAATGACTTAGAAAAAATATATGTTGTCCACCATTCTATTTTTGAAGGAGATATCATTGTCCTGAGGAGTACACAGGACAGGCCTACACCTTGTGACAAGAGTGTGAATGTAAGATCAGTTACCTAATTGTGACCTCCATGACTTGTGTAGCTATGCAATGGTCAAGGACATTGAGGGGTGTGTAGTGTAAGACACAGTGAGTCTGACCACTACCCATCATTCACAGTATATCATATGTCATGCTCACTCACATAGTGCATCACAGATGAGGCCCATTTTCACATTGCTTCTGTGCTGGTACCCTGTGTGTGTATGAGATGGGCATGTAGTGTATCCATCATATATTTCTACATTGCAATGATATGGCTTGCTCAAAGTGTACTATGTGGAATGGTGTTTGGGCTCTGCTGTCCATTGATTTATCTGTGTGTTATGGGTTTACATGCTCCTGTACAGTTACACAGTGGTACACAACACAGTGTTACAAATATTCCTCTTCTTGTCTCCCATGCGTACAGCTCAAGGTCCATCAGCGTAAGGCCATATGCACGGCCATTGCCCACAAGCTGCAGTCCCTGGGGGTCTCAAACCTACGCCTTACACACTGCCACAAGAGGTGGGATGCCATCTGCCGGCTCAGCAAAAACATTGCAGAAATGACACTGGGGCTGGTCCCTCGAAGTGGCAGGTTGGCGCGCAGGAGCATGACACCACTAATGGCCCGCATACTGGCAGTGACACAGCCAAAGCTGGATGGATGTTTAAGGGCCCACCAGCAGCAAGTTGAGGTGAGTATTCTGCTAAGTGTGACTTTGCGCATGAGTGACTGCCTGAATCCCAGCCCAGAGCAAGTACGGACCTCTGTGTTGTTTGTGGTGTGATGCAATGGCTCCTAAGTAACCTCAGTGTTGAGTGCAGAGCTTCTGCGTGTGCACAACATTCTGTTGCTCATGTGGGAAATCCATGAATGTTGTCATAGCAAGTCAGCTTGACATGTTTTTTCACATTTTGTGAATGTTGTCTGAAATGATACCTTCCTACACATGAAAAGATATTTGTGTGAAGTGTGTAGCCCAGTACACTTGTCACGCTTGTGTGTGCTGGGTGGCTACAACAATAGCGTGCTCATTTGATGTTGTGTAAGTGGCTAGATAAATGCACAAATGTGCACTCAGGGAGCAGTGAGTTGGTACATGTCAGACCTGTCCAATGGGTTGTGTTTTTCATAATGATTGAGATGACAGCATCATTGCAAAAAATAGTAGCCAAATATCAGCAGCATGGCATCACAAGATGTGATTTCCTGCCACAGTGACAGCAAGTGCTCACAGGTGCTAATGGGGTAGGTGGTGATGATTGCAGTGATGCATTGGCTGATTTGTATTTGTAAATTGTGCCCATGGCAACATGACTGGGATAGTTAGACTCTGAAATGTAAATTCAATGTTGCAGAACCAGGCTATTGTGAGATTGTTTTGGCACTAGGGCTTAACATGGCTGAATGTGATCAGTGGGTAGGCCAAATTGTAATGTGACTAGAGTGTTGTACTGTGATTTAATAGATGAACAGTAGCAAATGTTACTCAGAGTGTCGGTCCTCAGTATGTGTGAATTGTGTAGGGGTGTCCATGTGCATCGGTGCATGGTGAAGTTGCGGCTACTGCTTTTAATCAGTGAGTGATTTTTTTGGCACATTGATGTGTCATCACTGTCATCAGTAATCACAGCTTAAGGATGTCATATGCCAGACCCTAGGTATTGTCACACATTAGCTGTCCTAATGGAGGCCACTCACTACTTCATCTACAGAAGGCACTATCATGCTTGGGATCAATGAAGTCCTGTCAGGCAACTGTAAAGATGTTGGTATGTGACATGTCTCAACACATGAAGGCCTTGCATTACATTGCCATTCTCATGCTATTGTGCATTGTCTATGTGACTACATTGGTACATGGGGCCTATTTACACTTCATCACCAAAAAAGATGTGTCCATGTGACATGTGCTGCAGTGTGAGTTTCAGAGACATCAACTGGCAGTGAACAGCAGTAAGCATCATGTTAGTTTGCATTTAGAGATGTGTGCTGTGCACTTCAAAGAACTTGGTACATCTACACAGTTGACACAAATGTACAACTGTAGTTGTGCTTCAGTGCCAAACATAGTGGATTTACAGAGGTAATATCACTTGCAAATGGATATATATTACTTTGTATCTGTGGTGTTCAGTGAAATATACTTCAAATGTGACTGAGACAACATATTTGGATATGTAGCTATCTTACCTAAGGGCACGTAAGTGTGCCTACAGATAATTGTATGTGATGTTTAAATGTAGTTACATGCACATCTATTTGGCTGTGTCAACGCAACATGAAGCATGACTATGAACTAAGCATGTTTCCATGCATCAGCTGATGATTGCACAGATTTGGAATATGCTGAAAGTACATGGAGTAGTTAAATGCCAGAGTTTCAGTCAAAGTTTTTGTGTTTGTATTGCATATAATGTTAGTGAGTATGGCACTATACTGAACCTATATCTCTGTCTCTTGCAGCATCTACCAAGGGCAGGGAAGGACAGGGGCCCGACACCATTCAAACGACTGGTACACAGGAGTTCAGTGACACTGAGGGGACCAGCACCTCGGAAGGGGACAGGAGTGCCCTAGAGGATTCCCACCCAGAGACACCAACCTCCAAATCTTCCTAGTCCAGTGGTGACTCCTTTGTGTTGGCGGGCACAGGAAGTTCAAGATTTGGATCTTCTTCTGCCACACCTCGTCCTGTGTCCACCCTCCCAGATGCTCATCAAAGTGGTATCCTTTCCCGCAGCCCTAAGAAGGGTAGAGTCTCCTTCCCCCCAGGCACCATTGCCCCTGCCCCTGTCTCTCCTGCTGCCCTCAGTGTGGAGGCCATAGACATTTTGAGGTAGCTGTGTGTGGGTCAGACTGCTCTCCTGAATGTCCTCCAGGGTCATGGCAACAAGTTGTCAGAGGTTGTTGCATTCATGGATGGCATTCATTCAGATGTGGGTGGCCTACACCGAACTGTCCAGTCTTTGTCCCCCACAGTGACGGCAGCCGTTCAGAAGTTCCAAGTTCCCAGTCCAGCTCCTGTCCCTTCCGCCACCACAATCCCAGTGCCCCTACCTGACCAGAGTACACACACCAGAGCCCTCAGTCAACTAGTCATCCACATGCAGAACACATGACCGCACCACAAAAAACCCCATCACAGGACACTCAGGGACATTAGATCAAAAAACATGCATCCACATTGCTTTCCTCAGATTCATCACCATCCAAGGGCACTCCCATCCCCACACCTGATCCCAAAGACACACAAACACTTGCCCTGTCTGTAGTGAACCTGGTGCCTGCCACAACTACCCCAAACACATTCAGAAGGCGGTTTTACCCAAAACTTCAACTCCCACCCACACCTCTGTGAAGCGTGGACAAGAGAGCAAAGTGGGGAGCGTACCTCCACAACAGGGGATGCAGGAAAAAAGTCAAACCCGACCCCAGCGTTCCACCAGGTCCAGCAAATCCCTACAGGAAGATACACCACCACCTGCTACACTTTTGGGGAAGAAGGAGGCTGTTGTGGCCACCTCATTCCTCTCTTGTGGCAAGACACTTGTAGGATATTGGATCTCAAAACAATTGAGACCCAGCCTTCCACATTCACCATCAGCCACTGAGCCTCCACACAGCATGTCTCCACCTCACCCTGCCACCACTCCACGCGGTCCAAGCAGCCCTCAGGCTCCCACATCCACGGTTCCCTCTACCTCAGCCAATTCTCTCCCTCCCAGGTCCACTCCTCCGACTAGCCCAGACAATCAACCCCTCCCAGTCCAACTTCCACGTAATTCTGAAGCCAAGTCCCCCTTCCCACCCCATTCCTCCCTGAGCGGTGCTTGGACTGCCCTTTTGAGGCCCCTATCCTGTGGTGATTCCCATGGCAGTGCACTGGGTTACATGTTTGTTGTGCAGGTTTTGATGCACACATGTGCGGACTTGAAATTTGGACTGGCCAATGGCCTTGATGTTTTCACTTTTTATACTGATACAGAGTTTATGTAATAAAGACGTATTTATGTTCTGAGCTTTGTGGCTGCCCTTGCTAATGATGCAGTGCAATGTATGTGTATATATTCATCTGTTACATGCTCTGTATGCCACATTCACATTGGCAGCAGCCTGATCTTCTTTTGAAGAACTTGCCAGAGGTTCCAGCCACTTTTGTGCTTCTTGACTCAGAGGCTTGAGGGTAAGCATGGGCGAATTTTGCGAATCTCGCGTTCACGAATTTTGCGGATTTGCGAACTCGCAATCCGCAAAATCCGCGAATTCTCGCGAATTTGCGGATTTTTTTTTTGTGTTCGCGCGGGTTTCTGCCAGGTCGCGAGGGTTTTTGTACAATTTCGCAAACGCGAACTTACCTGTCGGGTCACAAGTTTTGCGAACTTGTTGTTTCTACGTGTCCAGCCTGTTTGGGACACTCTTCTTCATCACTGCCACCCTCTGTCACCACATGCCACTCTCTGGCTCACCCATGCCACCCTCTGTTTCATCACAGCACCCTCTGGTTGTCCAGTGTACATTATTGTGGCAAAGCAAAGCACACCTTCCCTGCCTCAAGTGACCTGAATTAATTTGGGGCTGATTAATGTGTCACAGAATATTTTTTTAGCTGGCACCTGCTTCCTTAGTGCTTCCTGATTAGTGATCTTTTGCACTTGCTAAGTGCTTTCATTGTTGCAAAATTAGTTACAACACCTGCCCTGCCCCAACTGACAATAATGAATTAGGGGCTGATTAATGTGTCACTGGATTTGAACTTCCAGCCTGGCTCCTGCTTGTCTCCCTTAGCTGTAATTCAGGACCTTTGTGGCATATGTGTGACTATTCTGAGGGTCAGAGCAGGGTCACATAATAGTTGCAAGTAGGCAACTGAACTCTGGAGGGGCCCCTCAGGAAGCACTACAGGAAATGGCTACTAATGATGAGCTTGAACTTTTGAACCTGGTAAGTAGTTTCAGTTTTGCTAAGATCGTATTTCTGCAATTTAGCGCTTATTCGCGGGGCGCGAAGTTGAACTGGGAAGCCGCAAACTCACGCGAACAGTGCGAGCAAGCCATAAAATCCGCTGCTCGCAGATTTGCGGATTTTGCGGGAAATTCGCGAATCTCGCGGATTGCGAATTTACTGAAAATCCGCAAAATCCGCGAGCGGAACGGATTTTCCGCCCATACTGCAATGATGCTTGTCTGTGATGGTCTACTCTTGTCCTTAATCATTCTATAGTTGGGTCACTAGTTTTATACACATGTCATATTTGGATGTACCACAACAGCAGAGAATTCTATTCACATGATAATTTGCGGGGTGGACAGGGTTCGTCATATCTGTGGAATCTATCTTAATGTGTACACAGCAGTGTAGATGTGTGATCATCTTGTGTAGGCCTGGCTTCATAGTCACATGGGTACATTAGGATGTGCACACTTGAGTAGTCATACAGTGTGATTGTTGTGCCATTAGCTGAAGTGTTGATGTGTATGTGCCCTTGAGCATGACCCTTATACACATGTATGGTCCAGTTGATCAGTGCCTGTTTGTTTACATGTCTTACATGATCAGACACCTGCTGTAGATTGTGGGCACATGTAGGAGTTGTTTGTTGAACAATGTGTAGTGTGTCGGTACGACCTTGCAGTCCTGGGGTACACCTACTTGTTGTCAACGTCATTTGTGAGTATGCAGAGTGTGTCACTGTAATGTCTGTGTTGTGGTTTTATGATCAGCCATGGCTCTTGCTTACGTTTGTGCTCACTGTGCTGACTGGCTCCAGCAAACAAACATTCTAAGTGACTTTTCACATGCATTGATGTCAATTTACACTTTATTTTGTTTTCAATAAAAGTTGTTATTTATTGAGCAGTCTTCTTTCTCATGCAAGAGAAATGAATTGCCACAATTGCAATACTTGTCATAAAGTAAAGTGCGTACAGTAAAAGGAGCATTAGGAAATAATACTGTAAAAGCATTTATATGGTTTCTGAGCCATGTGATACTTAAAACGGATAAAATATATACAATACATACAATGATAAAAGTTGACTTAACGTACTCAACTGGTGCTTCTAAAATATGCCTACCCCAGTGTACCTAACCTAAGCCTAGTACGTGGGAAGGAGTAAGTGAGCTGTAGTTTAAGTTAAGTTAGTTTTGCCAAGAATCTGAATCAAGAATTCTCTAAGGATCTAATCACTCCGTACCTTGGTTAAAGAATGAAGGAGGTCTTGTATCTCTTTCTCAGGACTCGATCTCCCAGCAACCTGCAAGGGTGACTGGAAACACTGGAGCTGGATTTCTCGGCAGGAGAAAAGACAGCGTCTTTCTCAGTGCATCAAATGGGAGGGTCGGCTTCCTTCGGCACTCGCATCAGCTGGGATTTGGGTAAGTAGATAGCCGCTCTGCTCTAAACCACCGTGTGTTTGCTTAAGGCAAATGCTGGTATTTTTATACCTGGAAGGTGCTGTGTTTGACGTAAGGTTGGACATAAGACGTCACTAAGAACTGTTACTAAGAACTGGCAGTTCTTTCAGGACTCTCCGGAGTTCTAGGACAAATCAAAACAGAAGCAGGGGGAATTCCCGGGCTGCTGGAGGTTTGGTTTGTTTAAAGAACGCGTTGTACTTTCTAGGAGTCTAGGGAAGTAGCCTTGCCGTATTTGGACTGCATTGGCCATGACTAAATATGGATATGACGCTTATGCCTTTATAAGGATATGATTTTTTATATCTATATACCAACGAGAGAGATAGGGCTCGAGTAAACACTCCTGTACCCCAAAAAGTATATCAGAAACAACTAAGGAGTGCTTATGTGAAACGTAACATACGTGAAAAAACAAAATCAAAGTGCCAGGTTATTCCAGGACCCCTACCTGGTTCAGGCAAAACTGGGATTTAGCATGTCCATTCCTAACAATCAGGAGGCAACCACCCTGTGGACAAGAATGACTGAATCCAACAGGGCAAGACTGCAAGTGCCCGAAAAGCACTTTTTGGGCAGACGGCAGTCCCTGAACATAGGTGCTGGGCGGGGAGTCGCAAGCGTAGAAAGGATGCCGCGTGAATATTTCCCACGCCGCTCTGACCCAGGAAGTCAAAGTTTTTCCTCGAACCTGTATCTTTGACTACTGTACTCCACAGTGTGCCGGCACGGGTAATATCCGTGAGTAACTACCTTTTTAATATTCTATTTTTATATTTTTCACATTAAGTGCCTCACGGGAGGGTGTACCTTAGTGCGTACATACCACCGGAGTGCCATTTAGGTGTGGTCCTGACGAATGCTGTGCGATCCCGCTTTTTGACAGCAGAAACATGTTGACCAGATATTGTAACTAAGGACACAGGTCTCCTAAAAAAGAACCCTTGGTTGTCCGACTTTCACGCTTTTAACCTTAATACGGGTTGGCCCGCATTAAATATTTTGTTTGGGTTCCAACCTTGTATTTTTTAACCTTGCCCTCACATATTTTGCACATTCTTTTGAGTTGAATCACTATTACACTCACCATCAACCCGCTCTGCTGTAACTCAGGCGTTGTAGCACGCTGGGGCGGCATTCGGCCACCCCAGCGGGGACCCGATGATGAAGCATGTCACCAACTAGTGGTGAGTGAGGGTCCTTCTAAACAAGAGGTTACTTGCCTTGCCCTGTTGGATTCAGTCATTCTTGTCCACAGGGTGGTTGCCTCCTGATTGTTAGGATTGGACATGCTAAATCCCAGTTTTGCCTGAACCAGGTAGGGGTCCTGGAATAACCTGGCACTTTGATTTTGTTTTTTCACGTATGTTACGTTTCACATAAGCACTCCTTAGTTGTTTCTGATATGATTTGTTATAACCACATAAGGGCATAAATCGGGAATATTTAATTAGGGTCCTAGATACGTTCACAACAGGTGATAGCTAAAGTGTGTATCTGTTTGCTGAGGTAATGCTATCCATCCCGAGTGTGATGTGATCAGTGTGCTGTGATGGTTTGTGATGTTGAAGTTCATGGTGGAGCACTCAGATATGTGTGCTACTGGTTTTGGTGGTGTTCACACACTGCTTACTGTGCATGCACTGCTGTCTGTGGATGTTGCAATGTCCTTGCCAGGTGTGAGTCCCCCTGATGTCCAGCTGAGTTTGCTATGTAATGGTTTTGTATATGCATATGTTATGTATTTCTTGTTGAGGGATGCAGTCTTTATCCTGTGTTGGCTCTTTCTACTGACAGGTCCATGTGTGAGTAATGTTTTTTTAGCATGATATTGTGTGTGAGGAGTTTGTGTATTTGAATGCATTCAGATTTGTATTGCAGTTGTACTCTGTATTTCCTGTGTAGATGTCACATGCAGCAATGTGTAGTCCTGTTCATCAGCTTGTTTTGAGTCGACAACTGTGCTATGGCCTCCTATATTTGAACAGCCACTTGTCAGGATTGTGCATGTGAATGCTTGTGCTACACATTGACACCATGCTTGTTTTGTAACTGATGGAGTGTCTGTGTCTGTGTTTGCAGATTTGTCTGGTTGCACACTGTTTGTGTTTATGATTGACATTTGTTGATGTATTTTTGTATTAGTTTGGATAATGCTGTCTGTGCAGTTAGCCAGAGTAGAAATGTTATCTATTCCAGTGATGTCTAGGATCACATTGCCTATCCACTCTTTGGCTGCACATGGCTCAGCTTGTTGGACTCATTTTGATGTGGTTTGGGATACATGTGTTTAGCAATTGGTTTGGGATCAGAATTGGTTCAGACATCCCTAAGTGGGATTCAGACATTTGTAGATACGCACCAGGGTGTGTCATTAGTTATCAGGGAACTCACAGGACCTTATTTTCATGTTTATCTGTGCTTCTCCCAGGTGTTGAGTACTGAAAGTGGGAGATGGGTAGATGAGGGGTAAGGTCATACTAGGGTTTGATGGTCAGGGACTGACACCGTGAGCCATGAGTGTGGTGCTGGTGGCTTACACATGTCAAGATAGTTGACCCAGGTGAGGGGCTGGTCACTGTGTGGCTTATGACAGTTCATATCATCCTGGGCCAATGCATTGCTTGCATTGCTGTATCACAGGGATATTGCACAGATGTTACTTTCGTTCATTTTTAATCTCTGTGCCTCCCATGTATGATTTGATGTCCTAGGTGTAGTGTGATATGTGGTACCTCTTGAATGTCATGTACAAATGGTACCAGTCATTTCTACATGCTTTTCCTGCACTGTGCACTCCACTTTAGGATAGTTTACTTAATATGATACAGTGTGGCGGACTTATGGTATGTGTATAAGGCAGAGTTTAAGTGTGTGAGCTGTATCAAGGACTTAGCATGCAGTGTGAACAGTTCCAAGACTGTTAATCTGCACAGTGACTCTTCTTTTCTTCAATTGCTCACTTTGATTCACATGAGTGTAAGGCAGGTGTGAAGAGGAGGAGGGTTGTCATAAGTCTCAGGTCAGAGTTTCCTGCTGTCAAGATGGACTCTTCCTGACGCTTTGGCATTCATTCACTACATTGTAGTTGGTGCTACCTTTGTTGAGATGGAGTAATGGTGTATAGGTGTTCTGTGAGTTGGCAGTCAATGTTATTGATGTACTGCACATACTCACATGGTTTCATTTATTGCAGCAGTACACCTGTGAGTCAAATGCACAGTGGTGCTTACTTTGAGTTTGCTGTTTGAGTCAGGAATGTTGCACTGTGTTGCATGAAATGGGCTGTCATTGTGTGATATGGTCTGCCATTGAATGTGATGAGCCTATGAATGTCTTCATGGGGGCTGTGGTGATCTGTGATTATGTAGCAGTGGTGTCTAATATGATGTGTTGTCTACCTTGGCTCACTGACTCATTCCAACACCGTGTTGGACTACTGTGAAATACACATACACACCCTGATTGCTCTGCCCTCCTCTGTTCCACATTGTATGCAGACTGACCCTTATTTGGGTGCAATGAAGACTATTGTCATATTGAAGGAACTCTTGCCTCACCCCACACTCTTGTTACTGTACAATTGCTGATAATTCTAATGAGATGTCACTATAGACAGTGTACAGCAAAATAACAGTTAAAGAGAGGGTCCAAGGGATATATGGTTTAGAGGCCCGCACCTGATTTAATCCCCAGCTACTGCTTAATTTATAACGCACAAAACACAGGGGGTCTACCAGCTAAATTCTAAAGCTGCACTGTCACCGAGTCCACAGGATCTCGTAGTGTACATATCACATAAAGACAGCGTATTTCAGAAAAAAGAGAGAAAGGGGTGAACACTAAATGCATAGAATCGGCACATCATGGGTTATTCATACATGGCTGACTAATCCAAAGCAGTTTGAAAAAGGTTTCCCATCAAATTGACTCAATGATCAGTCATATCATTTGGACAAACCCGGGTGCATAATAGGCTGGTCCCCTGATCATTGGGACATCAAACACCGCACCTTATTGCTGTTTTAGGATTTGGTCCACCAAAATACACAAACCGTCCATGATGACTGATCTTTTGATGGTAAAGATAACAAGTGCAACAGAAACAATTAGTGACTTAAAATAGGATGGAATGTCCTCCTTCTGACAACTTTATTCTGCGGACAAGACACGCCTCCTAATTAAAAAACCAGAACAGTGCAAGAGAGACAGTAACAAATACCTGTCTAGAAATGGGCCAACATGTTTCTGCCTAACTTGTATTTAATCCCTTGGCATTCGTCAGGGCCTCTGCTCTTCTAATAGTTGCACTCCTAGTAGTGGACAGAACAATCACCACCATCACCAAAGAAATGAAGTAAAATAAAACTAGTTGAATACGGTACAACCTGTAACAACCATGGACATTACCCCTCCATATCACTTTAGCTACCGTGAATTCTGTGGAGGAAATTGTTACATCATTAATGCTGTGTTAGATGTGTCAGTCACATATGCAAAGTGTATCACCCAAACACAATTATATATGAAAAAGTAAATGAATAGATTGCTTACCCTTACTGGTAGGGGAATGGACCTCACCTCACCTGGATCATGCTCAGGTTATATGAGGCCCCGCACTACAAAGACATAGGGAGGAAAACAGAAATGTAGCACAATAAAGCAACAGATTATGAGCTTTTAATAATGCCCAAATATCATTCCTGTAAAGAGTTTCCCTACATCTAGAGGCAAACATGTGAGGAAGGTCAACCTCAGACAAAATGTGCTAGACCTCAAAACAAGTCAGAAAATTCACTCTGACACGAAACTGTTAAAGGTACAAAATGTCCTATGCCACCCAATTTAAATCAACTTGAAATAAGCGCCAAGGCTAACAACTTAGTATCTCAGAAGGTAGCTTGAGGTACCGACGGAAAGGTGAGTTAACAGATTACACAGTATGAATACTATACAGATACTAAGTTGTTAGCCTTGGCGCTTATTTCAAGTTGATTTAAATTGGGTGGCATAGGACATTTTGTACCTTTAACAGTTTGGTGTCAGAGTGAATTTTCTGAGTTGTTTTGAGGTCTAGCCCATTTAGTCTTACGTTGACCTTCCTCACATGTTTGCCTCTAGATGTGGGGAAACTCTTTACAGGAATGATATTTGGGCATTATTAAAAGCTCATAATCTGTTTCTTTATTGTGCTACATTTCTGTTTTCCTCCCTATGTCTTTGTAGTGCGGGCCTCTTATAACCTGAGCATGGTCCAGGTGAGGTGAGGTCCATTCCCCTACCAGTAAGGGTGAGCAATCTATTCATTTACTTTTTCATATATAATTGTGTTTGGGTGATACACTTTGCATATGTGACTGACACATCTAACACAGCATTAATGATGTAACATTTTCCTCCACAGAATTCACAGTAGCTAAAGTGATATGGAGGGGTAATGTCCATGGTTGTTACAGGTTGTACCGTATTCAACTAGTTTTATTATACTTCATTTCTTTGGTGATGGTGGTGATTGTTCTGTTCCACTACTAGGAGTGCAACTATTAGAAGAGCAGAGGCCCTGATGAATGCCAAGGGATTAAATACCCGTTAGACAGAAACATGTTGGCCCATTTCTAGACAGGTATTTGTTACTGTCTCTCTTGCACTGTTCTGGTTTTTTAATTAGGAGGCGTGTCTTGTCCGCAGAATAAAGTTGTCAGAAGGAGGACATTCCATCCTATTTTAAGTCACTATTTTTTTCTGTTGCACTTGTTATCTTTACCATCAAAAGATCAGTCATCATGGACGGTTTGTGTATTTTGGTGGACCAAATCCTAAAACAGCAATAAGGTGCGGTGTTTGATGTCCCAATGATCAGGAGACCAGCCTATTTTGCACCCGGGTTTGGCCAAATGATATGACTGATCATTGAGTCAATTTGACGGGAAACCTTTTTCAAATTGCTTTGGATTAGTCAGCCATGTATGAATAACCCATGATGTGCCGATTCTATGCTTTTAGTGTTCACCCCTTTCTCTCTTTTTTCTGAAATACGCTGTCTTTATGTGATATGCACACTACGAGATCCTGTGTACTCAGTGACAGTGCAGCTTTAGAATTTAGCTGGTAGACCCCCTGTGTTTTGTGCGTAATAAACTATAAACAGTGTCCCTGATCATGACTTCTTGCTGCAGATATGTTGAGCTGAGTGGTGCTTCTTTTATGATACATGTAGTGTGGATGTTGTGACGTTGGTCTTGCTTGCCTGGGACAATGTCCTGGACTCCTACTACATTGTGGGCAGATTTTACCGCGGCTTCACCGCTGCGGTGACGTGACCGGCATGACAGGGCTTGTTGCAATAATTTCTATGGAGATGGGTGACCCCGTTGCAGAGGTGACAATTTGTTACATGCAAGACATGTGTAATTGGACTAGGGGATATGTTCCTGTCTCCACCAGGGTGTTTGTTGTAGACATGACATGTATTTCAGCACAACAGGTGTGTGTTGTTGTACAGCGGTTGTATGCAGGGATATGTTTTTGACATACCTGCGGTGTTGACCGCAACTGCGTCTTATCTGCTGGTAGTGCATCAAGTACAGCAGCAGAAGGGCTTGTAGAGCAGGATCCATGGCGGCCAGGAACGTGTGGAGGTGTCTCGGACTCGAGTTTCTATCTCCGCAGTTGCGCTTCTGCCATCTCCGAATAGCTGGTTTCTCCGCTGCATTCTGATGGGCTGTTTTACACATCATGATCTGTCTGGCGGTAGGGACATCATTCCGCACATTGGTCTTTCTCTATTGGCTGCCTCTGGAACCGTTGCGAAACTAAAGATCTGGCGGATCCGGAAACTCCGCGACTGATGGAAAATGGGCTATCTTTGCCAATTGTAATATGGCGATTGTGAGGACCGCTGCAGGAGTAACTAAATGGATGTTTTCCACCACCGCCAGCACCGTGGAGGTGCCTACGACCACCATCATAATCAGCCTCCATGTTTGTAATACAGATAAGAGCAGAAAAAGAGATGAAATGGCAGCCCTAGCTTCCTACATTGTGATTGAGAATTAGTTGTGAGAAATACAGATGCACAGAAACCTACATGAGTAAGTTATGTGTGAAAACAAAATGGCATTGATGTGAAATCTTATTCTTAACAGGCATGCATCAGTCTTATTATGTCAGCACTCAGCATAATTACATGAACATGTGCATATGTGACAGCATAACAGTTCTAAAACACTCTTAACAAAAACAATATTAAGATTTTATTTTATTGTACACTATGCCGTAGTAACAAGGGCAAAAGGCAAAGGCCATGCGTTAGGGTCCCCAAATGTATATGTAAACATTTTAGTGCCTCTCTTTATGTGTTTTGTTTTTTTAATACATGAGCTCTGGCAACACCTAAAGCTGTTGATATGCACATCAAAAGAGACATGATTAATTCAGGCTCCCAGAGCATGGGTGTGTTGGTGGAGTGGCACACCACAGTGGTGCATGAATATTAAAATGACAACATCATGGGAATAAACATAATGAAATACGGTCTGGCTGCTAGTCTGGACTACATGGGTTGTAGCATGAAAGATTTGAAGGGTCCTAAACAGTGCTTAATTTGAGCCAGTGGTTTCCTGAGTTCAGCACAGTCACCTAATTACTGGAACCTGCACTTATTATAGCTGCCGCATGGTGGTGCTGTTTGTGTAACTCAAGGGTCTCTGTGTGGTTTCTCATATGAGGCTATTCTGCATACGGTAGCTGTACTAATGGACAAAGGAATCATTTAAAATATTGAGACTATAAACCAATGTCATTAAAAAGAAACCAGAACATTGTGTTACTATACAGAAACCAATATACAAACCATTACTGATCGTGTGAAGATTATGTGCCACATAAATGGTGACTGAATTTATGTCAGTTTGGCTCCTCATAGAGGCAAAGTGAGGAAGCGTGGGGAAGCGTTATTTTCTAGAGGATTGTTTAGGAAGTATTTACTTTGTGGCCTACGCGTTGCTCTAAATGGTTGTATGATAGAGGCACAAATGCCGAAACCACTTGTGCCTCTACAACCCTGCCCTAACAACGAATGCATCTGAACAACACATTCCTTTACCACGCATGCCTTTCACACAATTTTGTGGTAAAGGCATGACTGATAAAGGGATATGCGTGGTAAAGTTCACACAGAGCCCCTCCCCCGAGCTGTAAAAACTACACCGACCCGCCCTAAGTCCTAAAAACTACCCCGACTTTAAAAACGAACGGAGCCTTAAAAAGTTCTCCGACCCCCTCCCCCGAGAGCCCTCTAAAGTACTCAACTCCCCCAGAACCCTGAAAATATCCCGACCTCTCACCCTCCGAGACCTGAAAACAACCCCGACCCCCCAGCCCTAAAACTACCCCAACAACCCCTCCTCCAAAAAAAACCCGGCCCCATCCCCACTTACCGCACCACGTTCTCTCCCGATCCTGCCTGTTCCTGGGCTTGTCCATTCCAGCATCTAGACCGCACATATGCCTTGACCATCAGGCGCGCAACACCCATTGGGCTCACAGAGCTTCAGCCCCCCCCCCCGTTGTGTGTGTCAGCCCCGGCGGAGACAGCTTCGGGGGCTGGCGAGCATCTAATTGCAGCCGCACCCGAGTACTTAACAGGTCTTTAAAAGACCATTTACTTGTAAATGAGGCTTCTGCTGTGTGTTCACCCCTTCTTACAGCCACTCTGTCTATGGTTGGTAGAATTAGCGCCCCCCCCCCCCCGAAATATTTTTCAGCCCCCCCCCCCCCCCCCCCCCCCCCCCCCCGAAGTTTGGCTCTAGTTGCCCGCCGGTTGATCATGCACATGCATGGTTAAGGCTTATACATGGTTAAGGCAGACGTGGTTTTCCCGCCTTAAACACGCTCATGACAACAGTCTAACGGTATCCCGAATTCGAAGGCTGAGTGACAGTGAAAAAACAAATATATTAGCATACGTCACTGCCTGCCTTCTTCATCACTCAAGGAAACCCTTGGCAGCCCTTCAACCATCCACCAAGCCAGGAGCCACAGTATATCAGAGGAAAGCCGCGGCCTTGCCTGGAAGCGCCCCTGAAGCATAACAAACAAGTTTCCTTGAATGCAGACCGGCTGCGCCTGCTCTCTGCCAGCGACGCTTGTGCAGAGAGATTGCTGCGTTTGGAACCTTGAACGCGCCGTGTTACCGTCGAGCAGATGGGGGTGATTTTCTTGAAAATAAATTTTCCAGTCATAGATAACAAGAGCAAAAAAATGTTTTGTTCTTGGAGATGGAACGGAATAACGATGTTTTTCTGCTGAGAGAAACCATACCAATGCTTTCTCTCAGTTTAAATGATAAAAATTGTTTTTATTGTTCTTTCATTTTATTGCTCTAATTTAATTTAGGGAGTACAAATTTTGCCAGATGTTCATTTTGCTTTTTGTTTTAAATGGATCTTGAAGGAGGTTCTAAATCAGTAACATGTTTTGTGAATGACATGTCCAGCTGGCCTTAGGAGGAGAAGTCGAGTTGAGACTGCATTTCGGCTTTTGAGTTGGACTCCGTGACTTCATCTGCAGAGAAATCACCAGCAGATGATGGAAAGATATCTGAGGTTATTCATCAACACATGGCACATCAGACTCTAGCACTACTTTATATCCTAATAGCAATACTAACAGGAAGAAAGGGGAACAATTATAATATGAAGAACCAGCGGAGCAGGGCACGAGTCGGGGTACCACACGGGTGGATGGCGTCCCCCCACTTATTTTACTGGGTGGACGCCGTCCCCACTGCCAAACAGCTGGACTTCACTCTTTGGCCTCTCTGGGACGAGGAGCTCGGAGCTCGGAGCTCACAGCACACTGCTCACGTGCTGGTTTCTCAGATGCAATCGCATTTAAGGGGTGAGCGAGGGGAGGCAATGAGCCGATGGTGCAAGCCATCTTTCGTGACATCACTTCCTGTCGTGACGTCACTTCATGTGACAGCGCCCCCCCCACTTCTTTTTTTAGGACTTGTGCCCTGCAGCCTAGCGATACCTGAGAGAATGAGTGAATGATGGCGCTGCAGTTAATTTATTCGGGTTGTGCTGATGGACACCAAAGGCAGTCCAGAAAAATAGCACTCATTCAGAAATGTTTCTGGGCTGGGCGGTAACGGCTGTTCCACAGGCCTGTACAGACCTAGACTTTTCACTTTACACAGTCCACCTGTCTTTCGCCTCTGCCTTACTCCATTGGCGGAATGGGGCTACAGCAGGCTGGTGTGTGGGAAATGCTAAGTACGGCCCCGCGATAATCTTGCAATCTTTGCAGTGTCTGGGGAACATGCTACACAGAGTTCCAAATGAGCCCCTCGCACTGTCGAGGAATGTCTTTGCACAACAACAATGTTTGCGGAAGAGCGACAGCAAGATACGGAGGTGCAGGCGCGGTTCGTCCATTGGGGTGTGGGGGCGTAGCTCCCCCTGCCCAACGCCGCCCGCAGCTACCTCATGACAATCATGTCAATGAATCAACATGACGTCAGACCGCCGGGCGGGCGTCATGTTGATTCATTGACATGATAATGTACAGACGGCAACACAAGTACGCATGCGTGGGGACTGAGGGGGAATTTTTACCCGTGCCCACGCATGCGCACTTGTGTTTTGGCGGCGTTGCGCATGCCCATCAGGAGCCCTAATGGGCGTGCTGCGGGCGAGAGGGTACCTGTGCCCCTGGCGCCAGGATTGGCCAGGGGCGCTGTGAGCCTGTGACGTGTGCGGGACCGGCAGCAAGGTAAGAGTGTGTTTTTCGGTGTTTAGCTTGCACAAATGACTTGCGATAGTTCAGTGTGTTAAAGCATCTGCTGCAGAAATGTGTAAATACATGAATGATGGATGGATGCAGGGTGGGTGCATTAATGATTGTTCGGTGGATGGGTGGGTGGATGGGTGGGTGGATGGGTGCATGCATAATGGGTGGATGGATGGATGCATGAATGATGGATGCAGGATGGATGGGTGGATGCATGAATGAATGATGTATGGATGCAGGATGGATGGGTGGATGGATGGGTGGATGCATGCATGATGGGTGGATGCATGATGGATGGATGGGTGGATGGATGCATGAATGATGTATGGATGGATGCATGGATGCATGCATGATGGGTGGATGCATGATGGATGGATGGATGGATGGGTGGATGGATGGATGGGTGGGTGCATGAATGAATGATGTATGGATGCAGGATGGGTGGGTGGATGGATGGATGGGTGGATGCATGAATGATGTATGGATGGATGCTTGCATGATGGGTGGATGCATGATGGATGGATGGGTGGATGGATTGATGGGTGCATGAATGAATGATGTATGGATGCAGGATGGTTGGGTGGGTGGATGGATGGATGGGTGGACGCATGAATGATGTATGGATGGATGCATGCATGATGGGTGGATGCATGATGGATGGATGGGTGGATGCATGAATGATGGATGGATGGGTGGGTGAATGGATGGATGCATAAATGATGTATGGATGGATGCTTGCATGATGGGTGGATGCATGATGGATGGATGGGTGGATCGATGGGTGGGTGCATGAATGAATGATGTATGGATGCAGGATGGGTGGGTGGATGGATGGGTGGATGCATGAATGATGTATGGATGGATGCATGCATGCATGATGGATTAATGCATGATGGATGGGTGGGTGGATGGATGGGTGGGTGCATGAATGATGTATGGATGCAGGATGGTTGGGTGGATGGATGGGTGGATGCATGAATGATGTATGGATGCATGCATGCATGATGGGCGGATGCATGATGGATGGATGGGTGGATGCATGAATGAATGATGTATGCAGGGTGGGTGGATGGATGGGTGGATGCATGAATGATGTATGGATGGATGCAAGGTGGTTCGGGCTCGCTCACTGCGCTCGATCGCTGCGGTGCAATATGCAAATTAGTTTACGCCTCACCACTTTCAAATGTCACCAGCCGCCCCTGCGGAGGTGTGATGTTTACAGTGGCCGCGCTCCGCATTACTTGCGCCTGCACAACTGGGATTCATTAATCCCATGAATCGTGCAACGTCCTACCTCCCGCTCTTTCGAAAAACAGGGCATCCGTATAACCAGGTAGGATGTGAAACAGTGCTTGATTTGTAAAATATTAAATGCCAGGGCCCTGACCAGGAGGCCACTGCAGCTTGCACCACCCATCGCCCTTGTGATTACTGCCAAAAAAACTACTAACCATCTCTCTCGCATGTAAATGCGACAGTTTAGATTATTCCAGATCCCCAAAGCTTAAGGAATGGCTGGGGAGGCAGGTATTAGCATTTAAAAAAAAATATATATTGTTTTCCTAAACAACTGTTATACTGATCATCTCTAAATTACATAAGAAGCACCACCATGTGGGATACTGCCCTAAGAGTGGTGTTGACAATTAGGTGCTGGTGCCGAGCACCGGAAACCAATTAAGTTCCAATGCTCAGCACCGGAAAGCACCAGCTCAAATTAAACACTTAATTGTGGAAGGCATTGTGGATAATGGTGTGCTTGGTTGTCGCTGTAAATAAGGGGAAAACAGAGCTCAGATTAAGGCAGGGAGAGAGCAGGGAAGATTTTGATTCTGGGTCCTGTCACAGTGGTCACTCCGCCGCTAAGGGGGAGGAGCGTCACTCCACTGACTACAATAGGAAAAATAAAATGATAATAACGTTATCATTTTATTTTTCCTATCAAATGAGTGACTCTCGGGCGGGGCTGACCAGAGCACAGAGAGGAGGGGTTTGCACTCCTTAAGTGCGCATGACTGCTTGGCCGGTGCTCTCGGGTCGGCCAAACAGTTCTGTGCACTTTGCATCTTCCCCACAAGACTTACTTTACACAAGCCTGGTGAGGAACACGCAAAGCCTCCCAGTCCCCTTCTGAGCATCATGGTTTGGCTCTCAGACCAATCACAATGCTGCATTGCAGCGTTGTGATTAACTATGGGGAGCCTGGGAGACTGGGTGCTTCCTGCTCTTTCCTGCAGCTAGTGGAGACAGGAAGAAGAGGACAGAGAGGAGGCGGCAGCCTGCCGGCCCAGGTAAGTATTTTTATTTTTTATTTACTTCCGTTCTGCACCACGACCCACTCCTGCCCCACCACTTCCGATTGGTAGCAGCTGTAACTGTTCTGAAAGTATATAGAAAGAACACAAGCAAGCAGAAAAATCAAGACAGCCTGGGTCTGATGCAGAAGTCTGGAAAGAAAGTCGATTAAGTTTTAGGCTTGAAGAATAACCGTTTATTGGAATAGCAGTAAGAAGTTTTTGGCTTGTAAAGAAAGGAAGAGAGGTTAGGAATTCAAGAGGAAGGTAATGTTTGGAACTGGGGATGGGATAGAATTAATTTGTTAGTATATTTTAGGGACCTTTAGTATGTACAGGTTGGACGAAGGATGGTATTGTAAGCTCGGCTTGCTTCCAAATAAATTTGCCTTTTTCCAAAAAGTAATTGGTGCAGTGAGTGTTCTTTCGCAAAGACCCAAAGCCCTCCGCTCCCAATACCGGGGTGAGCCATGATTGAGCTGGGGAAGCAGTTGCCAAAGGGCCTGGTATAAAGTGGAATCTTTGAAACCTCACACACCCAAACTCGTCTGGGGGCTGGAATGCGTGTAATGCTGTAAGGCCTGTTGACCGTGTCCAAGTCCACCAAAGACTTTCCTCTTCCATGCTGTGTGAAAAGAGACTTGCCCTGGACTGAAGGAGACAGAGAAGATTCTAAAGTGATCTAATTTAAAATAGTGAGTTCCTGCATCACCGCTATGTAGACATCGCTCCTGAATGTCCTGCAACCTGGCGGTCCTTATCTGCAGTAGTGATTTGAGCACTGGGCAGAGGAGCTGGTGGTGCCAAGGGCTAGCACCAACATGTCAGCAAAACATTTGGTGACTTTTTAAAATCAGCAGGCAATCAAAGGGAGTGCTAAAGTGTTAGGGGGATATTCTCAAGAACATGCGATAATCATCGCCAAAATAGGTTAACACATGCCATGGGTACTCACAAACTTTCTCTCGGGGGCCAAATTTACAGTGTGGTTTGTGGCTGAGGGCCGAACCGGTGGGGGCGGGGTCTGAGGGGGAGGGGGCGGGGCTAAAGCAAACAAACATTGTGACCATGAGGTTAAACACAGGTCCCTGCAGCAGACACCTTCGTCCACTGAGCCACCAGACCCAGCATACACACATCTTTCTCTCTCTCCCTCCTTCTCTCCCTCCTTCTCTCTCTCTCCCTCTCCCTCTCTATCTCTCTCTCCCTCCCTCTCCCTCTGTGTCTCCCTCTCTCTCTCTCCCTCCCTCCCTCCCTCTGTGTCTCCCTCCCTGTCGTCCTCCCTCCCGCTGTGTCTCCCGCCCTCCCTCTGTGTCTCCCTCCCTGTCTCCCACTCTCTGTTTCCCTCCCTCCCTCTGTGCCTCCCTCCCTCTGTGTCTCCCTCCCTCCCTTCCTTCTGTGTCTCCCTCCCTCCCTCCTTCTGTGTCTCCCTCCCTCCCACTGTGTCTCCCTCCCTGTCTCCCACTCTGTTTCCCTCCCTCCCTCTGTGTCTCCCTCCTCCCTCCCTGTCTCCCTCCCTCTCTCTGTCTCCCTCCCTCTGTGTCTCCCTCACTCCCCCTGTGTCTCCCTCCCTGTCTCCCACTCTCTGTTTCCCTCCCTCCCTCTGTGTCTCCCTCCCTCCCTGTGTGTCTCCCTCCCTGTGTGTCTCCCTCCCTCTGTGTCTCCCTCCCTCCCTCTGTGTCTCCCTCCCTCCCACTGTGTCTCCCACTCTCCCTCTGTGTCTCCCTCCATGTCTCCCACTCTCTGTTTCCCTCCCTCCTGCCCTCTCTCTCTGTGTCTCCCTTCTCCCTCCCACTGTGTCTCCCTCCCTGTCTCCCACTCTGTTTCCCTCCCTCCCTCTGTGTCTCCCTCCCTGTCTCCCTCCCTCTCTCTGTCTCCCTCCCTCCCTCTGTGTCTCCCTCCCTCCCTCTGTGTCTCCCTCCCTGTCTCCCACTCTGTTTCCCTCCCTCCCTCTGTGTCTCCCTCCCTCTGTGTCTCCCTCTCTCCGTGTCTCCCTCCCTCCATGTCTCCCTCCCTCCTTCCCTCCCTCTGGGTCTCCCTCCCTCTGTGTCTCCCTCCCTCCCACTGTGTCTCCCTCCCTGGCTCCCACTCTGTTTCCCTCCTCCCTCCCTGTCTCCCTCCCTCCCTCTGTGTCTCCCTCCCTCCCTCTGTGTCTCCCTCCCTGTCGTCCACCCTCCCTCTGTTTCTCCCTCCCTCCCTCTGTGTCTCCCTCCCTGTCTCCCACTCTCTGTTTTCCACTCTCCCTCTGTGTCTCTCTCCATGTCTCCCACTCTCTGTTTCCCTCCCTCCTGCCCTCTCTCTGTGTTTCCCTTCTCCCTCCCTCTATGTCTCACTCCCTCTCTGTCCTCTCACCTGTGTGTGTGTGTCAGCCCTCAGCCCGGGCTTAGACAGCTTCCCCGGCCGCGTGCACACAGCCGCACCAAGTGCTTTGTGGTAAATATAAATTACCTATACTTAATTTATGCGGTAAAGTTCAATAAGAATAACTCAGTCAAAAATAAGAGGCAGAATCCGGGGCATTTGAGTTTAAAAGGGGTTTTATTCCTTAAAAAGGAATTAGTTATATGGTTCGAACCAGGCAAATCGCATTCCATCACCACGAAGGTTCAGGAAGGGATAGACAATACTTTATTGACAGAATATCATATATATAGTAAATGCATTACATTAATGACAGATGCAGAAGGCGTAACAGCTGAGAGAAGAGATAAGAATACACATACGTAATGAAAAAGGCGTAACAGAAGGCGTGCATAAGGGCGTGTACTAGAAACGTCATTATGGAGGTGTAACAGGTGGTTGGATCCATAGGAGAATCCTGCAGTGTCAGCAGAAATACATGGCAGGGATGCGCGCGCAGCAACATGACGTGTAATTGACGTGGAACTGGAGGGTGAAGGGGACTTGACATTTAGCCTTACATGAGGAGACAGAAGTCTGGGGTGTCAGAACAACCTAATCCCAAATCATATCTAATATCGGGTGTTTGGGGAATTGTATTATCTGGAAGGAAAAGGTCTCTCGGGCAGAGGCTATTCTATACTGACTGCTAGTGCGTGTATATGCGTCTACGGGTCTACGTGTAAAGCAAGGGGGGCATGGGCCTACCATGGTAACAGGAGCTATGAAGTACTTGCATGGAGACAGTGAGGCCGGCCCTTTGCTCTGCAGCTGGGAAGGATGTTTTCCTAAACTACTAGACAGGAATGTATTTTCGAGGAGCGGAGCAGATAACTTGAAGGCAAAATACAGTCTTGGCAGGCAAACAGGCTGAGCCTGGCACCGCCAGCCGCGTAGGGAGTAAGACAAAGGTCAGGGATACAGATGCAGGTCCAGGCTGCAGTATCCAAAGACAGAAGGCAGGCAAAGACTCGATGACAGAAATCAGGGCCTAACTCGCCTGAGCCAGGGAAAACGTGAAGAGTGCACCATGTAAAGACGTTGGCAAGGCACACTTAGGAACGGAATATCCGACCCATTCATGGTGGATCTGAAAGAGGACATGTTAACGTTGGACGCAAATGTATTTGCGTCTTCATAGCTGGCACAGAAGGGAAGTTACATGCACTTTAAGCTCGTACATGGAGACGGTGGGGTACACGTTTGGGAACATTTCTGACCATAAAAATGTATATTTCCTCATTCCCTCCTTGTTCCCTACGGACCCTTCATGATATATCGATACTCATAAATCTATCAATCTGTTCACGTAGTATCATTTGCTCTTCTTTCTTCTTATGTCGTTTTGAATGAGAACTTGAATGAGGAATACATGATGTGGCGCACAAGCCGCAAATCGCTGGCCCACATTGTAGACATAAGCAACAACTGAATACTATGAGAAGGGCAATACCTAGGAAGGATAGGACCTTCCATCCCCAGGCTGACAACGTGGTCCAGAACCAACCGGACCAAGTCCAGGTGCCTGGATTCTGGTGTATCAAACTTGCAATTTTGTGAAGACGAGTGATGGCTCTATATACTGATGGCGCGTTTTCTGGAATGAAAACACAGCAGCTAGATCCGATGACTCTACAGGCTCCGCCCCTATCGGCCAGGATGACGTCAAGGACGAGACGATTTTGAAGAACAACAATCCGCATCGCAGACTGCTCCTCCGTTAAGTTGCCTAGGGCAGAAGTAGTCTCATTCACTACTGCTTCGAGGGTTCTGGTTAACTTGCGTATCAGTTTACTATTAAAGACAGCACCTAAGTAGGGAAAGAAACCTTTATTGAAATCTGTGTATTGCTCCCATCCCGTTTCAGTATAGTCGACAATCGGGAGATCTCTCTGGGGTCTATTGTGTACTAGATGGGTATTCCTATGATAATCAGGAGGGGCTAGGAAAACAGGTGGCAGAAGGAATGCAATGTAACAGGTGCCATCCCAATCTAGAGGTAAGCGTATATATGCGGTATGACCACAAATGAAATAGGAATGACGTGAAGCTTTAAACGCAGACTTGCCCTTATCACTGAATTCGATCACAGTAGTACATTTACTATGACCTAGGTGTACTGAACCATTCTTTCTAACACATAATTCACCTTTGACTGGTAATACTGACATAGCAGGCAAGACTGGCTCGGATTCGGATTCAACATTCAGAATCATGAGATTAAGTGTAAAGTTACCTAATCCATATACTTCATTTTCTAGATCAGTCCCTGTCCTTTTTGGTAGACCCTCCTTGTCAGGGTAACATACTTTATGCAGAACTGTGTTCAGGTTTCCCCATACCCAGTTGCCCTGGTAAACTACGGAATTGGAATCTAGAGAGTTCATTAATCTAAACCATGCACCACAGGAACCATTGTGTGTAAACGGGTACGGGAAAAGGGGCAGAACTCCCTTGTATTTCTGATAGGGAGGGAGTCGGCCACATATCCAACAATTTGTAGCGTTGCTGGTCTGATGAGAGTGATGTAACATACTAATGAAGGTGTTGTTGCGCAGCGCAAGTCGGTAAGACAATTCATGCGGGGGTAATTCACTAAAAGAATGTTCAGCAGTAGCATTGAAAGCAGAATGTGCACGCTTGAAAATAGGGTAGTATATGTGTAACAGTATACTTGCAGCAATAATCAAAAGACTTAGAAAAAACATAATCAATAGTGTCACTATGCAGTGACTACGAAGTGATTTACAATATTCACGTTTCTTGAGCTGTTTCTGTCTATCTCTCTCTCTATTTCGGTCTAGTGGATACATGTCAGAGACTAATTTAACCGATTCACCTAGGGGAGGACTTAAACAATTAAACTGTCTGACTTGCTAGACCTTAGTTTCTGTTTATATTCTTGGGAGGCAGTTTTCTCAACCAGGGGGAGTTTTGAGTCAGTCTGTGGAGGAGGGCAGGGCTGAGAGTTCAAATCCGAAGGCAGTCCATGATATTTTTTTATGTGACTCGAGTGAAGCCAGCCCTTACGGCCCTCGACTTTCACTGCTGTCCTCGTCGTCAAAAGTACTAGTTTCGGCGTCTGCCAGCGGGGCTCCAGCGGACTCCGTCGGTCGAAATTTCTTATGAAGACAAAGTCGCCTGGAACAACTTCATGGGGCTTCACCTCGGTGTTGTCGGGAAAGGCTGCAGCTACCTGTGAACGACAAGATTGTAGTGCAGACATCAAGGAGGCAAGGTAATCGGTCAGCATAATACAATCAACATCGGTAATTTTTCGAGGCAAAGGCGTCCCCCACATATTCGGTGGCCTACCAAAGACCACCTCATACGGGGATAGCCCTGTTCTGGAGTGTGGGACCATTCTTATGTAAAAGAGTGCGACTGGCAAAGCTACTATCCAATCAACTCCTTTCTCTCTACAGATTTTGGCAAGTCGAATTTTCAAAGTCTGATTATGGCGCTCCACGAGACCTGCTGCCTCGGGATGTCGGACACAGTGGAATTTCCACTGATAGCCTAACAGGAGTGTAACTTGTTTTACAAGCTCGGATGAGAATGGCTGACCGTTATCTAAGTATACGATACGGGGTAAACCATACCTGGGGAAAAATTCACGAACCAGCTGCTTGGCAGTGGTCGGAGCAGTGTAATCTGGGACTGGATATGCTTCTGTCCATCGGGAGAGTGCACATACAACTACGAGGACATATTTGAATCCTCGACAACGTTCCATCTGGATATAATCCATCTGGAGGACTTCAAAAGGGTGATCGGGAGGATGAAATCCACCTTGCTCTACAGGAATGCTTTTACCTGGGTTGAACTGACAACAAATCATGCAAGTACGCACTTTCTGTTTGGCTGCTGCTCGTAAGTGTTTATTGAACCAGATGTTTTGAATACTGTCTAGCATAGCTTTTTCTCCTAAATGTGCAGGACTGTGTACTGTGTTAATGATAACTTGAACCATAGAATCGGGCAGAAACCATGTAAATTTTCCCTTCGTCATCCATCCCTGATCTGTTTGGATCCCTCCTAGTTCAGTCCATTTCTTGATTTCATCTGGTGTAGCATGTGTCTGTATGTCAATTACATCAAGGGCGGGATCCCTAACTGTCATGCAATGTGTCGGTGTCGGAACTATTGTCTTTGTTGAATCAATTGCATGAGTCCGATTCTGAACTGTATGCTTGGCTGTTCGGTCTGCCTGGTCGTTACCCTGGGAAATGATATTGGTGACCTTTGTATGTGCCTTACACTTCATGATGGATATAGCAGTAGGCAGATGTATTGCATCTAACAGAGCTTGAATGAGGGGTCCGTGTTGAATGTTGGCACCGTGAGAAGTCAAATAACCTCTCTCTCGCCAAAGGACTCCGAAGTCGTGTACAACTCCGAATGCATAACGTGAATCTGTGTATATGTTAACTCTCTTATTTTTGGCTTGAATACAGGCTTGAGTCAGAGCGATGAGCTCTGCTGCTTGAGCTGTCAGGGTGTCAATACAATTTGTTTCTATGACTTCAGTTTCTGTCGTGACTGCATAAGCGGCCACTAACTCTCCTGTACTTGTTCTCATGCATGAACCATCCACGTAAAGTGTCAGGTCCGGATCGGGCAATGGAGTGTCTGTCAAGTCTTGTCTAGGTTTCGTTGTAATAGTAATGACTTCAATACAATCATGTGCCAATGGGTCTGTTCCACTTAATGGCAGGAGTGTGGCAGGATTCAATGTGCTACAACGTCTAATTTCTATGTGCGGCTGAAACAATGTCAATTCATAACCTGTCAGTCGTGCTATTGTCAAGTGCTAGGTCTGTGTTCGGATTAAAAGAACTTCCACGGAGTGTGGAACTTGCACTGTCAATTGATGTCCTAACACTATGGAATCACTTTGTCTGATTGCTAGAGCTGTTGCTGCTACTGATTTCAAGCACGCAGGCAAAGCCTGGGCTACTGGATCTAATGTGCTAGAAAAGTAAGCACAAGGTTTATGTGAACCTGCTTGTTCCTGAGTGAGTACTGACAACGCAGTACCTTCACGTTCTGTAACAAAAAGTGTAAAAGGCTTGCTATAACATGGTGTTGCTAAAACAGGTGCTTGGCATAAGGCTTTCTTTAAGTCTTCAAAAGCTTGTGTATGTTCCTGAGTCCAAGGGAGGACAGTCGAAGACGCTGCCTCCTGCGTTGTCAACTGTATGAGTGGCTTTGCTAGAAATGCGTACTGGGGAATCCATTGTCTACAGTATGAAGTGAGGCCTATGAAGGCCCGCACCTCCTTTTGTGTCTTGGGTCGTGACATATTTACAATTAACTGGATGCGGTCAGGTGTGAGCTGTCTCCCCCCTTTGGACAGCAAGTGCCCAAGGTAAACAACTTGCTGAACACAGAATTGAAGCTTTGAAGGGGACACCTTGTGCCCCTTGTCGGCCAGAAAATGTAAAACCGTCAGGGATGCTCGTTCACATTCAGGTTCGCTTCGGGCGGTGATCAGCAGATCATCGACATACTGAAGCAGAGCAGTGTTATCAGGCATATGAATACTGTCAAGTTGTCTTTTCAGTGCTTGGCTATAGATGCTGGGGCTTTCTGTGAATCCTTGAAGTGCGCGTGCAAATTTGAAGCTTCGTCCATTTAAACAGAATCCGAACAAGTATTGGCTTTTCGGGTCAATTGGAACACTAAAGAAAGCGTTCTTCAGATCAATTACAGTAAAGAACGCTGCTTTGGAATCAATGGCTGTCAATAGAGATGAGATATCTGGAACCACCGGATACTGTGGTACAATGCATTTATTCAATTCGCGCAAATCAATAACTAATCGATAAACTGGAGGTGCATTGTGATCGGTGCGTTTAAGAATCAGAATAATAGGGAAATTACATACATTGGAGTCGGTTTCCACAACCACTCCTTGTGCAATGAGCTCGTCAATGATTTGCAGTAAAGCCACTACAGCATCTGGGGGTAACTTGTATTGTCGCATTCGTGGTAATACCACTCCTGGCTTGAGTGTAACTCGATATGGTGTGATGTGCATACAACCTACATCAGTGGGGCCTTGTGCCCATAAATGTGCAGGGACATTCTGTAATCTGGGATCAATATCTCTCAACACATAGTGACCCTTAAAGTCACGTAGGAACAATCTCACTCCTTCCGGAGAACAGCAAATCACAGCTCCTAAAGCTTTCAGTGTCTTTATACCTAACAAATTTTCTGGGCATGATTTTGTAAGTAGTAAGTCTGTAGTACGTGTCAAAGGACCAACTGCAAGGGGAAGTGGTTGTGATACTTCGTTAACAATAGGCTTTCCTGAAAATCCAAGGGAAACATTCTGCGAGCCTGAGAGGGGTGCCCCTGGAACCTCGTCGTGACTGATAGTTGTCCTGCTTGCCCCTGTATCAATTAAAAACTTTCTGTCTTTCCCTAATACTTGACTATGTACATAAGGACCCTCTTGATCTACAGGAACCTCAATAAGAGGCAAGCCAACCTCCCTCTCTAGGCTGTTTCATGTGTATCGCTGATAGTCAGGATAATCATTTTGCGCATACTGGTACATCTGTTGTGTCGTGTTTTGTGTTGCGGTGATGGGCTGTGACTGTGGCACTGCTACGGTCTGTACTGTCTGTTGTGAGGCTTGCATAGGCTGGATATTCTGTGGTACTTGTTGTTTGACCTGGTCTTGTCTAGGTGGACGTGGTCTCTCTTTGGTTTTACCCGTAGAGATATTATGTTTCAAAACTGCACAATCGTTTATATAGTGACCTGGCTGCTTACAGTAGTTACATGTCCCTTTAACAGGACCTGCGGAATTATTGGACTGTGTCGTACCCTTTTTCTGACCGTCAGCTGGAACTGACTGAGCCACTAGCATTTTCATTTTCGTGTCTTTCATACGTCTTTGTTCGTGTTCATGTTCTTCTCTAATTCTATTCTGGTGGTACTGTAACATTTGTAACATTTGTGAAGGGGTATTAGCTTGCCAGGTGCTTTCGACTTTCAATACTCGGTTCTTAACCTGGGGCAGGAAATTCTCGACTAATTTGGATACAAAAAGATGTGGATATGACTCGCTACTTGCTTTCAGGCCACTATTATTACCAAAACATTTCTCAAATCGGGAATAAAAATCACTAGTGTCTTCATCGGGTTTCTGTTTGCAGGCTGAGATTGCATCCCAGTCTTCCTTTTTCGTTGCCAATAAACGTGGTAATACTTGTACTAACAATCCTGGTAATGCTTTAGTTTTGTCCCCAAGCCCTAGGCCTGGAGTTCGAGTGTTTTCTTCGTTTTCTAATGCAGTCCACTCAATCTTTTGCTCTCCCACCTCCCATTCTTTTTCTTTGAGTTTCTCGTAAATACCGGCAGGCAATAATACTTTCAATATTTTCATGATATCGGGATAGGTATAATCACCCATGAGTAACATGTCTTTTATTTCACGGTGGAAACCTGCCGGATCTTTGTCATGACTGGGCACTAATTTCTTCATTTCCAATAGTTCTATTTTAGTTATGGGTGTGTATACAAACATGCGTCTAAAAGTATTATCATCATTCCTGACTGGGTGCACTTCTCGTAAGGGATTCTGTCTGTCTATGTAATACTCTTTTCTTTCTATGGGTGTAGCTGGATCAAACTGTGGACACAGGAAGGCGCTATATCTGTGTCGATGTTCTAGAATTACTTTAATTAAATCGGTACCTAGGCCTCTCCATTTATTCATGAGTAGTTCTATTAATATGTCAGGTAGGGGACCAGGATCAGAGTGTTGGCTTTTATACAATATAAGGAGGTGTTGTATCATGTACATACCAGCTAGACGCTGTTCACCTGGGGAAAGATTCAAAAACGTGTGTGCTAATGTGTCATCACTATATTTATCAGGACTGTCAGCCCATTGTACTGCTGACCTGGCTAATTCTTGTTCATCCATGGAATCGAGTACATGGTACCCCATTCGTTCTTGAAGTATTTTATCGGTAGCCTGAAATAGGTATTCAGGTGTTTTTGGATTTGACATGGCTGTTTGAAAAACTCTCTTACTTTCTGGACGTACTGGACGCATACTATTATTAAAGTATCTTCCCTTACCTACATATGCTATCATTTCTCTAGCTGGTAACTGCACTGTTCCTGTTGCTGTTTCTGGTTGTTCCTCCTCCGAGGAATCATTCTTGTCTGTATCTATCTCCCTTTCCGGCTGTCTTCTTTCGTGTATTTGCTCTACTGTTTTTCGGATCCGTCGATACATATTTTCTATACAACTTTGTTTATCATGCTTTCCATCTGCTATATTCTGGCCCCCTTTGTTAAGCGCTTTCATTTCTTCCGGGTCTACACCAGGCCTATCTCGATCTCTTATCAAGCAGTTTATGAAGAAACGTAATATCATTTTTTGAGTGTCAACTTTCTGGTGTGCCATAGCTTCGCCAATACTTTCCGGGCCTTGCCCCGTTTGGACAAAAAGGTATATTCGGTCTAGAGGATCAATCATTCCTGGTAGTAACATTAAATAGTTTGCAACTCGTCGTAGACGTAGTGATGATAACATCATTCTGTCGTCTTTACCGGGTACTGGATCATATCTACAGTCTGGAAGAGGTTCTTTAAACATGTCGTAACTCGCTGTTTGAGGTGTACGTTGTTGTGCTAAATCCCTATAAGTCGTTCGATGTGTTTGTGGCGGTGTCTGGAAACCTCCTGCCGCACCTCCTGAGGTGCCAGGTAAAAAAGGATTTAGTGGATTCATGCCAGGGAGAATAGGTGCAGGAAGGACGGGGGCTGGAGGAACGGGCGCAGGATGTAGACCGGGCGGAGGAGTTTGTTGTTGTGGAAGTGGGTGCAGATTATCTCGGGGTGGGGTGCCGTCAGCAGGTGGTGTGTGTGGCGGCGGAATATTAACATATTCGGGGGCTACATCGTCTAAATAGGAAGAAAGGAATATATCCTTTGCTGTCTTGTGATGTAATTTAGTCGGGAGTAATGGAGGTGGCAGGTCTTTTGGTACTTCCTGGGTGGCCTTAGGTAAACCCTCGGTCAGAAGAGGATACATACCATTCATAAGAGTATTTAGTTGTCTGTCTACTTGTTCTGCTTTAACTCGTATACCTTCCTCCACTAATACGTTTTCTCGGGTTTTGTCTGAATCCTCTCTACTCTTTTCTGCCTTTCTGAGTGCTTTCTCTGTGCGTCTATGCGATTCTTTACGCCATAATTCAATGGCATCCTTCTGTGACTGTCTGGCTTTCTTTTTCCATAATGCTTCTTCTACTCTCATGATGCAATCAGCATCCCATGTCCCAGCAGCGGGCCATCTCTGATTCTCTGCTAAATCTTTGGTGTAATCCACCCACAAATCGAGATATAATACGGCATCTAGGCCATGTTTATGGTACATAAAGTACCCTGGAGTGTCCCTAGGTGGAATAGGAACAGCTTCCTCGAGTATCCCTTTTCTAGTTTTTATCTGTCTTAATTTGGAGAACAGCGGCATCTTGAACCCTGCTACTTGATACTTACGCGAACTTGAACACAGTTAATACAATAAACACAGTAATGAAGATCGAACAATCACTCATACCACGACATTTGAAAACACATTACCACAATGTAAAACGGACAATAACAATTAGGAGAAAACTAACTACCTGCATACTTGATATACTGCTAAAACAGTACAGATACACCGCTAAAACAGTGCAGACCGGATATACTGCTAAACAGTACAGATACACCGCTAAAAACAGTGCATACCGGGTCTGTGTACCCAAACCCGTCTTGACCGGCACAAATTAATGCGCTCGTCTAGATGCGTCCCCAGCAACGGTACTCACCGGGAAGCACGGAACAGAAGGCCTCGGAAACTCGACACTGGACTGGACTGGACTGGACTGGACTCGACTCGTGACGTAGGTACTTCGGAACTTCGGAACCTGGTGGGCCTCTGAATACCTCGGACTTTGCTCTCTCAGCTAGGCTCTGGTCGGGATCCTCCGCACTCCTCACCGCCTCGTCTGGGTGTCGATCGCAGCCTCAGTCACCTCCGTTGGCCTGAGGGAGATACAGGAAATCCTGCGGGTACGCGTAGTTGTCCGTCCGGCTGTGGCAGGGGACCGGGCCTGCAACGCACCGCCGGCGCGTAAGGTGGGGGAGGGGTCCCTGTTCGGGCGCCAATTATGTGGTAAATATAAATTACCTATACTTAATTTATGCGGTAAAGTTCAATAAGAATAACTCAGTCAAAAATAAGAGGCAGAATCCGGGGCATTTGAGTTTAAAAGGGGTTTTATTCCTTAAAAAGGAATTGGTTATATGGTTCGAACCAGGCAAATCGCATTCCATCACCACGAAGATTCAGGAAGGGATAGACAATACTTTATTGACAGAATATCATATATATAGTAAATGCATTACATTAATGACAGATGCAGAAGGCGTAACAGCTGAGAGAAGAGATAAGAATACACATACGTAATGAAAAAGGCGTAACAGAAGGCGTGCATAAGGGCGTGTACTAGAAACGTCATTATGGAGGTGTAACAGGTGGGTGGATCCATAGGAGAATCCTGCAGTGTCAGCAGAAATACATGGCAGGGATGCGCGCGCAGCAACATGACGTGTAATTGACGTGGAACTAGAGGGTGAAGGGGACTTGACATTTAGCCTTACATGAGGAGACAGAAGTCTGGGGTGTCAGAACAACCTAATCCCAAATCATATCTAATATCGGGTGTTTGGGGAATTGTATTATCTGGAAGGAAAAGGTCTCTCGGGCAGAGGGTATTCTATACTGACTGCTAGTGCGTGTATATGCGTCTACGGGTCTACGTGTAAAGCAAGGGGGGCATGGGCCTACCATGGTAACAGGAGCTATGAAGTACTTGCATGGAGACAGTGAGGCCGGGCCCTTTGCTCTGCAGCTGGGAAGGATGTTTTCCTAAACTACTAGACAGGAATGTATTTTCGAGGAGCGGAGCAGATAACTTGAAGGCAAAATACAGTCTTGGCAGGCAAACAGGCTGAGCCTGGCACCGCCAGCCGCGTAGGGAGTAAGACAAAGGTCAGGGATACAGATGCAGGTCCAGGCTGCAGTATCCAAAGACAGAAGGCAGGCAAAGACTCGATGACAGAAATCAGGGCCTAACTCGCCTGAGCCAGGGAAAACGTGAAGAGTGCACCATGTAAAGACGTTGGCAAGGCACACTTAGGAACGGAATATCCGACCCATTCATGGTGGATCTGAAAGAGGACATGTTAACGTTGGACGCAAATGTATTTGCGTCTTCATAGCTGGCACAGAAGGGAAGTTACATGCACTTTAAGCTCGTACATGGAGACGGTGGGGTACAAGTTAGGGAACATTTCTGACCATAAAAATTTATATTTCCTCAGCTTCATGGGTCTTTAAAAAAACATTTACATGTTAATTAGGCTTTGTTGAATTTCACTTCTTAGGCCCCTGCAGCTCCCCTCTGACAATCACTGGAATCACCCGGACCCCCACAGAGCACAGTCTGAGTCCGAGCTGCTGCGGCTGTATTTGAGAACACTATTTAATTTATTTAATTTTAAACAAAGGTGTCTGCAATGTCCGCGCGCCGCCCAGGAAGGCTTGCCGGGCCGCCACCGGCCCGCGGGCCGTACTATGAGTACGTAAGATAGGAGGCCAAATGTAGGTGGTCAGATGACCAGACCAAATTTCAAGAAAAAATGCTAGATTTTTTCAGGAAACCCTCACTCACCCTAGTGGTGACATGCTTCATCATCGGGTCCACCGGGAGAGATCGAATACCTCCCCGGTGTGCTGCGACGCCAGGAGACTGCGGAGCAGGTTTTTGTGAGAGTAAAGAGAGAAAAAAGGTTACGTGTAATTAAAAATGTCTAAGGTTGTGCCAAAAAATCATTTATTAACTGGTCAACCCGACATAATAAAATTAAATTAACTATGTGCAGGGAAAACTAACCAAATAAAATATACTGGTGTTTCCCTGTTAGGGGAAGGTCAACATGTTTCTGCCCTTGGTATGTGTGAATTTACAGGGCTTTCATCAGGACCAATTTGCGAGTGTTACCTTGACAGGTGTGGGCGCGCTAAGGCCCACCCTGCCAAAGGCAGTGAAAGTTAAAAATAGCACTATGTGTAAAAATGGTGCATAAAAGGTACAAACTAATAAGTTTGGGGATTTATCTCTATTACGAGGAACCTAGAAGTTTGTACACAAAGTGAACCACGCCCCATAGATTCAGGAGGGGAGTGGGAGCGACAATGGCACACCGCCCGCAACGCTCTGCACCCTCTCGGCACCTAGCTGTCCCTCGCTGGATCTCGTGGATCACCTTTTATGCACCATTTTTACACATAGTGCTATTTTTAACTTTCACTGCCTTTGGCAGGGTGGGCCTTAGCGCGCCCACACCTGTCAAGGTAACACTCGCAAATTGGTCCTGATGAAAGCCCTGTAAATTCACACATACCAAGGGCAGAAACATGTTGACCTTCCCCTAACAGGGAAACACCAGTATATTTTATTTGGTTAGTTTTCCCTGCACATAGTTAATTTAATTTTATTATGTCGGGTTGACCAGTTAATAAATGATTTTTTGGCACAACCTTAGACATTTTTAATTACACTTAACCTTTTTTCACTCTTCACTCTCACAAAAACCTGCTCCGCAGTCTCCTGGCGTCGCAGCACACCGGGGAGGTATTCGATCTCTCCCGGTGGACCCGATGATGAAGCATGTCACCACTAGGGTGAGTGAGGGTTTCCTGAAAAAAATCTAGCATTTTTTCTTGAAATTTGGTCTGGTCATCTGACCACCTACATTTGGCCTCCTATCTTACGTGCTATAATCATTTCTAAATGCTTCTCCGACGGACACTCTTCCTTTGTTTATTTGCTTACTGACTGGGGACTAAGAGTGCCCTTGAATCCTTTCTCTCCCTTTGTTGATTGACGTACTATGAGTACCCCTGGGTTAACGTAATGATTCATATCACCGTCTATCGCGGGGAAAGAATTCAGTGTTAACATCCTATTCACAACATTGCGGTAAAATGAGATAGTTGAACAATGCAAGCACTCAACTGTTCTGGGTTTAATCCATCAGATAGTTTGCTGATAAGGCGTCAAATGTCGGCGATAAAGTCACCAAGACCGCGATAAAAATCCAAACCAGAACGTGAAAAAAGTTGCTATGGGCCCAACCGCCATAAAAAATCAGCGATGATCTCCACCTCGCCTGCAATTCACACACGTCAGGCAGGAAAAATCACTATCAAAGTAGAAAAAAAAACCACAAACAAAACCAAAAAAACTGCAAAGCACAATGGAGGTAGCCGGAGCAAGTACAGAGGACAACCAAAATCCCACAAGCCCCACGGTTCCCAAGAGGCACAGGGTCAGACTGATTTGCATATGGCCATGTCTGAACTGGGGTGGCGGAATGAGCTAAAGAATGATGATGGATTAAACCCAGATCAGTTGAGTGCTTGCATTGTTCAACACTCCGTCCATCATCCCCTTTGGTTTTGCCACGGAGGACCAGCCTGGGACCTCAGGGTCAGGGAAGGGCATGGAGAAGAAGAGGAAGATGCAGGAAAACAGGATCCTGATAACGGAGGTGATAGAACCCCATCAACTACTGTTCGTTACCTTCACTGTGTCATTGGCAACAAAAAATGGAATATGGCAGTCCATCATGGACAGGGGGAATGCAGTCAGAGTGCTGAGGAGGACAATGGAAGAGGTCAAGAGGCGCTGGAATGATGTGAAGTGCAAAACCAAGCAGAAACTTGGCAACAACCAGAAGGCAGCAATGCAGACTGGAGGTGGGAGTCCAGTGCCACAGGAGGATCTGGATGGAATAGAGGAAATGGTGTCCACAGTCATCAGTGTGGAGACGGTGGAAGGAGTTGGGGGACCGGACACTGCTCAACATGACCTGACACAAAAGCAACAGGGTGAGTAACGACCAGGGACTGGGGGGACGAGGGAGATGGGCACAATGGCACACATGCACAATTAAGTATAGCACAGTGCACACCCACAATGACTCTGGATCATGTCCTTGACCCCTTGGGACACTGCAGCACATATAGAAAGAGCAAGTAGGCCCCCGTCGACTATGTGTCCAGAGGGGGCCCTTCTCACACACCACCAATTTTACAACCAACCCATGCACATGTGCTAAACCCAGCAAGTGACTTGTCTGGTAGCAACCACATCCGTAAAGGAGCAGGTCACAGTCTGGCACATCCACGTGCACAAACAACCCCTGATGTCAACAACACATCTGCGGACAAACCATGCCCCAGACTCCCAACTCCCACCAAGAGCCCAATGCACCCAAGTATGCAACACCTCAGCACTGTATAAGCACAGAAGTAAAAGGCACGCTGCATGAAAGGGATAAGGGGCAGCAAAATCAGAGCTGCAGGGGTGACTCTCCCAAATGCAGCATACACACATAACATTCAGAGCACATCAACATTGACAACAATGTGGTACAAACTGCAACAAGTTCACAACAGAATAGGGGACACAACTGGTGCCACTTGTGTGTAGAAACCGGCCAATCACATTAGGCTTAGCAGGGAAATGTGAATTGATAATGTACAAGTACAAACACACATCTGTGATGTTGTCAAAATGTCCACTGTCCCGCATCAAATAGGCAGCTCCTCCAAAAACAGTCACAATGTACACTGTCATGCAATCTGTATGTAAACATATACAATGCGTCAACATACATGTAAACACAATGTTAAACAGCATCTCCCCTTCACATTGCAGAGGGAGAATTAACACCTCCTGCAGAGCAGACCCAACAACTCTTCACAGATGATGAAGAGGACCTTCCCACCATCTACACCGACGCCCTCCAAGAGCTCATGGACACCTTCAGCACCCCACCTCCAGGAGTAGGGCAGCCCAACCGCATCGAGGACATCCCACTCCCTGCACAGATCACACAGCAGGAAGCACCCACCACCACAGCTACCTCCTAGGACCCCCATGAACAAGACATGGCCTTCCAATACCATGTGTTGGGGTGCCAGGAGAAGATGGCTGAACAGGTGTGGGTGGAGTTCGACCGCATGGCAGCCAAACTAGATACCATACGTGGGTGTCTAAGTGACATCGCTGGTGTCCTGACTCGGAGACAAGAACAACTGTCTAGTCAGAGTGGCTCCAGCGATGTCAACTGGGACACATGCGGAGGGTCATGGAGAACATGGAGCGGACGCAAGTGGAAAGAACGGCTGCCACGGCTGCACGCCAATGAATGTAGCTGGGTTCCTCCATGCCCTGCAGACCCTCATCATGGCATTGCAGCCATAAGGCCTGGCGCGGATGAATGCTGCTGCTACCACTCCATCCACATCTGCGCCCCCTGAAGTGTCCATGTCACACAGTGATGCAGACAAAACAACATCACCCACATGTGAGGAACATGATACATCGGAGGAACGAAGGTGCAGAAGATTCTGCCTCAGTGGTAAGAAGGACGCAGTAGCATTCATCTCTGCCATATGGCCTGTTTCTGCTTGGTTCAGCCTTCTGCATCATCACCTTCCACTGTTCCCTGATACACTTAGCGACACTCAAATTGGACCTCAACATGGACTGACATATTTTGTTTGGTTACCAATGACACAGCAATCAGACTGAGGACAGAACTCTTCCTCTTCCAATGAACTTGTCATTCCCTAAAGGACTCTGGCCGGCCCTTCACGGGGCAACAATGTAAAGTGGGTTTTGCATGGCCCTGTACTGCTCCAGCTACAACATTCCACTGAATGTGCATTAAACATTCAAATTCACACGGATGTGTCATGTCTATGATCATTCAAGTGTGAAAGCATGGATAAATGTAGGGTCAGTGATTCCCCCTAACGTCCATGTTGCTCATGTTGTGGGACTTGAGTCACAGGGTGCAACATTACCGATTGGGGTCCGGGTGGCGCCGACACTACTACAGAGACACACACATTAGGTACTTCCTTGTCCAGCCCAGATTGGAACCACGCTCAGAGCCCCGGGGTCATGGTTCACACCCCTACGCTGGACTGGCATACACCAGGCCAGCCAACTCCGCTTACGCTTACAGGGGACGATGACAACGCTACATATCCCAGGTCTTCCCTGTAGGGATCTTCTGATTACAGGTCTAGTTGTCAGCATGCCACAGCCACTCCCCGAGGGCTGGTTTATACCCACACCACACCCATCCAGCACAGGCGTCACAGAACATGTGACCCTGCCAAAATAACGGGCCGGGCGCACGTGCTCGAGGCCATTTCCACTATCTATCTAAGTGTGTCCGTGTGGTCATTATTTATACACGAGGGCCTAGAGCCCAACCACATCACATTCCCCACTGCCGGAGGTGACATGATGGTGGCCGCACTATGAGATTCAATCATAAAGGGCCCATGACTTGCGGTGCACAGAGTTGGGGGCAGTCGAGGCACTTTGGCCGGCACTGTCCTACCGCCATTTGGCAATGATTTGCGATGGACTGAGTTAGTGGCACCAGAGTTGAGCGGGTGTGCAGCCTGCGATGATGCGTAGGCCTCAATACACCGTCATGCCAATCAAGATTCGATTTGAATTGTGAGCCTAGCTGGACTGCAGTGTACGCCGAAGGCAGCAGGCTGCACAGACATGACTCTGCGACGCAGTGCTGCAGGGTGCGCTAGGGGCCTGTGGCGTGGAATCCAGCGATGGCTGAGGAGGTTGCACCGGCACCTGGTGGGTCCTCTTGAAGACACACTGGTGGCATCAGGTGAGCATTGAGACCAGGGTGCGCAGCGGCGGGCAGTCATTGCTGGGTTGCGGACCGGTCTGGGGACTAGGGCTGGGGTGCAGCAAGCACATAAGGTTGCATTGGCCCCATAGGTCACGGCGGCGCGCTCGTGACTTTGTGGGGGGAGTGAAGGTGCATGGGTATCAAGCTGATACAAACCGTGATGCTTACAGTTATGAGAAATCCTGCATCATGAGACCATAACAGAGGTTTTCTTTCCTACGAAGGGTACAACCACACGTACTTCTGTTATGCTCTTTTTGAGCAGGATTTGTCTTCCCTGTAAGCATTCTGGTTTATCCAAGTGCTATACACTGTACCAGATTGGGTTTGTGACTATACGGACGCTTGATCATTGTCACCATTTGTCCAACAGGTTTCTGCATATTGACTTCCGGAGTATGGAATTGTATTGGGGACTTACCGCAGCATATGCGGTTACTTGAATCCACACATTGCCCTGATGAAGTTCCCCGTTGGGCATTGGCTGTGCTTTTCGTATTGTTTATTTGTGTATTTGTAAAAAAGGACTGTTTTTGAACTACTGTTGACTACTGGACAGAGGCATCTTGCAACGGCTGGTGTTAGGGTTGGTTGCGCAGGAACACTACGAATTGGAACTGTTCTGTGGTGCAGATACAGGGGCCCGCCATTGCTATTGTCTACGGAGTGATGTTGGTTGTCCGCTATGTTGGTACCGTCAGCCTGTGAGCAGTGTGGATTGGGATGCGGTGGATGGTTGTCCTTTTGTCCCTGTAGTGGGCAATGACTTCCTCTGGCGTTGAGTCTCTGAGGCTGGTGCATGTTAGGAACGTCCGCTGTCCTGTTATGCGCCGCCTCAGTGACTACCACTGAGGCAGGGGAGCATGGGGGTGGTGGCGGTGGGTGTTGTGGACCTCTTGGGTCTCAGAGCTGCATGATCAGTGTCTCCATGGCATGTGTCGGTCTTCAGATGTGGCTCTGTGCTGGGCTCCATTTCATACTGCAGGTAGTCGTCCTGCTTTACACCAGTAAAAGGCAGGTGTTATATCCCTGCTGCTAACGCGCCTTATCGCCTATTTTTGGATCGCATCACAGATCTGGCTGGTCTTTGAGAATATCGCGAAGTGGTATTTTCGTGTTTTTTTGCACGGGAACGCCTACTCTGCATATCATTAGCATTAGTTGTCGCTCTCATCCATGGCAATATTTTTTGCGAAAGCTATCGCTGGAAAACTGTTGATATCCGCAGTTTGCGCCAGCTTGAGAATGGGGCGATAATTCTTTCACCACTTTTGGGGTGCTAAAGTGCCAATAACTCAGTGATAAGTCCTTGAATATAGGCCCCTTAGCTGCAGGACAGTGCCTGCACCATTAGGTCCTAGTTGTACGCCATGTAAGAAATATTAGAAAAAAAACATTTAATGTGATTATTACTATGTGGCAAATGTACTGTTTACTGGTCGCAAAATACTAGTTGCAATTTGCAGCAGATATTTTTGCGAGCAGTAAAGAATTTGTAGAACCAACCTATGGATTAATAGGCCAGTCTTAAAATTCTGAATCATACTTAAAATTCAGAATCATAATGGGTCGCAATCTTACCTACTTCATGAATAATATTGAAGTAGCTTGTAATTGCGACTCACTATAATTGTAAGCCATTACAGGGAATGTGTCCTGCTGAGGTCAGCAGACCTCCATTTCTGTGATTGCCTTTAAATAAAGTCAACTTTGTTTTTAATGCAGCCACCATCAAGGGTACCCTTCAACTACAGACCCCCAGGACCACAACCTGGATTCAGCGACGCCGTAACTGAATTCATCACTCCACTCGCCATCAAATCAGAACATTTTGTATTCCTGGAAGACCTAAACTTGCACCTGAATGACCCCACAGACACCAACTCCACCAACCTCCTGAAACGATTGGACCACATCAGCCTCAAGCAGCTAGTCATATACCCCACACAAAAAGCAGGACACATGCAGGACCCCATCTTCATGTCTAGTAACAAAATCAAGTACATCCCCACCAAGGAACTCACCTGGTTGGACAACTCCTTTGTACACTTCACCATCACAGGACCTTCCCGCACCACCACCAACTGCCTCAGAGCCCCCTCCCGCAGCTGGACCAAGGTCACTCAGCACCAGTGGACTGAAGTGCTCAGCATCACACAGCCCAACGTCTCTACAGACCTGAACCAGGCAGTAGAAAACTTCAATGCCTGGATCACTAACACTGCCAACCCAGAGGCTCCCACAACCAAGTAGCTCCCACCAAACCGGCCTGAACATACAGAACCACCAAATGAGCCAGCTGGGACACTCCAGAAATCAGCATCTCAAGACTCAGATGCAACAACAGTAAAGAAAATGGTAAACCAGCAGGAAGAACATGGACCGAGCCACCTTCAAGTTGTGACTCAACAACTACCTCTGCCAGCTCACTGACTCACTGGATCAAGACCAGCACCAACCAAACCAAGCAATTCTTCACCATCACCAGAGAATTCATCTGCCTGTCAGCCACCAAAAACTCAATCACCTCCTCACAGGAACTCTACTACGCCCTTGCTGACCACTTCCTCAACAACGTAACTACCATCTACAGAAACTTTAATCCCCAACCCGCCTACCTCATCAGCATCCCATGGATAACCTGCTTCAACCACCCGATCACCACATGGAAACAGCTCAGTTCACAGAACACAAATCCTCTACTGAATTCCATCCACTTGGGAGCACCTACCGACCCTTGCTCCCACCGTCTTTTCAACCTCGGAAGAGACAAGATCAACCTCCACTTCAACACCATCCTCAGCACCCACATTGCCACAGCCATCTTTCCTGATGCCTGGAATCATGCTGTGCCATTAATTATAATGGGGTGACCCAGTGACCCTCAGAACCTGGGTATTACATGATATGCAAATAGTGGTTCTGTCGGATTGTACTCAATCTCTTTGATTAAATAATTACTTGGCTCACCATTTTCTCATATGTAGTTTTTCATGAAAAACATAGAGATACTTTAAAGAAAAATGCACACACCAAACGTTTTTTTCTTTTTTGTACGCAAAGTTGTAATTATTCAATCACTTTGCAAAAGATTTGTTCTTTTTAGATATTTAAAAATCGGTTGTCCATATACATTGAAAATATAATGACAATAAATAAGTGCAGCAGTGAATAAAAGGGATCTGTGACTAATGGTGACTGTTATAGTGATACAGTTTCGTGAAGAATGCAATTAGATACACTGGTCCAGCAATAACTTCAATTTACTCAAACAGTATTGTAAATCATATTTTTCTGTTGAGATGTAGTGAGGACCAATTGGTGGATTAGCGTTGACGTTTCGACCCAGCGGTATGGTGCCGGTTTATTAGCAACCGTTTTGGGTCTTCATCAGGACAAAGGGGGGGACAACCTTAAAGAAGGAGACTGAGGTGTCTTATTCATTCAATGGGGCCCATTGACTCGTGAACGGGAGAGAGATACAGACGTCTGCTGTCATGCTCCTCAAGTGATCGCAGCTGCGGCACTTCAAACCCGAATTCGTCACCGGACGGTGATAAATTCTTTTACGAAGATACCACGCTTCGATAAAAGAGAGAAGAATCATCCCACAGAGGTTATGAATAAGACACCTCAGTCTCCTTCTTTAAGGTTGTCGGATTGTACTCAATCTAAAAAGAACAAATCTGTTGCAAAGTGATTGAATAATTACAACTTTGCGTACAAAAAAGAAAAAACGTTTGGTGTGTGCATTTTTCTTTAAAGTATCTCTATGTTTTTCATGAAAAAGTACATATGAGAAAATAGTGAGCCAAGTAATTGTTTAATCAAAGAGATTGAGTACAATCCGACAGAACCACTATTTGCATATCATCTGGAAATATGCTGTGGTCAGACCCCTTCTCAAGAAACTCTGCAGACCCCAACGAGCCCCAGAAATACCATCCCATCTCACTGCTACCGTTTCCTGTCAAAGTACTGGAGAAGGCCATCTACCTCCAACTCACTGAACACCTAGAGAGAAATAACCTGCTGGACCTTTCCCAATCTATATTCAGTGGCGATCACAGGAACGAGACAACCCTCAGTGCTGCAACAGACGACATCCGCACCCTACTAGACATTGGAGAACCAGCAACCCTGATCCAGCTCAACCTCTCCGCATCCTTCAACACAGTCTCCCACCTCACACTCATTGACTGGCTACACCAGATCGAAATCACATTAGACAAGCTCAATGGCATCCTTTCTCACTCGGCGCACCCAGAGAATAAGTCTCCCTCCCTTCACCTCTTAACCCAAGCTCCCCATCTTCGGTGTACCTCAAGGCTCATCCCTCAGTCCAACCCACATCTATATGGCACTATTCGTGTACATCTTTGGAACGCATGGCATGAACATCATCTGCTAACCCAACAACACCTAGCTCGTCCTCTCACTCGCTGCGGACCCCACCAGAACTAAGACCAGCTTCCACAACTGTATGAAGAAAGTCTCAGCCTGGATAAACAATAACCGACTGAACCTCAACACAGACAAAATAGAAGTACTGATCTTCAGGAGACACACCATTCTCTGGAACGACTCCTGGTGGCCACTGCCACTTTGAAAGACCACGCCCGCAACCTCAGCATCATCCTAGACAGCGAACTCTCCATTAAACTTCAGGCCAATGCTGTCTCCTCAGCCTGCTTCCACACTCTCTGCCAGCTCCACAAAGTCTTTAAGTGGCTCTCTATCTGCACCAGGAAAACGGTGATGCAGGCCCTTATCACAAGCCGGCTGGACAACGGCAATGCACTCTATGTAGGCACCACCACCTAACTCATGAGAAGACTCCAGGTGTACCAGGACGCAGCAGCCAGACTGATCCTCAACCTGCCTAATAGGACCCACATCACCCAGCATCTAAAAGACCTCCACTGGCTTCCCATCCAGAAAAGAAGCCAATTCAAGCCCCTGACCCATGCCTACAGAGCCCTCCATGACCAACAAAGAGCCTACATGAACCACCACCTGAATATCCACCTACCTCCCAGGAACCTCTGCTCCACTTACCTTACCATCGCTCAAATACCAGGCATCCTTCACTGCTGCAGTGGAGGACGCTCCTTCTCCCACCTCACTGCCAAGTCCTGGAACACCCTTCTCCTCCACTTCCATACTTCACCCTTGCTGACTCACTTCAGGAAGGGTCTCAAGACCTGGTTTTTCGACTGACAAAGCAGCACAGCACCTGGATACCTTCTCTGGTGAAAAGCAGTACTTTACAAGTACCGCCTGATTGATTTTAAACCGGGCTGCATTTAAAAAGAAATATCTACCATTTTGTATTTTGTATGAGAGTTTGCAGTGGTCCAGTGGACCCCTGCCTACTCCCAAATAAACTTTTTTAACATTCACAAAGGGAAAGGGCTCTCCAAGGGAGGCCTTCCTTTTTGTGAATTGGTTACCACTCCAACTTAGGGATGGTAATTTTTCAATGGTGTACAACTGCTATTTTGGATTGATAGAAATCCTTAATTGGAAGGGACACCTACAACACTCCCCTTTCAAATAGTGATTCCTATCCATTTCTAAACCTATTTTAGGATTCAGTAAAAAGTTACAGACTCCTAAAATGTATTTAGTGCATTGCTAAAATCAGTTTTTAGGTTGCAACCTGCGAATTGGAACACTTGCAACAGTGCTTGTTTTGCAAAAAAAGTAAATGCCATGGACCAAGGTAGTTCTCAATAGGGCACTTCAGCTTGCACCAGGCCCTGCTCTGCTAGTGTTGCTTAATTCCAGTACCAACACAACTACTAATCGTCACCATCCTACAGCTCCTACTATTTAGATACCCCTAGGCCACCACCCAAAGTTGCAAGAATGGTCTGGTTGTTTGGTATTATTCATTTTTTTAGTGTATATTTGTTAAACATTCTGCTGATGTGTTCACTTCAAAAATAGACAAACAGTGCCACCGTGTGAGAAACTGTCATAAATGCTGGTGTTTAGTATTAAGCATGGATGCATACCTCTGGCAAAACACCAGCTCAAACATAGCACTGCTTTGTGCATCTGCCTCTAAATTGGAATCAATTAACCCTTGAAAATTGAACTAAGTCGGTTTTCAATGTTTCTGTACATTACACAGCCAGTTGAGCTGATATTATCTCCTCATGCTGAAAGCTATTACCAGAGAACATTTCCTTCATTTAGCAGTATTCAGCAAAACCAGAAGAAATACATTTGTACATACCAAGTTCTGCTCTGCTCAGGTCAAAAGTACTTCATTGTCAACAAATAGTGAAAGGAAGAGGACTGTAGTTCTATTGAACATAGATGTGCCAGGATTTAGACTGATAAAAACATAGGGGCAGATTTACAAGCCCCTTGCGCCACTTTCGCGCCACTTTTGCATCACTTTTCCCATGTTAAAAGTGATGCAAAAGTGGCACAAGGGGCTTGTAAATCTGCCCCATATTTTGTTCGTTCACAAAGGAATAAACAAGACGTATACCAAGACACAGATGCACCTTTTACTCATAGAAATAGGAAATCCCTTAGTGCTTTCAACTGAAGAGCCAAATATTCAATGCCTTGCATTGCCAACATGTAGAACATTCAGTAAGTTATCAAATTGGCCATATCTTTTATATAGTTTACATTTGTTGATCTTCACATATATAGTACACATTATATACAGGTGATCACATTGGTCAGTAATCACAGCCAAACCTTTCAATGCTGTCTCAAGTGGTAACTATTTTTTTCGATCATCCTCTCCTTTACGGGGTAAGTTGAAGCATGCCAGGCACTTTTACTACAGCATCCAGGAGACAAACTAGGATGTAATTGGCTGGGAGCTTCAGCTCACACTCATATTGTATTCAAATGTTATTTACAGGTTTCCAGGAATCCGGGATCCCTACAATGCGTCTATTAACTCATTCAGGGCTGGAACGCAAAGATGCATTTAACTCAAACATGCTTTAGCAATGCCAATCGGTCTCGCTTACCTTTACACAAAAGTGACACCAGCTGAGATTGCCAATGCCTGTTTAAAATAATATTCAATGTTTGTGAAGGTCGATGTTGTAACCAGTTTTTCGAGTAACCACTAGGTGGCAGTAAAAGGCAGAAAACTGGAGGTGTTTAAAGGTGGCTATGTTTTCAACGCTGCGTTTGGCAGTAATGACAAATCTACCGACATAAAAGCCAAACAAGCATTGGCATAGCCAATAGGTCCGGCCCTTGGACCTTTTACGTGTTTAGACATGTAGCACATTGTCTTTGGTGCTACAACATCTACTGTTACTTCACGTGCCAATAGGTGAACGGACACACACCCAAAGTTGGTTTTACATGCTATTTAATGAATTGTGGAAATGAAATTTATGACCAGATAGGGCAAGTCTGCAACGTAAAGGAATTGAAATGATGAATGCAAATAATGTTACTCAAATATTGCTTTCAGTAACTGCACCAGTTGGTGATACAATGATAAACTAAAACGATCCGATGAGGGACCAACACAAAGGTAAGGTTCCTCACTTTATTAAGTATATGCTGGTGAGACCGACAGAGTAAACGGCAGACAGTTACTGACATCCAGCCCCCAACCTTCCAAGGTGACAGCACAGTCACTGTGGCTTATGCCTACATTGATTAATGGCAGAAGTGACATGATAGGTGAGCACCATCATGACATTTATAGCCACAACAGGCAAATTGTTATTATTGCTATGCTAAACATGGGCGCCATATTGCAAAGGTGGGTTGAGGCAGTGCCACACTTCCGAAAACCCTTGAAAACACAGATCAACTGCCTGCTGCCTATTGTCTTTGCCTCCTGTAATGTTCGTTACTTTAATAATGAAGGCACTGTGCTGGTTAGTTGCTCAAAGTACTTTATTGCTTAAGTACAGGTGACAGAGGAGCGCCGGCCGGCGCTTCCGATCATACTCTCCTTCGCGCGCTCTCCCTATCCTGCGCGCGCACCTTCTCCCCCTGCCGTCGCACGTCACGCCTACGTGACGTGCAACCACTAGACTGCGTACGCTACATATCTCCCCCTTTTTTATTAATCAGGAAAGAGCCACTTACAGTTCATCGTCCAATTCAAAATCTCGGTATCTGGAAGGTCTTACCACCTGCCTTCCACTCCTTGTGACCTTGACTGGGTTCCCCATGGACTCTTGACTCTGAGTCCCAGGGTTTACTGTCCCCTCATTCTCTACTCGTCCTTCCTGCGTGCTTCTCTCCAGCCTGTCCCATTCAAATCCTTGACTACCATTATCTCCTTCTTCTCCGCTTTCCGTTCCAGCTCTCTCTCCAACCTGCTGTTCCGCAGCTGCTTGATCCGTCTCCACTTCGGGGCCCTCCATGTCTTCCCAGTCGGGGCTCTGTTGTTCCCAGCCCAAGACTTTGTTGCACCTGGCCATGCGGTCTTGGGACCACACGTTCCCGTCGCTTAGTAGGGCAGCCCGATCATACGCTTCTACCACTTGCAACGGCTTGCTGTACTTGCTGTCTCCCTTCTTCTGCAGGGTGGCCAATCTTACTCTTACCCACTCTCCTTGTTCCAGACCTGTGCCTTTGACATTCCTTCGTTTGTTGTAGTGGTTGCTGTAGATTGTCTGTGCTTTCTCCAAGTTGGCCCGCACCACCGCGGGGGACCATTCACTGGTGATGAGCTTTTCTTTCCAAATTCTGTTGTCGTGGGTAAAGGGTTCACGTCCTCTCAGTATTTGGAATGGACTATACCCCGTTCCTGTAGGAGTTATTCTGTAGGCCCATACCATGTTCTCTAGCGCCCTCTCCCAGTTCCGTTCACTTGAGATGGCCGCTTGTATGGCTCCCATCACTACCCTGTTAAATCTTTCCACTAAGCCGTTGCCGGCCGGATGGTAGATTGAGGTGTGTTTGACGGTGACACCATTTCTGTGCATGAACTTATTCCACTTTTCTGACGTGAACTGGGGCCCATTGTCACTCAAGATTGATTTGGGTATTCCTTCCCTCGTGAAAGTCTCAGACAGAAACTTAAGGATGTTCTCCGTGTCCATGGCTTCGTCTACTTTCAGTTCTGGCCACTTTGAATATCGGTCCATAAGCACACACACATATTTCTGTGTGCCTTGGTCGTCTAGGACCGGTCCCAAAATGTCTATGGATAGTTCTTCCCACGGGTTCGAGGGGGGGTCAAACTTTCCTATCGCTGGCCTCAATGGTTTTAATGTCTTGTCCGCCCGTTGACATTGGGGACACTCTCTGACCTGCCTTTCTGCCCTTATGTCCATGCCTGGCCACCAGTAATTTTGTTTTGCGCGTGCCTTGAGTTTCCCTATGCCCAGGTGTCCCTCATGTAGCAAGTCCATCAGTTTTGAGGTGAGAGTGCTTGGGGGAATCACCTTATCTCCTCTGTATATGAAGATCCCTCTGTCTCCTATCGACAGTTCTTCCCGCACTTCGAAGTACGGCTTGAGGTTTGCTCTCACGTTCCTTTTATCCGGCCATCCATGTACGATGTATTCTTTCACTTCCTTTATGTCGGTGTCTTCTTCATATGATTCTGTCCACTCTTGTAGACTGATCAACTTCTCTTGGTCCTCTATTAGAGCTACCAATTCCCCACGGCCGGCTGGGCCTTCCTCTCCTGGCTCCATGGCTGCTGCCCTGCTCAGATAGTCCGCTACTCTGTTCCGGCTCCCCGGAATGTACTCAACATCATACCTGAACTCGAGCAACTTTAGAGACATCTTGGATATCCGAGGGGTGGCACTGGCATGTCCGCTCGACGTCAGCACCTTCACCAACGGTTTGTGGTCTGTTCTGAGTAAGAAGTGTGTTCCCCACAGAAATTGCCGGAATCTCATCATGGCCCATACGACCGCCAGCATTTCTTTCTCGATTACGCTGTATTTGCTCTCTGTATCCGTCAGTGCTCTGGATGCAAAGCTGATGGTTTCCATCTCCCCTCTGCCTCTGTCTTGCATGAGTACAGCACCCAGGCCTTTGTCACTGGCATCTGTCGTCAGTATGGTGGTGCCTTGTGGGTCATATCCCTTGAGGGGAACAGCTCCTGTAACATCCCTTTTGATCGATTCAAACTCTGCTTGGGCTTCCGGTGTCCATTGGAACACTGTGCTATCTCTGGTCAATAGCCTCAGATAGTGGGTCTTGGAAGCGAAGTGTACCACGAACTTGCTGTAGTACTCCGCCATCCCCAGGAACGACCTGACCTCTTCCTTGTTCTTGGGCGGCGGTGCTTCAGCGATGGCTTTGACATTTTCCGACTTGGGGGTAACGCCCTGTCGTCCGATCTCGTGACCTAGGTACGTCACCGACTGCAGTCCCAACCGACATTTCGACCACTCCGCTGTGAGGCCTTTGTTCTCTAGTGTCTTCAGCACCTTCCCCAGCTTTTGGTCATGATCTTGCTGGTCTCGCCCCATCACCATGATGTCATCCTGGAAATACTGGACATCCTTGCAGTCTCTGAAAAGTTGGTGCATCATTTTCTGAAACACAGCGGCAGCTGAGGCCAGCCCAAATGGCATCCGACAAAATTGGTAACACCCAAACGGGGTGATGAAGGACGTGAGCCGTTTGCTGTCCGGGTGCAGTGCAATTTGGTGATAGGCCGAGGTCAAGTCGATGGTGGAATACCACTGCACCCCCCTGGTCTTGGTCAACATTTCCTCGATTCTGGGGAGGGGGAATTTCTCCACAACGATATTCTTATTCAGTTCTCTCAGGTCCACGCAGAGCCGGACCTTCCCATTTGGCTTCATTACGACCACCAGGGGCGCCAACCACTCTGCACATGTTATCGGCTCGATTATTCCTTTCTTTTCCAACTCTTGGAGTTCAGTTTGGACTGCTTCTCTCACCGCAATCGGCACATTTCTCACCTTGTGGGCTACCGGAATGGCCCCTTCCTTGAGCACAATCCTGTGTTGGAAGTTTTCCATCCGTCCCACTGTGCCACCGAATACCTTCGGGTAGTTCTCCTTCCATTTGTTCATGTCCGGCCATTCTTCTTGCTCTGTCAGTAAAATCTGCTCTTTCCCTCCTGGATCCAGTTTGATTCCTAGGTCTCCTTGGTCCAGCCATCCCAGGACCGAGGGTCCCTTTTCTGCAATGTACAGCTTGCACCATGCTGACCGGCCCCTGAATTCAAACAGTAGGCGGCGGAACCCCAACATAGGAATTCGATCCCCATTGTAAGTGACCGGTCTGATGTCTAGCTTTTCCAGCTCCGGTCCCAACGTGGGTCTGAATGTTTCTTCCCATACTGCCTGTTGGATGATGGTGAAGGGGGATCCTGTGTCCGCCACCACAGTGATGGAGATTCCTCCCATCGACATGTCCAGGATGGGTTTGGTGGATTTCCTCCCTTCTATGCTCATCACTTGGTCGTATATGCACAGGACCGTGATCACCTCTTCTTCTGCTACTTCTTCCGGATCTTCTTCACCATGCTCAACACATTTCACGGTTTCCTTCGAATGTTTCTTCCTACACACCTTTTCATAGTGGCCCAGGATTCCGCAGTGTAGGCACTTGGCTCTGAACGCAGGACATCTTCTGTCACGGGCATCGTGGGACCAGCTGCCACATCTGTAGCACGATTTTTTGCTGTCACTCCCTTGTTGTTTCCCTTGCCACCTGCTCGTTCCTTGGGCTGCTGAGTCTTTTCCTCTTTGGTCCTTGCGGTGGCCTCCTTCTTGTATCCTGTTCACCATTGTCGGAGTGACCACATCTTTCTTGGTGGCTGCCGCGCACCTCCTAGCAAGCTCGGCCCTTTTCACGATGACCATAACTTCATTGAGCGTGGTATCGCCGCTCGCCCACAGCTTATCCTGGACCTGTGTACTCGTATTGTGCATCACGATCTGGTCCTTTATGAATTCATCCTCCCACAGTGCGTATTTGCACGGGGCTGCTAGTTTCCTTAGGGCCCCTACATTTTCTTCTATGGTTTCCCCAGCCCGTTGTTTCCTTTGCTGGAAGTTGAACCTGTCCACTGACACGCATATGGTGGGGCGGTACCTCTCATCCAGGTCTTCTACTGCATGGGCATATACGTCCTTGTCGGTGTCCTCTCTCTTCTTGGGCACCAGACTCTTGTAAATCCTTAGACCCTCTGGTCCCAAGTTCAGCAGCAATATGCGTTTCTTCCTTTGGGGGGTGAACTTCTCTTCATTTTCGTCCTCCAGGACCCCAATGAAATTATCAATATATTCCTTCCAATCCTCCCACTTCATTAGGGGTTCACCCGGTTTCGGTAGGAATTGCACCGGTGCGATTGCATAGCCTGCCGGTGTGCTCATCTTCACCTCCCTGCTCTCTGTCGCTTTTTCGGCCTTGCTCGTGGGGCTCCCAGGGGTGCTGTCTTTTACTTCTGTATCGGCGTCCTCCTGGGGACTCCTAGTGCCAGTCCCCCCTTCTTCCCCTTTGGTAGCCAGCCCTGTCCCTACCTTCCACGGTGTGATGGGAAGGTGTACGCGGTGATCGGTCTTCTGTGGGTTTCAGCGCTGCTTCTCCGGCCACTGCGCCGCCCCTCTGGTTGCTGTGGCACTGCCACGCTCCTCTGCCTGTCTCCCTTGTTGGGTCCAGCTGTGCTCCCTTGTACTCTCCGCTGCTGGCCCAGTAGCACCTCTCTGCGCCGTGTCCTCCGTGGCCTGGAGGTCGCCTGCTCTGCTGCAGCCCACGTGGGGGTGGTGGTTCGATTTTCTTTTTTTTTGTTGTTTTTTTTTTTTTTTTCTGTAGGGTGCCGGTGGAGGCCTCCCGTCCTCGTCGCCACTGTAATGTTCGTTACTTTAATAATGAAGGCACTGTGCTGGTTAGTTGCTCAAAGTACTTTATTGCTTAAGTACAGGTGACAGAGGAGCGCCGGCCGGCGCTTCCGATCATACTCTCCTTCGCGCGCTCTCCCTATCCTGCGCGCGCACCTTCTCCCCCTGCCGTCGCACGTCACGCCTACGTGACGTGCAACCACTAGACTGCGTACGCTACACCTCCCACGTTTGCACGAGTCCGCTTCAATTGTTAAAACGAATTATTAAAAAGAAGATAGGAGAAATATGTAGGAGGGCCAGTGAGTTTATAGCGAATTTTATATAACAAAAAGAGATTGCGGTGAGCCGGGAGTGCTGGACCATTTAATCCTCTGTCGCTTCTTAACTTCTGCTATTGTCTTTGGCTAAAGGGCCATTTCTATGAGTTTAGACCGTAAAGGATGATTAAAGAGAAAATATTAGCTCATCTGTTATTACATTATTGTAGATTTTAGTGGCTATTGACTCTAACCATAAACAATCCTGATGGTGAGGTGGATTGTTTTTACGAAGGGATGTTTTAATGAGTTTGAGATTCGTGTACTACTGCTAGCCAGCCCCCAAGTTATGTGTGACCTCTTCAGCCAGCGCTGACTTTATTGTCAAAAGCAAGCTGAAGTTTGATCTCCTATTTACAATCTTTATAGCTAAACTAATGGCCATGATTGCAGTGCAATTGGCTAAAAAGATAGGGCTGGTTGGTGGTGTCACCCACGGTATGGGGTTAGTGTATAGCTACGCCTGTTTGTGTGTTACAGAACTACTATGTGTACCATGCTGTGCGCAGTTTCTGTTGATGCTACCCAAAGCGACGTGTGGGAGAATGCATGCAAGCTACTACGTTTTAATCCAACAATGCAGACAAGGAGTTTAGAAGAGGACAGGGTCCTGAATAAACTATGGCTACCAAGTACTGGTGAAGAAACATTACAAAAAAAAAATACTATGAAAAATGCTGACGTTTTTATTGTGGGAATTGCAGCTAATGTAATGTAAATAGCAATGTTCTTAAAAACTGGATCGATTAACACTGAGATACTAACAAATGCAATGCATATTTGTGTATTATAGAAATTACTAAATTTACTCAATGCCTTTAACTTCAAAACCAGAAAGGCATTTTATTTTCACTTGAGTGCTATGGAAAGACCAAAAGTCCTCCCAGTATAGGTTAGATTAATATTTTTAAGTAAAATGAAGATCTTTTTGAGTCAAAGGTTAGTGGTTATGGCAGTGGTGTTTTTGTTTATTTGTTCCTCTGCAGTTTGTTGCTGGGGTGCATGAACCAACCAACGTACTATCCCACCACAGATTTTAGTGAGCAATACCATCACTGCTGCACAAGTAGACTAAAGGAGTGAGAAAGAAAAGATGTAGGAGGAATCAAGGGAGAGGGGAGAGGACAGAACTAGGTAAGAAAGCATGAGAGAAAGACAGTGAGGATGGAGGAGTGAGAGAGAGAAAGTGTGCAACAAAAGCAAGAAGAGAAAGTAAGAAGGTGAACCAATAAAAAGAGGACATTGAGTGGAAGAGGGCCATATAGAAGAAACAGGAAGGTGGATAAAGGGGAGACAGATGAACAGAGAATACAGGGGAGAGAATAAAAGTTAAGGAGAAAAAGCAGGCAGAGAGAACAGTGTGAGAAAGTAGAAGAATGGATGGAAGTGCAAAGAAGAATGCAGTGAAAAGAAAGGAAGAGGAGGAAAAGTAAACAGTGAGAGAAGTTTGAGAAAGGAAGAGTGGATGAAAGAGCAAGGGAAGAGAGTGCAAGTGAGAGAATGGGATGAGGGAAATTGGACAGAAAGATTCGGGTGAACTAGCGATGCCAATTGCTTTTTTTTTGTATATGTTACATAACAGAAAAATAAAGTTTAAAGAAAAAAGGGTGGGGTGAACTAGACCATCTTCAGTGCATCCAGCTGGTTCCGTTTAGCAAGTGTGCTGATCTCTCAAGGTGGCATTTATTTCCATTATCTGAAGTTGCACTCTGTAAAGCACTGCTACCTAACTTTGAACCATCACCTTGCAACGCTAGGACAGAACTGATGGGCAGATTACCACATATTTAGTGATAGCGCTGGCCTGTAATAGAACAGCACTGTTTTTCTCTTGCCTGCTGTACATTGCACCCCTCTCGTTTTGTCCCCATACTGCATAAATTATTTCCACATTTTCAAAGGGCAGGGGACACAAACTCAAGCGGTCTCTAAACCACACCATTCTGTTTTTGCTTCAGATGAAACTCTTTTAAAAATTCAGGCTTATTTTATTGAAAGACAGATTTAAGATATTCCCGTTAAATGAGTAAATGAATGATGTTGATCTCTGTTATGGGCATTTCTAGACCATTACATAGCACACAAAAAAGAGTCATTTCTATAATTTATCTCAATGCAGGTGAGATAATGCATTTGTTCTTGCAATGAAGTCTCGCTCATAGTGTGACTTATGGCATTGGAATGTCACTCATGAGGACACTGAAAACATTTAAATGTCGCTTATGCGGCAGCAGAAAACTTGACAGCTATGGCTGAGGGCTCTACTTTGCAGCAATCACACTGTCTTCAGTCTGCACAAAATTGTGTTCAGCTTCATAAGTAAAGTGTGTACAGCAGAGATCACATCATTGCAGTGAGTTGCTGTCTGCAGTATGATTAGGCGCTTTGCAAGCCTTTTCAGGATCGTGGGGCATATTATCAAGGGGGTTTATCTCCACTATTTTGGCTTTAAAAGCCAAGAAAGCGGAGATAAAATTATCTCCCTATTACCTAGCTGTCGCTAACACCAGTTAGCAACAGCTAGTAGGCGATAGCGACCATCTTGGGCCCCACTTTGCATGTCAGTGATATTTATCACTAATGGCATGCAAAGTGGACGTGCCAAGATGTTAGCGACTGGAAACAGTCGCTAACATCGCTATCTCCTATTACCAACTTTTGGAGATATTCGCGCTAAGCGCGAATATCTCCAAAAGCTAACACCTGCCCTGAGCAGTTCTTAGCCATGTTATCCAATGGGAGGTGGATAACATGGCTAAGAGCATCAGCTCGGTAATGCATGAATATCGCGGACTTTTCAGCGATATTCATGCATTGCGGCGATTTTTATTGCATTTGCGATAAACCTTAGTAATACCAAGGTTTATCTGCGATAAAAATCGCCGCAGCTCAGCGGTAAATTTTTGTCTCTAACCAAGCAATAGCGATAATTATCGCTATTGCTTGGTAATATGCCCCTTAGAGTTTCTTGTTGCTCAAATGGGTACAGTTTCTGTTATTTAAACGTTTCCCCTAGTCTTCATTCCTTGATTTTGCTCACGAGAAAGTGTCACTCATATTTGCTCAATGTCACTCATAATGACACTGGAATTATAAAAATGTCACACATAAGCAGTCTGAAACCTTGGCAGCTGTAGTTGTGGTGCATGTGACGTAACCCGGCATCTGCACAGGTGTCATTCAAAGTGCTGGTTGTTCAGTCTTGCCCCTTTATTTTGCACACGCTGCACTGTAACTAAATGAAAATTAGTCCACCATGTCGATTTGCAGAAGGAAAGAAAAGTGTGGTATTATGGGTTGTGGATACATGATACATATCCATGGGTTGCTTTCAGTGTAAGTTAGCTGAGCCATCCGTTTCTAAAGAGCTGGGGGAGGGGAAGGCTAGAAAACATAATGAAATCTGAAGATAATATGGACACTTATTGCTGAAGGCCCTTAATGTAATATATGTATTTTTGTGGGTCTAGTTTACATGATTTAGGTTGTCAATTCTTTACTTGATCTCTTACTCGGTTTTCATCCATCCAAATGTACTCTTAAATGACGGTGCTACAAAAATACAGACACACACTCTCCACAATATTCATATTAATGAGGCTCCAACTCAATCAATCATTCTCAGGACGTATGTAATGATTTGACAATATTTTTAAGGATAAAATCCTAAAAATGTAGTCCAGTTTTGATTTGACTCCAACTGTTTGTGGAAGCTCAGGGGGTCCAGTTATTTCTAGGGGTGGGCGGCCAGCTACGCTCCCTCTGCGGAGTGTGCGTAGTGCCGCCTACTCCGCATTTTGCGGAGCCGGCGGAGCCAGGCGGCACTACGCACGCTCCGCAGACGGAGCGTAGCTGGCCGCCACCCGCCTCCCTCCCGCCCTCCCTAAATACATTAAATTAAAGGAATACATTAATTTAAAACACACTTACCTTGCCGGCCGCTGCCCGCCGCGTCCCCGGGGCTCGCTATCTTCAGTCTTCCGTCTTCTTTCGTAATGCGCATGCGCGGCCGCCCGCGCATGCGCATTTTCTCGTGAGAAATGCGCATGCGCGGCCGCCCGCGCATGCGCATTACGAAAGAAGACGGAAGATAGCGAGCCCCGGGGACGCGGCGGGCAGCGGCCGGCAAGGTAAGTGCGTTTTAAATTAATGTATTCCTTTAATTTAAAGTATTTAGGGAGGGCGGGAGGGAGGCGGGAGGCGGGTGGCGGGGCTGGCGGCCGGGTGGTGTTTGCGGAGTGGGGCTACGCGGAGTGCGGAGGTGGGCGTAGTTTCTTGCCCACTTCGCGTAGCTCCGCGAAGCCCCACTCCGCCAACTCCGCCCAGGGTTAGTTATTTCCTATAAGCCTAGATTATATTTGACGGAATATTCTCCTATAACTACAGACACATCGAGATCCCCAATGAATACTGTTAAATCAGGCTCACCTCCCGACCCTTGCACCTCTGGGGGCATATTCAAAAGCCCCTATCACCACCACAACGTCACGTTCAGTGACGTTATGGTGGCGAAAGGGTCCTCGCCTTATTCACAAGGCAGAGTTAAGCCACTTAACATGGCTTACTTCTGCCTTGTGAGTAAGGCTCCCTTTCAAGCTGTGTTTAGCGTGAAAGGGGCGTGCAGTGGGTGTTGTGGTGGGCGGTCCACCGCAACATCCATTGATTTTTACGCAGCCGCCTATTCATAAGGCAGCATAAATAGGAGGTAGCGCCATAATTAAGACCAGGAAAACCTTGGTCTTAAGTTGACGAAATGAGGAGAAATGCTTTATTTCTCGTTTTTGCTTTTTCCATGAGTGCTGCCTTGTGCAGCACACATGGAAAAAGCAAAATGCCATGGGTTGTTTATGTACAGGAAGGTGTCCCTTCCTGTACATAAAAAGCCTTTTTTAAACATGCCGTTTTGTAACTTACGTGTGTGCTGCATGAAGCAGCACACATGTGGGTAACAAACTGGCATTTTAGGTTTGCTTATGTGCTGGAAGGGACACCTTCCTGCACATTAACAAACCTCCCTTCTTGCAGACACCCTTGCACTCTGGTGCAAGGGTGCCAGCGTTGGTGCTAAGTTGTAAAACTTAGAACCATCGCAGGGGTAAACGCAAGGCTGCACCATATCCTTGTGAATATGGTGCAGCCTCGTGTTTTCGAAGTAGCGGAGAGAGGCGTTAAGCCGAGAAGGCTAACGCCTCTCTCTGCTACTTCCTTGTGAATGTCTCCCCTGGTTTTTACATTTTGCTATAGGTCTTGTGACCCCGAAACTCTCGGAAATTTGTGATAAGTCTCTGGCCTCTGCTGAACTTCTGCCAAGATGGAAACATGCTTTTGTTAAAAAATCTCTGGATATGACTAGCATCTCTACTTTCAGACCTATTTCTTTATTAACATTCAAATCTGAACTATTTGAAAAGTTTGTTAACTCTCAGTTAGAGTGACCAACCGTTCGTAAATTTCTCGGACCGTCTGTCATTTTGGTATCCTGTCCGTTATCCATAATCATTCCTTTTACGGACGCCTTTTGTCCATAATTTTGGAGATCAATTACAGTGAGCTGTGGTATTACCAAGAGAATGGTGATGGATTAAACCCAGATCAGTTGACTGGGGGTGAGTGTTTGTTTTGCTCAAACGCTCCGTCTATCATTCCCTTTTGTATCGCTTTGTTCGCCCTAAGTTGGCAGGGTATGCTCAGACGTGAGTCCCTTGCTCACTTGGCCACTGGATTCAAGATAGCCTGGCTGATGAGGATTATGAATCCGAAACCGGTCCCAGGATGCTTGTTTCCGGTCCAGGGAAGACATGGCTTGGCAGTTCGGGATGGACTGTTCCCATGAGGCACAGGGTCAGACTGATTTGCACATGGCCATGTCTGAACTGGTGTGGCTGAGTGAGCTAAAGAATGGTGATGGATTAAACCCAGATCAGTTGACTGGGGGTGAGTGTTTGATTTGCTCAAACGCTCCATCCATCATCCCCTTTAGTATTGCTTTGTTCGCCCTAAGTTGGCAGGGTATGCTCAGACGCGAGTCCCTAGCTCACTTGGCCACTAGTTTCAAGATAGCCTGGCTGATGAGGATTATGAATCCGAAATCGGTCCCATGATGCTTGTTTCCGGTCCAGGGAAGACATGGCTTGGCAGTTCGGGATGGACTGTTCCCGTGAGGCACAGGGTCAGAATGATTTGCATATGGCCATGTCTGAACTGGGGTAACTGAGTGAGCTAAAGAATGGTGATGGATTAAAACCAGATCAGTTGACTGGGGGTGAGTGTTTGATTTGCTCAAACGCTCCGTCCATCATCCCCTTTTGTATCGCATTACCCTGAGAAGTGCCAGGAGATTAAAAGTTCTCAGGGTCCAGGTCGCACTTCTCTGCTGAACTCCAGAGGCTGCAGCAGCCCCTCACTGAGCTCACACAGACTGTAGACAGGCCCATTGTCATTCTGACCCAGGCTGATTATCCCCTTTCGAATGACAATGCGCCATCTGCCTTAAGCATATCTTGTGAGTGAGTGTCTTGGAGCCAGTAGATCGTAGTTGGTGATTACAGAGGAGCTTTCCCCAAACAGAGTACTGTGGGGAACTTGCGGCCCTGTGTAATTTGCCAATGTTGCTCACTGAACGTGAAGGGGCAGGAGCAGTGACGTGGCAAGAGCTGTGATGGGGCAGGAGAGGTGACGGGGCAGGAGAGGTGATGGGGCAGGACTTGAGAGGTGACAGGGCCAGGCGCGTAACACAGTCCCCCGCGGTGCGGGGTCCACCGAGCTGCATGGGACCCGGATGTATGACGTTATAACGCATACCATTACAACTACCTACCATTACAACGCGACCATTACAACGCATACCATTACAACGCATAGCGCTTAGAGGTGCTGGATAGTGGTAAGTATAATTTACTATTCCAACTCCAGTCCCCGTGGACACTAGGGAAGGTGTTGGATAGTAAATTAAACTTATTCCCTATCCTAGAGCGCCCCCCAGCGCAATGCGTTGTAATGGTATGAGTTGTAAAAGTTGCGTTGTAATGGTAGGTAGTTGTAAAAGTTGCGTTGTAACAGGTGTATACCATGGGACCCCCTCAGCACAGTACTCAGGCCTGAGACCTCCGGATTAAATCCGGAGCGGGGGCCCCGCCCTGTACCTTGCAGGGGGGCCCCCTCAACTTTCGTTACGCCACTGGTGAGACTACGTCCTATAGCAGATCTTTGGACTGAGGTATTGGTGGCTTGGGAGCACCCGACTGCGATTTGGGGGAAAGCCAGAGGCCAATGCTAGTGCATCCGAGGGAGGAGCAGAGGATGCACGAGGGGCAAAGAGGGGAGAGAGGAATGGGAGCTGACTTGGGAGGAGAATGAGTGACGCTTGCCAGGGGTCCCCACGCTGGTGCTGAGCATAGAGGAGTGGAGGTCCCCACACCCCCTTGAGCAGAACTGGAGACGGGACCTCGAGTGACAGGGTCATATGCTATATTACTGCAAGAGAGCTGAATGGGGATGGGCTCCTAACACCCCCCACCCGCGTGCCTAATAACCGGTATTTATTATCCGCCTGTATCATTGATTAATAGCACAAATCCGATTGGGTTATTCACTTGTGTCTATACAATTAGTTCGTTATTCTCTCTGTGTCTTCTTTTTCCCCATACCCCTGCTAGACCAATTGGCTACCATTATGACTGTACTGTATATCCTTATATTGCATTGTTTGTAAAAGCAAGGGGACATCTTTTGTACTCTGCGAGCATATGGAACTGATGTCATACTGGATGATACTGGAGAGATCGCTGTAACACTGAAGATAAGTATTTACTGCCTCTCGACATTGTGTTGTTCCATAATGATATGCTGTATACTGGAAACGCTTTAAAAATGCCAATAAACAGAAGTTTAAAAAAACTTGAATCTTACTCTGGGGTTTACTATTTAAAGAAATACTAGACAGGGTGCCCTCTTTGGCTAGACCTCTTTTACCTATTTATTGAACCCTTGGCACCATGCGTGAGGGGGGATATGGAGGTCATCTTGTATCATTGCAGAGGGGATGGTAAAAATATCTGTTTGCAGACAACTTTACAAGAACTTTTCATATCAATGGGAAATAATACCTTCGGTAGGTGGGTGAGATTGTCAAGGATTATAGGATACTATGAGGGGCATATTTAACAAAGTTAAAGTACATATTATGGATATACCTCTCCTCAAATATGCAATGAATAAATATAACTGGGTATATTTAATACATAATAAGATGAAGATGCTTATGTTTTCTAAATATAGCTTATTATTTAAAGTCATTCCCCTTTGTGGTGTGGAAAACTGTAACTAACATTCAAGCAATTCACAACAACTTTGTCTGGGCATCGAAAGGGGTTAGGCTGTCCTGACAAAAACACTACAACAGTATTTGAAGAAGAGAAGACCAGCATCACTAGATATTCAGCTTTACCAGTGTGCTTTCCAGTTAAAGAATTTTAGATCTCCGGATGAAACTAAGCTGAGTTTACTTCTTAAGGATATGTTAGAACAATATTCCAAGAACGAGTTAGTCTATAGGTTATGTACTCTAAAATTCTTAATAAGGTTCATTTAAAGGTCTTACATGCCCTTATCAAAGTGTAATATTAAGGCAGGATGCAGATGGTAAACCCATATTACAGGAAGTCCCATACTACAGGAAACAGCAGTCCACGTGGAATTCCATAATGAGTAAAGGTTTGGCTCTGTTGTCTTCTCTGTGAATTTGGCTGTGCAGACACCTTCTATGCACCAAATGTGATTTGCCAAGGGCTGGTGACCTACATGAATTGGTATACAGTCCAGCTCTTGGTTTGGTGAATTTTGACTGAATGAAAGTACACTTATTTCTACCATTCTTGGTCAAGACATCAAGGGAAACAATTTGTTTGTGGTTTTTGAAATGCCAAATGTTCATGCCGTCTTGGGGTCCTCCTGCAGGACCGCTACACCTGCGCTCACAGGGGGACCAACAAGCCCGTGGTGCACCTGCCTGCCGGATTCCTACTTGAATCCAGGGCTGACAGGCGATGCTGCGGCAGTCTCACGGCGGCGGTCTGCTAGGCTCATAGGAGAACCTTAACAGCAGACTGCTGACATGAGAGTGCCTGCAGCATGTTCATGCACGGTGTGGCATGCAGCATGTTGTGTATGCCACACTGCAAGAACAAGGGTGCAATTCCAGGGGGCACAACATGTGCCCCCCCCCCCCCACGTGAACGCATGCCCAGATTTGGCCAGGGGTACTGTTAGCATCTGTTACCTGCATCTCCACCACTCTATTTCATGGCAGGTTCCTCACCATGAAATGGGTGGTGGATATGCAAGTTGCAAAATGTTCAGCGGTGCTACGGTGCCGCATCAGCACCACAAGCATATTCAGGCCCCTTTCCGCTCAGCCACCGCCTTGGGATCTAGGATCCCGGCAGAGGCGGCGTTCTTGTGGCAGTCCAACCGGCACCATCAACAGGGGGGTACCATAGGTGCCCCCTAGGTCACCATTTGGCAGCCTTGCACCCATGTGGGCCCTGATGGGGGCCCTAAAAAGACAAATTCCCAATGCCTTTCTGTACATTGGAAAGCTGCCATCGTAATTCCTTGGCCGTAAACAGCCAGCCGAGGGATTAATGCAGGTTTTCCGAGCCCATCGGAAGCCATTCGGAAAACCGATTTGGATTCCCTTCTGACCGACCCCATCGAAATGGGTCTGTCGGAAAGGAATTCAACCAGTCTATTACCAGCCTGCATCGTAATCGGGCCCTTAATCTCTAAAGAAGAATATTTGTTATTTTATTTCATTCTCTTGGCAAGAATTTAAATCTGTAAAATATTGATTTTGTGGAGGGTGACTTCACGTGTATGAAACACAGTTGTGGGCTCCTTTCAAATGCTGGTTGAAAGTATATGAACTCCATAAGAAAGCCCAGGGATTATATGCCCGTTTCAGCACATCACATGAGGCAGTTGGGTTTCAGATAGAAATGCACATTGTGACATAGTTTGGGGTTCTCCCACTTGTAACAGAACATCTAAAGGTTATAGAACAACTATAAAAATAAACATGATCCTTGACGATAACTGCCATCTCATTTGGCTTTTAAGCTTCATTCATTTATGCTTGTTTTTGCATGTCAAAGACATTGCATAGGTTTAGCAGCTTTAAATTGGAATAGGTGGATCCCTATTCTGAAATACCTCAGGGATCTGTGGTATAAACACCCTGAAAATGTGCAAAGAAAATTAGCGGTATAGGGGCATATTATCAAGAAAGGGCGATACATTATCGCCGCTTTTATTGGCAGGAAACTGCCACTAAAGCGGCAATAATGGGCTTGATAATGTGCCCTTGTGAATTCCCATAGAAGCCCAGGTTAACACCAGAACCTGGGCTTCTATGGGAATTCACAAGGGCATATTATCAAGCCCATTATCGCCACTTTAGCGGCAGTTTCCTGCAGATAAAAGCGGCGAAAATGTATCGCCCTTTCTTGATATTATGGCCCATAGTTTTTGTGTGGATCTGGGTGTACTATATGATATGGTTGTGGGGCCTTATCGTGGAGTACTCTCACAGATCCCATCTTGGGTCCAGTCACAAGCTTAGCTCAACCTTGGGTAGATGTGGTTACGATAAGTAAGACTTGGCAAAGGAGCTTATTATGAAGCATTTAACAGCAACAAACAACAGAAGAAGAAAGTCACACAACAAGAGAGAGACATGACAACAATTTATAAAATTAGAGAATATTTTTATGAATTTTTTGATTCCTTGATCCTCAAAATCGACCGGAGGATCCCGAAAATACAGATTTTAGAAGAAATAAATACTTTTAGGATGCAATCATAAACAAACATTGGTCAACAAAAACTTTGCAAACTTTTGAAAAAAATTGTAATGGTTAGTTCGGAGACTCCAACCCAAGTTGGGCGACCAATTCCAACAGGGCAGAGGAGTCTAGTATGGACACTTCAGATAGCTCTGACCCGTTCTGACCCTCGGGTCTGGAAAAGAAGGGAAAAAGGGAAAGGAAAAGAAAAAGACGGAGAAAGGCTGACTATACAGGAGGCGTCCCTTTAAAGGGCGGTTTCCTTCAACCACCAAAGATGGCATGCTTCATCATTGGGGATACTGCTCACACCGTGAACCAAGTCATGGTGCGGGCTACAACTCCCTTGCTGTGAGGGAGGAGCTCAGAGATGTTTTGTTTATCAGATGGGGTAATGCTAAGACCCAATGTGAGCTAGCTCGGTAGAATGAGGGGTACATTGCAAATAGTGAGGTAAATTAAAACTAACTACCTGGTTTACAGCATTATTAATTCTGGCTGGCCTGTGCTAGGTTAAAAAACAGAAAGAACGATAAGAGTCATTAGATCAAATTGTACTGCTTAGATCATATTTCAGTCTATAACCCAAAAGGTGTCCTGGCTTTCTCCAGGATCTAGTGTCTGCTACTGCTATACAAGTGATGCATATAAGTCTGTGAAGAAAGTGCTGATGGCCATAACCAAAATATTGGTAAATAAGATGAGATACAAAACCAGTGATCCAGTTTGAACCAGATAGTTGGATTCACTGGGGGTAACTGCAACAGTCAGGTTCAGCACCCCAGCTGTCCTTAGCGAAAAAGCTTAAGGTGCATGCGCACTTCCAACCGCTCTGTGGTGCTGGTACATGGTTGTGCGCTGCCGGTAGGACAGGATAGTCAAAAAGACTAGACTGAAACATGTGCCTTTGCACTGTTCAAAGTGCGCATGTCTTTTTGTCCGGACGTCTTGCGACGGCCAACCTCCAGTGCGCTGTGGAGCACTGACAGTGGCCAATCCTTCCAATAAGGGTGCTACTCACATGCAGTATGTGAGCAGTTCCAGGATTGGGCAAGGACGTTTGCCTGTGCCCGCAGCCTGGCACTCGAGAATGAAGAGGTGCGGAGCTCAGGATAAATAAGGTAAGTCTAACTTTAAAAAAAAATATTCTTTTATTTGCCTGCCCTCAACCCCCCCTGTGCACCCGGCACTCCCCCCACACCGCCCCCCTCCCCGTAAATGGCTGCCGCTGCTGCTGTAGAAGGCCAGCTGCACCTAAGCACTCTATTTCGCGACACAGCGGTGACAGCGAATAGCCTTTGTGGGGGCTAGAGTCCCTTTGGTGTGGCTAATACGCCTACATATATCATTTCTGGGTTTGACAGCTATTTCAGATTAATTTCTCGGTGTGTCAGGCGACTGGAAGTGGCACGACAACTGCAGTGGCTACCCCATTGTCGATTTGGGGACTTTCAGTTCTTGGTCCCTGGAGCTGGTTCTAGGGGTTCAGCCAACTGATCCTTGGCGTCACTGCAGTTGGTGAAGGCAGAAAATCAACTTCTCCCAAGGTCAAAATCTGGGCCTCCCTCAATGTGTTTCTTTGTGTGCTCATACCACACTGTTACGATATAGACCCTGATTATGAATCTGGCGCAGCGATAGCCTCAGCGCCCCCTCAACTGCATATTCCAATAGATGGAATATCAAGTAAAATCGAATGAGGATCGGGCACGCTCTATGGGTATAAATGCAGCCCAACTCCCATCCCGCCCTGCTGCTACTGCATGGGGTAGCATGGAAGGCTCCTCCCTGCTGGCAGCAGCCCCCAACCCTGTACCTTGACACCCTACCTATGCCCCTCCACCTGTAGGTCACCCCTCACTCGCATTTACCACCCCCTCAGAGTAAATTATGTTACTGTTGGTCACTATAGCTAGATGCTCTCATGTCACTGAGACAGTATGTACTGACCCTGGGGCTCTTAGTTAAAACATAGAAAAAATGCATTCTGGTACTTGTAGCCTTTGGGCCTCATTTATGAGGCCGTGCGTCACTTTTACGCCACCGGTGCGTCACTTTTTGTGACGCACCAGCAGCGTAAAAAATGTGCCTTGTTGCACCATATTTACAAAGTGACGCATCTAGGTAGATGCGTCACTTTGTAAACCCTTGCGCTACATTATAGCTACGCCAGGTATAATGTATGCAGGGGGACTTTCTGACGCAAGACAGGGTCATAGAAGTGACGCAGTGAAATCTATATAATTTCACTGGGCCACTTCTAGGATACAAATGCATCAATTTCTTACGCCTGCCTCACAGCAGGCGTAATACTGACGCAGGCCCTTTCACATGGGGCTTGCCCCATGTGAAAGGACACATTGCTGGAGTTGCGTCCCTTTTGTGACACACTCCAGCAATGCGTCACTTTTGCGCCATACAGATACGTCAGAAATACTGACGTAGCTGTAACTCCTTGCGCCATGATGCGTCATACTGTAAATATGACGCATAATTGGTCTCGCAAGGAGGGCACAGTGAAAAGTGACGCATCTCTGTTTTCACGCAGCGATGCGTCACTTTTCATAAATGAGGCCCTTAGTTTATTTCAACAGATCCACCTTACTACCAAAGTTAGTAGCATTTTTAAGGAAGAAATTGATACTTTGAGTCGCATTCACGCATTGTCACACGAGAATCCTAAATACTGCTAACAATTAAGTACTACAACTTTATTTTCAGTTACAAATAGCAGTTTCCATCTCTTATGAGCTGATTATGGAGGACGAAGCACTGGCCAGCTTGTGGGGATTTCATATATGCGCCTATCTGAACTCACTAATGTCTATGCTTGCTGATGCTAAACATTTTCCTTCCTGTTGAAATATTTGTTAATTCCGGGTTGTGGGTCGGTGCATGAAATGTATCCAGTTGCAAGTGTCTTTAAGAGCCGGAGCACCTGCCGGCGTCATTACGTGACGTTCTGCAGCATTAGCTGAGCCAACAGGGAAATGGCCGCTGTGCAAAGGCCGCGTCACTGCACCAGGCTTCACAGGACACCTGGATAATTGGAGCTTTCGGCAACTGGAACGCGAATAACACATTAGAGGGATTAAACGGATCAGCCTTTGCAAGACTTCTCAGTTTTTTTTGTAGGCCACGTTGCGCATTAATGAGTGGCAGCCCTGCTGTCACACAAGAACTGAGCGCAGCTGGGAAACTTAATTGATGAGAATTGAGGCCTTCTTTCCAAACAGCTGGTTGATTCCAGTGCATGACATACATATGTGGCCCTGCGCCCAAACACGGTGGTCCCCATGACCAGGGCCACTGGAATTATGAGGCAGGGGAGGACCAAATTATGCAGCAGAGCCGACTAAATAAGTTATGCGTCAAGAAAAGGCAAATTGTGCAGTGTAATGTGACACATTTTGTCAAAGAATTACTTCCTTATTTTATTGTTTTTGCACATGGTAATACTGCCTGGGCAAAGATTTCCCTTTAATTAGTACGGTTTAACACCCACACACAGCACTACGTAATTTAAAGTTGGCCATTCAACCTTTGCGACGGGAATTTCCACTGCGTGTCGCCATGTTGTTAATAACTTTTGATTTCTTTATCCAAGAGATCTTTTTTTTGTAATCTGAAGATTATGCAGGAGGTAATGGACTATGTACTATCCATAAATATGCGGAAAACACCCTGACAACCAAATCCCATGATTCCATTGGTCAGCCCCATGGCAGTGCTTTGCTTTTGGAGGCCTGAGTTGCCGACCATGGAAATCGGACTTGAGTGTAGGCCTTGGCTCAAAATCCAGTGATTCTGGGCAGATCACTTGATCTCCTTGTGCCTGAAGAAAAAAATGTGTAATGTAATCTGATTCTCATATAAAGTTCTCTATTGCCCTTTGGCCAAGTTTGAACAACGCAAAACTGCAAACTAAATAAAAAAATCACTTGTTATCGCCATTAACTTTCAATGAAACAATTTCACCTTTCATTCAAATCATCTTTAAAGGTTTTATTTATCAAAACCAGCTTTAGCCCTTTAAACATATTGGGGCAGATTTACAAGCGCCCTGCGACACTTTTACGCCGCTGTTGCGTCACTTTTGTGATGCAGCGTAAACAATGCGCCACGTTGCGACTTATTTACAACGTGACGCATCTAGGCAGATGCGTCATGTTGTAAAGCCCTGCGCCACATGAAACCTGCGTCAGGTTTCATGTGGGCGTTATGTCACAGGGTGGGCGTTCCCTCGCAGGAAAGCCCCGTAAAACTGACGCAATGAAATCTACAAGATTTTACTGAGTCAGTTTTACGACGCTGCTGCGTCAAATCCTTACGCCTGCCTGAAGCAGGCGTAAGGAGTGACGCACCACGTTGAGTATGGGTGGCCCCTGTGCATTGCAGGAGTTGCGTCACGCTTGCGACGCGACTCCAGCAATGCGCCGCCCATACGCCACAAGATGCGTCACACATCTTCCCTTCCTTGCACCATGGTGCGCCGCATTGTAAATGCGGTGCATCTGTGATGGCGGAAGGAGAGGATTGCATGACGCATCTGTTCTGGCGCATCCCTGCTGATTTGCAAAGATGCGTCAGAACATGTAAATATGCCCCTTAGTAAGAAGAGGCCATGGTACAATAATTGTGCGTTCCTCTGGCACAGTAAACTAAGGGCAAAAACAGAGAATAATATGCAGCCTAGCATGTCCTGATAACGAGTTGAAGGCGAAATTCTGATCTCACTGTGAAGACGTGTTTGCACAATGTTGTGTAGAGACAACTTTAATGTAGCATCACTCATCTGCCATATCTCAATAAAGAAGTAGAGGGGGCAAGGATATGGCGTAACGGTCAGAACTGCTGACTCTGGAACTAGGGACCTAGGTTTGAGTGCTGGCTTTGTCTCTGTTTCTGGGAAAATAACTAAGAGGCATATTTATCAAAGTTTTGTGTCGCTCTTGCACGCAAGGGGACACAGGGCGACACAAAACTTAGAATGCGAGTTACCAAGCCTGGTAAACCTAGAGTGCCTTGTGTTACTCTGCCCTGGGAGGCCTTCCCTGGGTGAAGCGTGGGTGTTCCCACCCACGCACCCACCCATGGATTTAGACGTGTCCCCATATCTCCCATGATTTGTAGACCTTGGAATGCAACAAAATGCTACGCCTTCCCCAGGGGAGGTGTAATGAGGAGAAACATGTTTATTTCTCCTCGTTTTTTCCTCGTTTTTTCCTCTTTCTAGGTGTTCTGCATTCTAAGCCATACACATGAACCTGGAGAAAATGATCCCAAGGAACAGATTTCATGTTCTACTACTTACCATCTCAAATCCTAGTCAGAATTGCTATGCCAGGGCCAGTGTTTGAAATTTTGACACTTGGTTTAGACTTGGGAGGGAAATTGAATAAACATTGATGCAATCTAGCACAACAACCAATGTTGCTGTGCTGTGTTGCATCAAAAGAAGAGAGCAGGTCAGCCCAATGTCTTCTAAGATATAGCCCTGCCGCTCTCTCCAATAGTGCTGGTGCACTTTGGGCTGCCTTGCCCAAACCCACTCACACATGCACCATGGTGAATGGGTGTTTGTGTGATATCAAGCATAGGTTTCGTTTTGGAAGGGTGCCCATCCAGCTAAAAAAACTATGCTTACACATAGTCGAAATATTTTCTAACTTTGGATGTGTGCTCTACATTACGACACATGTGAAAAACTAGAAACGTTGAGAAAATAAAACTTTTTCCATATCTTGTGCCTCCCTTCCCCAAGTAGGTGGCATTTTTTGATACAAACCCCTGTCTATCTTGTTAGTACATAGGTATTTGTGCCACAACCTATGAGTGGTTGCATGAGAACTCTCATGTGCCACCCATGGTGCTCCGGCTTGACACAAGGTACCAACAAGCCGTGGATAGTGTTATTTTGCATATACTTTAGGCTACATTCAGTGGCAAATCAGGATTTGTAAGTAAATCCCCAAATCAACACTTTGTGTCAATTTGTATCACTTATGTGACGCAAACCCAGTTCAAGCTTTTGATAAATTTCACTGTAGATCCTGCTGCGGCCAGCCATTAGGCCTTAAATATACAGGAGAAGCCCTACAACCTCTTCACCCACCTTTTGCTTACCTTTCTTGACCTGTTACAGAAAGCCCAGTGAATGTCATTATTTTAAAGTTGCATTACATACAGCAAATGACGAGATGCTGCAAATTATGCAAAAAGATTTCAATTTAAGATAAAAATGTGCTTTCAAAATGTAAGTTTTAGTAATAGGCAACCAGACTGTTCCTAGTGCAAACATTTTTTATTGGTGTCCATTAAAAACCATGCAGTCCACTATCTAGCTGGTGACCCCTTACGTTACCTCTTAAAAAGAATACATCTTTGTCATTTGTCGATCTATTAAAGCTAATCCTACACACATTTACATTTCTCTGAGTAGCAGACATCCTAGTGAAAAGGCTTGTTTCTTCCTTCGCTCTCTTCCTCCCTTGGCTCCACAGGAGATCCCTCCTTTTTTTCTTTTCAGCCGAGACAACTCAACAGTTGGCATTTACCATCCACAGACTGTTTTTTTAACCTAAATCTAAGGGAACAGTTTTTGTTAAACTTAAAAAGTGTGGGCATGTCGTTCAGCACAGATCCTGCTCAATTTATGGATTTTGGACATGTTAAGGCCATAATCAGCAAACAGGCCCTGCCTTATACATATCTAACAAAGGGACACAGGTGCAAAGGGGAAAAAGGCTTTTGTGGGTCAGACATTTCTGTGAATAACATCCTCTGGAGTCTTCTGCACAGGAGGAAATCCCTTACTTTGCAGAGCCTTCTTGGTATACCCTAACTGGAATATATTAAGGAATTGAAACAGAAACATTACTGTTTTTACTACAATCTCAGGCTGATTTTGAGGGAAAGTAACAATTAAGAGGCTCTGTGTAAGGAAACAGGCTTTTTGCAGGCTCCCCCTACTTTATGGCCCCATTTGGCATTTGGACTACTAGTTGCTGGTATCTCGACTCTGAGAGTATAACTGAGGCCTGCTAACCAGACCACTGTTCTTATCCATTACAAAGTGTATGTCGAATTGGCCATCCCCAATTGGCAAGTACTGACTTACTTATAAATCACTAGTATATGGTACCCAGGGTACTAGGGCAGATAAGCCACAGTGTCCACCCAGGGCTGCAGCACGGTTTGTGCCACCCTGTGTGTGAAAAATTACAAATGGCTTCCAGCCTGCCACTTCAAACTGGAAGGGTAGTTGTCACAATGCCAGTTTGACTTTGTCATTACCATTAATGGCAATGTGGAGAAGTGTGGCTCAATGGTTAGAGCAGCAGACCCTGAGGCAGAGCTCTAGCCCTGGACCAGGGTTCAATTCCCCGCCTCGACGGGTCTTGGGCTCAATTTCCTCGAACCTGATCATTCTCGCCTCGGTGCCTATTCTAATCATGGGTCCCACTTTGCAACTCTGGGCAGTAGCTTGCTTAATCTCCACAACGGCCCCAACAACGGTAGGATGACTGGCTTCACCTTGGGGGTGCCCAGAGTGGGCATCTCACAGGGAAAAGCCAGGAAGGGTTCCACAGCGGTATGCGTACAAGCGCTGAGATACCCTCATGGGTCGATTCGTGCGCTACACAAGTACATTTACATTTACACTTCCCTTAATGATATATATAACTCTCCTCCAAGAAAGGGCTATAGAGTTTTAAGGCAGGGAGCTGTATATTATTAAGTAGGACATGTAGTTAATATGTGTCTTACACATATGCCCAAGACAAATTTAATGTCACTATTACAATAAATATACAAGGAAAAACCTTACGCAGTGAAAGATTGAAATCTCGAGTCCACCAGACGTGATGGAGTATCGCTGTGAGATTAACCACAAGTTGATCAATGAGTGTCTTTCAAAATGAAGGAGTTTATTGTAAACTGTTCTTCAAGTCATATTATGTCATATGCTGGAAGATTCAAAGTTTATAAATGATGAATTCAAAGTGAATCATATCAAGAATGAAATATCCAACAAGGTAAATCTGTAAAATTAGTCACAAATGCATCCCCAATGCATTTCAAGCAACTGCTCTTCGTCAGCAGAATTGTCTGCAAGTGAATACAATATAACAAGGTATATATCGCGAGACAGGAGCAAAAGGGTTTCAGTAATTACAGTAAATTTAGAAAGTTGCCACACTGTGTCCAAGCTGCCCCAGTGGCCTCAAACAGGCACTGTCCCACAGACAGCTTTCTGCCTGCCTGGGAAGTTGTGAGAAAGACTCCCAGGCTTTAAAACAATAGCAGTCTGCCGCAGGTAGAGGTGTCACCTCCCCCTTGCAGTAAGCCACTCGGAGTGTCAGGCCAAAAGGCGAGCTTCAAAGAAGAGGCCACCTTGGATGGGCATATGGCGAAAAAACTCCAGAGGTGCTGCCCTTTTATTTCATGTAGACAGGCTGGAGACAGGGCCGGAGAGGGTAGACCAGTGCCCACACTAGTTTTCTGTGGGCATGTAGCACTCTGGTAGCCGCACCTCTAGGGTGGGGTACCAAGCTCCTCACAGTCGAGGGAAGATTCAGACATCTTGAGAGGGGCTAGAATAGTGCACTCTGGGATCGCCAGATGCCACACACCAGAGAAAATTCATCACCAAGTAGGAGCGGACTTGGTAACCCATTGGCTAGTGACTGCGTTGTCCCCTCATGGCACTTACACAGGATACATTAGGCACCACTGGCACCCTGAACCCTATATCATGCTGGATTTGAAAGGAAGACTGAAGAAGGACTGCCCTGTTGCCCATGGACTTCACAAAGAGAGGCTGCACCATCTGCTGGACTGCACCTGCTGAACTTGTGGGCTAGCGAAATTAGTACTGTGCCTGTGGCTCCTGTCTGAGAGAAAAGTCATTTCACAGCCCAAAGCAGTGACTTCAAGGGTCAGTTGACTGGCTACCTGGAACCAGTTCCAGGGACAAAAGAGTTGAAGAAGCCGAAACAGACCTAGTCCCAGTCACCAGAGAAGATTTGCTGTTAGATGCCACTGGGTGCCCCAAGAAAGCAATCCTACATAGCCAAAAGGTGCACCTGAGTCACCCGGATCCAAGAGTGCCATCAGAGTCCAGATTGGTCACCTGAAAGGGACACTAGCTTCCACTAAAGGATTTTGCTCCAGCCAATGTGCTAGGAGATCAGTAGCCTAGCAGCAGCTTTTCTTCTACAGTCTTGAAGAGAACTTTGTGGGACCCCAACCTCTGTGGGCAAAGTCACCCCACATGACCTGGTGGACTGAGGAATTACCACAAAGGTACCCCCATCTACCGCACAGAAGCATCATTGAGCATCTTTTCATTGAGTAAAGGCTGGAACTGGACTGGAAAATGCTCTATTGGCCAGGTAACTGTCCAGCTCTATCCCCACTGGCCCCCAAGACTTTCTTCCTGTTGGATTTGGTCACACAAACTGGTCAGGAGTAGCAAAACTAACTGGTGCCCTACCCGGTCTGTCTCTTGGGGCATCATTGGTGACCCGTGACACCCAGATAGGTCTTCGGGTTTGCAGACCTTGAGGTAATATTCAGTTTTCACATTACGGGGTAGACCTTTTTGGAGGACCCTGAAAGGAGTAGAAGTCTGCCCCATGACAGACATTACATTTTTGTGATTACCTTGTGGGGGATCTAGAGGCCCTGTTTGATTTTCCTAGAGTAACTCTTAATGGGCCTTGGTGAGACCTCACAGCAAGTACAGTACACCCTTGTGTAGGTGCACATGTGCTTCTGGGCCCTACGTGTTGTATCTAAATGCAATCTATTGCCTTACATGCCCTAAGTATTTATTGATATATGTAGTTTTTACCTTACATTGTCCAGGATATTGACTACCATCTGAGTAATGCCATAATATGCACAGTATTTTTCATGTCATTCTAGTCTAGTTTTATGTACAATATAATCTATATATTTTTTATATAATCCTGTGTGGAGTCTTTTCTGTGGTGTATTTGTTGTGTTGCTATGTAATGTGTTGCACAAACTCTTTACACAGTGCCTCTGATGATAGGCCTACCTGCTCTGTGCCAAGCTACCCGAGGGTGAGCACAGGTTATCTTTGACGTGTAACTGATTTGCCCTGGATGGAGTGGTGAGTTCAGCCTGGCATAGGTACATACCCTAGCCAATCAGAAACGCCATTATCAACAAGTTGTGTATTTGAATTCTTTTTTTATTTATTTTTAAATGTTTTTGGATTGGAGTTAGATTATAATTTTTTACTTCATTCTGTATATGTTACACAATATTTTGAGGGTATTTCATTTGAATATATACTCATTAAATAATTTAATTTCTTTACATTTTGTATTGCATTTTGCTTTTTAAATTATTTCCTATATTTTGTTATGCGATTTAGTGGTTAAGTATAATATGTTTTTACATATTTATAAAACTGATTTTTGCTACATGTTTATAAAATGTATTTATAATGGTTTTTTACTTATAAAATATGTTTGTAAATGTTTTTACAAATTTTGTTTATTTGATTGATAAATGCATTTTAATGTAGCATTTAATATTACAGTTTTTCTGTTAATTGTTACAATTACTTTAAAGGGAAGCACATTTTTAAGGATTGCATTTTTTACATATTCTACATTTTTAATTCTATGTCATGCTTTACCTTTAAATAAATATATTTACCTTTTTGAACTACACCAATACTAGTTGCATTTACATCTATATGCTTGCTAATCAAATGTTGATATTTTGGTCCACAGTATTTTTGAAGTCAATATTCATGTGCTGTACATTCTATGTATGTGAAGTAAATATTTTGGCTGTTTCTATTTTAACAACAATATTTTTGGCCACAATATATTTTTGCGAATGATATTCTGTCATGAAGCTGTATGTCATAGATACTGATCAATCATTGAGTTGCAAATTGCAGATGCAGTAAAAAACTGTTATTTAATGTATGGAAACCAGCACATCATCCATGTGTTTTATGATGATGATAAAGCTGGTACTGATTGCTGCCAATAATTTTCACTTGACTACACAATATTCTGTATTTCCTGCTTACTTCAGATGTAGATCTCAGGTGTTACAAAATGTGTCTGTTCGCTTAAGTAAACATATATTTCTTACTAGAAGATTACTAAACTTGCTCTAGAATTGCAGGCTTTCTGCTTTTCCACTACCTGGTATCCAACCTGCTAGTGCTTTATATATATAAGTATTGTATAGGGCTATGCATCCAAGGACCTGGGATGTAGAGATTGTACCAAATGGATACACTTTCATACTGAGAATTTCAACAAGAATAGTTTGCAAATCAAACAAATGTTTTGCTGTAAATATCAACTAGTAGCAGAATCACAGTTATGCTGATTTTACACCCCTAATATTGTGAGCAAAGAAGGTGTTTGCACCCCTGGTTGGATGTCCTGTGGTCCCAAAAATATGTGGTTAGTCTGTGCATCTACAAATCTGGGAAAACAGGCAAGTGTCTCACTAAACTTGTGTGAGTTTTCAAGTCTGTACTGGGACTGTTCCATTTCTGTACTGTTGCAGGTGAAAATTGTGTAAATAATGATCCCAAATAGGTCCTACATTGGTAGACACGTGTATATATAAGATTTATCTCTGTGCTTGTGTTATAAAAGACAGAAATCACAGCACAATCTTTCTTTCCAATTTACTTCCCAGCGCCAAACTTGTTTTTACTGGAAATTCACTTGAAAGGATCTCAAGCCCTACTTTGCATTACTAAGGGCCCGATTATAACTTTTGGCAGAGCGGGCAGCATGCCACCGCTGCACCCTCACACCACCAAGAGTCGCTGCCACACGCCCAACAGATTACAAGTAATTTTGTGGTCTGGTGGGCAGGCGGCGGTTCTCGCGGTGGTGTCTCTATCAAAGGCCCCAGTGACTTTAAAAAAGGCACCACAATGGGAATGCCACACAGGTTCCTGCATGGTATGGGTGTGCAGGAACTGGGACACATGCTCACAGGGGGGCACATGTTGTGCCCCCTCTAATGCATCCCCAGGCTGAAGGGGCACAGGGGGCCTTGTAGGGCCCCTTTTGTTTCAGCACCACCATCCTTTAATGGAGGAAAGACCTCAGTAAAAATCCTGGCGGTCCTGAAACTTGCAATATGCATGGCGATGCCATAGCGGCACCACCTGCATCTTATAATATAATGGCCTTGACCACTGGGCAGCCTCAAGGGAATGGCTGATCCCCTGCTGAGCCAGGGGTCGCATTAAGGTCCGACCACCCAACTTGTAACAGGGCAGTCAGGCAGCTGGTACAGTACTGACTGGAACACCACCACCACGCCACCACCATCAAGGATGCCTGCGTTGGTGGTAAGCAGGTAAATTTAGCGCCACTGCTAAAAGAAATGCAGAGTTGCACCACATTCTTGTAAATACGGTGCATCCCTGCATTTTGGAACTGTCAGAGCTCAGCACGAGCAATTTTGGTTTAACGCCATGCTCCAACAGTTTTAGTGTCAAATTGCATTGCAATATACCAATGGATAACACCCAGAGACAATTAAGAGTATGCGTTTATAGTGTCATTATATATGGAACATTGATTTGGAATAGATCTGATAGATCCTGGCAGGCCTTACCATTTTTGTGTCTCTCCAGACCTTCCTTAGAAATACAGATTGATCACTCCTGGATTGAAGGCACAAAAGGTAGCACCATGTTTATGTACAGATTAATGAACCCATAACGTGGACGATGGGATTAAACAAGCATGCCTTAACACTCGGGTCAGCACAGGATCATTTAGTATCCGCAGACAGCCATACAGAATTGGTTACCTACCAAAGACAATTTACAGCATGGGATGATGACGTCAATAAGACTGTGAACATAACCTAATAATTTGGTAAAAAACAAATACATGTTCAACAGAGCATTCTTCCATACCATATCATAAGTTTGAATTTGTTGGCACACAGAGCTTTACTTCCTTGTGATGTTCAACATATTTGCTTGCTTACACATTGATATGTTGTACTTGACTGTCATGAAAGCATGTTGGTTTTATATTTTGTTTTTGTTTATAAAGCAAAGACCTGGGCCCACAGTTATCATTATCTTGATAAAGCGCAATGCAGCAAAACAACTTGCTGCACTGTGTCAAATGAAGGGGGCAGGAATGCACCATATCTATCAAGATCTCAAACCAATGAAATTGCACTTGTACAGCGCACGGATGCTTCCAAAGAGGCATCCCAGCGTGATTCAGCGAATCACCTTGCTGCACTTGGTGAAAAGGAAAGAGCAGGAATGTGCTGAATTTTACATTATACAGCGTATTCCTGCCCTTTCTTAGCGATGGCGCACTTTTGGATGCCTAGTCCCAACGCAAGCCCCCTGGCGTCATGTTGCAAGGGTGCCTGCTTGTAGGCAGGATTATTATTGTGCCGGCAGGGAGACGGGATACCCTTGGGCACAAAACAAAATCCTACAACATATTTTCCTCATTCTATTTGTGCTGCAGAATGCAATGTCAGTCATGCACCTACTAAATCCTTCATCCAGACACTTATACATCCACTCATTCTTCAATATGTAAGACATATTTTGACTTTACAGAAACACACAGTCACTGGATGTTGTCATCAGTGATGTCATCAGTGATGTCATTTGAGATGTCATCAGTGATGCCATCAGTGATGTCATCAGTGATGTCACTGATCATGTCATGAATGATGTAATATGTGACATGATCAGCAGTGGATTGCGGGTGCGCGATATATAGTTAGTGCAACTAACTATATATGAAATTTCAATGGTTTTGTGTGAGTAAAATAAGGTTTTGTAAATGCTAATTCCTAACTATATATGGTCTATAACCCATGGTTTTTTCAGTGAATTTTCAAGGTTTTGTAAATGCTAATTCCTAACTATGTATGGTCTATAACCTATGTTTTTTTCAGTGAATTTCAATGTTTTTTTAATAGCAAATATCAAAAGCTGTAAAATGTCAAGTACGTGGTAGGTAAAAACATTTTCGTGTTTATGCACGCTGATGTGCTTTGAACGCTGCCCCCCCCCCTCTTTTCTTTTAGGAGTATTCTCTCTTTGCAGATAGTGAAGGGTAGGTAACACAGGCCTTTGCCCCCGTTGTAATCCGTCGTGGCTGCTTCCCTCTCCATTTGATTGATTGTTATCCTAGCATTTATTGTTTTGGAATTGGTTCTCTTTGGTTCATTCTCTATTTACAAACAAGCACAGAGTCGCAATACTCTGTTTAGTCTTTGCAGATAGTGAAAAATCGTTAAAAAAACAAAAGGAATCAAGCAAAATCAATAGGCCACTAATGGGATCTCTTTTTGACCTCGCTAAAATAGAAACATTATGAACAACCCCTCATGAGAAATACGAAACTAGTGAGAGGAACTCAGCTCGACACCATGATGGCTGAAAGACAGCTCGGCTCCGCCGCCCACCCCACCCAAAATAACGACAAACCCTATGCAAATATTATAAATATATACATCACACCAGCAAAGTAACAGGGTAAAACGTTTTATTAAATAACTATTTACATGGCAGCCTGCTGCAACATCGATCCAAACAAGCCTTTGTATTTGGGACTCAAAATCAATAAGTAACAGGGTAAAACGTTTTATTAAATATCTATTTACATGGCAGCCTGCTGCAACATCGATCCAAACAAGCCTTTGTATTTGGAGCTCAAAATCAACCATCAATAGTAAGATTTTCATAGGTGAGTGTAGGTTCATGGTTTTCCATGCACAGACTAAAAGCCTGGAGTGGGAGTGAAAGAACAATAACTAGGTAAGAAGGAAGGCAGACGTTGTGGTAAGGACTCTGGATATAGTATGTTGCTTGGTCCCTGAGATGCTTCGATGTCACTGCCTTGCACAAATGGCATAAGTCCTGGATGTTGGGTGCCATAGTTGAGGGTTCCGAGCAGCGCTTGTAACACTGTCTGAAGCTTATTTGCACCTGCTGCAGCATCACTATTCTCAAAGTAAGTGGGGGCTGTTTGTGGACCTGACTGCATTGGAAAACAATGCGATGCGGTGCCTCCCTGAACCGCTTGACGGAGGCCCCCGAGATAATTGCGCCTGCTCCACACCTTGTCCCACAATCCATTTGACCTGAAGACACGTCCTGCGGTGAACTGGTCCAACCATCACATATACCTGCGCCAGGAGACGGCGTGGGGTGCACTAGAAGGGAGAGGCGGCGCGAACGAGCCTCCCCCACCTCCCCAGGTGGAGGTTTCTGAGCTACACCCCAGCGCTTCACTCGACCAGCTGACTTGTGCCCGCTCTTGCGACACAGTGCCTCGCTCGGCCAGCTGAATTGGGGAGCGACTGCCATGATTGCTCGCGGAATGGCCATGACGTAGCCACGAGATGGTGGTGCTCTCATGCTGACGCCAGCGTCAGTCTGAAACATCCAGAAACACTGTAGACTACCAATTCGATCCCTTCCGGTGGAGCCCAAACGTGACCCGGTAGAGAAGAAATTGCCCTCCCCTCTTTGACTGATGGTTCTTGTTGCCTGTCCCTTCTGTTGTCATTTAACAGAACTTTTTTGACTACTGAAAGGGGTTGTGTTCCACCCGCTGGTTGGTGGAGACATTTTGACTATATGCTGGACCTGCGTTGTCGCGTAATGCGTCATATGACGCGCCGCGTTAGCGCACCCGGAAGTGCTCCGGTGCGTGAGGCGCAGCTTCCCGGAAGCGATCCAGAGCGCGGCGCGCAGCGCGTAACGTAAGCATAACAGGTCATGTGACTTGTTAATAAAACTTTTCATTGGTTCATTTTACTTTTGTTATTCTAATGATGGAAGGCTTGCTCATATGACCTAAAAATAACACTTTTCATTGCTTTCGAACATTTTTTTTTTCCCAAATGATGAAAGCCCCACCTTTTTTTTTCTCACTCTGACTTGTAAAGCAAAGGACCCAGATGCATTTACAGTTTATCACTAACAATGTTCCAGGCTAATGTATTTTCCCGGGAAATTTACAACTGTCCTGCAAGTAAAATATTCCTATTTCGAGAAAAAGGGCGTTTCTTCGTCCCATGAGGGAGCCGTTGAACAAAAGAGGCTCGGCCTGCTGTTTTAGTCGCTGATAGGCATGAATATCGGATTCTTATCGATCACTTTATGTTGCAGGAGTAGAAAACACAACAGCCCTTGACCATTTATCTTTACTGCGTTCCTGTGTATTATACCTTTTAACCGTCATGTAATCGAGCTGCTTTATTTTACTTGCCTTTTACTGATTCGAAAACAGTGGCTATTATTCAAAACTTTACCAATCTAGGTACTACTACCATGTTTTGTTTTAAAAACCTTTATCGTGAAAATGTCAGTATACAAATACGGGCCTATAACCACGTGGGCCGGCCACGGAGCAAACTGGAATCGTATATGATGAGGGAACATTTACACTGTAGAAGAACGTAACGGGCGGGCCATTAGGTTGCAAGAACTAAGGTGTCTAACAGTTGCGGAATCGGTGGACGTACATTTTATAATTAAAGTACGACAGGGCCAGTTACAGTAAAATTATCTAGATATACATTTGCGGGCAAGTACCATGGGTGACGTTAATTCAAACTTTCAATAGTACATTAATCAATAACACATCAGAACTTAATATCAATAGAGATGTCCAAATGTTCAATCAGTACTCGTCCCCGCCCGCCATGTGCTTCAAAACTGCATACGTATCTCGTGATATCAAGGTTGGGCAACCAGTACACAACAAGGAGTTACGAGTCCCATTTATACCGGCGCCATTTTGGGCGAGGCCGGGCAGGTCCAGGATATAGTCAAAATGTCTCCACCAACCAGCGGTCGGACCAGAACCCCTTTCGGCAGTCCAAAAAGGTTCCGTTAAATGACAACAGAAGAGATAGGCAACAAGAACCATCAGTCAAAAGAGGGGACGCTTTCGTGAATGGGGCCCATGCCCTAGCAGGCAAGCGTCCGAGTTCCAAGGTGTCCCAGGGCCATTTTAGAGGACCAGGCCCAAATCCAAAGAGCCGGCCGCCATTTTGAGAGTCCTGTTGCAGCCACCTATCGCTGCATCGCAAGAGTGGCCGCAATTCAGCTGGATGGTGGGCGAGACGCTGTAGCCGCAAGAGCGGGCGCAACTCAGCTGGATGGCGGGGGAGGCACTGTACCGCAAGAGCGGGCGGAACTCAGCTGGATGGGGGGTGAGGCACTGTGCCGCAAGAGCGGGCGGAACTCAGCTGGAAGGCGAGTGAAACGCTAAGAGGCGCCCCACTGCAGATGAGGTGCCTCCACCTGGGGAGGAGGGAGAGGCCCGTTTGCGCCGCCCCCACCCCCGGGCACCCCACACCGTCTTTCGGCGCAGCAATGTAGGATGGCACACCAGTGAAACTTGCTGGACACAACCTCGGTGCCATCCGGATCTCGGCGCGTTGTGCTGCCTTCGGCGTACTGTAGCAGCAAGTGCGGGCGCAACTCAGCTGGACGGCGAGTGAAACGCTAAGGGGCGCCCCACTGCAGATGAGGTGCCTCCACCTGGGGAGGCGGGAAAGGCCCGTTTGCGCCGCAAAGGGGCACCCCGCGCCGTCTTTCGGCGCAGCATTGTAGGATGGCCACACCAGTGAAACTTGCTGGACACCACCTCGGTGCCATCCGGATCTCGGCGCGTTGTGCTACCTTCGGCCTACTGTAGCAGCAAGTGCGGGCGCAACTCTACTGGACGGCGAGTGAAACGGTAAGAGGCGCCGCACTGCAGATGAGGTGCCTCCACCTGGGGAGGCGGGAGAGGCCAGTTCGCACCGCCTCCCCCCCCCGGTCACCCCATGCTGTCTTTCGGCGCAGCATTGTAGGATGGCCACACCAGTGCGGCAACTTGCTGGACACCACCTCGGTGCCATCTGAATCTCGGCGCGTTGTGCTGCCTTCGGCCTATTCGCACATCGGTCGGCTACTGACGCCGCCTCGCAGGGCAACGGATTTTTTATAAAACTTTTCATTGGGTCATTTTACTTTTGGTTTCCTAATGATGAAATGCTTGATCATATGACCTAAAAATAGCACTTTTCATTGGATTGAAACATTTTTTTTTCCCAAATGATGAAAGCCCCACCTTTTTTTTTTCTCACTCAGCAATCCAAAAAGGTTCCGTTAGATGACAACAGAGGGGACAGGCAACAAGAACCATCAGTCAAAAGAGGGGAGGGCAAGTTCTTCCCTACCGGGTCACGTTGGGGCTCCACCGGAAGTCATCAAATTGATAGTCTACAGTGTTTCTGGATGTTTCAGACTGAAGCTGGAGTCAGCATGAGAGCACCACCATCTCGTAGCTCCGTCGTGGCCATTCCGCAAGCAATCATGGCAGCCGCTCCCCACCGGAAGCCTGCGGGAGTCGGGGGCCCCGATGACTTTTGTAGAATCTTCAAGGCTGAGGGGACACTTTCGAGAATGGGGCCCAAGCCCTAGCAGGCAAATGTCCGAGTTCAAATGTGTCCCAGGGCCATTTTAGTGGACCAGGCCCAAATTCGAAGAGCCGGCCGCCATTTTAAGAGTCCTGTCGCAGCCGCCTATCGCTGCACCGCAAGAGTGGGCGCAATTCAACTGGATGGTGGGCGATACGCTGTAGCCGCAAGAACGGGCGCAATTCAACTGGATGGTGGGCGAGACGCTGTAGCCGCAAGAGCGGGCGCAACTCAGCTGAATGGCGGATGAGGCACAGTGCAGCAAAAGCGGGCGGTAAACAGCTAAATGGCGACTGAAACAGTAAAGGGGCGCCCCACTGCAGCAGAGGAGCCTCCACCTGGGGAGGCGGGGGAGGCCCGTTCGTGCCCCCTCCCCCCCCCCCCGGGGCGCCCCACGCCGTTTTTCGGCGCAGCATTGTAGGATGCCAAGACCAGTGCGGCAACTTACTGGACATCACCTGGGTTCCGTGCGGATCTCGGCGCGTTGCGCTGCCTTCGGCCTATTCGCACAACGGACCGCTACTGACGCCACCTCACAGGCAGACGGATTTTGCCGACTAAAAGACAGACCAATGCAGCCCATTGTTGCTTTGTTTAAAAAAAAAGTTTTTTAACGTGTTTATTTTGTTGGAGCGTTGTATATATTTATAAGTTATTAAAGTGTTATAATCCTACTACTTTGTTGGAGTGCTATATATTTTTAATGTTTGCAAACAAAACAGGTGATGGACCGAATGTGGATCAATGTCACACATTCATCCCAGTCCAAAGATCTGGGCTCAAATCCATCGTTTTTTTGCACTCCACACCACCCTGGGTTAGACAATGGCGATATGCAAATCAGCTCTGACCCTGTGCCCCATGGGAACAGTCCAGTCCGAACTACAAAAGCCATGTCCTTCCCAGAACGGAATCAAGCATCCGAGGACCGGACCGGTTTCGAGGTAACACCTCTCATCAGCCCGGCTAGCTTGACTCCAGTGGTGTGGAGTGCCTGGGACCCACGTCTGGGCATCCCCAGCGCACTTATGGCGGTATTTGCAAACAAAACAGGTGATGGACCGAATGTGGATCAATGTCACACACTCATCCCAGTCCAAAGATCTGGGCTCAAATCCATCGTTTTTTTGCACTCCACACCACCCTGGGTTAGACAATGGCGATATGCAAATCAGCTCTGACCCTGTGCCCCATGGGAACAGTCCAGTCCGAACTACAAAAGCCATGTCCTTCCCAGAACGGAATCAAGCATCCGAGGACCGGACCGGTTTCGAGGTAACACCTCTCATCAGCCCGGCTAGCTTGACTCCAGTGGTGTGGAGTGCCTGGGACCCACGTCTGGGCATCCCCAGCGCACTTATGGCGGTATCTGCAAACAAAACAGGTGATGGACCGAATGTGCATCAATGTCACACATTCATCCCAGTCCAAAGATCTGGGCTCAAATCCATCGTTTTTTTGCACTCCACACCACCCTGGGTTAGACAATGGCGATATGCAAATCAGCTCTGACCCTGTGCCCCATGGGAACAGTCCAGTCCGAACTACAAAAGCCATGTCCTTCCCAGAACGGAATCAAGCATCCGAGGACCGGACCGGTTTCGAGGTAACACCTCTCATCAGCCCGGCTAGCTTGACTCCAGTGGTGTGGAGTGCCTGGGACCCACGTCTGGGCATCCCCAGCGCACTTATGGCGGTATTTGCAAACAAAACAGGTGATGGACCGAATGTGGATCAATGTCACACATTCATCCCAGTCCAAAGATCTGGGCTCAAATCCATCGTTTTTTTGCACTCCACACCACCCTGGGTTAGACAATGGCGATATGCAAATCAGCTCTGACCCTGTGCCCCATGGGAACAGTCCAGTCCGAACTACAAAAGCCATGTCCTTCCCAGAACGGAATCAAGCATCCGAGGACCGGACCGGTTTCGAGGTAACACCTCTCATCAGCCCGGCTAGCTTGACTCCAGTGGTGTGGAGTGCCTGGGACCCATGTCTGGGCATCTCCAGCGCACTTATGGCGGTATTTGCAAACAAAACAGGTGATGGACCGAATGTGGATCAATGTCACACATTCATCCCAGTCCAAAGATCTGGGCTCAAATCCATCGTTTTTTTGCACTCCACACCACCCTGGGTTAGACAATGGCGATATGCAAATCAGCTCTGACCCTGTGCCCCATGGGAACAGTCCAGTCCGAACTACAAAAGCCATGTCCTTCCCAGAACGGAATCAAGCATCCGAGGACCGGACCGGTTTCGAGGTAACACCTCTCATCAGCCCGGCTAGCTTGACTCCAGTGGTGTGGAGTGCCTGGGACCCACGTCTGGGCATCCCCAGCGCACTTATGGCGGTATTTGCAAACAAAACAGGTGATGGACCGAATGTGGATCAATGTCACACATTCATCCCAGTCCAAAGATCTGGGCTCAAATCCATCGTTTTTTTGCACTCCACACCACCCTGGGTTAGACAATGGCGATATGCAAATCAGCTCTGACCCTGTGCCCCATGGGAACAGTCCAGTCCGAACTACAAAAGCCATGTCCTTCCCAGAACGGAATCAAGCATCCGAGGACCGGACCGGTTTCGAGGTAACACCTCTCATCAGCCCGGCTAGCTTGACTCCAGTGGTGTGGAGTGCCTGGGACCCACGTCTGGGCATCCCCAGCGCACTTATGGCGGTATTTGCAAACAAAACAGGTGATGGACCGAATGTGGATCAATGTCACACATTCATCCCAGTCCAAAGATCTGGGCTCAAATCCATCGTTTTTTTGCACTCCACACCACCCTGGGTTAGACAATGGCGATATGCAAATCAGCTCTGACCCTCTGCCCCATGGGAACAGTCCAGTCCGAACTACAAAAGCCATATCCTTCCCAGAACGGAATCAAGCATCCGAGGACCGGACCGGTTTCGAGGTAACACCTCTCATCAGCCCGGCTAGCTTGACTCCAGTGGTGTGGAGTGCCTGGGACCCACGTCTGGGCATCCCCAGCGCACTTATGGCGGTATTTGCAAACAAAACAGGTGATGGACCGAATGTGGATCAATGTCACACATTCATCCCAGTCCAAAGATCTGGGCTCAAATCCATCGTTTTTTTGCACTCCACACCACCCTGGGTTAGACAATGGCGATATGCAAATCAGCTCTGACCCTGTGCCCCATGGGAACAGTCCAGTCCGAACTACAAAAGCCATGTCCTTCCCAGAACGGAATCAAGCATCCGAGGACCGGACCGGTTTCGAGGTAACACCTCTCATCAGCCCGGCTAGCTTGACTCCAGTGGTGTGGAGTGCCTGGGACCCACGTCTGGGCATCCCCAGCGCACTTATGGCGGTATTTGCAAACAAAACAGGTGATGGACCGAATATGGATCAATGTCACACATTCATCCCAGTCCAAAGATCTGGGCTCAAATCCATCGTTTATTTGCACTCCACACCACCCTGGGTTAGACAATGGCGATATGCAAATCAGCTCTGACCCTGTGCCCCATGGGAACAGTCCAGTCCGAACTACAAAAGCCATGTCCTTCCCAGAACGGAATCAAGCATCCGACCGGTCTTCGGATGCTTGATTCCGGTCTGGGAAAGATATGGCTGTGTAGTTCGGACTGGACTGTTCCCATGGGGCACAGGGTCAGAGCTGATTTGCATAAAGCCATTATCTAACCCAGTGTGGTGTGGAGTGCAAAAAACGATGGATTTAGGCCCAGATCCTTGTACTGGGGTGAATGTAAGACATTGATCTACATTCTGTCCATCAAATTGTTTTTTGTAATTTTCTCCCTGAGTGTACTGGGGTAGCTCAGACGTGGGTCCCAGAGCCTCCACACCACTGGAGTCAAGCTAGCCGGGCTGATGAGAGGTGTTACCTCGAAACCGGTCCGGTCCTCGGATGCTTGATTCCGGTCTGGGAAAGATATGGCTGTGTAGTTCGGACTGGACTGTTCCCATGGGGCACAGGGTCTGAGCTGATTTGCATAAAGCCATCATCTAACTCAGGGTGGTGTGGAGTGCAAAAAACGATGGATTTAGGCCCAGATCCTTGTACTGGGGTGAATGTAAGACATTGATCTACATTCTGTCCATCAAATTGTTTTTTGTAATTTTCTCCCTGAGTGTACTGGGGTAGCTCAGACATGGGTCCCAGAGCCTCCACACCACTGGAGTCAAGCTAGCCGGGCTGATGAGAGGTGTTACCTCGAAACCGGTCCGGTCCTCGGATGCTTGATTCCGGTCTGGGAAAGATATGGCTGTGTAGTTTGGACTGGACTGTTCCCATGGGGCACAGGGTCAGAGCTGATTTGCATAAAGCCATTATCTAACCCAGGGTGGTGTGGAGTGCAAAAAACGATGGATTTAGGCCCAGATCCTTGTACTGGGGTGAATGTAAGACATTGATCTACATTCTGTCCATCAAATTGTTTTTTGTAATTTTCTCCCTGAGTGTACTGGGGTAGCTCAGACGTGGGTCCCAGAGCCTCCACACCACTGGAGTCAAGCTAGCCGGGCTGATGAGAGGTGTTACCTCGAAACCGGTCCGGTCCTCGGATGCTTGATTCCGGTCTGGGAAAGATATGGTTGTGTAGTTCGGACTGGACTGTTCCCATGGGGCACAGGGTCAGAGCTGATTTGCATAAAGCCATTATCTAACCCAGGGTGGTGTGGTGTGCAAAAAACGATGGATTTAGGCCCAGATCCTTGTACTGGGGTGAATGTAAGACATTGATCTACATTCTGTCCATCAAATTGTTTTTTGTAATTTTCTCCCTGAGTGTACTGGGGTAGCTCAGACGTGGGTCCCAGAGCCTCCACACCACTGGAGTCAAGCTAGCCGGGCTGATGAGAGATGTTACCTCGAAACCGGTCCGGTCCTCGGATGCTTGATTCCGGTCTGGGAAAGATATGGCTGTGTAGTTCGGACTGGACTGTTCCCATGTGGCACAGGGTCAGAGCTGATTTGCATAAAGCCATTATCTAACCCAGGGTGGTGTGGAGTGCAAAAAACGATGGATTTAGGCCCAGATCCTTGTACTAGGGTGAATGTAAGACATTGATCTACATTCTGTCCATCAAATTGTTTTTTGTAATTTTCTCCCTGAGTGTACTGGGGTAGCTCAGACGTGGGTCCCAGAGCCTCCACACCACTGGAGTCAAGCTAGCCGGGCTGATGAGAGGTGTTACCTCGAAACCGGTCCGGTCCTCGGATGCTTGATTCCGGTCTGAGAAAGATATGGCTGTGTAGTTCGGACTGGACTGTTCCCATGGGGCACAGGGTCAGAGCTGATTTGCATAAAGCCATTATCTAACCCAGGGTGGTGTGGAGTGCAAAAAACGATGGATTTAGGCCCAGATCCTTGTACTGGGGTGAATGTAAGACATTGATCTACATTCTGTCCATCAAATTGTTTTTTGTAATTTTCTCCCTGAGTGTACTGGGGTAGCTCAGACGTGGGTCCCAGAGCCTCCACACCACTGGAGTCAAGCTAGCCGGGCTGATGAGAGGTGTTACCTCGAAACCGGTCCGGTCCTCGGATGCTTGATTCCGGTCTGGGAAAGATATGGCTGTGTAGTTTGGACTGGACTGTTCCCATGGGGCACAGGGTCAGAGCTGATTTGCATAAAGCCATTATCTAACCCAGGGTGGTGTGGAGTGCAAAAAACGATGGATTTAGGCCCAGATCCTTGTACTGGGGTGAATGTAAGACATTGATCTACATTCTGTCCATCAAATTGTTTTTTGTAATTTTCTCCCTGAGTGTACTGGGGTAGCTCAGACGTGGGTCCCAGAGCCTCCACACCACTGGAGTCAAGCTAGCCGGGCTGATGAGAGGTGTTACCTCGAAACCGGTCCGGTCCTCGGATGCTTGATTCCGGTCTGGGAAAGATATGGCTGTGTAGTTCGGACTGGACTGTTCCCATGGGGCACAGGGTCAGAGCTGATTTGCATAAAGCCATTATCTAACCCAGGGTGGTGTGGAGTGCAAAAAACGATGGATTTAGGCCCAGATCCTTGTACTGGGGTGAATGTAAGACATTGATCTACATTCTGTCCATCAAATTGTTTTTTGTAATTTTCTCCCTGAGTGTACTGGGGTAGCTCAGACGTGGGTCCCAGAGCCTCCACACCACTGGAGTCAAGCTAGCCGGGCTGATGAGAGGTGTTACCTCGAAACCGGTCCGGTCCTCGGATGCTTGATTCCGGTCTGGGAAAGATATGGCTGTGTAGTTCGGACTGGACTGTTTCCATCGGGCACAGGGTCAGAGCTGATTTGCATAAAGCCATTATCTAACCCAGGGTGGTGTGGAGTGCAAAAAACGATGGATTTAGGCCCAGATCCTTGTACTGGGTGAATGTAAGACATTGATCTACATTCTGTCCATCAAATTGTTTTTTGTAATATATTTTTAATGTGACACATAATTCTGAAGACTTTGATGTACAAAAAGGCATCCCTGGAATCTTCCGCTTCTGGCTCGGTCCCACACACCCTCACAGTGAGAATCCCCTCCCCAATCACAATACAGGATCGTTATCAGATAGTAGGAACGCGTGTGGTGTGACGGATCTCATGGGGTGGGGGCCTTGATCTACTGTAACTCCTTTGAAGAGGGGTGATTCTTTACAGTTGGGGCCGAGCTACATCCACAGGGCTAGGTGATAGCCTGGGACCGGCCTCGACAATCAGACACAGAGGAAGAGGAGTGTCAGAGGGTGCGGTAGTGAATAGGGTGAAAGGGAGGTGTCGGGCGGGCACAGGGTGTGATTCTCAGGGAAGAGCAGCGCAGATGGGGGGAGGTTTATGGCCCATGCATGAGAGAGAGAGCGGGGGTGACCAGTGCGTGGGGGAGATGTTTGCGAGGGTGGGGAGCCATGCTGAGTATCGGCGGCGTGCAGAGAGAGGGTTTGGTCAAGGCATCTAAAATGGCTGCTGTGCACGACAAAAGTGTGGCATTGGAAAAAAGGCAAGATGGCGCAGACAATGTTTATCAATACGGAATAATTTATAACAATTATTTTTAACAATATATTTACTCGCAGTGTCAAAATGGCGGTCAACACTTCCTGATTTCCTTTGAATCGAACGTTAACAGACGTCACGCAGCAAAAAAAAAGAAAAAAATGCTCACGCGCAGCCGCTGGAAGACATGTATCAACATATATGAGCATCCTCAGCCACCCTCAGAAAACATAGGGGGTCAGGATACGTCTCCCGTACCCCCTTATACCCATTTCTCACATTGTTTTTCCTCCATCTTGTAATTTAATTAAAACGAAAAACAAAATGGCGAATTCCCGTTTCGCGACCCGGTTCGCTACCCGGTTCGCGAACCGGAAAGCGCTTCTACCGTGAAAAATCTATTTTTTTTTATTTGCCCCACGGGACCCCTTAATAACCCCAACATCATTCCTAGGGGGTCAAGAAGGGTCTACCTTGCCCCCTTTCATTAAATTCCCCCTTCGTTTTTCTCCTCCTCTTGTCTCTTGATCCTACCGAGAGACAAGATGGCGGCCGTTCCGGACTGTTTAGAATGTTGACAGACACCGGAGAGCCAATCAGCTTCGTTTCGCAAAGTTCTGTAACGCGAAAAGTACGCGAACCGGAGCGCTAACCAGGACGCTGTCACAGATATATCTGTTTTTTAAAACGTTAATTTCTCAAAATACACTGGAGCACATATATTGAGACCTAGCAAAGGCACATCGGGCTAACAGTCCCTACAAGTTTGCCAAGTTTCGTGCAAATCCATTCAGCCGTTCGAGCTAAAATTGAGGCCAAACGCCCTATGGAAAAATGAATGGGAAAAACGCGTTTTGGGACCCCCCTTTTTTCTCGGCCCCCCCTTGACGAAACCCCCCCAAATTTTCAGGGGCTGCTCAGAAACAAAATGTGCCATTTTCCTGAAAATCTCAGCTGATTCCGTCCGCAAACGCCAAAGTCTTTAGACATAGAATTTTCAAAAGTCCCATAGAGAAAAAATCCTAACTATATATACCTACTGGCGACCGCCAGTAGGTAATATATATATATATATATATATATATATATATATATATATATATATATATATATATATATATATATATATATATATATATATATATATATATAGCCTCACGTTCTGCCCTGAAAGCAGTTTTGACTACAGCAGCACACGCATTGATGTGTTTAAATTTATCAGAAAATTTAAACTACTGAAGTTCTTTAAACTGAAACAAGGCAATCGAACCTAAAATGACACAGCATCAACCAGTGTACCTGCTGGAACTTACTTTTCTGTCTCTGATATTGCCATCATCCAAACACTTACTGAACTGCCCCCGTGAACACACAACAACTCTGCCAAAACTAAGGAATCATGACGCAACCAGAATATCTAGTCCATTTAAGCCACACTCAACATTCACACCGATGATGCCCAAACACACAATCGATGTACACAATGATGTCAGCATAGATGAACTGAAAGCTCTGCACCTCAAAACAGCAAGGAAATCTGCCAGACTGAGTAAGCAAAACCTGAAATATCAAAGACTCATGACCAAATTGCAATACGAAAATTAAGTGATTATCAAAAAGTCAGACAAAGGGGGAAACATTGTGCTTTGGCCCAGACACTTGTATCTCGAGGAGGCTAACAGACATTTATCGGACAGGGGTTTCTACAAGATTTCCAGTCACAAAGAGGTGGGGGCTAGTAATAAAGAATTAAGGAAGCTTTTGAATGGTTACAGAACGTAAGGATTGTTGAGCAAAGAGGAAACCACATTTCTCAGCACAGAGTCACCTATTTTGCCTCTCCTTTATTTTCTTCCCAAGGTACACAAACACACTTTCCCTATTCCAGGTCGTCACATCATCTCTGCAAGAAAAAGCATGTGCGAAAACATATCGAAATATGTGGACTTTTTTCTCCAGGACCTAGTCTCAAGTCAGGCTTCATACCATAAGGATACCAGAGACTTTTTGTCAAAAATAAAAGACATCTCATGGCATAATGATTATCTAATAATATCACTTGATATTACGTCTCTCTACACTATCATTCACCATAATGATGGATTAGATGCCTGTATGCACTTTTTAGATAGAAGACCGATACAATGTCAATCACAATGCTATGCTTCTCGGTCTGATAGATTGATGCCTAACACACAGCTACTTTCTGTTTAACAAATCAGTGTATAAACAACTCCGGGGAGTGGCTTTGGGGGCCTGCTTCTCACCCAACTACGCATGTCTTCATGTTGGCTGGTGGGAGGAGCAGGTCCTCAGGGTTAAGCAAAATAATGCTTGGCAGGACAACATCATCACCTGGCTGAGGTATATAGATGATGTGTTTTTAATCTGGAAAGGCAACACTGACAGTGCTAATTTGTTTATCACTGAAATTAACAACAATACCCTGAATTTAGAATTCAATGCCAACATTAGCAACACATTTATTGAATTTCTTGATGTTACCCTTTACATATCTAATGGCAATATGCACTCTAAATTGCACAGAAAGCCCACGGCAGGTAATTTGGTCCTGCACGCCTCAAGTTTTCACCCAAGGCACCTGATAGCAAGCATCCCCTATGGGGAAATGCTCTGAATACGCAGGATCTGCAGCTTACCATTAGATTTGACGGATTGTCAAAGGGAGGCATCCAACAGATTCAGAACACAAGGATACTCAAAAGCCAATATCAACAAAGCCATTGAGAGAGCCAATGCACAACCTCGTGAGGCACTCCTCACAGGAACCCGTAGCCTTGAACCCGATAGTGAGAGTATTCCAACAAGCAAGGGACTACCCACAGGAACCTGCACCCTTGAACCCGATAGTAGGAATATTCGAACAAGGGAGAACACACAAACAGTCAGCACCAGACTTATTATCACACACAACACTGAAGTTAGAGCAATCAGCTCAGTCATCAACAGACACTGGAGAATCATTAGATCTGACCCAACTCTGGGCCCCCAAGTTTCTCCCTACCCCGACATCACATACAAACGGGCTAGATCCATTCATGACGGACTCATAGAAAATAGCTCCGAAATCAGGACACAGCTAACTGTTTATCTGACAGGAAAGGGTTCTTCAAATGCAACAGCTGTAGGGCCTGTAAATTTGGCAAAAACATCTAGGGGCATATTACCAACAACTAGCGATAATTATCGCTATGTTGGTTTAGCAGGGATATTTTTATCGCAGAGCTGCGGCAATTTTTATCGCTTAGGAACCTTGCTATTATCAAGGTTTATCTCCTAAGCGATAAAAATCGGCTGAAATGCATGAATATCGCTGAAAAGTCAGCGATATTCATGCATTACCGAGCTAATGCTCTTAGCCATGTTATCCACCTAGCGCGAATATCTCCAAAAGTTGGTAATAGGAGATAGCGATGTTAGCGACTGTTTCCAGTCGCTAACATCTTGGCACGCCCACTTTGCATGTCATTAGTGATAAATATCGCTGACATGCAAAGCAGGGCCCAAGATGGTCGCTATCTCCTACTAGCTGTCGCTAACTGGTGTTAGCGACAGCTAGGTAATAGGGAGACAATTTTATCTCCGCTTTCTTGGCTTTTAAAGCCAAAAAAGCGGAGATAAACCCCCTCGATAATATGCCCCCTAGACTCCACCTTCTTATTGGCACCTCTAATAATCAAACACCACCTAACATGTAGAACTGCGTTTGCCACCTACATTCTGGAATGTGACTGTGGTCTTCGCTACATCGGAAGTACCAAGCTAGCAGTACAGATGCGCATCCTACAACACCTTAGAGCCATCGTTAATAGTGACCCTTTAAGGAGATACATCACAACAACCTGGAACACCTAAAATATTTGGTCATTGACTGCATACCCATACTGAGAAGGGGTGGCAACTGAGAAGAACTGTTACGTCAAATGGAAAATAAATACATTCTTCAATTCAATACCAAGGCACCTTCTGGCCTCAACACGAGTGAGGACCTATACCATTTTCTGTAATCAATTATGTAACTTCTTCTGTCTGCTGTCCTGACCCTCTGACATGTAGAGTACTATAACACATTTTCCTTCTGCATCACACTAGTGCTCGAGTAATGTGTGCATATTCCAAACGCATTTTAAGTGAGGTATCTCAGATGTTTTCGCTTTGCATTTAAGCAATGATAATTCTGTCTGTCGTTGAAATTTGTCCTTTATTCACATGTCTGCAACTGTATTATTATGTCGCATTTCTAAGACAAATGCTTTGTAAGTCTATACACAATGGGTACATTGTTCTTAGAGCTTTTTTCGTTCATGTTTCCTTATGTTTAACATGACTTAATTTTAACCACCGATATCTGGTATTGGAGGGGATTTTTATAAGGTTACATTCACCACCTCAATTATCACTGTGCACTTTTTCACGCACGTCTCCTCCTTTCTCCCCAAAGCACTCTCCCTTACCCCTCTCTCCCTCTGCGTTTAATATTGACATCATACTGCAGCAGTCGTTTACCCTTGTTCATACTTAAGCACCCTTCAAGGCACTATGAATTTAGAACCATGCATTAAAGCATTTATGACAGGTTCAAACACAGCAGAGAGTATTTCTATTGACATTGCTCTCTCCCTGGTTTACGATCGTTTTAGCCCTTTTTTAATCACTGCACGACTTCACGCACTGTCCATTGTACTGACGTGGATTTTCCGTGTTCACTGTGGCTCGTATTTTCGCGGACCAACATACAGCCATTCACATATTCTCACGTTGCATGCATCTATTAAATTGAAGGCCTTACACCTTCATCCGGTAATTTTCTCATGTTTTGTCTCTTTGCAAGGAGAAAATCTCTCAGTCAAGGTCGCGCTTTACAAACACAGATCAAGATTTCTTGAACAGGGCCACCACAGGACATTTGACTGCATGAGCACACAGTCTGTCCTTTCTGTTGTTTCCATGCCTTGCTATGTCACAATCATGTTGCTTTTCTCCCTGCAGTAAAACAACACGTAGCTAAACGAAGTAAAATGTGGTAAAATCCCTACTCACTGCAATAGACATTGTAACAAGACTACTGCGCTTACCTGTATATATTCTGCACATGACTTCATAGCGCACTATGTGATCAAAGCTGCATGTCTGGCAGCCGAAACGCGTCATTTGGACTTTTGATGTATGAATAAACTTCACCCTTGTTCATACCAGCTTTTCGAGTCTGTGCCCTTGTGTTGCGCCGGAGTGGCTGTCGATGCTTTGGGACTTCGTCAGTATATATATATATATATATATATATATATATATATATATATATATATATATATATATATATATATATATATATATATATATTTTATTTTAGATATTGAACACTTCCTCAGACCTCCACGGAGCGTGGCGAAAGAAGAGACGGACCCCACGGCTTCAGGCAAGATGTTATTTATTTTTTACCTTTCAAGCGACGCGTTACGAGTATCGAGTACTCTTGTTCACACACCTTATTAACGTGTCAGCTTGCTTTTTTAATGCTGTGTTTCCCTGACCTCTCCTATGGGCCACACCTCCTAAAGTGTATCACATGACCTTGTTCATGGACATAGAAACGGTACATAATACATATGGGATTCAGGAAACGACATGTCGCATTCTCCAAAATTTACAAGCTTGCCTGTAAAATATATACATCTCATAAAACACGTCACATTGTTTTTACTATGTATAATAGTCCCATAATTTCATGATGTTATAAAATCACATTGAAAAATATTTTAATAATTGCACTAATTTCATTTCATTTCAACAAATATCCTTACTGCATAAATGCAGATACCAATGGTACATAAAGTGACTAGTGCAGCTTGTTAAAAAATACTAGTTTGATAAATGTTGTACCGATTGTGAACCATTGATTCATGAGAAAGTCAGTATGAATGAGGTGAAAAACCACCATGTTTACCCGCAAACTCCTGTCCTACATATTTATTAAAAATTTAAAATTAATAAATTCTGTATTTCATAAATATTAAGACCTATTTACAATTTACATACTAAAACCAAATATAAGGGCTAGTCTGTACATGTGCTTAATTTGTGGAAAACAAAAATAAAAGGATAAACACAAAGAAAAAAGAAACTGATTACATTTTAGAACTATATGCAATACTTGAAAAGGATAGGGTTGATCATACACATGCTATTACTGCATATAATTGTCAGGTGCATTAATTTCATTTATGTGCCCTGAGTATGTGCATGTGTGCAGCTCTATGGGTCTCTAATATTGACATAGGTCCTAACCTGACTCTAATTACTCATAGAATGACCAGAACTTGATGATATTCTCATGTGCTTGCTGCCGACCAATACTGACAAACAAGGTAAATTTACAAAAAGTTATGGAGATCTTCGGTCGTGTTCAGACCGTTGGGCTGTTTGCTGTCAAGCTCAATGATGTATCTGGTTTCCATCTTCCTTAATATTCTTTCCCTGTCCCCACCCCTTCTCAATGGGGGCATTGCATCGATGACAAAGTATCTTAAACACGACAGATCCCTGCCGTGTTTTATGTGAAAATGGCGTGCCACAGGATAGGATGCGTCATTATTCACAATAGCCCGGAGATGCTGCAATATCCTGACATGCACGTGCTTCCAACATAGCACAAACCACAGGTGCACGTCAGGACATATACAGCAAACTCCGTACTGCAATTGAAATTGCCCTTAATTGCAGTTTTAGTATGGGAGAATGGAGTATCATAGTGCGTGGTGTTCTGCCCAAATTGCATGCCCGGCAGGAGGAGCATTTGAAAAAGCCCCTCCTGCTTAGCCAGGCGCAGCCGCTACCCAGCTCAGGACTGGCATTAACCAGTTTGCTATGCATGCTGTAAACCCTTCTGAAGGTGACAGTAGGTTTATCAGGGACTCTCGAGCATAATACACCATCAGTTTTTAAGATGGGCCAGTGTCTGTGTATGATGGATTTAATTTTACGCTGTTGCTGGCTGAAAGTTGTTATCAGCCTGGGGGTTTCATCACTGCCTGCTGCTTCAACAGGCTTGAATGTAAAAAAGGATTCCCTTGACCTTGCCTTGGTTTTGGTTACAGCTCTGGAAAGGGTGGATTCACTGTATCCCCTGGCCCTCAAACATTCCATCATTAGTTTTGCTCCTTCGTCAAACTTTTCTGTTGTGCTGCAGATTCGTTTTAGGCGCAGTAGTTCCCCTAATGGTATACTATCGATAACATGTTTGGGGTGTCCACTGCTTGCGTGCAAAATACTGTTGCCCGCCGTAGGCTTACGATACAATGATGTCGTGATTGATCCCTCATCTATTGAAATCTGGACATCCAGAAATTCTGCTGCCTGCCTACTTATGTTCGATGTGAAGAAAAGATTGCTTTCATTGACATTCAGAGCTTCCAGAAACTGGCGTGCGCTAGTGATATCACCCTCCCACACACAGAAAATGTCATCTATGAATCTCATCCAATATTGTACATGGTTGAAACCAGGCGTTGCGATGAGATCCTGCTCCTCCCACCAGCCCACGTGTAAACACGCGTAGCTGGGGGAGAAGCAGGATCCCATCGTCACACCCCTGATCTGTTTCCATACTTCCTTGCCAAATATGAAAAAGTTGTTATGTAGGCACCACTGCACTAAATCACAAAGCATGCGATTGTGGCCATAATAGTCACAGGATTTTTGTCCCAAATAGTGTCTAATCGCCTCAATTCCCTTAGAATGTTCAATACATGTATACAGTGACTCAATATCCAATGTTATCATACACCAATTGTTCTGCCACTGTATTGAATTGAGTTTGGACAAAAAATCACCAGTGTCTTTTATATAGATATCAAGGTTCTGGACATGTTCCTGCAAATAGTAATCAATATAACGTGAAACGTTCTCACCCATGCTCTTAATCGCAGAAATAATTGGTCTGCCCGTGGTTGGTTTTTTCATTTTGTGCACCTTAGGTATCAAGTACAAATGCGGCATAACAGGATTTTCTACATGTAGGAAGGCACATTCATCAGATGAAATCAAATGTTCCCGTTTGTATGTCATCAGCCTTCTTTTTAGAGTGTCCCTTGCTCCTTTTTGTACAATACTGATTGCCCGCAGCTCACTCAGGAGTATCTGGTGTGTCATTAATTGTGTTCACGTTGGAAGTATTGGATCCAGCTCCTAGATCATACAGTGTTAGTAATATTCTAGCATCACTTGCTGCGGCTAATGGAGGATTATTGGCCGCGACATCCGTGTCTCTACTGCTCGTGTCTTCTCTGCTGGGATTTGCCTTGATTGCAAAAAACTTTTTTAATTTTAATTTTCTTATAAAGAGAAAAACATCAGCTCTTGTGTTGATGTAATTGAAAGTACTCTCCGGGCAGTAGTTGAGCCCTAAAGTTAAAAGTTGCTGTTCTGCAGACGTTAGGGTCACATTAGACAAATTAGTGAATGTGCTGGCCATGATTATTGCTTTTTGTTTTTGTTGCTGTACCACGGCCTCCTTTTTACCTGCGGCGGATTTGGCACACTTCCTCCTTGCTTTACGCCTTGGGTTGCGCCTCTTCCGGCAACATTGTTCCGTGTCCTAGAACGCAAGGTTTGGAGGCGCTCCTCGACTAAAAAATCGATTTCCTCGCCTAAATCAAGGATTGCATTTGTTTGATTCCCTTCATCCAGACTCAGCTCAGATCCTGTTGTGCTGTAGATATATATATTAATATTGGCTCGAAACGCGTCTGTTTGTTTGCCCAATAAACAAATCCTGAACGTACCTGGCTGGTGTGGCTTGTCATCTCTTCGGTAATATGAGCGGATCAAGTGGATATATTTTTATATATATATATATACAAAAAGCTCTGAGCTTTAAAGTAGCACTCCACAAGGGTACGTTTAGCAAATCCTTTTATTCTTGAAAGCGGCGTGGATGACCCAATCAATCCTTCTCCCTGACGCGTTTCAATGCTACAAGCACCTTAATAATAGGGTGGCAGTTAGTAAATCATGGAACGACCTCTCCATCTTTTCCCCATTTGGCACTCATTTTCCAGTAAGTGATGTACCGGGAGTACTAGTCCCGATTCTTCTATTCAGGTATAGTCAATAATTTACCAACGTTGTTTTTCTGCCAATTTCAGTTAATTATTTCACAGCCCTCCAGTGGGCCTCAAGTTATGCCCTCCACTTTCCATTCTATCACCCTCATGCTGAGAAGGCTGCAGTTAGATAACCAGCCCTGCAGACCGTGTCCAATTTAAAGGGCGGTGCATGCTTCCACAGCAGGAAGCGCTGTGTCATTAATTCATCCAAAAAGCTCAGAGCTTTAAAGCAGCACTCCACAAGGATAAGTTTAGCAAAACCTTTTATTTTTGAAAGCGGCGTGGATGGCCAAATCAATCTATATATATATATGTATAGGTCATGTGATCAAGCTCGCGTGATGCGAGCAAAACGCGTCATGGCAGGCACTAAACCTGATCATTTTTAGTGGCGATCTTCCTTGTATAACTCTTCACTGCTTTCTGCACCATTTAATGTGGTCCTGACTGTTTGCTGAGCGCACTGAGGTCCATGCCTGGGTGGGATTGCCAAGCCAGGTTTTTAAGTTTTGTGAAATATATATATATATATATATCCATATATCTATCTATCTATCTATCTATCTATCTATCTATCTATCTATCTATCTATCTATCTATCTATCTATCTATCTATCTATCTATCTATCTATCTATCTATCTATCTATCTATCTATCTATCTATTTATCTATCTATCTATCTATCTATCTATCTATTCACTGAAAAAAACCATAGGTTTTACACACGTTATAGTTAGGAAGTAGCATTTGAAAAACCTATGAAATTCACTGAAAAAACCATAGGTTTGACACCAGTTATAGTTAGCTGGAAATTTTACTGACATAAAACCAATGAAATTCCACGTTATAGTTAGTTGGACTCACTATAACTTGCGCGTGTAATGCACTGCTGATGACATTACATATTACATCACTCATGACATGGTCAGTGACAACACTTATGACATCACTGATGACAGACCTCCTTTAAGTGTAATGTAACCCTTAAAACACATATTGGAAAATAGAAATTAACATTTTCAAAAAAATGGAGATACCCATACCAGTTACAACAACCAATTCAGTAATTCCACCATCTATATACACATTCTCTCATTCACCAACAGTTCTATATAGTCACTCATACATATACTCACTCATCATATGTAGTGATACACCTATACATCCTGTTACACACCGACAATCATCCAAAAGTTACTCACACACATACTCACACATGCAAATAAACTATTGAACATCCATTTATTTGCATATAAAAGTATACACACTCAACCACCCATACAGTCCTGCACATATGGTGTCTTCTAAACACATACAAAGAGAGAGTTAGTCATTCATGCATCTATGTGATTAGTAATACCCCCATAAAACCATAGAAACACTCATACTGATACTAAAAAAACATCTAAGAACCCAAATACCTACACATGTAGGTACTCATCAATCCATGCAGCCAGTTATTCACAAAGTGAAACACTGATACATATATTTAAATATTTAAACATTACTCGCTAATATATGTATTCACTAAGGTACACTTAATAAGCCAGTTATCCAATCATTTCTTTTTGAAAAAAACATTCATTAAGACAATAATTTAAACATTTATTCTTCCCTCGACCTTTACATAAACATATATAAAACATATTTATTTTTTAGAAAGACACACATTCACTGGATGGTGTCATAAGTGATGTCACTGACCATGTCATGAGTGATGTAATATGTAATGTCATCAGCAGTGCATTACACGCGCAAGTTATAGTGAGTCCAACTAACTATAACGTGGAATTTCATTGGTTTTATGTCAGTAAAATTTCCAGCTAACTATAACTGGTGTCAAACCTATGGTTTTTTCAGTGAATTTCATAGGTTTTTCAAATGCTACTTCCTAACTATAACGTGTGTAAAACCTATGGTTTTTTCAGTGAATTTCATAGTTTTTTTGAATGCTAGTTCCTAAGTATGTAATCACGTTCGTAACTAGATAGTGTCACCGCCTACACGTCCTGAGAAGCGCATGTAAAGTCATGTGACTTGAAAACAAAACTTCCAATTGGTTATTAGTAGTTTCTGTTCTGGAATTTACACGAAGCACTCCACCCACTTTCCTCACAATCTTTTCTACTCTCAAGAGACAACAACGTCGAGCATCTTCCGGAACACTTTGCTGAAATGGCTGCCCTACCGCATTCATCTTCCGAATCTGAAGGAAATGAGCGACCACCGTTAAGAAGAAAAAAGGAATCTTTCATTTGGCAATTTTTCACTTATCCTGAAGATCAAAAGAAAGTGAATGCGCCAAAAGTAACCTGCACGATATGCAATTCGGAGCTCTCAAGGGGAAATCCAAATAAAAAATATTCCTTTTCTATACACACCATGCAGCGGCATGTTAAACAAAGGCATCCTGAGCATTATGCAAAAGCATCGACAAGAGCCCTGGCCACGCTATTACCATCAGAGGTGGCCAGCACATCTTCTGGTGTACGACCTGTATCTCCATCGAGTGCTGAGATGGACTTGAGACCATATCTTGCGAAGGTGCATATGAAATGCAACAAGTGTGGAGAAATTCTTTTGTATGGAGAGCAGAGCTTCGTTCTTATTAAACTCAAAATTGACAGTCACAAATGCCCCAAGAAAAGATAAATTTCTTCACTTCATTTTCAAACTATTACATACTGAAAAATGTAGTAGCAACTTTAAGAAATCGAAAGCATCATAACACTTCTTTCCCAAAAAAAAAAAAAAAAAAAAAGTTCTTTTCAGAACTAACTCTTTCTATCAAAACGTGCTCCAAGAGCATATTATAAGATATTTTTTCGCCGCTTTATTTTAGTGCGAGACCGGGTGCGCGCACCCTCCTATCGCGTACAGGACCTGACACTTGCATGTGAAGTCATGTGACTTCTAAACAACACTTCTAATTGGTTCTTGGTAGTTTCTATTCTGGAATTTACACGCAGCACTCCACCCACTTCCATCACTTTCTTTTCTACTCTCAAGAGACAACAACGTCGAACATCTTCCCGAAGACTTCGGTACAATGGCTACCGTTCCGCATTCATCTTCCGAATCTGATGAAAATGAGCGACCACCTTTGACAAGAAAAACGGAGGCCACGCTATTACCATCAGAAGTAATCAGCACATCTTCCGGTGGACGACCTGTATCTCCATCGAGTGCTGAAATGGACTTGAAACCATGTCTGGCGAAGGTGCACATAAAATGCAACAACTGTGGAGAACTTCTTGTATACGGAGAGCAAAGCTTTACTCTAATTAAACACAAAATTGAGAGTCATAAATGCTCCAAGAAAAGTTACATTTCTTCACTTTATTTGGATAGTATGACATACTGAAAAATATCGTAGCAACTTTAAGAAATCAAAAGCATCAAAACACTTGTTTCCCAAAAAAAAAAAAAAAAAAAGTTCTTTTCAGAACTAACTCTTTCCACCAAAACATGCTCCAAGAGCATATTATAAGATGTTTTTTCGCCGCTTTATTTTAGTGCGAGACCGGGTGCGCGCACCCTTCTATCGCGTACAGGACCTGACACTCCCATGTGAAGTCATGTGACTTCTAAACAACACTTCTAATTGGTTCTTGGTAGTTTCTATTCTGGAATTTACACGCAGCACTCCACCCACTTCCATCACTTTCTTTTCTACTCTCAAGAGACAACAACGTCGAACATCTTCCCGAAGACTTCGGTACAATGGCTACCGTTCCGCATTCATCTTCCGAATCTGATGAAAATGAGCGACCACCTTTGACAAGAAAAACGGAGGCCACGCTATTACCATCAGAAGTAATCAGCACATCTTCCGGTGGACGACCTGTATCTCCATCGAGTGCTGAGATGGACTTGAGACCAAATCTGGCGAACGTGCACATGAAATGCACGAACTGTGGAGAACTTCTTGTATACGGAGAGCAAAGCTTTACTCTAATTAAACAAATAATTGAGAGTCATAAATGCTCCAAGAAAAGTTAAATTTCTTCACTTTATTTGGATAGTATGACATACTGAAAAATATCGTAGCAACTTTAAGAAATCAAAAGCATCAAAACACTTGTTTCCAAAAAAAAAAAAAAAAAAAGTTCTTTTCAGAACTAACTCTTTCCACCAAAACAAGCTTCAAGAGCATATTAGCTGATATTTTCTCGCCGCTTTCGTATAGTGCGCGACCGGGTGCGCGCACCCACCTATCGCGTACAGGCGTCGAGACACGCATGTGCAGTCATGTGACTTTAAAACAACACTTCCAATTGGTTCTTACTAGTTTCTATTCTGCAATTTACACGGAACACTCCACCCACTTCCCTAGAAAACCAGTTTATCGTAAAACTTTTAAAGCCTCCTCTTATGAAATATTCGACATCAATCACATAGCAGAGTACTAAATAGCACTATATACACTCCGTCCCTTAATTATAAGAGACTTATTGCTATGTAAAAGCAACTTTTGTTTTCCAAGATAATGTGAAATGCAGAGCCTATTACATAATTTTATTTCACATATATGTTACTATTCTCCTTCGAGTACTAACACCGTAGAAAATACCACCAATAGCGGTGATATTTTTTACACCGAGAACGGGCGATTTCTATCGCTTACAGCCCTTACAATTATAAAGTTTTATTTCCTAAGTCTCTGATCTCCAACTGTGCAACGTAGCTCCCCTGTGTGTCGTAATAAGGTCCATAAACAAAAACTACAGGGCCAGCATTATAAACATACACAGAACCACAAAACGACAAGAGCCACCATGCTGATATATATCCTTAATATAATAAACCTCTGAGAATAAATACATATTTCCGTGGCACCCCATAACACAAATGTGGCGTCCTCTGACTCTGCTCCATTACCAAACACCGTAACTCCCCGCCCCCCTCACTTTTCACTAAACTCCGCACTCCACCCCAGCCGAACCCCCTATTACAAACCCCCAACCTACCCTCCCTGCCCAAACCCACCATGAACCTCAAACCTCCCCTAGAAAACTTATAAGACACAGGATTACTAAAACTCAAAGAATACGCAACAGGCAGATAATGTAAATAGTACATAAAGGCACATATTTTTTCCAAAATACTATTTAAAAACATGTTCTATTTTTTATAAATCTATCATGCATCTGACCCTCTGAACCGCTTTCAAAACGTGAACTATAAACCTCTACTTTTCATTTTCAAACCATACACTTTCATCTGACCCTCTAGAACTGCTTTCAAAACATGAACTATAAACCTCTACTTTTCATTTTCAAACCATACACTTTCAATTACATTATTTTTTTTCCACAATTCATGTAATGTTACACACCTTTTCTAAAATACACCAGTCCGTATCATTTATAAGGATTTATTTTCAGTCTTCATCAGTGACACTTTCTTCACATATAATAGAAATCACTATAACTTTTTAAACGACAATGCTAACGCGGTAAAAATAACCCTTCATTTGCTTTCCTTTAAGAATGCACACTATGTACCCCACGCATGCGTTTCTTAATCTTTGTATTTGGCAGCGAATACCGACCTTGAATCGGAAGACATGAACAAGAGCGCCATTGTCACATTTAAAACTGAACGTTGCATCTGCTCACACACATATCTTTCACTAAGCTAACATTCACAGAAAACAGCATTGATGTAAAAAAAAATTGACCTTGCTTTACAACTCCCTCAAATCACTCCCTTATTTTTTAACGCATCCTCCAGTTAAAAAAAAGCTACTTTTTTAATAACCACTAAGCAATATATAAGTGACTAGACTCCTAGAAAATGTATCAAGTCATTCTGCTCCTCTCCACTGCATAGCCGGCGACCTAATTCTGTGGAGTTGCTATACAACCGGCAGTGCTGCGCCGTTTCCTGTACCATCTTGGGAAATTCAAAATGGATGTCCCTCCTGCCTTCGCAAACGAGCCGGGCCACTTAGAACTATTTCGACAGAGAATGCTTCTATACTACGGCACCTTACCACTCTCAACTTTGAATACTTCATATCGATTATCATTTCGATATTCGTATTTCACCTGTGTGCAGCCTGTATTTCATTGCCTGAGCTGTGATTTCACGTGGGCCCTGGATTTATGTCTCTGCAATTTGGTACCGCCTGAACCGAATTACAATCACCTCATGAATCCGTTACTTGATCATGAACAGCTTTGTTACAACGGAGGGTTTATGGCCTTTGCAGCGATACAAGGAGTTCTGGGTCATTGGAATATATTCGCAGCGGCGCAAGATTTCCTAACAGAGAGCTACATCGAAAACCCACCGAGCTGCCCTATGATGGTAAAAGACGCCCCAATAATGACAGATCATGAATGCTCCTTTCATCTTCTCAATTGGATGGCTGACATGTTTTCCGATGATAACAATGATTTCATGTTAGAGGCACTTGCTGCATACTTTGCCTACACAATGGACGGTTAACTCTTTCCTAACAGCGAACTACACCGAAAACCTACCGAGCTGCCCTCTGATGGTAAAAGAGGCTCCGATTATAACAGATCATCAGTACTGCTTTACTCTTTTCCATTGGATAGCTGACATAATTTCAAATGATAAAACTGATTTCCTGTTACAAGCAGAAGCTACCTATTTTGCCTAAACAATGCTTCAATAACTCTCAAACAAGCCATTGACGTCCTCATTTCCTTTTGGTTTTCTATATTCTTCACGTTATTTTCCATATTTTCTTTTGAAGAACAGACCTATTTGCTTTACTAACAGTGGACATTATGATTTCGTGTTGTTAGACAGCTGATTCATAAAGTAATGATGTATAACCACTTGCATTTTCATATATCGTTCCAAAACTGAAAGGCCAGAAACCTTCTTCCATTTATTAAAATATAATATACTTCCTTATAAGACTGTACAATGTTTTTTTCCAACTATATTCATTTTTCTTCAACTATAGCGTTTGTATTCCATGTACTACTGACAATACCAATCACTGTGTTTTTTGCAATTTCTGTACTCATATTACATAATGATTTGCCTTTAAAATAGTACATTTTTAAATAAACATTTCAAATATTCACGGTTTCTCTTTTAATCCATAATCTCAACTGAAATGATTTCATATTGAAAAACTATTCATGGGTTCCACATAACCTTAACTGTAGTCACTGAGGACCTTATTTATGAAGACCTTCCGCCGCCAGTGCCTCATTTTTTAAAATGGGAAACAGTGACGCACCGGTGGCGCAAGGCCTTCATAAATAAAGTCCTGAATGTTTTCTTTTCTCGACCTCACTTACTGATACTAGAACCTGCAAGCCAAATACGGCCCGTGAACTCTTTCTTAGTAGGTCGCGCACCGTAAAGACAGTTATACCACTGTTAAAATTTTTTTTTTACTGTTACTAAGCACCGACACAGTTCCGCTTCACTCAGAGTTATGCACTGCTCCCACGCTTCTACAGGCCAGACGCTATGTCGTATTTCTCTCCTTATCACCCTTTCATCTCCACAATAACAAACAGTTGTCCGCCAGCCACGAGAGAACAGACTCAGATGCAGAGGCACCAAAGAGTGAACCCATCACCAACTGCCATCTCCGGCTGTTTCCATGGTTACACCTCATTCTGCACCTTGCTGAAGGCAGAGGTCAAAAGTTCATGTCTCAACGTTCTACAGCAAACTAAGAACACTGTTTTCCCTCCAGAAACACCTGCCAATCCACAACTCTGTTACATGTCTTGTTTTTTCACACCCAATAGTACTTTTCGTTTAACATAAAAATTAACCTGTTCAATCTCCACTTGTTACAATCAACCAATCATTTTTATTTTTTAAACCACACCCAGCCTCTTCCTTTTTCTTTATTTAGAATTTCAACTTCTAACTACCATTCCACTTCCAGAACCGATCGGAGGACAACTACAAATCCCTTGAAAATGAAGGTCTGGCTAATAGGACACAGTTATATTCACTGGAGTGAAAAATATGCAGTAAGCAGACGAATTTGCAACCTCAGCTTACCAAATGTACACATAACATGGATTTCCAAAAGAGGATTGAAATGTCACCAATTGATTCCATTGGTGAAAACTTTTATGCATCTCCCAGAACCAGACCTTAATATTGTGCACTGTGGTGGGAACGATCTAGGCACAATCACTGGGGTAGGTCTGGAAATGCTTCTAAAAGACACCTTTCGACAATTGATGACACTTTTTCCTCGATCTGCCTTGGTATATTCCAATATATGCCAAAGACAGAAATGGAATTGGTCCAATCACCATTGTGCACAATTTGAGAAAGCAAGGAGACATGTAAATAAATCTGTTTCTGCGTTCCTCAGAGATTATAGCATGGGTTCTATTTACCACAACAACTTGCGATACCACATGCAAGACGTCTATAGGAGAGACGGTGTTCATTTCACGAATGAGGGAAACAGAATCTTCCTCTGCAACATCAGACTCTGCATCGGTACTTACTTATAAATGCAGAAAACACTCAATTAACACAAGGGCTCTTTTCAGAGCCACCTTATATCTAAGCACTACTTCTGATTTACCTCCATTTTCACACTCTTGTAAATAGGTGTGCGCGACCAGGTGCGCGCACCCCGTATTTTTTTTTTCGGGGAAAAATTATATCTTTTTGCGTTTAAGGGCCTTACTGCACACCCCGAGAAAAGCTACGCAGCAAGACAATCTCTACCTTCTCCCCTTTCCATGTTTCAACGCTTTGAAATGAACAATATATTTACTCGCAGTGACAAAATGGCGGACAAAACTTCCTGATTTCCTTCGAATCGAACGTTAACAGACGCCACGCAGCCCAAAAAAATTCCGCTCACGCGCAGCCGCTTGGGTGCGCGCACGTGTGCGCGCCTATAGATATATAATTGGCTTTAACTTTAATTTTCTCAACAACTACTGAACGGATTTACACCATTCCAAAAAAAGCGTAATCTGCGAACAAGACTCTACAGTTTTGGCAAATTTCTTATAAATTCATTCACCCATTCGAACTGTAGCCGAGTCTAAAGGTCCTATGGAAAATAACATGGAGAAAACACGTTTTGGGACCCCCTTATATCTCAGCCCCCACTTGACCAATCCCCCCCAAACTTTCAGGGAAGGAGCGCAGCGGACCTAGCCATCTTCTTTGAGAAATTCGCAAAGACTCATCCACCAGGGCCAAAGTTATTCCAAATAGAATGTTGAGGATTTCCTATGGAAAACAATCCTAACTATAACTACCTACTGGCGACCGCCAGTAGGTAATATATATACACACACACACACACATATCTATATATATATATATATATTACCTACTGGCGGTCGCCAGTAGGTAGTTATAGTTAGGATCTACTTTCCAAGGATGGTTTCATCAGTGATGTCATGAGTGATGTCACTGACCATGTCATGAGTGATGTAACATGTGACGTCAACTGCAGTGCATTGCAGGCGCGCAAGTTATAGTGAGTCCAACTAACTATAACGTGGGAATTTCAATAGTTTTGTGTCAGTAAAATTTCCAGCTAACTATAACTGGTGTGAAACCTATGTTTTTTTCAGTGAATATATATATATATATATATATATATATATATATATATATATATATATATATATATATATATATATATATATATATATATATATATATATATATATATATATATATTCAAACACAGAGTTTAGCCCTCAGTGGAAGAAGCCACAAGAATGGTAAAATTTGGATCCATTTCTTTAAGGAGCAGCTGCAACAGGAGACGCAGAGAGAACAGTCACCATCTGTTCGTGTACAGCCAGACCGGTTTCGGGAGTCTATCCCTTCTTCAATGGCTCCTGCTTGGCAATGATGATGCAGTATGCACTTGTGATATTAAAGCCTGCCTTCAAGGGCGTGGTCAGATGAAATGGCCTTCTGGGTCTTGTAGTGCATACACCATTTACCTCGTGTGAGTTCATCATTGTGGCAGTTGATAAAAGTACGATTAAAACCCATGTGGGCTGGTGAGCATGTGGCTCTGGGTGTCCTCTTGTCTGTGGTCAGCTGCTTCTGGACACCACTCCCCCGTGTACTGATCACACCGTTGGGCGCAATCACGGGTCCGCAGCAAGCGGCAGGCTTTGCTTCCGCGACTGGGCACATCAATACTCACATATATTAGATTAACACATCTGTAGTTACTGATAAAGACACTAGTGAGACAGTCATTCACTCACTAATACACACATATACACACACATCCACACATACAGTCCTGCACATATGCTGTCTTCAAAACACATAGAAACAGTGAGTCAGTCATTGATGCATCTATGTGTTAAGTAACACCCCCACCAAACCATACAGACACTCATACTGATACTAAAAAAAACATCTAATAACCCATATACACACACATGTAGCTACTCACCAACCCATGCAGCCACTTATACACAAAGTGAAACACTGATACAAACATTTAAATATTTAAACAATACTCGCTAACAATAAGCCAGTTAATCAATCAATTTTGTTTTGTTTTAAAACATCCATTAAGACACTTATTTAAACATTTATTCTTCCATCGTCCTTTTTCATATACATATATAAAACATATTTATTTTCCAGAAAGACACACATTCACTGGATGGTGTCATCAGTGATGTCATGAGTGATGTCACTGACCATGTCATGACTGATGTAATATGTGACGTCAATAGCAGTGCGCGCAAGTTAACGTGGGAATTTCAATAGTTTTGTGTCAGTAAAAATTTCCAGCTAACTATAACTGGTGTGAAACCTATGTTTTTTTCAGTGAATATATATATATATATGTATGTATATGTATATATATATATATATATATATATATATATATATATATATATATATATATATATATATATATATATATATATATATATATATATATATATATATATATATATATATATATATATATATATATATATATATATATATATATATGCAAAGCAAAGCACAACTGCAATTCTCGAGCCCCAGAAACAGAAGGCAACACGAATCCCAAAATCTAGGCAAGTTCTTCTTTATTTGGCAAAAAGCAGCAAACGAGACTGACGCGTTTCGGCAGTTGCCCTTGTTCACAGTCACACATTACCCAAAATGCCTGGTTTTTAGGTTTCGACCTGGCGAGGGGCACGCAGTGCCCCTCCCAGATCGAAAACTTTTGTCTACAGTAGGGATGTTCGGACCGCCTCTGTTTCCCATTGGCTAGCTCCATAAATGGAGGCTAGCCATTGGGAGACAGAGGCTGTCAATCACGCTTTCCAGTGAAAACGCGATTCGGGGGCGTTTCTCGGGCTTTTTTTAAGTCTTGCCCCTTTGTCCTGGGCCGCGCTGTCATTGGCTGCCGGCCCGGGACATCCCCGTGACGTCATTCCCCGGCCGCGCTGTGATTGGCTGGCCGGCCCGGGACCTGACTTGTCTTTATGTTTGTCTATATATTTTTTTTACGTATAGATGCTCTCGATTTTAAAATCGCATGCATATTCCAAAGGTACAAATTCACATTTTTCTTTAATAAATATGAATACGCAACCTCTCATTACTGTACCCCACTTAGCCAATGATGCACCGATGGGTAATCCCTGTGCACTTACGTGCCTAGTGTTTTTATATTTTCGAACTAAACTGTGTGCTCGCCTAAATTATAGACTGCCAAGAATTCCGGGCACAAATTTCTCAAACAAAAAGTCGGAAAAAAAACAGAAATCTGGATGATACAGTGGGGCAATAAACAATGGGCGTACCCGAGCGCGGGTTCCTGTGTCTAGCGCCTCGCTGAGAAGTGCCGCCTCTGGCGGGCTCGGCTTCCGAGGCCTCGCCTTTCAGAGTCCGACCCACGGGCCTCGCGCTGTTTTGTCCCCGTCCTGTGTCCCGAGTGTGACTAACTGACTCATTATGCTGGCACATTCTGATGCAACGTATTGTATAATCGTGAGTCCATCCCGGCCCGGGAGGGGTTGCGACTCCTCCCCACCGCGGCAGACAGCGCCCTGAGTGCGCGCCCGTGGCACCGGAGGCGCATTAAGGGTTGGACCTGAAGCACGCTTCACTCCGGCGGACTGGAGGCGGCAGTAACCTGCGAGGGTCCACGCCCAAGGCCGCAAACTTCGTCAGACTAGCTGGGCACGGGTGGGATTAAAATGCAATGTGCGAAAAAGGGGATGATTTGATTCACTTCTACAACGTGTCAATGTGGAGAGTATTTTCTTACCGTGACGTTACAGTGTAAAGGTTACATTGTTGGCGCCTATATATTGTGCATCCAGCCGCGGCAGCATATTGTTTCTCTTTGACAAATTTAAGACACGCATCGTGTAGTGCATATGTGTAGCCTTCAACAGCAAGGTGACACCTAGTATAGCATTAAAGAAAATAATATAGCTCAACCTGGCTTACTATTAGTGTGTCACCAGCCGTGCGAGAATCCGGCATTTAGAGCACGTGCTCGCTCACGTGTGTTTGATAGCTGTGGCGACTGGCACGCATGCTATCAAGTTTGTTTTAGCTATACCAACGAGGGCAGTGGGGCACGGAGCACAAACACGTATATATTAGGTTTAGAGAAATATGTGTATATATATATATATAAATGTGTGTGTACACACCGACGTTTCTTAAACTGCGTGCTCACGTGCGTTCCTGCGTGTGCTGCTATATTAATTGCATTATATATAGATATACATATTCATACGTACACGCGCATACATATAGAATAGCCACATGAAATAAGTCTGTACGCATATATTTGTATAAAATGTATAGGTATGTATTTTGAAAGCATATCAGCATGCATTTAAAAGCGTGCACGTACTCGTGTTGTGAGTGAGTATATGTATGTGCACGCAAAATACCACAACACTATGCTGTACCTGACTAAACATGCACATACCTACACATATATTACACAGACATGAAATGTATGGGAGCGAGCTGTATAAAAGGCAATAATCTATTTTGGTCTACTTTTCTAACTAAAACCTTAATAACGTTTAAGACATCTGGTGCCCATGCTACACCGCCTATCAAAGACACATTTAAAGAAAATCGAGTAGCGCACGAGCACTATTACACAATGTTATAAGAGCCAGTTGGTTCGGCACTGACTGCCACGGAATGAAGTGTTCAGTGTGGAGACAGTTCTACATTCGAGGCGACATGGCGTAAAACCGCCTTCATGCGAAAGATCAACTATGTGCATAAACCTCCTTTTCACATGGTCTTTAAAACAGACACCTTTGAATAGCTTTCCCTGTGTATAGACACATAAAACAATATAAAACAAGCACTGGCGTTGCCAATAGGTTTCGAATTGGAAAGTTGGAGCTATTGGCTTTGTAAATGACATTGTATATTTATATATTGTTATTAACAATGCCAATAACGATATATAAATATGAAATGTCATTTACAAAACCAATAGCTCCAACTTTCCAAATGCGAAACCTATTGGCAACGCCAGTGCTTGTTTAAATTGCTTGTGCACACCATGTGACATCAATAGGCATAGAAAAAATACTACTACGGTCTTTCTGCGCATCTCTGAGTACAGGGGTATATTTTCATACTCCTCATTTCATGTTTGCATATAAAAATAAACATGCATATTTCTGAATAAATTCAATGGTTGGAAACAAGATTGTATCTGCATAAATGCAAACGTACGGTCTAAACAGTCTGATATTATCAGTGCAAAGTTTAAAGTGCAAAATAACGCAAGATGTAAACATTTCACTTGGTGCAAATAGGCAATTTCAGTTATAAAAGTATAAATACTTTAAAACTTGGAATACACAATTAATTATTATATCTAAAAAATTACCATATACACATGTTAAAAAATGCAAAATTTGTAAACTTTTACACTCTGTGCAAATCATGCAATATAAATACAAGTACTGTGAAGGCCAAATAAATACTATTTACAATCCTGCAGGGACATCTCTAATTGATGGCAACCCTGTAATTCCTAACCAAATTATGAGGGACATCTAATAATGATGGCAACCCTGTTATTCTCATTGATTCACAACCCGTCTGGTAGATCTCTATGCGATAATCCTGAATGTGCCAATAACACCATAATACAACGTGTTAAACTCAAAATGGAAAGTAAAACGTTCCATTCTTAAATGAGTAGCCCCCAGTGCAAAAATGATATAAAAAAGGGAAGGGAAAAATGACTGGAATCAACAATGGGAAGGGGCGAGAAACTGAACAGGGAACTACACAGGGCGAAAGAAGACAAAGATATTGAAATATGAATCCATCTACTAATAATTATCCTAACCAACTTAAAGAAAATGATAAAGATCTTCCGTGGTATTAAGCCCATTCGGTACCTTAGTATCGAGCTCCAATATCATTTTCGACTCCATTTGATGCAGAAGCTTGTCCCTATCTCCCCCTCTTCGTGGTTGGGCAACTGAAGTCAACACAAAATAATTCAGGCACTCCAAGTTGTTATTATGGACTTTTCTGAAGTGCCTGGCGACAGGGTATGTATTGTCGTTGTTGACAATGGCACGAAGGTGTTGTAATATCCTGGCGTGTACTGCTGGCCGAGTGCTCCCGACATATCTCAGGCCGCAAGTACACGTCAGGACGTATACTGCATATTCAGTCCTGCAGTTGTAGTTTCCTTTAATCTGTAAGGGAATGGGACTGAATGGGGTCGTATATGAGCAAGTATCTACACCAAATTTGCATGCCCGACAGCTGTTACACTTGAAAAACCCACTTCTTGGGGGTGACCAGGTTATCTGTGTAGTGAGTTCTGGAAAAGGGTTAGAGACATGACTACGTAAGGAGGGCCCCCTCCTAAACGTAATAATTGGATTAGCTGGAAGATCTCCTGCTAAAACCTCATCTGTTTGCAGAATGGGCCAGCTCTAGTCAGAATGGACCTTATTTTTCTGTCCTGACAACTGAAGGCTGTGAGGAACCTTATATCTGAGTTTCCACTGCCTTCCTTCTTATTCATGTTGTCTTTATCTTGTGACAGTAGGGACTCCCTAGTTATTTGTTGGATTTTCGTGGCCGCTCTGTTAAGGGTTTTGTCATTATATCCCCTGGCCTTAAATCTAGTGATGGATTCTTTTATGCATTTGTCTCTTTCCTCTGAATCACTACAAATTCTCTTTATTCAGAGTAGCTCCCCATAAGGGATGTTATCGATGGTATGTCGCGGGTGGGCACTACTTGCGTGCAACGTTGAGTTGCCCGCAGTTTCTTTTCTGTAGATGGTGGTTGCCAACAAGTTGTTTTTTGGGTAAACCTTCACATCCAAAAAATTAACTGATTTTTTACTAATGTGGTGCGTGAATTTCAAATTGTAATCATTAATATTCAACATCTTGATAAACTCTAACGCACTGGCTTCATCACCCCTCCAGATTAAAAGCACGTCATCAATAAATCTGACCCACTGTTCCACATGTTCAGAAAAGATGTTCAAGTGGTCCCCCATGAGGACCTGCTTCTCCCAATAGCCTACGTGCAAGCACGCGTAGCTAGGGGAAAAGCAGGCCCCCATGGCCACCCCCCTCTTTTGTAAAAAGACATCCCTACAAAACATAAAGAAATTATGATGTAGGCTCCACTTAACCAATTCTACTAACATCTTGTTATGGTTATAGCAGTTGGCTGGTCTCGTGCTTAAAAAATATTCCAAAGCTCTTAGACCAGTGGAGTGCTCTATGCCCGTGTACAGAGCTTCGATGTCCAATGTTATTAGTAAAGAGTTCTCTGTCCATGGGGTATTCTTGATTTTCTGTAGAAAGTGTCCTGTATCTTTAATGTATGTTGGCAGACTAGAAACCAAAGGTTGTAGGAAGTAATGAACAAGTTACTTACCTTCGGTAACGCTTTTTCTGGTAGATACTATATCTGCCTGTGGATTCCTCACCTTGTGAATATCCCCCTTGCGTCAGCAACGTTCGGAAATTTTCTTCGTAGCACGCCGTCGTGGGCGACGTCACAGGAGCACGGCATCGCGCGCGACTCCGTCTGACGTCACCGACCCCATAATAGGCCCACGCCGGCGTGATGACGTCAGTTCCGCCCTTTTTTCCGTGCCTTCGAGGCACACGGACGGACCAACGATAGCAAATATGCAAATATACAGTGTACACAGTACAAATAGAATCAAGTCAATACAACAGTATTATAATCATATATACAGAAAGACCAGGTATAGCAGAGTAGACAAACGGGGAGGCGGGTGGGTCAGTGAGGAATCCACAGGCAGATATAGTATCTACCAGAAAAAGCGTTACCGAAGGTAAGTAACTTGTTCTTCTGATAGATACATCTGCCGTGTGGATTCCTCACCTTGTGAATAGAATCCCACAGCAGTCCCCACTCCCGGAGGAGGGTGTCCACTCTGCTACACCAGGAAGTCTTGGAGGACAGAACGCGCGAAGTGGCCATCCCTCCTCACCTCGGTATCTAAGCAGTAATGCTTCGCGAAAGTGTGGAGGGAGGCCCAAGTCGCGGCCCTGCAAATATCCTCAACAGGCACACCCCTAGACAAAGCAGATGTTGCAGACTTTGCTCTAGTTGAATGAGCTCTAATACCCTCAGGAGGGTCCTTACCCGCAAGGGAGTAGCAGATCTTGATGCACAGGATTAACCATCTGGAAAGAGTGCGCTTGTGCACCGCTCTGCCCTTCTTGCAGCCAGCATAGCCAACAAATAGCTGGTCGTCCATCCGGAAGTCTTTAGTCCTGTCCAGATAGAAGGACACCGCCCGCTTAGGGTCCAGGCGATGCAGTCTCTCTTCCTCCTTAGACGGGTGAGGGGGAGGATAGAAGGTAGGAAGGGTAATGGACTGCCCAAGATGGAAAGGAGTCACCACCTTAGGCAGAAAAGCAGCCCTGGTCCTAAGAACCATCCTTTCTGCATGAATGGTCAGGAACGGGGGTTTGGAACTTAGAGCTTGAAGCTCACTTACCCTCCTTGCCGAGGTGATTGCAACGAGGAAAATAGTTTTAAAAGAGAGAAGCCTCAATGGACACTTGTGCAAGGGTTCGAAGGGAGAACCCATTAAAAAGGTCAGCACAAGATTCAAATCCCACTGAGGAATAATAAAAGGGGTAGGAGGAAACATATTCACTAGACCCCTCAAGAATCTCACAACCACCGGAGACTTAAAGAGAGAAGGCTGATCCGGCAAACAAAGAAACGCCGATAAGGCCGAAAGATAGCCCTTGACCGTGGACACAGCCAAACCTTGCCGCGCCAGATAAAGGGCAAACTGTAAAATATTAGACAAATGAGCCCTCAAAGGGTCAACATCCCTCTCCCTGCACCAAGAAACAAATTTTGTCCACCTATAGGAGTAAATGGACTTAGTGGTGTCACGCCTGGCGGAGAGAATGACATCCACCACCTCGTGCGGGAGAGAAAAAGAACTCAAGTTGCCCCGTTCAATCTCCAGGCATGAAGGTGTAATGTCTGGAGGTGGGGGTGTAGAACCTGCCCCTCCAACTGAGAGAGGAGGTCTGCCCTGTGAGGGAGACGGAGCGGCTGGTGAGAGGATAGGTGGAGTAGGTCCGAATACCACACCCTTCTCGGCCAATCCGGGGCGACCAAAATGACTTGGGCCCGGTCTTGACGAATCTTCCTCAGAACCCGAGGAATCAAAGGTATGGGGGGAAACGCGTAAAGGAGTCGATCTCCCCAACTCAATTGAAACGCGTCCCCCAATGCTCCTTGCATCGGATACTGGAGACTGCAGAATGAAGGGCAGTGAGCATTCTCGCGAGTGGCGAAAAGATCCACCCGAGGAGTCCCCCACATCCGAAAGATGTTGAGAACCACCTCCGGGTGAAGCCTCCACTCGTGGTCGGCAGAAAACTGCCGACTGAGACTGTCCGCACGCACGTTCAGAACCCCGGCCAGATGATTTGCCACCAGACAAATCTGATGGTCCTGAACCCAGGACCAGAGACGCAGAGCCTCCCTGCAGAGACACTGCGACCCTACTCCTCCCTGCTTGTTGATGTACCACATCGCAGTCGTGTTGTCCGTTAGGACCTGGACCGAACGACCGCGAAGGGAAGGGAGGAAGGCCTTGAGCGCCAAACGTATCGCCCTCAATTCCAGAAGGTTGATGTGAAACAACCTTTCTTCCGGAGACCAAAGACCCTTGACCTCCAGGTCTCCCAGATGAGCACCCCACCCGAGAGTGGATGCATCCGATATCACTGTGGCCACTGATGGAGGTAGCTGAAAAGGCTTTCCCTGTGACAGATTGCCTTCCACGCCCCACCAGGACAGGTCCGCTGCAGTTTCTCTGGAGATCCTCACAGACTCCCTGAGATCTCCGTTGTGCTGATACCACTGCCTGCGGAGGCACCACTGGAGCGCCCTCATGTGCCAGCGTGCATGACTGACCAACAGAATGCAAGAAGCCATCAGACCGAGCAGACGAAGGACCTTCAGGACTGGAACGACCGCTCCAGAGTAAAACAAAGGAATCATTTCCTGTATGTCGCGAATCCTTTGAGGTGGAGGGAATGCACGACATACAGACGTGTCCAGTACTGCACCTATGAACAGGTTGCGCTGGGAGGGCACCAGGTGAGATTTGGGTACGTTTATCGAAAAACCCAACCTGTGTAACAACTGAGTTGTCTCCTGCAGATGATGGAGCACCATCTCCGGCGACTCTGCTTTGATCAGCCAGTCGTCTAGATAAGGGAATACAGGAATCCCTGACCTCCTGAGATGCGCCGCCACCACTGCCATCACCTTGGTGAAAACTCGAGGCGCAGTAGTAAGTCCAAACGGGAGGACCGCAAACTGGTAGTGTTGCGATCCCACCGTAAAACGGAGATACTTCCTGTGCGACTTCAGGATTGGGATGTGAAAATACGCATCCTGCAAGTCGATTGACACCATCCAGTCTTCTTCCATCAGCGCCAGAAGAACCTGAGCAAGGGTGAGCATTTTGAACTTCTCCTGTTTGAGATAGAGGTTCAAAATCCTGAGATCCAGGATAGGTCGAAGCCTGCCATCCTTCTTGGGAATCAAGAAATACCGGGAGTAGCACCCTTGACCCCTCTCCTGCTCTGGAACCACCTCTATCGCTCCCTTTCGAAACAGAGCCAGGACTTCCTCCTGCAGGAGAAGCAGGTGGTCCTCCGAGCAATAACCTTGGCAAGGAGGGTAATTGGGAGGGAACTCCTGAAAAGGAAGTGCATACCCATTCTCTACGAGATTGAGAACCCAAAGATCTGATGTAACCGATTCCCAATCTCGTAGAAAGTGAGTAAGCCGACCCCCTACTGGCCCTACATGATCCAGAATGGTGGATCTAGGGCTGCTTTGCTGATGCGGGTGGGGGTTGGGCATTATTGGAGGAAGTGGAGGAAGAGGAGACTTGACGTCCACGACCACGACCCCTCTGTCTACCTCTATAGGACTTGTATAGAGGGTTCTGCTGCTGCTGCTGTTGTTGGCCCTGCTTGAAGGGACGAAAAGAAGATTTTCCAAAACCCTTGAATTTTCTGGCTGCAGACCCTCTCATCTGCAGACCCAACGACCTCGCAGTGGCACGGCTGTCTTTAAACCTTTCCAAGGCCACATCTGCCTTCTTACCAAAAAGGCCTGATCCTTCGAAGGGTAAGTCCAACAAAGTAGATTGTACATCCGCTGAGAAGTCAGATGACTTTAACCATGCGGCTCTCCTAGTTGCAATGGATGAGCCCATAATTCTGGCAACTGAATCCACAGTGTCCATGCCGCTCTGGATGACCATGCGGGCCGCAGCCTGAGTGTCAGAGATGACTTCATTAAAGTTCTTTCTATCCTCCTCAGGAAGTTTTGGTGACAGCTGCTTCACTGAGTCCATCAGCGCGTGCACATATCTGCCCAGAAGGCAAGTGGCATTTGACGACTTTAGAGCCATGCTCCCAGAAGAGAAAGTCTTCTTCGCAGCCTGATCCACTTTCTTAGACTCTTTGTCAGCAGGCACTTGAGGGAAGGAGCCTGCCGCCCTATTAGAACAAGCCGCCTGAACCACAAGACTTTCTGGAGACGGATGCGTAGAAAGAAACGCAGGGTCATCAGGAGCCACCCTATAGCGCCTTGCAATAACCCTTGAAACTGCAGGAGCAGACAACGGCCTCTTCCAAATTTCCCTAATTGGATCTGACAAGGCATCAGTAAACGGCAAAGTCGGCTCCACAATAGAGGATGGAGAATGCAGGACTTCCGTGAGAATGTTGGGCTTGTACTCCACCGTGGGCAGCTTTAAGTTAAGAAGCTCAGCAGCCTTCCTAATGACCACGTGATAAGGAGCCACGTCCCTTGATGGTGCATCAGAAGACGAAGACAGACCCCACTCGGGAGAGAGTTCTAGACCACTAGCATCCCGAAGCTCCTCGAAGTCATCACCATGATCAGGAAGCTCACCTTCCTCCACATCAGAACTCTCATCATCATCCTTTTGCTCGAGGAGACGCTGAGCTCTTCGCCTCGACCACTCCATTCGAATCGAAGTCGACGGATCCGGTAACGACTCCGACGGAGCCGGTTCCGACGTCGCTCGAGGAACCGAAGCAGAAGGACGAGGGTCAAGAACAGGTGTGGCACCACGATCTCGACTGCGAGGTCGATCCGGAGTCGGCGAAGCCGCACGCGGAGTCGTGGACCTCGGAGGAGCCATACCGAGCCAAGGTGAAACAGGCGCCGGCATGAAAGGCATAAATGGAGCAGGGGCATACGACTGAGGAATACCCAGGTTGTATGATAACGGACCCATGGGGCCACCAGGCGCTCCAGCGGGGTACATCGCCCTAGAATACACTCCAAACATCGCATTGAGAAAATGCGAGGGATCCTGCCCAGGACCAGGGAAGGAAGGGTACGGACCTACCGGATGTTGCAATGGAGGTCGACCCGACACATCCTCACCCTGACCTTCTGGATTCACAGGAGTCTCCGCCGAAGCCGGTTCTTGAGTCACCTCCTCTTCTTCATGCTCCGAGGAAACCGGCTCCGGGTCCGGCTCCGGCTCCGGCGCCGGAGAACCCACTCTCGACAAAGCAGGTGAAGGAGAGACAAAGTCCTTACGGTGCCTGTGAGACTTTTTCTTCGAGTCAGAGGAATCCTTCCCCGAATGATGTCTCGAACTGTGCTTCCTCCTCTTATGTTTTCTCCTCGAAGAGCTCGAAGCATGCCCGGAAGCCGACTTAGATCTAGACCTAGATCTTTCCCTGGACTTCGACTTCGCCTTGGACCTCGAGTCGTCACCAGACCTCGAACCTGCTCTGGACCTCGACGCCGATCTCGACCTCGACTTCTGCTTCGACTTCGATCTCCGTGACGTAGATCTCGAAAGCCGCCCAGAGTCCTTTTTCACCTTTGCCAAGAGCAACTTTGCTTCACGCTCCCGAAGCGCCTTCGGATTCATCTTGAAACAGGACTCGCAGTTCTTGACGTCGTGGCCTGACCCAAGACACCACAAACAATCCTTATGCGGGTCCGTGATAGACATCATGCGGGCACAAGACCTACATGGCTTAAAGCCTGTTTTCCTCGACGACATCTCCGGAGAGGAACAAAGTCGCAAGAGAGAAACAGTGACAAATATTAGTTAGAAAGATACTAGGAATCGCTGAAGATCCCGAAAACCGTTAGCGTCGGAGACGCGGAAAAAAGGGAACTGACGTCATCACGCCGGCGTGGGCCTATTATGGGGTCGGTGACGTCAGACGGAGTCGCGCGCGATGCCGTGCTCCTGTGACGTCGCCCACGACGGCGTGCTACGAAGAAAATTTCCGAACGTTGCTGACGCAAGGGGGATATTCACAAGGTGAGGAATCCACACGGCAGATGTATCTATCAGAACTGTATATTGTGCGAGATGTTCACCAATGCTATCTATTGCCGAAAAAATCGGCAGTCCAGGGACTGGAGTAATCCCCTTGTGCACTTTGGGGATTAGATAGAATCTGGGCATTATCGGCAGCTCAACGTGCAAAAATTTGAACTCTTGCATAGAGATTAAGCCCTCCCTTCTATACTTGAAGAGCATTTTTCGTAATTTCTCCCTAGCTAGATCATATTCTTTCAAGTTTATTTTCATATAGCAGGTGGGGTCCGACAATTGTTTGATAGCTTCTGCTATATATTGTTCTTGGGGCCATATAACTACATTTCCCCCTTTGTCAGAACCACAAACTATGTTGCATTGATCATTTTTCAGTTTATTCATAAGCTCCCAATACTGTTTTTCGTGTTCTCGCTTGGCCCTCCTACGGTGTTTGACCTGATGGTAAAATATTTTTAGGTCTGCTGTCACTACATCGTGGAATGCATCTATGCATCCTTGGGCATAGTGGGTGTGAAAGTTGATGTCGGTTTGAATGGGCTTGAGCCTGCTCCGATTTGAGAGATTTCGGCTTCTATTAGTTCCTCCTGTCTAGATAAAATGGTACTAGGTTCATTGCCTTCATCACTCAATTGATGAAGTGTGAGCATCCCTCTGATGTCACAGGCTTGAAGCACTGGAGTGGCAGGATTCACATCCCCTGTTTCTGCATTGTTTGAACCCTCCTTGATATTGAAGAATTTTCGAAGCTTCAATTTCCGTATGTACCGAAACACGTCCACTCTAGTGGCTGTATAATTGAAGTCCGTTACTGGGCAAAAGGTGAGGCCAAGGCTTAGCAGTTGATTTTCTGCAGTAGTGAGGGTGGTGGAAGATAAATTGATGAATGTCTTGTCACTCAATTTCTGTTCTTGCGCCAATGCTTTTTCTTTTTGTTGCTGTTGTTTGTGTTTATGTTTTTGGCGGCGCTCTTTTCGACGGCGGTTGATTCTGGCCCTTTTTTCTGATGATTTCCAGCTAACTATAACTGGTGTGAAACCTATGTTTTCAGTGAATATATATATATATATATATATATATATATATATATATATATATATATATATATATATATATATATATGCCAACAGTTTTGAGCTACAAACTTCTCCGATAGGCGAATCAGGTACAGACCACGGACGTGCGAGATAGATAATTCAGTGCGTTATTTCTTAAAAGTTAACATGACATATATATATATATATATATATATATATATATATATATATATATATCAATCCCGGTTTCCCCATTAGGGGAGTTTAATCTCCATGCACTCCCGGATATTCTTTTTAAATTATGACCATACACCAAAGTTTGTAGATCGGTTTAGATTTATTCCATTTATCAGCAAGCCAGCAACACCCAACGCGTTTCGGTCTCTACGGAGACCTTGCTCACAGGAATCAGGCACCATGTCACAGACCGACAATAACTGGTGCATCCCAGCATATCAGCAGGGATGCCACAGTTATTGTGCCTCACAGCAGACACCCCTAGCACCATCATGGATGTGCTGCATTTACAATGTGGCGCGCCATGGGGCAAGTATAGACAGAAGTGTGAAGGTAAAGCACTGCTGGAGTTGCGTTGCAAGCGCAATGCAGCTCCAACAAGGCAAGCGGTGACCCTATGCCTATGCCTAACATGCTGCATCAATCCATACGCCTCCAACAAGCAGGCGCAGGGTTCTGACGCAGTGTGGCCATTAAAGTGACTGAGATTTCACTCTGCCACTTTTAGGAGGCGTTCCTGTGCTGGATCTCCCCCTACGCAGGAACGCTCAAATGTGGCGCAGGCCCTTACGACATGACACATTTCACAGATGCTTCACATTGAAAATAAGCCATAGCATGGCGTTGGCCTTGCGCTGCCACTGCGTCACAAAATTGACGCAACTGTGGCGCAAAAGTGGCATACAGGGCTCATAAATCTGCCCCCATGTGTCTGTGGCATATCCACACTGCTCCACACTAATGTTACGTGACACATCACACAACTCTGATACTGAGCACTAAATGTGGACTACATGTCCCATAATGCAAAGTATGAGAAAATGAAACTGGGCTCTGATGTTATGTCAGCCCCCCCGCCTGTGCAGAAATTTCATTAAATGATCTGTTCCCCCTTTAGATACATATTCATGATTCACACCTGCACTGTCATTTCACTTTTTACTACAACAGAACAACAGGATGGCAGTGGATTTGATTACTGATTGTGGATGCACCATAATGAATTCAAAATGGCTGCCAATTACTTCCTGTGATGTATTTCCGGTCTGTATGACCTCTGTATGTATATGTTTCCTGTCTGTATGACCTCTCCTGTATGATATAATGTGTTCCGGGTCATTTTCGGAAGTTACGGTGCAAAATTGTAACTTCCGGTGTCGCGTCGTAATGCGCGTGCGCGTAATTTGCGACCTGGAACCGGAAACTACGATTTCGGCCCGCAAATTCCAAAAATAAACTGCAACACATCATTTCATACAGACAATGTAATATAGGAAGTTGGAGACAGGAAATACATCACAGGAAGTAGTTGGCAGCAATATTGTGTTCAATCTGAGTTATCCTCTATCACTGAACAGATCATCAGGCATCCTGCTGCTCTCTTAATACTTTTTGCCCCATAATGGCTGAGGATTATGAGGAGAGAGCACCCCCTTTCTGGAGGGGGTGCTGGAGAAATTTCCTCAGCTATATGGGAACCCTGAGCACCAGCTGAGCACTGCAGCCCGGGGCAGGCTATGGGCCAACATCGCCGAGCGCTGCAGTGCAGTGGGAGTGTCCACCAGGAGGGCTAGGGCGTGCCGCAAGCGCTGGGAGGACCTAAAGCGATGGGCCCGTCAGAAGGCTACGGAGCTGGCTGGCCTGTCTTCCAAGGACCATGTGCTTCGTCCTCACCTCTCCCCACTGTACAGGAGGGTCCTGCAAGCAGCCTGGCCGACCCTCCATGCTCAGCTGGAGGAGCATGAGCAGCAGAGACTAGTAAGTGCATCATATGCAATATGTGTCTGGAAGTATGATGTGAGTGAAACATTGCTGTACCATTGTGTGTCTCATGCCTCAATTCACCAATTCCGTCTCCAAGCAGCAGTCACCAAGATTGAAGTAGCACACTGTGGCATATGGACTGTACAGGGCAGAGTGCATTTTGGGAGTTGTAGTTTCTTCATGACAACTGGATAAATGAGCCACACTCATGCATTCATATTGAATTCTGCTCTGCCAGCACCACTAACATTGAACCAAGTAAATCATGACTGATGTGTGCATTGGATGAGCAATGGTACAGAGACTGTCCAGTGTGCGCATGGCAGGCCATAGGGTATTGGATGTTGTGATTTCCATTGCACCTGTAGAGTTGGGTTCTAATTGAGACAGATCATCATGTGCCATGGAGATCCTTGCATCACTCTTAAGTGTTCCTAAATTAGCAAGGTGTGTCCACTGACAGACGTCTCACCCTTAGTGGCCTGTATGACATATCACATGTACAGGTAGCTGTCACAACCACCCACCACTGTTCACCAGTGTACTGCACTAGAGTTTAACTCAACAAAGCCAATATGTGGCACTGGATTGTCCAATGGTGTGTGGGGAGGGACAAAGGCTGGACTCACAATGTAGCTATAGAAGTAGTCCAGACCCAATGTGGATGTGTGACCCACATTCGCCTTGTCCCATACAATGTTCCAAAGCAGATGACACTTGGCCAGATGTTGAATAGATGAAAATCCATACCAATGACAAGATTCTATTAAATCTGGACTCTTCATGTTCCCATTTGGTGGACTGGTTTTTGAACATGCACATGTAGCAGTGACAGGACACACAAATCACAAGAATGCCAAGGTTGAGGTTTCGCCAATAACGTTGCGTAAGGCACAATAAAACACATGAGATGTCCAAGTCAAACTCAATTCTGTATATGACAGTGAACATACATGTAATGTAAGTTCATAAACAGAATGGGGGTTGGGAACACACTGCCTCACAGTCCCAGCACAGTTCGCCCTTTTGCATCCTGGTAAATGCAGTACACAGTACAAACTTACTTCAAATTCATCTTGAATCATTCACCAAAGTTGGTGCAGACATTGCTGTATATCTCTAGACACGTGTTTCTGTTTTGAGCGCTTCATCAGTAGAGAGCAGCTGTTTTAGAGAGCAAAGAAAAATCAACTGGGTTTGCTATGTGCCTGTGAGTGGTACTGTGACCTGGGAGGAACTTTGCAGCATTTGCAGCAACCACAGATGATTTTGATGTAAGTTTTTACTGTGCACTGCATTGACCAGGATGCAAAGGGGAGAATTGTGCTGGGACTGTGAGGCAGTGTGCTCCCACCCCCCATTAAGTCCATAAAGACTGAGGGGCAGATTTACAAGGCACTTGCGCCACTATTACACCGCCATTGGGTCACTTTTGTGACGCAGTGGCAGAGCTGACAAAGCACCATGCTGCTGGGTAATTACAACAAGACACATCCGGTGCTGGAACGCCTCCTAAAAGTGCCAGAGTGAAATCTACAAAATATCACTCAGTCACTTTTAGGGCCATGCTGCATCAATACTCTGCGCCTGTTTGAAGCAGGTGTAAGGATTGACTCAGCATGTCAGCGATCTTGCACGCCCGAGCCTTGCTGGAGTGGGGTCGCACTTGCCACGCCACTCCAGCAAAGCGCCGCTATTCCACCGGGGCTGCATCACACATCTGCCCACCCAAGCGCCACGGTGTGCTGCATTGTAAATGCGGTGCTTCACGGGTGGCGCACGGGAGGGCAGATGCGTCGCAACTCTTCTGGCACACCTCTGCTGATTAGCAGAGATGCGCCAGAAGTAGTAAATTGGCCCCTGACAACTGTAGAGTGTGATCAGAGGAGAAATTAATTCTGACCTTGGCTCATCTATGTATGTGCATCGTCCTGCATGAAACAACCACCACATCAGGATTTTGCTTATACTTCTGCAGGCACGGCTGGTGAGACAGAAGATACACAGGAACAAGTCAGGAGCAGAAGGACATCAGTTTGCCGGCGGCTAAACCCTCTTTCCACCAGCGAGGAAGAGGAGGAGGAGGGGCCCTCTGCATCTGCAGGCCAGGGGGTTGCGCCCACCCGGGATGAGGAAGAAGAAGACTTTGGTACTACGTCCCAGGTGGAGGCTGTGGACATTGTAGGGGTGGGGGAAGGACCGGACACCTCGGACCATGATGTGGTGGAGAGCTACTCACCACCCACACACTCTTCACCAGTAGGTAACAAAGAGGTGTCCCAGGGGCAGGCCAATAATCAATCTAGGCCTGCCACCTGCCCCTCACGACCTCTAGAGTCCTCCATGCCATCGGGGGTTCAAGCTCGATCCCCTGAAATCTGTCCCCCTCCTCGTAGCCGCCAAGCCGAACAAATCAGCTCCGGACCAGAGGCACCACATCCCTTCTGTCCCCCCCCACCTCTCCCAGTGTTGTTCCTCCTGTGGCTGTGCCAGGGGACTTGGGTTGGATGGTCAAGGGTCAACCTGATAGGTACGCTCACATGTTCCTACAAGTGTGTCTGGAGATACGGTCTATTCGAGCTGACCTTGTACGATCAATGGACAACTTCGGCACAAACATGCAGTCCATGAGCACAGCCATGTCGTCTTTTGTCTCACAAATGCCCTCCCATACCACCGTCAATGTGTCCCCCTGTCCGTTCCCCCACACAGTTTCCCCCCGTACTCCTCGTGTGTCACGTCCCCATGTGGTGCCTGTTCCTGCACAAACCAGCCGTGTGGATTTGTCACACCCTGAGGATCTAGATATTGTGGTCCTGGAGGATGACCAGAAAGACACTTGACTTTTGGACTGAGACATTGTTCTTGACGAAGATTACTTTTCCCCCTTGTAAATAGACTGGTTTCCCTGACGCTCCCTGACGTATTATATTTGTTTTGCGCCACCCCAATCCAAGTTCCCTTCTCCTTCTGCATTAAGATCATCATTTGTTTTCCTTTCTCCCTTCAAAACGGACGGTCAGTTATTTTTGTCTACATAAATATCTTTGAGTAATTCTACTTTGTTTAACTTGTTTGACTTCATTTTGGATGTCTGTTTCCAAAGATGGACACATATTTATTGAGTCATAATCTATGTACATAATAACGTGTTGCTTTGATGTGTTACACTTGTAACTGCCTCTCACACACACACACATGCTTACATCTTTAGACAGGACATGATACACAACAGGATATTACTTTTGTAGATCTTTATTTTTCACGATACACCTAAGGACCCCAACACAAATTGCCCACGTGATCCTCACTGGCGATCGTGTTTGCATTTCCGTAATAGTGGGGGTGATGAACGAGGTGAGGGGTGAGGTTGTGCTTGTCGCCTTCGTGTATGTGGCTGTACTACAGGATGATCAAGAGGTTCAGGTGGAGTCTGCACATTTGGTGTCTGTACCTGGACAAGGGCTGGTTGTGCAGGTGGTGGGAGTGACTGTCCAGAGGTTTGTGGTGTTTGTGCAGGTGGTGGGGGTGCCTTCCAGAGGTTGTTGGTGTTTGTGCAGGTGGTGGGGGTGCTTGTTCAGTGGTTGTTTGTGTTTGTGCAGGTGGTAGGGATGGTGGGGGTGCCTGTTCAGAGGTTGTTGGTGTTTGTGCAGGTGGTGGGGGTGGTGGGGGTGCATGTTCAGAGGTTGTTGGTGTTTGTGCAGGTGGTGGGGGTGGTGGGGGTGCCTGTTCTGAGGTTGTTGGTGTTTGTGCAAGTGGTGGGAGTGCCTGTTCAGGGTGCTGGTGTGTTTGTATACCTTGGCTGTGGTGCTGTGCAGTTGGTGTTACAGGTGTGGGGATGTGCTGTCCTGCAGGCCGATATGATGGTTCTCCTCCCTGCGTTGGCTGTGAAGGTAGACTTTGGATCACTCTCACCATGCCCTCCAACATCTTCATGGCCAAGGCAAGGCGTCTTACACTCTCTTCTCTTTGGATGGATATCAGGGTAGTCATATTCCTAGACATTTCCTGCCAAGTGCTTTCCATCCTATCCAAAGTTTGGCACACCCTGTCCACCCCCTGAGGGATCTGGCCCATGACCTGCAGGGACCCTAACATGATTGATAGTGTAGCCCCTATGGCACGAATGTCCTGCCTCACATCTGCCTGCTGTCGGAAGAAGTCCTGCTCCCACTGGCCACCATCACCACGTGCAGGCCCCCTCTGCAGGTGTCTGCCAGGGATGAGATGAGCAGGTCGAACAACAGGGGGGCTGGCAGGTGGAAGAATGTGGGCAGGAGAAGAGTGCCCAGGGGATACCTGCACCACAGCAGGACTGGTACTTCCCACAGATGGTGGAGAGGGTATCAGGGATACACTGCATAGGGAAGAGTGGGTAGGGAAAATATAATGTCGGTCCCGGACGTGAGGGCTGTGAAGGAGTGATGCCTGTGACTGGATGTGTGTGAGCTGTGGCTGGATTGATTTATGCCCAGTTTGTTTGAGAGGAGGCAGACGAGCGCTGCTTGGCAGAGGATGTGATTGCGTGATGTCAGTACCGTCATCCTCGGAGTCAATGTACATGTGCTCCTCCTCCTCCTCCAAGTCAACTTCCTCTTGATCTTGAGCCTCCTCTTGGGCATGAGTTGCTGCCGACATCACTACCTGGAGGATCAGGGGAGTCTCCCCTCTGATTCCCCGTCGGCCAGTACTGGTTGTCGGTCTGTCAACCTCTCCCTCAGCATCATCTGAAACACAGAGGTTGAAACTGTGTTAGTGATTGACCAGGTATTACATGTGCTGCGACACCAGGGTTGTTTTAACTGTACTTTGCATCAGCAGATGAGCATCATGTGATCTGGTCAGGGTACCACCACAAATGACCGCTCACACCATAGCACTGAGGTGTTACACAGAGATGTACATAATACTAGCAAACTCACCAGCTCCAGCCACAACACTCTGTCCCTTCACGCTCCCCCCTGGTGTATCCTGCTGCACCTGTCTCCTCATAGTTGTTGTAGACATAGCTGTAGAGGGTAGAAACTACATTCTCAATGATCTGCATCACCAATTGACAGACAGGCATATGTGACACTCCTGGTTCGTTTTTCACTTTGTAAACAACAAGTGTTGATTCCATGCAGAAGGGGATCTCGATCTCTGTCATGGCTAAGTAATCTAAGCTGGTGACACACCTCATGCCCGATTTACCTGAAGGACAGGTGCGTGACAGTTTCACAGCTGCAGCCAGGATGTCATGCATCCCCCGGGATGTTGGCCGCTGCAGTGGTCTCATCCTGTCAGCACCTGTGATGAGAAATACATGTCCATATTTTAGTACAACAGATTGTAGCTATGAGCCCACATGTTATTCTCATTAACCATTTGCGGAGAATCAAGGACGATGTGCAGCATGTTTACCTCTTTGACTTTACATGTGGGCACCTGCTCACAAGCAGCATTTGACAGCTGTTACATTCATGCAGCACTGACATCAATAAGATGACACATCAACTGACAAACTTGTATGAGAAGGTTACTGGTATTTCAAGGAAGGGGATAAATGAGCCTGACTCATCTGCATCACACTGATTTCACCTTTACCATTGAGACTAACTTTTATCATGGGTGTAATGTTGCCTGTTAACAAGTCAGTAAGGAATTCATGTGTGAGATGTGCAGTTGTCAGGGACATGATCTTGCCCATTTGTGCTTCCCTACCCATGAGGTCACACAGCTCATATTTGAATGAGAGAACACAGATTACTAATGTCCATCCTTTGAGTGTTCTGTTCCCATACTCCATTTCTAACATCATGGTATTACTTACATGACAACGGATGGTGTCTTGTGCAGCAGACATCCAAACCTCTTATGTCAAACACTCACCCCTACATGTGAATACGATAGAAGGGAGGCAAGCAGAAAACAAAATTTGGTTATGATCACACACTGCAGACGAGCTGAAAAGCTTTGAGGCTTCCCACCTGCACTGGATTATCGTGTAGCTCTTCAGTCAATTCATTTTGCAGGTGTGAATGCATGAAGAGTCACCTTAGCAGCCCCTACACCCATCTGAAAGGTACACAACTGGCACCAGTGTGTGCCTCAGCCATACTAATTTAATTTAGATTTGACCATGTACCGTTTCCTACGGATTAATCCTATCATTGAATTGCAAGCCTGTTGTGTTTTGGTCAGTTCATATGACACATTGTTCTATTGTATGTCCATTCTGCACACACTTGGCATACATTTTGTGTCAGCCTCTCATTTGCCACCAGGGTCTGATTGGCCATGCCCAGATGTCCTATGTGAGCATATTGTGATGCAGGACAACAGTGTTATGCAATACATACGGTGGAGGTGAAAGGCACAATTGATGTGCATTCAGCCAGGTTGACTTACCTTGGCCCAGCACCGTAGCAGTGTGTGGTCCCTGGACAGATGTCAAGTCCAACCTAGTAGCAGGACTCAGTGTGCGTCTTTGTATCTGGGAGGACCGCATTGTACCTACAATGATAAGTGTGTTTTGCAACTTTACATTCCTGCTGCCACATGTGATGCTTTCAATTTCTGGCACAGAGGACAAGCACAAGCAGATGTGGACAACACCGTTACAGAAGTGTGTAATACATAATGCAAGGAGTGCTCCCACATATCACTTGGAATGGGCCCACTACCTTGATGCTACCTATATCACAATGACATGCCTACGAATTCTGAGGTAAGGTCCACTATCGTGTTTTGTTGATGCCCAGAAAATTATCCATCCAATGTACGCAGTACATGACCAGCTGTGTGGACTGTGCAATTTAATGTTGGTTGTTAAGATTTGAAGTTGGACAGTGTATGCATTGTCAATACTACAGAGACTGGTATCTCACAGTTTGTTTTTCATTTCCATATCTGTGCAAATAGACTTTCTTGATAAGTTCTACAGACACTATGACAATATAGTGGCTACACCCTTTTGACTAGTTGCGGCCTTCGATTACAGGAATGGTTTCCCCGGTCTAGGTCTGTTGGTGAAATACAAGTTGTGTACCACATTTACAAAGGTATGATGAGCCAAGACATTTTACATTTTGTCTTTGGCTGTTCACAAATGTCATATGGTAAAGGTGAATGTCCATTGACAACTCCAATTGTAATGAAGCTAATTTTGCATCACTGGTTGACTTACATATCTGGGCACTATTTGTCCCTCTGTTGTCTCATGACAATGTATGCATTTTGACCATCTCCTGGCCAGCATGACTTACCAGTTATTGCGGTTGTCATGCCTTCCTCTGTACGTTGCTGATTCCTCCCATTAGATGCGGTGACCTCTGCTACTGCAGTTGTCCGTGCTCTAGCTGGATGTGTCAATGGGTGAGAATAGAGAAAAGTAAACAAATGGGAAATGTGTGTGTGGAACGTTTTGGGGATTTCCCATATCTTCTGCATGCTAACAGTGTTGTGAAGTACTGCCGCAGACGGGGCAGGTACGAGCAGTGGTGGGTTGGGGATGTAATGGCGTGGCAGGGTGGAAAATGGACAACAGAATATGTGAATGACATATTTACAACTGATGATACTCTCACCTTCTGCTTTGTGATTCAGGCTGGCACAGGGTGATGTACTCCTTATAGATTTTGTGGCAGGTTTACAAGCCCCTTGAATAAGATTTACACTGCTGTTGCATCACTTCTGTGACACAACGGTGGTGTACAACAGACGACACATTTAGAATAATTCACAAGGTGACGCTTCTATACTGAAGCGTCATATTGTGAGGCCCTGTGCAACATTGAACCTGCATATTTCAAATATAACAAATCCTTGGCAACTTGAGGGTCCTGAAAATTGTCAGGTACATCAACACAATTTGAATCAATATGACAGTGTACTGAACAAATAACGGCAAATAAGTTTAAAAAATATATTGTTCATTTATTAAAAAACATATACACATGAAAGTTTAAAAACCACATGGGGTGGCAGGAATACAGTGAATGACAATAATGTCTAGAACAATGTAGGACATGAAATAACATACAATGCATATATAAAATTAAATTAAAAGACTAAACAACAAAACAGTGGGTAAAAGGTAATCTCTACGCGTGTTTCGGCGTTACACACACCTTCTTCTGGAGAACCACTGGAAGATTCTAAAAACAGTGAAATATGGGTGCAGGATGACGCAAAAGAAGAATTTCAGAAGGATGAAATGTATTCAGAAAGGTGTGCACTGTGTTGCATGAGCCAAAGATGGATGGCGCCTGCAGTGGTTGAATGAAAGTATCACACTTTTCATATGGAAGTACTGATCAAATGGTAGATGAAATTCTGAAATTGAATAGACCTTTTAACAAATGGCCCAATTATGGAGCACTTCAATATTAAGCAGAAATGATGTACTGCTGGTTACAGGGGAACACTCGGGACCCCTAGTGACCCTAAATAATTTTCCAAGTACAGATGATCTTGATGTATCATCGGGTACGTTTACCAGTTGGGTAAATTATGGACAAGACCATCACAGGCACAAAGGATTCTCGATATTAAGGGTCCCGAGGCAGAGGATATTGAGCCTGCGTCAGCTCTGGTGTAGCCAGGGTGGGCATTCCTTTGGGATGAGCAGCGTACAAGTGGTTCTGTGAAATCTACAAGGTTTCACAGAGTCACATTTCAGAGGCCGCTGCAACGCAACCTTACGCCTGCTTGAAGCAGACGTAAGGAGTGGCGCAGCACGTTAGGTATGGGCAGTGCATGGACATTATTGGAGTTGCATCGCTCTTGCGACACGACTCCAGCAAAGCCCCCCTACACACCATCCGATTCAACACACATCTGTCTATCCCTGCGCCACAGTGCATCACCATCTAAACACAACACATCCGTGTATGCGCAAGGGTTGACTTGCATGTCACATTGGTACTGGTGCTTCCCTGCTAATAATTGTCAATTGCTTCCGTATATTTGTAACTTTATTTAGCATATCCATATAGCATTGCACATTTTCAGTCAATATGAACAGTTATTAAATTAGCAGGATTGTGTATGTACGGCTGCAGTACTGTGTCCATGTTTTCAATAGGGGGGAGGGATTTGCCATTTCTAATGCAAAGGATTCTGGGACTTGTGGTGCTATATACAGAGGGTGACACATGAGTCTCTGACTGACTATATTTTAATTTACACTTTGGACAAGTTCCTTAATAACAATAACAGTGTAACACAGACAATCTTTTCATGCACTTTTCCTTTTCGTTTCACTTACCTGGTACCACGTAGCGGACGTCACTGACAGGCAGCCCATAGATCTAGGTGGGGTGTATTGTTGACAGGATATCCTCCTCCAGTGGGGTGAGCTGGATGCGGGGTCCAGGGCATGCAGCAGGGAGGATCCTGCTTAACTCAATCCTTGAGTATTTCTCCTTCACCCTCTGCCTTTCGTCCTGCCACTTTTTTTATGTCCTGCACTGTGCTCCTCTCCACTCCCAAGGCTGAGACAGCAGTGGCTATCTTCTGCCATAGCTCTGCCTTCTGTGCCCCACTAGAGCAGTAGGGTGGTAAGCCATAGAGGCGCTTGTGGTGCCTTACTATGAACTCCACAAGCATGGTGGTCTCTTCTGCTGTAAAGTTCCTTTTCCTCCTTATGTCCATTTTCAGGGTCACTGTGAGTGTTGTAGCCACAACCTCTGTGGAGAAACCGGTTCCTTCAATGTGTGCTGCTTTTATGTGTTTTCTAGTGCTGGTCAATTATTGCTAATTGCCTTCAGCTGGATTGTGGTGGGGGATGGTAGGCACTGGCAACATTCATCATGGCAAAATGGGACTGTTGGCTGGGATTGGCTGCAGTGTATCAGCTGATCCCTGGTGGGGGATGGTAGGCACTTGAACAGGTGTTTATCCTTGTATTACATGACCAACTGCCAAAATCCGTATCTTCCGGCCTGTAATCGGAATTTCCGGCCCGTAATCCTAAATTACGGCACTCTTCCGTAAATTGCGGGCCGTATTCGCAAAATCCACCAGAGTGCCGTAAATTCCGACCCGGTGCCGTAAGTTCCGGCCCGGTGGCGGAAAATACCGCCCGGCGGCGGACGTAAAGTTAGTAGTCTTAAATTCATTCTGTGAATCCCGAAAGTAGTAAATTCATTTTGTGAATCCCAAAAGTAGTAAGTTCATTCTGTGAATCCCGAAAGTAGTAAGTGCATTCTGTGAATACCGAAAGTAGTAAGTGCATTCTGTGAATACCAAAATAGTAGTAAATTTAGGATTTAGTCTTAAGTTCATTCTGTGAAACGGGCCCGGAGTATTTAAGCATTTGATTGGCAATTTGGAGGTAATCTGTGTTTTAAAAAAAAATAATCTTTCTTTTTCCATTCTTTGTTTTGTGGTTCAACCCTAAAGTCTTTCCATCATGTCCATGAGCTTCAAATCAATGTTGCACTATGGTTGGATGTTGTTTGGCTTTTTTCACTATTTAAATGATGGTATTTTGGCAGAGCGTCATGTGATTAAGACCGCTCTCTGATGGTCGAAACGTGTCATGACAGTCACCAGCCTGAATTACATCATGTGCCATAAATTCTATTTAAAGCACTTTTCAATTTGGATATTGCTTCGTCTTGTGGTCCATACCTTGGCTGTCTCGCAGGAGCATGGTGAGCTGGGACTTTGTTACACCAATCGATTCCTTTGGGTTAGCGCGCTCACGTTCAGTGCAAGTAGTGCAGAAAAGAAAACGAGATCAGATTATATATAAAGCTTAAATTGTCCTGGAAAGAACAAGTGAATCTGGGATGCAACTGTGATTATGAGGACAATTTCATTAATATCAGGGCACTGAGACCCTACTCACTGGATCGCCAGAGAGAGACAATGTGCTATGCACTCTGAAAATAAAGAGCAAATGCCGGAAAAAAGAAAAATGCTGCAAAGGGTTTCACAATGGACATTTTATTTTGAACTTTATTCACTTTGTACTCTATCACTTGAAAATGTAAGCCACATCTCCCATAATGCATCATAATAGACTGGCTGGGTAAATGTGTATGAAAAGACACGAAAGGTGGATCACTACTAACTGTGATCAAGACCAATCTGGCTGAAACGCTTTGGTTTGTGAGATTTTGAAGGTATTGGCTGTTATACGCTGGATTAAATTAGTCTCTACAACAACCCCAGTAGAATGTTGCGGATTTCCTATGGAAAGCAGATCCTAACTATAACGACCTACTGGCGACTGCCAGTAGGTAATATATATATATATATATTATAATATATATATATATATATATATATATATATATATATATATATATATATATATATATATTCTCTCCAATCCTGACAATCCGTGTCTAGAAATCAGGCGCTGACTCCGTGGGGTCTCATTTCAGAAACAAGTTTTATTTTCTTTAGTGCTTGGATCGACGCGTTTCGACGGTCACAGCCGCCTTGCTCACAACACAGAGCAACATTACGTCATTGCTTTTAACATGTCAAGTGCTCATTGGATCTTGGAATGGTTTCCCCGTAGTCATGACTACCAGTTTAAAACTCACTGGAATTTTACAGCGTTTTCTTTTGAATACAATCATTTTTGTTTGTATCTTCTCTCATATTGTTTGCTGCATATTTTTTACATCCACATTGAATAAAAGACAATTAATATCATTGTCGATTATTAACATAGAAATCATTTTGCATTTGTAAATTTAAGCGTTTGTATATACATTTAGTCATTGACAATGTGTTAAATTTTAAACAGTTGAAATCCGCATTCTAAATATTACCTCTGTGTGGGTTATATTCTTGTCATAAAGGGTCTAGTGCCCATTTATTGCTCAAGAACCCTTGAAATTACAAGGTTCTTTTTAATTTTATCTGGTTCTTTTGAATTAAGCCCAAGTGGGCATAAGGTAACACATTGCAAAATTGTCCAAAACAATTAATTTCTACGCTGCATAATTCATTGATTTATCTTTCAACTTGCTAGCAAAAAGAAGCCATTTTACTTAAGGAAACCATACAAAAGGGGTTTGTGAACATATATACTGTTACTTTAGATAGATGACATGTATCTATTAAATTACAATCATTTTCGGACTCTGTTTCCGGAGGAACGGTTTGGGAACTTACAGAAATATGAGATGATAAATTTAGTAAATTATAAATGTACGCTAAGTGCTTCGTCTGCATTCAAACCTTGTGGAGCCTTACTGTCTAGGAGAATAATATATCTCGACTCTAATCTTCGGAGGGCTAGTTGTCTATTTCCCCCTCTAATGCTTCACATGGTCTATGACGAAGTATTTGATGTTTTCTGCATTGCCCTCATGTTTCATATTGATGTGCCTTGCCACCAGATACGTTGGGTCATTGTTTTTTATGGCCCTGAGATGCTGGAGCACTCTTACGTGGACCGGATGTATTGTACTCCACACGTATCTTTTATTGCAACTACATTGTAAAACATAGACTGCAAAGTCTGTTTTACATGTGTAGTTTGCTCGTATCTCTAGCGGGGTTTTTCTGTATGGGACATTTACCGTAGTAACATTAGTACCATATTGACAGGCTTTGCATTTTGTACATTTATAGAAACCATTCTTACCTTTTAACCATGGTGGCTCTTTCTTTTTTAACACTGGGGCATTGTCTACCAACTCTTCCCTCATACTTTTGGCTTTCCTGAAAGTAAGTTGCGGGATTTTATTGCAACTTTTGCCTATCACCGGATCATTCCGGACTATGGGCCAATGTCTGTAGATTATATTTCTCAGTTGTTTGTGGTATGCATTGTACCCTGTAACAAGGCGTGGGGTCCCTGTGTTTTGTTCTGATTTGGGTTTTTCAGTTTTGGCGGAAAACAGTAGGTCTTTCCTCTCCCTAAGGTCACATTTCTGTTCCGCGGTCGCCAGTAGGTAGTTATAGTTAGGATCTACTTTCCGTAGGAAATCTGCAACATTCTACTGGGAATAACTTTGGGCCGGTGGACGAATCTTCGCGAATTTCTCAAAGTTCGTGGCCCGCTCCTTCCCTGAAAATGTGGGGGGGATTTGTCAAGCGGGGGTCGAGATAAAAGGGGGTCCCAAAACGTGTTTTCTCCATGTTAATTTCCATAGGGCGGTCAAACTCACTTTTAGCCAAAACGGCTGAATGGATTTCCACCAAACTTGGCAAAATTGTAGGGACTTGTACCCCGATGTGCCTTTGCTATGTCGCAAGATATATGTTCCAGTGGTTTTTACGAAAATTAACTTTGAAAAAATATATATTGGGCTACATTGGGCTATATATATGTTAGAGCCCAAATGTAGCCCAATGTAGCCCAAAGATGGCCACCAGAGACAAAAAAAACAAATGTAGCCCAAATATCAGCCAGATGTAGCCCAACTATGGCCCAATGACAGAATGTCCTAGAGTGTTCTAAAGAACAACTAGAGCGCTAACAGTCTTACTTATGACAAAAGTATGGCACACCTGAAGTCATCTTGATTTGAATAAAGTGTTAACACTTAAAACATTTAATTTGCAAAGGAACAAAATGAGGGGGTTCATTTTGCCATAGAAATTATGATTAGTGCTGAAGAAAGAAAAATTAGGGCACATTTTGAGTGACTTCTCAAATCCTCTTATATTTCATTAAAAAAATTCTGATATGCTGTCTCCCAAGATGGCCACCAGAGACAAAAGAGCCCAAATGTAGCCCAAATATCAGCCAGATGTAGCCCAACTATAGCCCAATGACAGACTGTCTCAGAGTGTTCTAAAGAACAACTAGAACGCTAACAGTCTTACTTATGACAAGAGTAAGGCACACCTGAAGTCATCTTGATTGGAATAAAGTGGTAACACTTAATACATTTAATTTGAAAAGGAACAAAATGAGGGGTTTCATTTTGCCATAGAAATTTTATATATATATATATATATATATATATATATATATATATATATATATATATATATATATATATATATATATATATATATATTCACTGAAAAAAACATAGGTTTCACACCAGTTATAGTTAGGAATTAGCTTTTTAAAAACCTATTAAATTCACTGAAAAAACCATAGGTTTCACACCAGTTATAGTTAGGTGATAATTTTACTCGCATAAAACCATTGAAATTCCCACGTTATAGTTAGTTGGACTCACTATAACTTGCGCGTGCAATGCACTGCTGATGACGTCACATATTACATCACTCATGACATGGTCAGTGACATCACTCATGACATCACTGATGACATCTCAAATGACATCACTGATGACAACATCCTTGTGACAAAGTGGCAGACCTCCTATCAGCATAAAATAACCTTTGACACACACATTCAAAAATAGAAACTAACATTTTCTTAAAAAGGAGAAACCAATACCAATTACAACAACTTATTAGGTAATTCCAACATCTACATACACATCCACTCATTCACCAACAGTTCTATATAGTCACTCATGCATGTACTTACTCATCATATGTACTCATACACCTATACATCCTGTTACACACTAATACTCATCCATATAGTTACTCACACACAAATTCACACATGCAAATAAACCATTTACTTGATTATACTGCTATATGCACACCACTACACATACTTCTACAGAAACGGAAACATATTTACTCTCTTAAACAATCAATTATAAAAACACATACTCACTAACCCACCCATACACACAATCATCCACCCATACAGTCTTGCACACATGCTGTCTTCAAAATACATACAAATAGTGAGTCACTCATTCATGCATCTGTGCTCTAAGTAATATCCCCCACCGAACCATACAGACACTGATATTGATACTCAAAAAAACAACTAATAACCCATATACACACTCATGTGGCTACTCACCAACCCATGCAGCCACTTTTTTCAGTGAATATATATATATATATATATATATACATTCAGGACCTTTAGGCGCAGCTGAGATATGGAAAAAGAGAACTGGGGATTTCATTCCGAAACCCACTGTTGCATTTAATTCGTTTAAAGGAAAGGATACTGATACCTAAACTGAACCCACATGGGGAACAATCTGCTTGGACTCAAAACTACAGGTACCAGCATGCTGTAATTGTGACTCACATGAGAAGCCCACGGTGGCCTATATATAATGCATGCAGTTAATGGTGCCCACCTTGCATTTCAGTTTGGCAGTGTCATCCTCTGAAAAAAGAGCCTGGGTGTTCTGAAACGCGTCAGGAATTTGCAAATGTTTGGAGCTGAAAATGTCGGTTTTCAACAATAAAGGATTTTGAAAAGCAACTCAGCTGGGAAGTTGCATCCTTGCTTCAGGGCAAACTTTTTTTGGATTTATACTCGGCAGCCTGGCCGAGAAGGATCCCTCACCATGGAGTCAAAATGGGGCCGCAGAGGTTGTAATATTCATGCCCTTTAGGCGCAGCTGAGTTATGGAAAAAGAGAAATGGGGATTTCATTCCGAAACCGACTGTGGCATTTTATTCATTTAAAATAAAGAACACTGTTATCTAAACTTAACCCACATGGGGAACAATCTGCTAGGACTCAAAACTACAGGTACCAGCATGCTGTAATTGTGACTCACATGAGAAGCCCACGTGGGCTGTATATATAATGCATGCAGTTAATGGCGCCCACCTTGCATTTCAGTTTGGCAGTATCATCCTCTGAAGAAAGAGCCTGGGGTCTCTAAAACTGATCATGAATTTGCTAATGTTTTCAGCTGAAAATGCCGGTTTTCAACAATAAAGCCTTTTGAAAAGCAATTTAGCTGGGAAGTTGCGTCCCTGCTTCAGGGCAAACTTTTTCTCATATATATATATATATATATATATATATATATATATATATATATATATATATATATATATATATATATATATATATATATATATATATATATATATATATATTCACTGAAAAAACCATAGGTTATAGACCATATATAGTTAGGAATTAGCATTTACAAAACCTTGAAAATTCACTGAAAAAACCATAGGTTATAGACCGTATATAGTTAGGGATTAGCATTTACAAAACCTTAATTTACTCGCACAAAACCATTGAAATTTGCTTATATAGTTAGTTGCACTAACTATATATCGCGCACCCGCAATCCACTGCTGATCATGTCACATATTACATCATTCATGACATGGTCAGTGACATCACTGATGACATCACTGATGACATCTCAAATGACATCACTGATGACATCACTGATGACAACACCCAGTGACTGTATGTTTCTGTAAAGTTAAAATATGTCTTACATATTGAAGAATGAGTGGATGTATAAGTGTCTGGATGAAGGATTAATTTGTCTATAACCTATGGTTTTTTCAGTGAATTTTCAAGGTTTTGTAAATGCTAATTCCTAACTATATATGGTCTATAACCTATGGTTTTTTCAGTGAATTTCAATGGTTTTTTAATAGCAAATATCAAAAGCTGTAAAATGTCAAGTACGTGGTAGGTAAAAACATTTTTGTGTTTATGCACGCTGATGTCCTTTGAACGCTGCCCCCCCCCTCCTCTTTTCTTTTAGGAATATTCTCTCTTTGCAGATAGTGAAGGGTAGGTAACGCAGGCCTTTGCCCCCGTTGTAATCCGTCGTGCCTGCTTCCCTCTCCATTTGATTGATTGTTATCCTAGCATTTATTGTTTTGGAATTGGTTCTCTTTGGTTCATTCTCTATTTACAAACAAGCACAGAGTCGCAATACTCTGTTTAGTCTTTGCAGATAGTGAAAAATCGTTAAAAAACAAAAGGAATCAAGCAAAATCAGTAGGCCACTAATGGGATCTCTTTTTGACCTCGCTAAAATAGAAACATTATGAACAACCCCTCATGACAAATATGAAACTAGTGAGAGGAACTGAGCTCGACACCATGATGGCTGCAAGACAGCTCGGCTCCGCCGCCCACCCCACCCAAAATAACGACAAACACTATGCAAATATTATAAATATATACAACACACCAGCAAAGTAACAGGGTAAAATGTTTTATTAAATAACTATTACGGTGCCCTGGTCCGACCATCACATATACCTGCGCCAGGAGACGGCGTGGGGTGCAGTAGAAGGGAGAGGCGGCACGAACGAGCCTCCCCCACCTCCCCAGGTGGAGGTTTCTCAGCTTCACCCCAGCGCTTCACTCGACCTGCTGACTTGCGCCCGCTCTTGCGACACAGTGCCTCGCTCGGCCAGCTGAATTGCGCCTGCTCTTGCTATTACAACGTCTCACCCGCCATCCAACGGAATTGCACCCAATCTTGCGGTACAGCGACAGGCGGCTGCTACGGAGCTCACGAAATGGCAGTCGGCTCCACAGACTTGGGCCTGGCCTGCAAAGATGGCTCTGGGCAACCGTGGAACTCGGACGCTTGACTGCTAGGGCATGGGCCCCATTCCCAAAAGAGTCCCCCCAGCCTTGAAGATTCTACAACAGTCACCGGGACCCCCCACTCCCGTAGACTTCCGGTGGGGAGCGACTGCCATGATTGCTCGCGGAATAGCCACAACGTAGCCACGAGATGGTGGTGCTCTCATGCTAACGCCAGCTTCAGTCTGAAACATCCAGAAACACTGTAGACTACCAATTCGATCAGTTCCGGTGGAGCCCCAATGTGACCCGGTAGAGAAGAACTTGTCCTCCCCTCTTTGATTGATGGTTCTTGTTGCCTGTCCCTTCTCTTGTCATTTAACAGAACTTTTTGGACTGCTGAAAGAGGTTGTGTTCCGACCGCTGGTTGGTGGAGACATTTTGACTATATTCTGGACCTGCGTTGTCGCGTAATGCGTCATATGACGCGCCACGTTAGCGCACCTGGAAGTGCTCCGGTGTGCGAGGCGCAGCTTCCCGGAAACGATCCAGAGTGCGGCGCGCAGCGCGTAACGTAAGCATAACAGGTCATGTGACTTGTTAATAAAACTTTTCATTGGTTCATTTTACTTTTGTTATTCATATAACCTAAAAATAACACTTTTCATTGCTTTCGAATATTTTTTTTTCCCAAATGATGAAAGCCCCACCTTTTTTTTCTCACTCTGACTTGTAAAGCAAAGGACCCAGATGCATTTACAGTTTATCACTAACAATGTTCCAGGCTAATGTATTTTCCCGGCAAATTTACAACTGTCCTGCAAGTAAAATATTCCAATTTCGAGAAAAAGGGCGTTTCTTCGTCCCATGAGGGAGCCGTTGAACAAAAGAGGCTCGGCCTGCTGTCTTAGTCGCTGATAGGCATGAATATCGGATTCTTATAGATCACTTTATGTTGCAGGAGTGGAAAACACAACAGCCCTTGACCATTTATCCTTACTGCGTTCCTGCGTATTATACCTTTTAACCGTCATGTAATTGGACTGCTTTATTTCACTTGCCTTTTACTGATTCGAAAACAGTGGCTATTATTCAAAACTTTACCAATCTAGGTACTACTACCATGTTTTGTTTTAAAAACCTTTATTGTGAAAATGTCAGTATACAAATACGGGCCTATAACCACGTGGGCCGGCCACGGAACAAACTGGAATCGTTTATGATGAGGGGACATTTACACTGTAGAAGAACGTAACTGGCGACCCATTAGGTTGCAAGAACTAAGGTGTCTAACATTTGCGGAATCGGTGGACGTACATTTTATAATTAAAGTACGACAGGGCCAGTTACAATAAAATTATCTAGATATACATTTGCGGGCAAGTACCATGGGTGACGTTAATTCGAACTTTCAATAGTACAGTAATCAATAACACATCAGAACTTAATATCAATAGGGATGTCCAAATGTTCAACCAATTCTCGTCCCCGCCCGCCATGTGCTTCAAAACTGCATACGTATCTCGTGATATCAAGGTTGGGCAACCAGTACACAACAAGGAGTTACGAGTCCCATTTATACCGGCGCCATTTTGGGCGAGGCCGGGCAGGTCCAGGATATAGTCAAAATGTCTCCACCAACCAGCGGTCGGACCAGAACCCCTTTCGGCAGTCCAAAAAGGTTCCGTTAAATGACAACAGAAGAAATAGGCAACAAGAACAATCAGTCAAAAGAGGGGACGCTTTCGTGAATGGGGCCCATGCCCTAGCAGGCAAGCGTCCGAGTTCCAAGGTGTCCCAGGGCCATTTTAGTGGACCAGGCCCAAATCCAAAGAGCTGGCCACCATTTTGAGAGTCCTGTTGCAGCCGGCTATCACTGCACCACAAGAGTAGCCGCAATTCAGCTAGATGGCGGGTGAGTCACTGTACCGCAAGAGAGGGCGAACTCAGCTGGATGGAGGGTGAGGCACTGTGCCGCAAGAGCGGGCGGAACTCAGCTGGAAGGCGAGTGAAACGCTAAGAGGCGCCCCACTGCAGATGAGGTGCCTCCACCTGGGGAGGAGGGAGAGGCCTGTTTGCGCCGCCTCCCCCCCCCGGGCACCCCACGCCGTCTTTCGGCGGAGCATTGTAGGATGGCCACACCAGTGAAACTTGCTGGACACCACCTCGGTGCCATCCGGATCTCGGCGCGTTCGAGTCACTGTACCGCAAGAGCGGGCGAAACTCAGCTGGATGGAGGGTGAGGCACTGTGCCGCAAGAGCGGGCAGAACTCAGCTGGAAGAAAAGTGAAACGCTAAGAGGCGCCCCACTGCAGATGAGGTGCCTTCACCTGGGGAGGCGGGAGAGGGCCGTTTACGCCGCCTCCCCCCCCCCCCCCCGGGCACCCCACGCCATCTTTCGGCGCAGCATTGTAGGATGGCCACACCAGTGCGGCAACTTGCTGGACACCACCTCGGTGCCATCCGGATCTCGGCGCGTTGTGCTGCCTTCAGCCTATTCGCACATCTGTCCGCTACTGACGCCGCCTCACAGGCCAACGGATTTTGTAGGCTTTTTATAGCCCAAAGCCGCATAACAGGTCATGTGACTTGTTTATAAAACTTTCCATTGGTTCATTTTACTTTTGGTTTCCTAATGATGAAATGCTTGATCATATGACCTAAAAATAACACTTTTCATTGGATTAAAAAATTTTTTTTTCCCAAACGATGAAAGCCCCACCTTTTTTTTCTCACTCGGCAATCCAAAAAGGTTCCGTTAGATGACAACAGAGGGGACAGGCAACAAGAACCATCAGTCAAAACAGGGGAGGGCAAGTTCTTCCCTACCGGGTCACGTTGAGGCTCCACCGGAAGTCATCGAATTGACAGTCTACAGTGTTTCTGGATGTTTCAGACTGAAGCTGGCGTCAGCATGAGAGCACCACCATCTCGTAGCTCCGTCGTGGCCATTCCGCAAGCAATCATGGCAGCCGCTCCCCACCGGAAGCCTGCGGGAGTCGGGGGCCCCCATGACTTTTGTAGAATCTTCAAGGCTGAGGGGACGCTTTCGAGAATGGGGCCCAAGCCCTAGCAGGCAAATGTCCGAGTTCAAATGTGTCCCAGGGCCATTTTAGTGTACCAGGCCCTAATTCGAAGAGCCGGCCGCCATTTTAAGAGTCCTGTGGCAGCCGCCTATCGCTGCACCGCAAGAGTGGGCGCAATTGTACTAGATGGTGGACGAGACGCTGTAGCCGCAAGAGCGGGCGCAACTCAAGTGGATGGTGGGCGAGACGCTGTAGCCGCAAGAGCGGGCGGTTAACAGCTGAATGGCGGATGAGGTACAGTGCAGCAAAAGCGGGTGGAAAATCGCTGAATGGCAACTGAAACGGTAAGGGGGCGCCCCATTGCAGCAGAGGAGCCTCCACCTGGGGAGGCCCGTTCACGCCGCCTCCCCCCCCCCGGGGGCGCCCCACGCCGTTTTTCGGCGCAGCATTGTAGGATGCCAAGACCAGTGCGGCAAGTAAAGGACATCACCTGGGTGCCGTCCAGATCTCAGCGCGTTGTGCTGCCTTCGGACTATTCGCACAACAGACCGCTACTGACGCCACCTCACAGAAGACCATTGTTGCTTTGTTTTAAAAAAAATGTTTTAACGTGTTTACTTTGTTGGAGCGTTGTATATATTTATAAGTTATTAAAGTGTTATAATCCTACTACTTTGTTGGAGTGCTATATATTTTTAATGTGACACATAATTGTGAAGACTTTGATGTACAAAAACGCATCCCTGGAATCTTCCGCTTCAGGCTCGGTCCCACACACCTTCACAGTGAGAATCCCCTCCCCAATCACAATACAGGATTGTTATCACATAGTAGGAACGCGTGTGGTGTGACGGATTTCATGGGGTGGGGGCCTTGATCTACTGTAACTCCTTTGAAGAGGGGTGATTCTTTACAGTTGGGGCCATAAACTACTTCCGCAGGGCTAGGTGATAGCCTGGGACTGGCCTGGACAATCGGACACAGAGGAAGAGGAGTGTCAGAGGGTGCGGTATTGAATAGGGTGAAAGGGAGGTGTCGGGCGGGCACGGGGTGTGATTCTCAGGGAAGAGCAGCGCAGATGGGAGGAGGTTTATGACCCATGCATGAGAGAGAGAGCGGGGGTGACCAGTGCGTGGGGGAGATGCTTGTGAGGGTGGGGAGCCATGCTGAGGATCGGTGGCGTGCAGAGAGTGGGTCTGGTCAAGGCATCTAAAATGGCTGCCGTGCACGACAAAAGTGTGGCATTGGAAAAAAAGCAAGATGGCGCAGACAATGTTTATCAATACGGATTAATTTATAACAATTATTTTTAACAATATATTTACTCGCAGTGTCAAAATGGCGGTCAACACTTCCTGATTTCGTCCGAATCGAACGTTAACAGACGTCATGCAGCAAAAAAAAAAAAAACGCTCACGCGCAGCCGCTGGAAGACAAGTATCAACATATATGAGCATCCTCAGCCACCCTCAGAAAACATAGGGGGTCAGGATACGTCTCCCGTACCCCCTTATACCCACTTCTCACATTGTTTTTCCTCCATCTTGTAATTTAATTAAAACGAAACACAAAATGGCGAATTCCCGTTTTGCGACCCGGTTCGCTACCCGGTTCGCGAACCGGGAAGCGCTTCTACCGCAAAAAATCACATTTTTTTTATTTGCCCCACGGGACCCTTTAATAACCCCAACATCATTCCTAGGGGGTCAAGAAGGGTCTACCTTGCCCCCTTTCATTAAATTCCCCCTCGTTTTTCTCCTCCTCTTTTCTCTCTCTCCTACCAAGAGACAAGATGGCGGCCGCTCCGGACTGTTTAGAATGTTGACAGACACCGGAGAGCCAATCAGCTTCGCTTCGCAAAGTTCCGTTACGCGAAAAGTACGCGAACCGGAGCGCTAACCGGGACGCTGTCACAGATATATCTGTTTTTTGAAACGTTAATTTCTCAAAATCCACTGGAGCACATATATTGAGACCCAGCAAAGGCACATCGGGCTAACAGTCCCTACAATTTTGCCAAGTTTCGTGCAAATCCATTCAGCCGTTCGAGCTAAAAGTGAGGCCAAACGCCCTCTGGAAAAATGAATGGAAAAACGCGTTTTGGGACCCCCCTTTTTTCTCAGCCGCCCTTGACGAAACCCCCCCCAAATTTTCAGGGGCTGCTCAAAAAAAATGTGCCATTTTCCTGAAAGTTTCAGCCGATTCCGTCCACAAACGCCAAAGTTATTAGACATAGAATTTTCAAAAGTCCCATAGAGAAAAAATCCTAACTATATATACCTACTGGCGACCGCCAGTAGGTTATATATATATATATATATATATATAACCTACTGGCGGTCGCCAGTAGGTATATATAGTTAGGATTTTTTCTCTATGGGACTTTTGAAAATTCTATGTCTAATAACTTTGGCGTTTGTGTTTATATATATATTCACTGAAAAATCCATAGGTTATAGACCATATATAGTTAGGGATTAGCATTTAAAAAACCTTATTTTATTTGCACAAAACCATTGAAATTCCATATATAGTTAGTTGCACTAACTATATATCGTGGACCCGCAATCCACTGCTAATGATGTCACATATTACATCATTCATGACATGGTCAGAGACATCACTGATGACATCACTGATGACATCTGAAATGACATCACTGATGACATCACTGATGACAACACCCAGTGACTGTATGTTTCTGTAAAGTTAAAATATGTCTTACATATTGAAGAATGAGTGGATGTATAAGTGTCTGGATGAAGGATTTAGTAGGTGCATGACTGACTGTATGAGAGAATGATTAAATGTATCTCACTGAGTGTATGGGTTAGTGATTAAAGTGTCTTAATTTGGCAATCATTATTTATGTTGTTCTGTAAACTGCTGCATGTTTAAATCAGTAGCTATATCAGTAACTATATGGGTTATTGAATGGTTGCCCAAGTATTTGTATGGGAGACTGAGTATGTGTGTGGGTGGCTGGGAGGTGTATAACTCTGTGCATAGATGTGTGAGCAGTTGATTCCCTAGGTGTATGGGTTCAAAAGTGCATGTAGAAACAGCTGTATGGACAGTTGACTGTGTGCATGAGTATATTGGTGAGTGAATGGATATCTCAGTGCTACATGTCAAAGTAAGTACATATGTAAAACACACTCCATGTGAGAGTTGACATATATAAATAACTGAACATAAGAGCCAGTGAATGTGTGAGTGGCTGTATGAATCATTGTGAACTTGTATCAAGGATTGTATAAGAGAGTAAATATGTGTTACTATATGTTTGAATAAGTAAGGTGTGTATAACTGTATAGTTGAGGAAATGGAGATGTGATTGATTCTTTCCATGACTGACTAGGTGTGTGAGTAACTCAATGGATGTGTGACAGTCTGTGAGTGCCTGTTTACACTGAGTGTATCTAAGGTTATATTAGAGTCTGAAGATGTATTATCACATAAATGATATCATCAGTGATGTAATCAGTAATGTCAAATGAGATGTCAGTGATGTCATCAGTGATGTCATTTGAGATGTCATCAGTGATGTCATCAGTGATGTCATTTGAGATGTCATCAGTGATGTCATCAGTGATGTCACTGACCATGTCATGAATGATGTAATATGTGACATCATTAGCAGTGGATTGCGGGTCCGCGATATATAGTTAGTGCAACTAACTATATATGGAATTTCAATGGTTTTGTGCAAATAAAATAAGGTTTTTTAAATGCTAATCCCTAACTATATATGGTCTATAACCTATGGTTTTTTCAGTGAATTTTCAAGGTTTTGTAAATGCAAATTCCTAACTATATATGGTCTATAACCTATGGTTTTTTCTGTGAATTTCATTGTTTTTTTAAAAGCTAATATATATAGCTGTAAAATATATTCTTTATTAAGTGACGTATCACGTAGCCCGTGAGACGCCTCATGATGCATCGCATAACCGTGACGTGTCGTCTCTGCAGCGCAAACCAAACCCAAAACGTAAGCGCGCCAGAACACGCTTAAAGATATATATATATTTTTTTAACCTTAATTAGACAAAATCCACACGTGCACATATCACAAACGTTCAAAAAACACAATATGTCGGACTCCCGTTACGCTGCCGGTTAGCTGCCCGGTTAACGTACCAGGAAGCCCCTTTACCGCGAAAAATCGCAAATTTTTTTTTCTTTTGCCCCGCAGGGAACTTTAATAGCCCCCTCATCAATCCTAGGGGTTCAGGAGGGGTCTGCCTTACCCCTTTCATTCATTTACACCTTTTTTTTTTCCACCTCTTGTCTCTCGATCCCACAGAGAGACAAGATGGCGGCCGCTCCAGACTGTTTACAATGATAACAGCCAATCAGCTTCTCCTCAGACTCCTGTTACACTGTCGGTTAGCTTCCCGGTTAGCTGCCTGGTTAGCTGCCCGGTTCGCGTACCAAGACGCGTCTCTACGGCGAAAAAATCGTTGTTTTTTTTTTTTTTTTTTTTGGCCCCGCTCATCAATCCTAGGGCCCCCCTCATCAATCCTAGGGGGTCAGAAGGGGTCTACCTTGCCCCCTTTCCTTCATTTCCCCCTTTGTTTTGGCCTCCTCTTGTCTCTCGATCCTACCGAGAGACAAGATGGCGGCCGCTCCGGACTGTTTAGAATGTTGACAGACACCGGAGAGCCAATCAGCTTCGCTTCGCAAAGTTCCGATACGCGAAAAGTTCGCGAACCGGAGCGCTACCCGGAGCGCTGTTACAGATATATATCTTGTTTTAAACGTTAATTTCTCAAAATCCACTGAAGCACATATATTGAGACCTAGCAAAGGCACATCGGGCTAACAGTCCCTACAATTTTGCCAAGTTTCGTGGAAATCCATTCAGCCGTTCGGGCTAAAAGTGAGGCCAACCGCCCTATGGAAATTAACATGGGAAAAACGCGTTTTGGGACCCCCCTTTTTTCTCGGCCCCCCCTTGACGACCCCCCCCCAAATTTCCAGGAGCTGCTCAGAAACAAAATGTGCCATTTTCCTGAAAATTTCAGCTAATTCCGTCCACAAACGCCAAAGTTATTAGGCATAGAATTTTCAAAAGTTCCATAGAGAAAAAATCCTAACTATATATACCTACTGGCTATCGCCAGTAGGTAATATATATATATATATATATATATTTGTAGAAAACTCTTCTTTACGAAAAAGAAAGCAGAAGCCACGAAAGGGGGAACACCAAGGAAGTTGTTTAATGAAAAAATGTGGCGAATGCATTTCGGCATGTTTATGCCTTCATCAGCGCCCAAGCATTCACGGTGTTATCCTTAGCGCTGATGCAAGTCCTGCCACTTATGAGGAAATCCAAATAAGCTCCGCCCCCAACGAAGATGTCAACACACCTGCTGCTAGTCCCGAGATCATCCATGGACTGCAGGGCCCAGGATGCACTGTGAAGCTCCCAGGTAAGATGCGAGTGGGGGAAATACTTCCAAAGCGTAGCGCTGAGAATGCTCGGGAAACTTTGCATTGGGGGTAGCCAGACAATGCTCGCCACCCAGCATGAGGTGGAATGCCTCAAAACCAACTGCTTTTTCTCCCAAACACCCGGGCGAGCCCAGGCTATTCGATCCCTCGATGAGCAAAAAACCTGCCGTAGGCAGAAAGCCTGTAAAGTCCGGGCCACTTAAAGGAGCAGGAGCCTCTGGAACACACCTCTGGCTGACGTGGTACTATATACTTTGATTGAAGTGATAGTAGCAACCTTGGATTGCTGTGTGGGGAAATGTTTTCAAAATGCTATTTATCATAGCTAGCTCAAAATCAATAATTATTTTTTGGGGAAAACAATTATTGATTTAATTTTTGATTACATTTAATATTTCAGTATATGTATTTTGTTGTTTGTTAGGTAACAAACAGTAAATAAAAGGTATATTGTAGTGATGGTATAATCCATGTATGGAATATAGCTCATAAAATGGTTTGGGACATGGTTTAAAAGTCCCATCCATCATCCATTGTTCGCATTGTTATATTTTCCGTAAATGTGTTGCTGTTGCAAACATTATTATTCTGTTGGTGGTGCTTTCATTGTCAAAAAGTATACATTTTTCATTACTGTGTGTTACGCTAATTTCTGGGGAAATTACAATTTCTTCATAAGTTGTAGGGTTAGGTTGTGTTGTGGTAGTTAGTCTTTTAGTGCGTGCTATTGTGCGTTTAAGGGAGTCAATTACCTGAAGCATGGGCTGGAATTTTTAACAGTTCTTCTTTTTCGTGTGGTAGGTTTGTCACTCTGTGTGCTAGCAGTTTTTATACTTTCCAAAGCATCCCTTATCTCTATCTCAGTGACATTGGGGGGTGATTATGTTCCCTGGTAAATAATACATTTGTCTCTTCAGTAGTAGCCCTCCCATAGCATTTGTTAGAGTAGTATTTGGTACATTTCCAGAATACTTTTCTTCCAGTTTGTCTTTCCTGATTATAAACATACCCCATATAACATAACAACAATTTATTTTTCTGTGGCATTACAAATTCTGCACCTTCAGTCATTTTGTATTACTTGTTCTAGGAAAGAGTAGAAAGAAACAGATTTAAATGTAAAATATTTCTGTTTGTGTTTTACACATTTATATTTCAGTATTTATACTTACAGTTGGTAAATCTTGTTATGAAAAATGCAGAAACTGTGTTTTCAATTTATTTCTTGTATGTTTTCCTGTTGGTAGGAAAAGTGAAACATTATAAGCGATTGTTAAAAAAGGATTTCAGTTTTTTCTAGGACAAAGCTGTATTACATTTACCTTTTAGGGATTTTTAGGAAATTATTAGATATACTTACTTGTTTAACTTGTTGAGTGTTTGTTTTTGGTGGAGTAGATGAAGGATGTAATGTGAATATCTGTAGAGAAGATAGCATAAACAATAAAAGTTTATTAGTAAATTGATTTATAATTTTAGGGACTTTAAGAAAGTAAATACATATACTTACTTGTTTAAATTGTGTAGTGTTTGCTGTAGGTAGAGTAGATGTATGATGTATTCAGAATATCTATAGAGAAGATAGAATAAATATTAAATGGTGTTTAGAAGATAGCTTTAGCATTTTTGGGCCTTTTAGGAATTCTAAAAATATACTTACATTTTTTAAATGTGTAGTCTTTTGCTTTTGGTATAGTAGATGTAGGATGTCTTTAGAATATCTGTAAGGAAGATAGAAAAAGCAAGAAATGGTGCTTAGAAAATTGATTTAGTATTTTAGGGCTTTTAGGAAAAGTACACATATACTTACTTGTGTAACTTGTGTAGTCTTTAAATTTAGTAGAGTAGAATTAGGATGTTTTCTGATTATCTGTTAAGAAGATAGAGTAAAACATGAATGGCTATTAGAAAATAGTTTTTAAGAACTGCAGTTGGTGTATTAGAGAACATTTACATATACTTACAATCAATAATTAGTGGTGAAGAAATAGGAGCAGGTTTTTTGATGTGTTTAGGAGATGTCTATGTAACAAATGTTGAATGAGAATAATAAAAGTTATTTAAACAGTTAGGAGATATTTTTAGCCTAGTACTTGTGTATTATAAAAATAAATATTAACTTACTTGATTAATTTGGTAGCAATCAGGATTTGTAATGTAGAATATTCAGAAACCATTTCGTCAAAGTGTTGCCTTCTTCTTTCTATAGCGTTAGCAGCAACAAATGGTAGTAGGCATGTACTCCTTTTATAGTGTGTATTTTTTGTGTTCTGTCATTTTATTGGATGTTTTAAGAAAGGGAGCATTTTATTGGCTAGTTTGAATTTTTTTACAATTAATTGGTTTGTTTGTTGATGTGGGAATGGTGATCTGTGAAGAGTTCTGCATTAAAGCTGGTTAGTTATATAATATATTTTTAATATAAGTAATAATAATGTGATAATATATGTTGAATGTATTAGAAATATTTATATATTAATTGCAATGTTTTCATGATATGTTGGAAAAATGTCAATACATATAAAAAAAAATTATTTAACATGTTATATTTATTTAGGATTGTGTAATGTATTTTACAAGAAGATTTATATTGTATGTAACATATTTAATGTTTATAATTCTGAGTGGATATTCATCAAATGACGATATTTTTGTAGTCAATATTTTTGCTGACGATATTTGTGTAGTGTTAGGTTTATTTAGCTTAAAAACGATATATTTGTAGTCGATATATTGGTTATCTATATTAGTGATTACGATATTTTAAAGACTCGATATTTAAAACTCGATATTTTTGTAGTTTGTTTAATAGGTATAGAAACTCAATATTATTGATGTCGATAGTTTATCAACGATATTTTGGCCAGTCGATATATTGTCCGTCGATAATATTTCAGTGATCCATGCCATTGCACTCTAGGCATGGCAGTCTACTCTACACCACTCCACTCTGTTCTGCACCACTCTACACTAGACCACTCTACTCTATGCCACTACACTGTATGCCAATTGCACAAAACCAATGCACTCTAAGCCACTGCACTCTATGCCGGTATACTTTAAGTGACTTTACTTTATGTCACTTCATTCTAGGCCACTCTAATCTACTCTGGAACACTCCACTCTATGATACTCTAATCCACTCTATGCCACTCTGTGACACTACTCTACTCTACGACCCTCTATGCTACTCCCTCTACACTATTCATGCCATTTTATTCTATCATAATCTATACTACACTCCAGTTTAGTCTAGTCTACTCTACGCCATGACATTCCATGCCACTCTCTGCCACTCTACTCTGGCACCCTATGCTGCTCCACTCTACGACACTACTCCACTCTATGCCATTTCATTTTACTACACTACTCCTCTCTATGCCTCTCTACTCTACAACAATCTACTCCGCTCTACACCACTCTATAACACTGTACTCCACTCTACGCAACACACTCTATGCCATTCCACTCTGCTCTACACCACTCCACAACACTCAATGCCACTCCACTCTATGACACTCTGCTTCACTCTACAATACTCAACTATATGACAATCCAATACACTCTACTACCTCCTTGACAATCCACAACACTATGCCAGCCCACCCTATGCAACTCCATGACACTCCACTCAACTCTACTCTACACCACTCTATGACTCTATGCCACTCCATAACAGCCCACTCTACCCCACAACACTGTGCTTTGCACACTTGGCAGAATAGCAACTTGCGCCTTGTCTGTCTGAATGCCCTCTCTCATGCGGTGTAGCAAATGGGGAAGAGTCAAATGTGAACATTTATCCTACCCAGATAATCTAATTAATTGAATCACTGGCTTAGTGATTTCTCATCAGCCAGAGCTGTCACCCCATTACCATTGGTGTACTCAAAGGGTATGCTATGTGTTTCTAAAGTATCCCTACTGAATAAATATAAACAACTGAATATGAGCCCTTAAATGTCCATTCTCCTGTGAAAAACTATATAAATATAGCTTTGAAATATCAAATCTAATGCTTAATTTGAGCCTGTGGTTTCCAGTTATCAGCACCAGAACTAAATTGTCAGCACCTGCACGTATGACCGCCTGCCCCATGGCAGAGCAGGTGGCTGAAATAGAGATGACAACAACAGCAGCTGGCCATTAATTCAATATACGTTAACAATGAATAATAACTGCCACGCAAGCAATTCTTCGAGCTTTGGGGGCCGGGAATAGTATGAATTGTAATACCTGCAAACATGTGAGGGTTAGTAGTTGTCTTGGTACTGTCATTGGCAGCAACAATGGATAGTTTAAGTTGCAGTAAGGGCCCTGGCACCTAATTGTTTACAAATTAAGCACTGCATGTGAACCTTAACTATACAGGGGCCAGATGAGACCAAGCAGTACAGGAAGGCATATGCCTGAAAACATTTACTGCGCTGTACCCACATTTTGGGAAAAAAAGCCACCTCGCACATTATAACTTCTTCATGATACTAAATAGTACCTGTTAACAAGTTCGTATTGCTTTATTCGTAGAATGACTTCCTGCTCTTCGTGTCCTCTAATTACTAATCAGGGATAATTGACGCAGATGTAGAAGCCCTATAAAAATGCTTTCCATCTGTATTTGCTGTTTTGGAAAATGTGCAGATAATCCGTTTTTACTTCTCTAAGCGTTTAACTCTTTGTCGGGGGTGTAGTCGCATGGGCTCCCTCCAAGTAAGCTATCAGCCACGGAAAACCACCACCCCTGCCACGGGAAAATGCCTCACAATGTGTTTCCGCACATGTCCGTCCTGAGCCGCACGGTCCCTCTCAACCGCCTCACACCTCAAGCTCATTTCAAATTGGGCAAATTGGCATGTGCATGAGAATGACCAAGGGTGAAGACCGCACATATAAAGACGCGCACCAGCGGCCCGAGTGGAAATCACACATCTAATTGTCACTGTTTCCTGAATTATGCGCCGTCAATTTTTGCAAAGTGCCCTGCTAAAATACAGTATAAACATAGCTGCCAATGTTTCAGATTGCTTATGTGTGACATTTTCAAAATTTTGTGAAATTATGAGTGACATTCAACGACTATGAGTGACACTCTCTGGCGAGCAAAATCAGGCAATGAAGACGAGGGAAACATATAAGTATCAGGAATTACACCCATTTGAGCAGCGAGAAACTCTAAAATCTTAAAATTGATGCAAAGCACCAGTGCACAACATAGTTTTCTAGAAGTTCGTCGTTCTTATTTATACAACAGCACACATTCCTTTCTGAGGCACTCCACAATGTTCAGCCTCTTCATTTCTGATGCGCACAGTGTGTCATAGCTGCCAAGTTTTGCGATTGCTTATGTGTAACATTTCAATGGTTTCAATATACTTATGAGTAACATTCAGCTGCCAAATATATCACACTTAGAGTAACACTTGCTCTCAAATAAAACCATGGAATGAAATGCATTGAAAGAGCTAAATATCAGAAATTACAATATTTTGAAGAATGAAAAGCTCTAAAGAGATCTTGAAACTAATAGAAAATGAAATGAAATCTCACTAACCTACAACCTCTTTATCAGATGACCATACTGTCAAACAATTGCGGCAAAGCCTTTCATGGCAATGAAGACACATTAGAAGGGAGTTTGCAGGGGGCTGTGAGCCACTAGCTTCGCCTGACAAGACATCAATAGTGGATCAACACTATGTAGCAGGCACCAATTAAAGTGTGGAGGCAAGTCCATCTGAAAAAATATACTGAGATTTATAAAAGTATGCCTCTGGCTCTCAGTACAAAATGGCAAAAAAATGGAATGGTGGCGTAGTAGGGTAATATAGGATGAAGAGCTGCAGACAGCCCAGTCCTCAACTATCAAAGAGCTCACTTGTGTCAGTCTATCAGTAAGACTAGAAAAGAACCCCCCCCCCCCCACCCCCCACTCCAGGTCGTCACTGGGACAGAAAATAAACCTGGGCAGCAGGCTAAAAGTGCTCACCATTTAGCAAACTAGAAAATTAAAATTGTCCCACTTTTGCAAATAAAAGCAGTTTTGAACTTGTCAAGACATGCTCTATAGTTTTTTGCAATGTATAGAAAGGTTTGCATGCATTTAGTCTTGCTGCAAGTAATCTTTTTACACTATGAGGGAAATCAACAGTAATACCTGGTGCACTAGCCACAAACAGCCAAATGAAATAAGCCCACACACTGACTGGTCATATGATATATCCTTCGGACCCTGGCAGATGGTACCTCAAGGAAAAAGAAAGCTGCTGCCCTCTAACTGCGCTGATTTCCAAGATAGAGACTCCCTCATTTAAGCTGCGGGCAAGGTTTGGTAATTATATGAGGGAGATAAACAGTTAAACCTGATGCTGCACAGCAGACCTAATAGGTCCTGAAACAGTCCAAGAAAGTTAGCGCATGAGGACCTGTGACAGTGACATGCATACTTTGGGAAAGCACTGCACTTGCAACAGGCGCACAAAAAAAAGCAAATAGAGCAGCCAAAAGCCAACACTATAAAATTTTCCTTCGAAAAAAGACCTCCTCCCCTCTTTTCATTGTGTGCCGCCTCTTGAGCGCAAGTGAATCAGCGCACTGAATGTAGTCTCGGACCCATGCACCCAAAAGAAGGCCCAGTTAGTCCGAATCACTTTTGCAGATATGTGGCCTATATAATTATGCATACCTCAGAATCGGCTGTTATTATTGGTGCAGACAACAATTATGCTCAATTTCAACATCTCCATTCTAAAACACAGACTGTTATTTCCTAGCCAAGTGGATTCTCTGCACACTACGTGATTATTCCCTGCCCATCAATTGGCAAGGTACGTAATTGTGTCTAACTAACACTAGGCCTAACCAAAAATGACATTGCCATGAAGTGAGTGGTAAGTGAGACATAATAGCTGCAGCCCTCTGGGCACTATGATACAAACCAGCAGGAGGTGTGAACTGCTTCCCTCATACATTAACACTATAGATATAATAATACCATTAATTCCATGAGGATTGAAGCTCACCTGACCCTGATGGACCGAGTCTTCCGGGCCAGGCTTTGTTCCGGTGCCAGCTACTCCACATGAATGTGGCTGGCATCCTACTCTGAGCACACCCCTTTGAAGGGTGGCTGGCTGACTGGCAGCGTGGTTGCTGGCCTTCGTATTTCACCAGAGTTGCATCATGATGAGTGTCCTCGAAACCTTCCATTTAATTTGCCTTTGCACAGAATAGCAGTAGTTGCAGCAGCTCCATGGGCAAGTGGACATCGGTCTCCAGTCATGTAGACTAACGGCCGTGACTTGATGCTTCTCAGAGCACAGTGCAGGACTGCCATTAATGCCATTATTCCCCCCCCCACCTCCCGGCACTCCCACTAGGCCCAAGCTGTGGCTGCTGAAGATAAGGAAAGGGCAGAGACTGCTAGCCACAGAGGAAAGTACTGCGCATGGGTCCCTTGAGCCTACCGAGCGCCAAACATGAGACTGCTTTGCAGGGGAGTGAGTATATGTTCTCATCCTTGCCAGCAGGATGTTGCAAACAAAGGCTTCTTTTCTCTGCAGAATGAAACTTGCAAATGGTGAATCTTGCTAGGTAAGCAGTGCAATTCAAAATACACTGCCTTTGAGAGTTCATGCTTTACCAGTTCTCATAACCCACCGTCGCTAGAAGGGAGCAGAAATGTATGAGAAAATACTTGACAATCTGTTAGAATCCAGCGCTGGCATTTGACTCCCCCCGGCCCTCGGGGAATGAGGAGCCTTCAAGCGGCCTGGTCAGGTCAGGGCACCACCATGATGAGAGGCACAGGAGCCGGTGCGAGCAGTGGCGGCTTCAAAAACGAAAAAAAACAAAAACTTTCAAGCTTAACTTCCGCCGCTCGCACCGCCCAGTTACCATTTAATGACGTAATTTTCTGGCTGGGGGTGCGGGGCCCAGGGGGATGGTGGGGGGGAATTAACAATGTTGCAAATGCCCCAGTGAGAGCACAGATGAGCCAGCCTGGCAGGTCGGAGCAACCTAAACTTCCTCCTGGCAGATGATGATGTATATTAAACCCCAGAGAGCAGTAGTTGCACTGCATAGTGTGGGAAGGGGCCCCTGGAGCGCGGGCCCACCCGCACCGCGTGGTCTGTGGGGGCCTGTGTTACGCCCCTGATTCAGGGCCTAACCTTGCACTCATCTATTCAATGAGGCGGTACAAATGCAAACATCCAATCACCCAGGCACTACGCTTGATCTCATCTCTTCACTCAGGGACTAGCCATGCAGTCATCCAATGACTCAGGCACTATGCTTGCACTCATCCACTCACTGAGGCACTACCCATGCACCTATCCAATCCTCCAGGAACTACTCAGGCACTTCATTCAATCACTCAGGCACAACACTTGCATTCATTCATTCACGCAACCATTATCAATGCACTCAACCATTCATTAAGGCACTGCACATATACTCATCTATTCACCGAGGCACTAACCTTGCACTCCTACAGTCACTTAGGCACTACCATGGACTTATCCATTCACCCAGACACTACCAATGCACTGATCCATTTACCCAGGAACTACCCTTACACTCATCCATTCACTCACTTACTATCCATTTACCCAGGTACTATCCATGCACAAATGTAATCACCCAGGCAATACTCTTGCACTTATCCATTCACCAAGGCCCTACTCCTTGAACTCATCTATTTACCAAAGCACTACCCATGCACACATCCAATTATGCAGACACTACCCATGTACTCATTTATTCACCCAGCCATTATTTATGCACTCATCCATTTACTCGGCCCCTGCCATGCACTCCTCCATTCAATTATGCACTACCCATGTACTCACCATTCATCCAGGCACAACCCATGTGATGTGATGTGAATTGGCACTTGTATAGCGCGCTACCACTCCAAGGAGCATCTTGGTGCTTCGACTCCTAGTTATCAGTAAACAGCAGTGTGTCAATGGTAAAACTACCTGTATGCAGGGAGGATCAAAGTAACGCTATGCATCCGGAGTCAGACAGAGAATAGATCCATGTTTTTAATAGTTTTCAGAATTTTTGCTCTGTTGCAGATTGACGCAGGGACGGAGGTAGTTAGTTCCATGCCTTAGCGCCAATAACTGCTATGGATTTTCCTCCAGCGCAACAGACCTTCGCGCTGAGAGGGGAAACTTTGCACGCCTGACACCATTGCCTGGAAGCACTGCGGCCACGCCCACCACCCTTAGGCCACGCCCCTTACTCGGTATTTAGCCGCGCTGATGTGCTAGCGCGACTAGAGAACTGGTAAGCTCCTGAGGCGGAAAGCCGGCAGATTTCGTGAAGACTGCTCTGTTTTTAATACTTTTAACATATTGTGTGATACTGTGTTTTAAAGAAACCTAACAACCTCACCTGCCACTTGCCCAGTGTACCTCCAGCGCAACAGACCTTGGCGCTGAGAGGGGAAACTTTGCACAGCTGACGCCATTGCCTGGAAGCACTGCGGCCACGCCCACCACCCCCTTCAATCTATAAAAATGTGCTTCACCTGGAAGCGCAGCGGACGAGCGCAGCGGGCGCACCGTATGCGCGCCGAAGGCGCTCCTAAGGCAAGCCCGTCTGCGACCAGACTGCGCCCAGCGCCAGCCATGCTGCTGGTTTATCACCTCTCACAAATAAGATAGTCTAGACAAGGGCGGAATTATTGGCACTGAATACAGTCAAACTCTGTCATGCGGTCAGGCTCGACCTGACCCAATCGGTTCTCCCACCCTCATGCCTGCATTGTGGCGATCTGCCGGCCAACGTTCCACCTCAACCAAACAAACTTTCTAAAACAACAAGACGGCAAACGGCCACCAGTTCCCCTACGATCCCGTTTAAGGTAGCTCTATTGAACTGTAGATCCCTCCCCAAACATGCGGATGATATAAACCTACTAATAATGGACTATGACTGGGATGCCCTATTTCTCACAGAAACCTGGCTAAACGTCGACAATATGGCCTCTATTCCTCTTGCGATACCACCGGGTTTCAAACTAAGCCTCTCAAATAGAGAGGAAGACAGAAGAGGCGGTGGAGTGGCCATTATCTTTAAAGATAAATTTACACTGACATCCTCTGCTCCCACCACTATCCCTGGTATAGAGGGGCTACACTTCTGCCTACAAATTAACCCGCATCCATCCCTAGCCGGCCTGCTCATCTATAGACCCCCGGACTGCCCCTCGACACGCACCAGCAAACTTTGGGATCTAATAATCCAAAGCTCCCTAGCCCACCCTCACTATATGGTTCTCGGTGACTTCAATGTCCACGCCGACAGGCCTGATGGCCTCCAGACTAGTCAACTTATCTCAACGCTACAAGCCGCTAACCTAACGCAAATTATCTCAGAACCCATACACCGAGCCGGCCATATACTGGACCTAATTTTCTCCAACGTTTTGGACTCTACTACCCTTCCCCCTTTACCCCTGGTATGGATGGATAATTTTTTAATTCCCTTCTTCATCCCCCTTCCGTCCTATTCCCAGAAAACAGGCAAACGTTCCTACATATGTAGAAATTGGGCTAAATTATCTGCTAACACCTTATGTCCTGCTCTTGCAGCTGCCCCCCTCCCACTGACATCGGATGTGAACTCCGATGCAGTGCTGTTAAATCGCTGGATAGGTAACACAGTGGAATCCATCGCTCCTGACAAAACTGCCACATCTCGCAGAGAATCCCCTACTGCCCCCTGGTTCTCAGCAGAGTTGATGGGAAAAAAAGCTATTGCAAAAAGCTGAAGCGCCTTTGGAGGAAAACTATAGCGAAGCAGCAAAAAAATGCTACAAAAAAGCCCTACGAGGCCTTCACCAAGCTATAAAAAAAGCCAAAAAACTATTCTTTGTGACTTCCATCCAACAAGCTGAACAATCTAGCAAAGAAGTTTTTAAGATTGTTCAATCCTTTTTTAAACCAAGAGCCATTGACACTGAGATTACCCCTTCAGAGAGACTATGCGAAGATATCTCAGACTTTTTCGACAAAAAAATTATCCAGGTCTAAGAGACCTTTTCAAACCCCACGCCCATTGTAATGGCGGACTCATAAATAAAAGTTTCCCCCCCTCCTCCCCTGGCCCAATTCCATCACATCTCCCGTGAAGAGGCCATGAGTGAGTTAAATAAATGTAAATCTGGAGGCCCAGACGACCCCTGTCCGCCAAAACTCTGGAAAATGATGTTGACAGCTATTGTTGAACCTCTTCTTCATATTTGGAACACATCCATTGAAACTGGCATATTCCCTGACTGCTGGAAACATGCCACCCTCCTCCCTTTAAAAAAAAAGCCAAAAGGTGCTCCTGACGACCTGACCAACCTGCGCCCCATTTCCCTGCTAGCAGCCCCCGGAAAAATGCTAGAGAAACTGATTCAGCGTCAACTGACCAGTTTCATAGAGAAAAACTGAATCCTACATGAAACACTGTCAGGTTTCAGGACCGGTTTCAGCACCGAGACGGCCCTTATTGAGGTTGCTGAGTCGATTAGATGGTCTTTAGACGCAGGAGCATCAGCTATGCTGGTGCTCCTGGATCTATCGGCCGCATTTGACTCAGTGGACCATGGAAGATTGATGTTGAGGCTAAGAGACACAGGTCTGGAGGGTAAAGCACTGAACTGGCTTCAATCCTACTTAACGGATCGCTCCCAGAAAGTTGCACTAGGCACCTTTTCCTCCAAACCAAAACGTCTCTGGTGTGGTGTCCCCCAGGGGTCTGCGCTCAGCCAGTTACTTTTTAATGTCTACTTGGCCCCACTTTTTACCTTGATCGCTAAATGGGGGGTCAAGGCAATCTCTTATGCCGATGATACTCAATTAGTCTTCCCTTTTCATGAAGTATCTGAGGTTGCTTTTAGCAAAATTAAGGGCTGCCTTCAAGATGAATCTATGACAGAATTTCGACAGACAGAATTTCGACCTACACAAATATCGGCGTAATTATATCGATAGCAAAAATATCGACGCCCTATGTACAACATGGTAAGTACCAAAATATCGAAAAAATAATATCGATGTCAAAAATATCGTTGTCAAATATATCGATTTTTTTTGGATTTAAAATTACATAAAAAATACTGTAAATAATACTTATTAATTTCTTAAACATATTTAAATATATGTAATAATGTTAAAAAAATAATAATACATATTTAATAAAAAAAATAATATTTAAAAATCATATATAATATATACTTACTTAACAATAATTACTATTCCCACTCCAGTGGGTGCAACAGTAGGGAAAACTGGCCCTGAACCCTAAAAATACCCCTTTATCCAAAAACCTAAAACTGACCCTGAACCCTAAAAATACCCCTTTACCCAAAAACTGAAAACTGACCCTGAACCCAAAAAATACCCCTTTACCCAAGAACTGAAAACTGACCCTGAACCCTAAAAATACCCCTTTACCCAAAAACTGAAAACTGACCATGAACCCTAAAAATACCCCTTTACCCAAAAACTGAAAACTGACCCTAAAAATACCCCTTTACCCAAAAACTGAAAACTGACCCTGAACCCAAAAAATACCCCTTTACCCAAAAACTGAAAACTGACCCTGAACCCTAAAAATACCCCTTTACCCAAAAATTGAAAACTGACCCTGAACCCTAAAAATACCCCTTTACCCAAAAACTGAAAACTGACCCTGAATCCTAAAAATACCCCTTTACCCCAAAAACCAAAACTGACCCAGAACCCTAAAAAAAACCTTTACCCAAAAACCCAAAACTGACCCTGAACCCTAAAAATACTCCTTTACCCAAAATTAATTAATATTACAATTAAATTACTTCCCACCCTATTCCCCTATAAACCCACAACCCGCTCCAGTAGTAAAACATATAATTTAGTTAAAAATATACATAAATTATCAATTAATTATTCAATTAATCAATTAAAATAATTCATTGCCAATTAATATTCAATAGCAAAATAAATTAATCATTAGAAATAATTATTTAATTACAAATAAATTACTTCCCACCCTATTCCCCTATAAACCCACAACCCGCTCCAGTAGTAAAACATATAATTTACTTAAAAATATACATAAATTATCAATTAATTAATCAATTAATCAATTAAAATAATCCATTGCCAATTAATATTTAATTGCAAAATAAATTAATCAATAAAAAATAATTATTTAATTACAAATAAATTACTTCCCACCCTATTCCCCTAAAAACCCACAACCCGCTCTGGTAGTATAACATATTATTTACTTTTATATATTTTTTATTTATAAAAACATATTAAACACGTATTATAACAATTAATTTAAATACTTAACTAAAATTTCTAACACATATTAGTAAATCGAAATTACTTACATCGATATATATGCTATCGATATAAGTAATTTCGATATTACTTACCTTAGGGTCGATATTCTGGCCATCGATATTCTGGACATCGATATTCTGTCCCATCGATATTAGCAACTCGATATAAGTGTAAGTCGAAATTAAAAATTCGATATTTTGACTGTGTACCCTTCAAGATATAGCCAACTGGATGAATACTAACAAACTTAAGTTGAATGCATCCAAAACGGAAGTATTATTCTTTGGAAAAAATACGTGTCCTTCTCCAGACCTATGGTGGCCCTCCGAAATGGGACCAGCTCCAGTCCCTGGAACCAATGCGAAGAACTTGGGAGTAAGATGGGATGTTAACCTCTCTTTCTCCTCGCATGTTCAGCAGGTCTCCACATGTTGCCTTCACAAACTCAGGAACCTTCGCAAATTTCTGTCTCTCCTACCGGCTGAGTGCCGTAAAAACGGTCGCCCACGCTACAGTTACCTCTAGACTAGACTACTCGAACGGCCTCTACCTTGGTCTGCCCAAATATCTGGTACAGCGCCTGCAGATCGTGCAGAATGCAGCTGCGAGACTCATAAAATCGATTCCTTTTAAACATCATGTCTCTCCGCACCTGCGCGAACTGCACTGGCTCCCAGTGGCGAGCAGAATTAAATTCAAAGCTCTTACTCTGGCGTTTAGAGCACTAAAAGGCATGTGCCCCAACTATTTAAAACTTAGATTCCCCCGCTACCATCAGGAAAGACATTTACGCTCAAACTCCCTGCTTCAGCTAACCATACCAAGAGTTAGGAAGGCCAGACTTGGGGGCAGATCCTTCTCTGTCGGCACGGCGAAACTCTGGAACGCCCTGCCTCTGGATATTCAATCCACCTCGACAGAAGCAAGTTTTAAGAAACTCCTAAAGACCTGGCTTTTTATGCAAAAAACCTAAGCATTTCATCTAGTTTCTGTCTTAGCTGAAAGCTCTCTACTAGCGCCGGGACACCTCCTTGTGAGGTAGCTGTTCGCGCTTTACAAGCATCAGTATTATTATTATTATTAGTCATCATCCTAAACCTGGGAACATGGAGCAAATTTGCTGTGGAGGACCTGAGTGCCCGTGACGGATGGTATTGTCTAAAGTACTTGCGCAAATACAGTGGGGCTTGATGGTGTAAGGCTTTGTATGTGATAGTGAGAATCTTAAACAGGATGGGCTTATGTACTGGGAGCCAATGTAAGGCATCCAAAGCTGCAGAGGCCGAGGACTTTCTGGGCAGTCTGAGGACCAACCTAGCGGCTGCGTGCTGAACCATTTGAAGTCTGTGCAGGGCTGATTTATTTAGCCCTGCATACAGACTGTTACAATAATGCAGCCTAGATGTTATTAGTGCTACAGCAACCGTTCGTCTGGCACTCAGAGGGAGAAGGTCAAAGAATTTTCTGAGACCCCTAATGACAGTAAAGCATACCCCTGCTACTTCTTTGGCTTGTTGGTTAAATGACAAGGTATTGTCAAATTTAATGCCCTGGTTTCGTGCTGCATTGATAGTCTTTGGGGGGGCTACTACCTTTTCGGGCCACCAATCTTGCGGAGAGAAACAGTTGTTAGGACCAAAAGGCACAATCTCTGTTTTAGCCGAATTGCATTTTAAGTGGTTGTGTGTCATCCACTTAAAAGTTGCTGACAGGCATTCTTTCAATGTCAGTTCCACATTAGATTGATTCTTATCAAGAGTCAAAACCAGCTGGGTGTCATCGGCGTAGGCAATTTTACTAATGTTGAAGGAAGAAATTAATTTTAGTAGGGGGACCATATATAGGTTAAACAAAGTGGGGCTCAAGCTTGAACCCTGCGAAACCCCTGTTTTCATAATTGTTTCTTTAGAGCAGAGATTGCCCAACCTAACGATCTGACGCCTGTGCGCCAGATAGTTTTTCAACCATTTGAGCACGGTTCCTGCTATGCCTGTATTAGCAAGGCGATGTAAAAGGATAGCATGGGAAACTGTGTCGAATGCTGCAGAGAGATCTAATAGGATCAGGACATCCATCTTTCCCTGATCCAATGCAACACAAATGGTTTCGTTAGATGACAGAAGTGCAGATTCGGTGGAGTGGTGGGTCCTGAAACCTGCTTGACAGGGATGCAGTATGTCATTTTCTTCCAGAAATGCCATCAATTGTTTATTAACATAAGATTCTGTAATTTTGCAAATAGCAGGGAGGAGGGAGATGGGACGTAAATTAGACAAGGTTGTAGAGTTCTGTAGAGCCTTTTTCTGCAGCTGTCTCACTGCCGCCACCTTCCATTGTGGGGGGATTTCCCCTGATTGGAGGGACGAGTTGATGATGGAGTTAATACATGGATTGATCTCATGTATTATGGATTTAAGCAACGTAGGGGGGCAGGGGTCAAAAGGGGATCCTGATTTTAGGGCAGATATTCCCTGAAGGGAGTCTTCTAGACTAATGTGGCTAAAGCTTTCCCATCTGGGTTGATGCAGGTTGATATCCGTTTCATTCCCAGGCTCTTCTTTCTCAAATTGGGGAAAGTCTTTTGTGAGGGTGTCATTTTTTTGGGTGAAATAGTTGGCTATGTCATTGCACAAAGTTTGTGAAGGTGGAAGAGGATAGCTGCTTAATATGCCTTTATTCTAGATTTTAACCTGTCTATTGCCTATTGGCTTTGACATATTAGACACATTGGTACGGTTTATGTAGGTATTCTGACAGAGCTAAGGAGCATTTCACCCCTTTCAGGCCTACAGGCCTAGAGCTAGAGGGACTCCATCTTGATGAAGTTGAGGGGCTTTTCAGGGCAAAGGCAATGTTTATAGTTAAGGCTGTTGTGCTAGAGGAAGATCCAGTTAGGACCGCTTCTTATCCGAAGACTGTGTTTTTCTCTTGGGCCCAGACGTAACAAGCAGATGGCCACTGCGGTTGCGTGGAAGCCTGGGAGCTGGCACAGGAATTCGGTAAGAGACAGCCCTCTGCTGGAAATTTCCATGAGGGGAGAGGAATCCATATTAGCGAGCTACAGGAGAGGAGGAGTGTTCATTCCAGCTTGTGTGCAGTTCAGTTCAGTCGCAGTGCAGCGTGGTGCTCAGAACAGCTTGGAGCACAGAACAGCTTGCAGAGAGAGAGAGGATGTCTGCTAGAGCTGCAGAATAGAGTGCAGTTCTTAAATGGAGAAAGAAGGCAGACGATTGCTGAAGATGAGGAGAGCGAAAGCAGTGCAGAAAGCATCAAAGAAGGCTGTCAGCTGGAGCAATTGGACCAGAGGCGTGGTGATGTGGTGAAGGAGGGAGAGACAGAGAGAGCCCTAATCCCACCAGAGGCAGAGAGAGAGCCCTAATCCCACCAGAGGCAGAGAGAGAAATCTTCCTTCTAAGAGGTGAGGTAGTCTGAATTAGTTACACTTACACTTTATGTCTAATCTTTTCCCTTTCAGCGGAGTGTTCCTGTTATGTTTAATCCTTCTCTTTCAAGCGGTGTGTTCTACCTATAGTCTTTGTCAGTTATGTGTAAAGGTTTATATTGTACTAATAATAAATGACCCCATTAATTAGCGGATTAGTGATGCCTGAGTTCTTTCATGATAAAGTTATCCTGGCTTCAAGCCAGTTGCTGTTGAGCCACTGATGGATAAGGGGGGTAGGAGCGCTTAAATCAAGAGACAACTCAATCACATAGTGTGTATATCTTTATCCTCATACAGTAAGGATAATCTTTCCTGGTAAGTATTGCTGTTTGAACAGATGCTACCCCATATCAGGTAAGTAATAGTGAGGGAGAGAGGAGACTTGCAACCAAGGGACTAAGTTAGTACACCATCCCATAATATTATTGTAGTAGTAGACCCTTAGTGAAGAGACTTCCCAATATATATATATATGTATAGGTGTTCATAGGAATGTGGTCGTCGTTGATATGCGGCGTTAGTGAGAACACTGGGGAGGACTACCAGTGCCGATACCCACTGGATTGTGGCTTGAATAAGTGAGAGCGTCAGGGGGGATACTGACGTGGAGTTCGACAGGATTGTTGAGCGTTTGGAAACTGGAGCATTGGGTTCTGCAGGCCCATGTGTAGTTGCACCGGATTGTGCGCAATATCTGCCCTAGGGTAGACCGGTCTGGGTCTGAGTGGCCGCGAGACCAACTGATGTAAATAAGTGTGGTGTAGGGTATGGATATCCCTAGTAATCAGTGAGTATTCTTAGTATCCCTATAGATTTAGTGGTGTTTTTGATAATATGAGCTTGTATATTGCGAGTTCCCCATCCTCAGGTAGGTACCAGGTGCCTGGATAGGTGGTCCTGAGGAGGGAAGGTGATTACGTTCTGGCTGGGTTGGAGGGGCCCCTGGGGGCTGATCCCACCTACTCAGAAAATCCACCCATTACATTTTGGCGTAGTCGGACAGTTTACGAAGCCTGTGTGCCTGGCCATGTGCTTAGAGAGTTTCCCATGTGTTCTGAGGGAGTGCCCTGAACGCTGGTTCCATCTGGCGTAATGTTGCAGTTTATGTAGCCTGTTAGACCTATGGGCTTGGACAGTTGCAGCGTGAGGAGATTGCATTACATCATGGCATTTGGCTTATTAAGGGTGGAAGGAATGGTTTTCATCTTGGTGTTTAAACTGTCAGAGTTGAAGGATGGCATTACATGAGGAAGCCAGTTACATCTTTGTGATGGTCCAATTGTATAAATGTGTGTAAAAAGTGCTTTTAAATTGCCCATTAAATTGCTTGCTGCATCTGCTTATGCTGTGCAATGTGAAATGTGTTCATTTTAATATGATCTGTGGAGTTCTTTGAATATAGCTCCTTGTAAATATGACTTGTAAATAGCGCCATTTTAATGTGCCTTGTGAGGTGCATGTTCTCATGTTGATCTGCTGTGTTGCTTGTGAATGGTGCTTTGGATATATTCCTTGTGAAAAGCGTGTCATTTTTTTTTTGAGTTTGTTTACTGTCTTGTAAATATGGCTTGTGAATAGCGCCATTTTAATGTGGCTTGTGAGGTGCATGTTCTTATGTTAATCTGTTGTGTTCCTTGTGCATTGCGCCTTGGAAATGTTGTTTGTGAAAGGCTTGTCTTGTAAATATGGCTTGTGAATAGCGCCATGTGGTCATGGCTTGGACAGGGCATGTTCTCATTACGTTTGGCAGGAGAGAGCTGGATCTCTCTCGGGTGCTTGGGGATAACGTTTTTGAAAATATGTGTACGTGTTAGCTGTGAACGTGAAGAAATGTGCTAATGATTTTCCCATGTATAAATGGACGTTGGGAAATGTTTCTGCTTGAGCTGCCAAAGGGTTAATATCTTGAGTTGAGATGGCAGTCTTTATTTTTTACATGCTGTCAACATGCATGGTTATCTGACCTGACTATAAAAGTCGGTGGATTATTTGATGGTTTGATTTTGACTTTTTTTGATTCCTTGGTCTGCCTATGTGCTTTGTCAGTTTCTTGACGGAAAGGTAACATCTTGTGTTTTGAGAAGGGTTCTGTTCATTTCACATTCCTTTTGAAATGCGTCTACGAATTTTTGTGTGGGTTTGCCTTGGAACTGATGTGGTTATAAATCAACCAGTCTGATTACGGGGAAAGCTGTGTTCTTTTAAAATGAGTGAAATGTTAAAAAAATGGCCCGTTAGAATGCATGCTACGGAGCTGTTTTCATTAACTATTTCTTTGGGGGTTTCCATCTAGACAGGAATGTGCTGGTTGCAATAATAATAGGTTTAGAATAATAAATCTTGCCCGACAGTGTGTGGTAACATGTGCTTTTAATTAGTGGAATGCAACCATGTGCCTTTGAAAAAAAAAAAATGTTAAAATGTAACATTATTATTTTCCCAAATGTAAATTAAAATGTATGCTTTTATAAATGTGTCAGCAAAACCTTGAATTAAATACAATGTTGAAATGTATCTGCATGTTAATTCGTTTTTTTTTCTCACATGCAGAATGTATAATCTTGTGTGCTAAAGGTAGTTTCCCCTTTCTAAATAAGTGCCCATATTTTAAATGTCTTGCCTTTAGCTGTATTAGTTAGACAAAAGTCTTTTTAGAAATTGCAGCTTTTTTAATTGGCAGTACACTGTAACAGAATTTTTTTTTTTAATATTAGCTTCCGTTAGTTTGAGAATCAGGCCATGAGAACAGGCAAAAGGAATTTGTTTTTCGACCTTGGCAGACCAGCTGGTCTGTGCAGACGAGTTTTTTCTTCCCTTCATTCTGCTGGTTTCGATCACGTCCCTGTTCGTTATGATTGGCTACAATTCAATTTTCTTCCGCGGATGGCTTGTTTATGTAAGGGAGGGGCTGGTTTGGAGAGGCTCATCATATGGCAGTGTTCCAAAGTAGCTTTACACTGTAGCATGGCTCCTGCTCTGAAGGGAGGGGCTGTCCCATGAAGGATTAGTGTATGAAATAGGCCCTTCTGCCTGTGCATGTAAACAATTAGATTTTGCCCAAACTAATAATAATACATATATGATTTTAATTATGTCTTGACTTTAGAAACCTGTTTTTAATTAATTAAGTTTTTTTCCCAACACTGAAAGGCACCCGGGGTGCTTTTTAAATGGAAAATTTTATTTTACAAGAATAATGATACTTGTTCTCTTGTTCCTAGGATTGCTGTGGTTGTGGTTTTGTGTGGGTCCGTCCCCCTTCCACTTCCTTTTCTTGTTTTAGCTTTTTACTTTCATGTTCTTATTTTAGTTTATTGTTTTTGGATGATGGAACCAGACCAGACCAGACCAGACCGGAAGGGTGATGGATGGCCGCATTGGAGGAAGTGTCTGGATACCGAAGATGCAGGGTGGTGGCCTACACTGAAGAATTTGGACTGACTTATTTAATCCCTTGGCCTGCGTCTTTTTGTTAACATCTCTACAAACAGGCCCCACTTTTAAAAAAAATATATATATAATACAAATATGTTTTATTTGGGACAGAATTATACATGTATTTTGATGCATAATCCCTTGGACAAGCAGGCCCCACTTTTTAAAGCAAAAAAAAATATGTCACCTATTATAGTTTTTCTGTTTTCTTCAAAACAGTTTTTGCCAATGAAGGACTTTTTTGAATGATGGCGCACACATGTGCTCCACTGTGTGATTTAAGCTTGATGTTACACCAGCTATCTTGTACAAATGGGGTTGTAGTTTTTTTTTTTTTACTGTTCTTGCATTTTCACCTTGATTGATCAAAGGGTGGTTACCTTAAAATTTAGATGGTTCTGGGTGGTGTGTCTTTTAGTATGATTATGTATTAATGTTTATCCAGACCTTGCAACAGTTTGTCATGTTTATTTCTCAGATTTCACTTTAAATTGACAAATGTCAGCAGGTAGGCCTCATTTAGGCCTATTGTTATTTTCATCTCACATACTAGCCCCTACACCAATAGTTTCATGAGTCATCATTAGCTTAAGTTGCCTATAGTACGTAGGGCTCATTTAGGCCCTTTCTTGTTTTCTCATTAGGAGTTGAAACACATTTAGTTCTTAAGTTGACAATAGTAGGTAGGCCTCATTTAGGCTTAAGTTGTCCGAAGTAGGCCCCATTTAGGCCCCTTGCTGTTTTCATTCAACACATAAGTCTCTACATCACTAGATTTCACCAGTTATCATTAGAAGTTGAGGCACATTTAGTTTGAGGATGCTTTGGTTAGTTTCTGTTGTTATCAGATCCAATCTCAGATATGTTTCAGCATTCAAGTCAAGGGTGCTTTGATTTGTTTTTAGGTTTCTATTCCCTACAATTAAGTTTCAGGTGGAATTTCCTTGAGTTGTCTTTGTTTTTAGGGAGTTTTGTAGGTTTTGATTTGTTGATAGATTGTGTTGATGTTTGTTTATCTAGATGTTATTGTTTATAAGATGTTCGCAAGATAAGGATCTAAGGGTGGATGGCAGAGTTATTTAGCAGTGATATAGATCTTAATCTTGCTCACATCTAGGATGTGTATTTTTAGCCTATGTTGGATAGATTTTGTTGATGTTTGTTTAGATGGTTGTTGTTGTTTATAAGATGCTCGCAAGATAAGGATCTAGGGGTGCAATGTAATGGCAGTGTTTTTGGCTTTATTTAGAAGTGATATAGATCATTAATCTTGCTCGCATCTAGTATAGGTATTCTTAGCCTGTGTTGGCCCTTTTAAGCCCTTTTTCCAGACCTAGAAGAGGATAGCTGCTTAATATGCCTTTATTCTTGACTTTAACCTGTCTATTGCCTATTGGCTTTGACATATTAGACACATTGGTACGGTTTATGTAGGTATTCTGACAGAGCTAAGGAGCATTTCACCCCTTTCAGGCCTACAGGCCTAGAGCTAGAGGGACTCCATCTTGATGAAGTTGAGGGGCTTTTCAGGGCAAAGGCAATGTTTATAGTTAAGGCTATTGTGCTAGAGGAAGATCCAGTTAGGACCGCTTCTTATCCGAAGAATGTGTTTTTCTCCTGGGCCCAGACGTAACAAGCAGATGGCCACTGCGGTTGCGTGGAAGCCTGGGAGCTGGCACAGGAATTCGGTAAGAGACAGCCCTCTGCTGGAAATTTCCATGAGGGGAGAGGAATCCATATTAGCGAGCTACAGGAGAGGAGGAGTGTTCATTCCAGCTTGTGTGCAGTTCAGTTCAGTCGCAGTGCAGCGTGGTGCTCAGAACAGCTTGGAGCACAGAACAGCTTGCAGAGAGAGAGAGGATGTCTGCTAGAGCTGCAGAATAGAGTGCAGTTCTTAAATGGAGAAAGAAGGCAGACGATTGCTGAAGATGAGGAGAGAGAAAGCAGTGCAGAAAGCATCAAAGAAGGCTGTCAGCTGGAGCAATTGGACCAGAGGCGTGGTGATGTGGTGAAGGAGGGAGAGACAGAGAGAGCCCTAATCCCACCAGAGGCAGAGAGAGAGCCCTAATCCCACCAGAGGCAGAGAGAGAAATCTTCCTTCTAAGAGGTGAGGTAGTCTGAATTAGTTACACTTACACTTTATGTCTAATCTTTTCCCTTTCAGCGGAGTGTTCCTGTTATGTTTAATCCTTCTCTTTCAAGCGGTGTGTTCTACCTATAGTCTTTGTCAGTTATGTGTAAAGGTTTATATTGTACTAATAATAAATGACCCCATTAATTAGCGGATTAGTGATGCCTGAGTTCTTTCATGATAAAGTTATCCTGGCTTCAAGCCAGTTGCTGTTGAGCCACTGATGGATAAGGGGGGTAGGAGCGCTTAAATCAAGAGACAACTCAATCACATAGTGTGTATATCTTTGTCCTCATACAGTAAGGATAATCTTTCCTGGTAAGTATTGCTGTTTGAACAGATGCTACCCCTGATCAGGTAAGTAATAGTGAGGGAGAGAGGAGACTTGCAACCAAGGGACTAAGTTAGTACACCATCCCATAATATTATTGTAGTAGTAGATCCTTAGTGAAGAGACTTCCCAATATATATATATATATGTATAGGTGTTCATAGGAATGTGGTCGTCGTTGATATGCGGCGTTAGTGAGAACACTGGGGAGGACTACCAGTGCCGATACCCACTGGATTGTGGCTTGAATAAGTGAGAGCGTCAGGGGGGATACTGACGTGGAGTTCGACAGGATTGTTGAGCGTTTGGAAACGGGAGCATTGGGTTCTGCAGGCCCATGTGTAGTCGCACCGGATTGTGCGCAATATCTGCCCTAGGGTAGACCGGTCTGGGTCTGAGTGGCCGCGAGACCAACTGATGTAAATAAGTGTGGTGTAGGGTATGGATATCCCTAGTAATCAGTGAGTATTCTTAGTATCCCTATAGATTTAGTGGTGTTTTTGATAATATGAGCTTGTATATTGCGAGTTCCCCATCCTCAGGTAGGTACCAGGTGCCTGGATAGGTGGTCCTGAGGAGGGAAGGTGATTACGTTCTGGCTGGGTTGGAGGGGCCCCTGGGGGCTGATCCCACCTACTCAGAAAATCCAGCCATTACAGTAGGGTTTTCACCTTTTTTGCTACCTCCTTAGCCATCATCTCATTCCCCTTTAATTCAATATTGAATTCAATAAAGTAGTGGTCCATCCAGACTTGTGGTACGGGGCCTTTTACCGTCATTTCATATAGATTGGAGCTAATGCAATCAAGGGTGTGCCCCGCCTCATGAGTAGCTTCTAGAGTCCTTAGCATTAGTCCCAGAACCTGCAACGTTTCTTTGAGACTAGAGGCGTACTGGTCATTAGGGTCGTCTAAATGGAGGTTCAAATCTCCTAGAAGGGTGAAATTGGCGTACCTGAGGGTCAGATCATCCAGCACTTCCCCTACGCTGGCAAGAAACTGCGTGGGTTGGCCGGGAGGGTGGTATAGCAATGCCCCCGAAAAGGTGAAAGTGTTGGGCACTTGTATGCAGAAGTTCAGGCTCTCAGCTCCTCTAATGTCTGGATGCTCCCTAACTGAGCATTTAATAGTGTCCCTATATATGATAGCCAAGCCACCCCCACGCTGTTCTACGTGATCTTGTCTGCAAATAGAAAAACCAGGGGGTAGGGCATGCACTATGTCTGGGTTAGACCACTCACGAAGCCAAGTTTCTGTAATAAATAGGCAATCAAGCTCATTTTCATTGATCAGATCAAATATGTGGAGGGAGTTTTTTCGCATTGAACGTGCATTTATCAGACCACACTTCATATACTTGGGTTTCTCTTTCTTAACATTAAAGTGGTAGGGTTCCAAGGGGTGTCTACAGGCAGGACAACTGATAGGACCCGCCCACTTATCTACATTGAGTGCATGGTTGCAGTTGATATGTACATTTTTATTCAGGGCTAGAATGTCCCCTCTAGATAGGTTCATCACCTGTCCATAGTGGTTGGCCCTTGGCCCGTCCTCGGCGCGGACGAGCGCAGACGGGCTGGACTCATGCTCGACTCCGGCGTGACTATGGCGCGCCCACTGCTCGCGTTCAATGCACGAAGTAGTGGCCATCTTCCTTTGTAGTCCCTTCTACAGCGCAAGGGCGCGGGGACTTGCAGTTTCTCACCGAAATCGTGATCACGCGTCTCCGGCCACAGCACCTAATCGTCTGTGAGCTCGGAGGGGCACGCGCAAACAATACGGTATGTGGATTTAGGAATGGGCAGTTTAAAATACACAAATTACGCCGCAAATGAAAGGGGGTAAATAACACAATATTTTAAAAGTACATACAGGCTATCACCCGGCTTCTGCCTCAGGTGCAAAAGATTAGTTAGGCGCAGTAGGCAGAGACAGTATAGTAGTGTTTTACCAGGCTTCCGCCTCAGGTGGAAAAAAGGAATCTCGCGACTAACAGTGCACCTCCTCCCTTTGTAGTCCCTTCTACAGCGCAAGGGCGCTGGGACTTGTAGTTTCTCACCGAAATCGTGAGGGGGCTGATCACGTGTCTCCGGACACAGCACCTAATCGTCTGTGAGCTTGGAGGGGCACGCGCAAACAATGCGGTATGTGCATTTAGGAATGGGCAGTTTAAAATACACAAGTTACGCCGCAAATGAAAGGGGGTAAATAACATAATATTTTAAAAGTACATACAGGCTATCACCCGGCTTCCGCCTCAGGTGCAAAAGATTAGTTAGGCGCAGTAGGCAGAGACAGTATAGTAGTGTTTTACCAGGCTTCCGACTCAGGTGGACAAAAGGAATCTTGCACACATTCAATCACCCAGTTACTACAATTGCTCTCATCCATTCACTCACACACTACCCATGCACTCATCTATTCACTCAGGTAGTACCCATGCACTCATCCAATCACCCAGGTACTACCCATGCACTCATGCAGTCACCCAGGCACTACACATTCACTCATTCAATCACCCAGGCACAACCCTTGCATGCATTCATTCAATCAGGTGGTACCCATGCACTTCACCAATCACCCATGTGCTACTTTTGCACCCAGTCAGTACTCATTTGCTCATCCGATCCCTCAGGCACTACACATGCACTCATCCATTCACTCAGGCACTAGGCATGCACTCATTCATTCAATCATGCACTACCTAGGTACTCATATATTCACCCAGGCATCACCCATGCACCCATCCAATCACCCAGTCACTACCTTTCCACTCAACCATTCACTCAGGCAGTATCCTTGCACTCATCCATTCACTCAAGCACTACCCATACTCCTCTCCAATGACCCTAGGACTACTGTTGCACTCATCCATTCAATCACACACTACCCATGGACTCATCCATTCAGTCAGGGAGTACCGAGGCACACATTCAATCACCAACGCAATATTCATGCGCTCATGCAATCACTCAAGCACTATCTATGCACTCATCCAATCACCCAGCTACTACCCTCGCACTCATACATTTAAGCGGTGGTACCCAAGGACTTATGCATTCACCCAGGCATACCAATGCCTTCATCCAATCACCCAGGTACTACCCATGCACTCATGCAATCACCCATACACTATCCATGCACTCATCCAATGACCCAGGCACTACCTTTGCACTCATCTATTCACTCTTGTACTACTCATGTACAAATCCATTTACTCAGCCACTACCCTTGCACTAATCCAGTCAAACAGGAACTACCCATGCACAGGCCCAAATCACCCAGGTGCTTCACCATGGCACCACCTATGCATTCATCCAATCATGCAAGCAATATCCATGCACTCATTTATTCGCCCAGTCATTATCCATGTACTCCTCCATTCACTCAGATTCTACCCTTGCACTCATTTGTTCATTTATTCATTCATTGAGGCACTACCCATGCACTCCTCTATTCACTGAGGTACTACCACTGCACATATCCAATTACCCAGGCACTACCTTTCCACTAATCCCTTCACTCAGGCAGTACCCATGCACTCCTCCACTCACTCAGTCACTACCCCTGCACTAATTCAATGATCCAGGCACAACTGTTGCACTCATCCATTCATTCATCCATGCAGTACCCATACACTCATCAAATCACCCAGGTACTACTCTTGCACTCATCCATACAATGAGGTGCTAACCTTTTACCTCATCCAGGTGCTACTCTTTCACTAATACATTCACTAAGTCACTACCCATGTACTCATACAATGACCCAGGCACTAGCCTTGTACTTATCTATTCACTCACACACTACCCATTAACTCATCCATTCACCCAGGCACTACACATGCAAACATACAATCGCCTAGGCACTACTCTGCACTCTGATGGATTAAACCCAGATCTTTTGACTGGGTGTGTGTTTGATTGGTTCAGATGCTCTGTCCATTACCACCCCCTTTTGTACCACTTTTGGCCGCCATAAGTGTGGCAGGGTATGCTCAGGCATGAGTCCCTTGCTCACTTTGCCACTGGATTCAAGCAAGCCGGGCTGAAGACAGCTGGAATGCCAGAAACCCGTCCTCAGAAGCTTGTTTCCGGTCCAGGGAAGGCATGGCTTGGCAGTTCGGGCCGGACTGTTCCCATGAGGCACAGGGTCAGACTGATTTGCATATAGCCATGTCTGAACTGGGGTGGCAGAGTGGGCTAAAGAACGGTGATGGATTAAACCCAGATCTTTTGACTGGGTGTGAGTGTTTGATTGGTTCAGATGCTCCGTCCATTACCACCCCCTTTTGTACCGCTTTTGGCCACCATAAGTGTGGCAGGGTATGCTCAGACGTGAGTCCCTTGCTCACTTTGCCACTGGATTCAAGCAAGCCGGGCTGAAGACGGCTGGAATGCCAGAAACCGGTCCTCGGAAGCTTGTTTCCGGTCCAGGGAAGGCATGGCCTGGCAGTTCGGGCTGGACTGTTCCCATGAGGCACAGGGTCAGACTGATTTGCATATAGTCATGTCTGAACTGGGGTGGCAGAGTTGGCTAAAGAACGGTGATAGATTAAACCCAGATCTTTTGACTGGGTGTGAGTGTTTGATTGGTTCAGATGCTCCGTCCATTACCACCCCCTTTTGTACCACTACTCTGCACACAGCCATTCCCCGAACACTACCAATACACTCATCTATTTACCCAAGAACTACCCATCCACACATCCAATCATCCAGACACTAACCATGCACTCATCCATTTACCCAGCCTTTATCCATGCACTCATACATTCACTCGGGCACTTCCTTTGCACTCATTCATTTACTCAGGTACTATGCATGCACTTGTCCATTCACTCATGCACTACCCATGCACTTATCCATTCACCCAGGCACTACCAATGCATTTATCGATTCATCACAGTACCACCTAAGCATTAATCCAGTCACCCTGGCACTAGCCGTGCACTCATTCATTCTCCCAGCCATTATCCATGCACTCATCCATTAAAGCAGTTACTATCCTTGCACTGTTTCATTCACTGAGGCACTATCCACGTACTCCTCCATTTACCCAGGAACTACCCATGCAGTCATCCATGAACCCAGGCACTACGGATGCACACGTCCCATCCCCCAGTCACTACCTTTGCACTCATTCATTCACTCAGGCAGTACCCATGCACTCCTCCACTCACTCAGGCACTACCCATAGACTCATACAATGACCCAGGCACAACTGTTGCACTCATCCATTCACTCATGCAGTATCCATGGACTCATCAAATCACCTAGGCACTACCTTTATGCTCATCCATTCAATGAGGTGCTACCCATCCACTCATTCAATCATCCAGGTGCTACTGTTTCCCTCATCCATTCACTCAGGCACTACCCATTAACCTCATTCAATCACCCAGACACAACCCATGCTCTTACTCATCTAACCAGCCATTATCCATGCACTCAACCATTATCTCAGGTTCTTCTCTTGCACTCATCCATTCACTGAGGTACTATCCGTGCACTGATCTATTCACTCAGGCACTAGCCATGCACTCATCCATTCACCCATGCACTACTCATGCACCCATCCAATTACCCAGGAACTATAATTGCACTCATTCATTCACTCAGGCACTATGCATGTGCTCATCCATTCACTCAGGCACTACCCATGCACTCAACCAATGAACCAGGACTTCCCTTCTTCATTTCACTCACACACAGCCCATGCACCCTTCCATTCACAGAGGTACTACCCATGCACACATATAAACACCCAGACAGCACTCTTGCACTCATCCATTGAAATGAATTAAATGAAATCCAGTATTTACAAAGCGCACTACCAGAGGGTGTCAAGGCACTGGGGGCCATTGGGAAGATTAAGTGAGCTATTGCCCAGTGTCACATGGTGCTGGACTAACCTGCGGCTGGTGCCGGGGATTGAACCATGAACCCTGTGGTCTGGAGACAGGCACCCTGGCTACAACACCACATCACCAAGGCACTACCCATGAACTCATCTATTTACCCAAGCAGTACCCATGCATGCAACCAATCACACAGGCACTACCCTTGCACTCAATGATACACCCAGCCTTTATTCATACACTCATCCATTCACTCAGGCACTACTCTTGCACTCACCCATTCACTCAGGCCCTTCCTATGCACTTCTCCATTCATTCAGGCACTACCCATGCACACATCCAATAATCCAGTCACTACCATTGCTCTCATCCATTCACTCATGAACTATACATGCACTCATTATTCTCTCAGGCAGAACCCGTGCAATCATCCAATCACCCAGGCACTACCCTCACACATGCAGTCACCCAACCACTAAACATGCACTCATCCAATCACCCAGGCACTACTCTTGTACACATTAATTCAATAAGATGGAATACATGCACTCATCCAATAACCCATGCACTACTTTTTGCACTCATCCCATCACTCAGGCACTGCACATGCACTCATCCATTCACTCATTTGCTACCCCTGCAACCATCTATTCACCCAGGCATTGTCAATGCAAATATCCAATTACCCAGTCACTATCTTTGCACCCAGGTACTACCTATGTACTCATCCAATCATCAAGGTACTACCCTTGCACTCATACATTCAAGATGCGGTACCCATGTACTCATACAGTTACCCAGATGCTACACATGCCCTCATACAATTACCCCGGCACTATCCATGCATTCATCAAATCACCCAGGCACTACCCTTACACTCATACATTCAAGAGGTGGTACTCATGCACTCATACAATCACCCAGATGCTACCCATGCCCTCATACATTAATCCAAGCCCAACCCATGCACTTATCCAATCATCCAGGCACTACCCATGCACTCATTCATTCACCCAACCATTATCCATGCAATCATCCCTTCAATCAGGTACTACCCTTGCACGTATCCATTCACTGAGGTACTACCCATGCAATCCTCCATTCACTCAGGTGCTACCCATGCGCTCATCCTTTCAGCCAAGCACTACAAATGCATACATCCAATCACTCAGGCACTACTCTTGTACTAATCCATTTACTAAGGCACTACTCATGCACTCATCTATTCACCCAAGCACTAGCCATCAACACATTTAATCATACAGATACTACTCATGCACTCATTCATTCACCCAACCTTTATAGATGTACTCATTCATTCACCAACGCACTACATTTGCACTCATCCTTTCACTCAAGCACTACCCATGTACACATCCAAGGACCCAGTCAATACCAGTACAATCATCCATTCATTTAGGCAGTACCCATGTTCCTCATGCATTAATTTATGCACTGCCCATGCACTCATCCAATGACCTAGTTACAACCCATGCACTCATTCATTTAACCACCCATTATCCAGGTACTCATCCATTCAATGAGCTGCTAACCATGCAATCCTACTTTCACTTGGGAAATACCCATGCCCTCATCCATTCACTCAGGCACTACCCATGCTCCCATCCAATAACCCAGACACTACCCATGCACTCATCCACTTACTCAGGCACTACCCATGCACTCAACCAATGATCCAGGCACTACCCTTCCACTCATCCGTATACTCATGTGCTACCCATGCACTCATCCAGTCACCCAGGCAATAATGATGCACACATCCAATCACCCAGGCACTACTCTTGCACTCAACCTTTCAACAAGGCATTAACTATGAACTGATCTATTCACCAAACCACTACCCATGCACAAATTCAATCATACAGGTACTACCAATGCAATCATTCTTTTACCCAGCCTTTATCCATACACTCATCCATTTACTCAGGTACTACTCATGCACTCCTCCATTTGTTCAGGCACTAGCCATGCACTTATCCATTCATCCAGGCACTACCCGTGCACACATGCAATCGCCCAGTGACTATCATTGCTCTCAGCCATTCATACATGTACTACCCATGCACTCATCTATTCACTCAGGCACTACCCATTCACTCATTCATTCATCCATCCAGGCACTACCCATGAACACATCCAAAAACCCAGTGACTACCATTGCATTCATCTATTCACTCATGCACCTACCCATGCACTCATCTATTCACTCAAGGAGTACCCATGCATTCATCTAATCATCCAGACACAGCCCATGCACTCATGCAGTCCCCCAGCACTACACATGTACTCATCCAATGATCCAGGCACTACCCTTACACTCATTCTTTCAAAAGGCAGTACCCATGCACACATGCAATTACCCAGGTGTTACTCGTGCACTCACACAATAACCCAGGCACTGCCCATGCACTCATGCAATCACCCAGGCACTGTCCATGCACTCACCAAATTACCCTGGGACTATCCATGCAAGGTATCCAATCACCCAAACAGTATCCTTGCACTCATCTATTCACTGAGGTACTAACCATGCACTTATCCATTCACTCATCAATTACCTCGGGCACTACCAATGCACTCATCCAATCACCCAGGCACTATCCATGCACTCACACAATCACCCAGGCAATTCCTTTGCACTCATCCAATTACCCAGACACTACCTTGCACTCATCCAATCTCTCAGGTACCACCCTTTCACTCATCCACTCACTCAGATACTTCACTTGCACACATCCATTCACTCAGGCACTACCCATGCACTCATCCATTCACCCAGGCACTACCCATGCACACATCCAATCACCCAGGCTCTACCCATGAACGCATCCATTCACTCAGGCAATACCCATGCACTCATCCATTCACCCAGACACTACCAATGCACACATCCAATTACCTAAGGACTACACATGAACTCATCTATTCACTAAGGCACTACCCATGCATTCATCCAGTTAGCCAGACACTACCTGTGCCCTAATTCATTTTCCCAGCCATTATCCATGCACTCATCCAATCACCTAGGCACTACTCTTGCACTCATTCATTTACTGAGGCACTACGCATGCATTCTTCCATTCACTCAAGCACTACCCATGCTCTCATCTATTAACCCAGGTACTACCTATGCACACATCCAATCACCCAGTCACTTACTTTGAAATCATTGATTCACAGAGGCACTACCCATGCACCCATGCATTCATCCAATTAGCGAGACACTACCTGTGCCCTAATTCCTTCTCCCAGCATTATCCATGCACTCATCCAATCATCCAGGTACTACCTATGCACACATCCAATCACACAGTCACTTACTTTGCAATCATTAATTCACAGAGGTACTACCCATGCACCCATTTATTAATCCAGACACTACCCATTCACTCATCAAATCACCAAGGCACAAAGCATGCACTCATTAAGTCACCCCGCTATAGGAGAGTAGGAACTGCTTCTTATAGTTACCTCCACTTTTTGCTGATGTATCACTGTTTTCAACTTAGACTGGCTGGGATCCTGCTATCCAGGACCCCAGTCTAACTGCTTTCTCCTCTAAATTGATGGCATGTACTTTAGGTACACTACAGATTGGATACTGGGGTACCCTTATCAGTCTCTAATATATGGTACACCATGTACTCAGGGCATAGGTACCCCAGAGGCGTCCCAGGGGCTGCAGCATGCATTATGCCATCCCTGGGAGACCATTCAACCTGACACAACAGGTCTGCTACTGCAGCCTGTGTAAGGTGGTGCATGCACCCCTTACTTAGATATACGTACCTATATCTATTCTAAATCACTGCACATATAAACCTATCAGTCACCCCTGTGGCAGGCCTTATCAATCCTGAAGGCAGGGTGCTGGGTTTTGTGTGAGAGGTTGCCCCTGCATGACCAGAGCCCCTCTGCAGTCTTCAGAATCTAATCTCCGGGGTTGTCTGTGATGCAGCCAAACCATATTTACTTAAGTGCATTATAACATTGCTGTAAATACTAACTTTAAAACGGCTGCTTAGAAACATGTCGTGTTTGGTGTCAACCACCTTGGAATCATACCTTCCCGCCAGTACCTGGCAGAGGGAGGTATAATTCCAGCCTTCTAGAGAGACTTATGTGAAACACCGGTACACACGGTACCAGCTTTCTCAACTTGAGCATCACAAAATGGACGCTGCCAGCCAAAGACACGAGTCTGCCCTCCTGCTGCTAAGCTGAGCTTGAGCAGGGGAAGGCTTGACAATAGGTTTCCTGTCACAGGGAGGAGTGACCACTTCCCAGACAGGATTTAGTGTATTGGGGTTGGGTGGGTGGGTGCACTCTGAGAGAAACTGGACAAAGGACATGGGTGTAACTACCCCTCTGTCCTGACCCCCCCATAGGTGGATCCCCAGAGTTTGTCAAACCTCTTCCTTGGGTATAAAGTAGTAACCCTGACTACAGGACTTTGGATTTTACCTGGACTAACCTCTGCATGCAGAAATCAAGTACTTTAATGATCTATCCTAAGTTGGAACACAGAAGAATCTCCCTTGGAGTAAAGGAGTTACTCCCCTGCTGAAGCAGGCACCTTAATTCATCTGACCGGTTTGCATCTCCTGAGGACTCTGAAGGTTTCTGCAAAACAAGAGGTAGGTTCCCAAGCATCCCTGAAGTCGAATTACCCTCCCAGCAATTCTGAGACCAGTATCCCTCGTGGGGACAGTGTAACCTGAACCCCTGTGCACAGTGTGCTTTTGCAGCAGCATGTGCTTTTTGCTATCCCTGAGGCTTTGCTTTGGGCTACGTATAGTCTTGACCCCGAGCAGTATTTTCACTGAAGATTTCTGGCCTCTACTCCACCAGTGCTCCATGGGCCTGTACTTTGTGATTCAGCTTTAGGTCCCTTCGTGATTCCTGTGCCGTTGGCCTGTGGGTCCCTGTGAAGGTAACTTTGATGTCTCCTGGGGTTCCCTGGTTGCCCTAAACATGCCCTGACTCCCCATAGCTTGGATAGTCTTTAGGACCTTGCTGGTCCTCACACTGACTTGTTTCCTTTGCCATCATGGGTTGCAATTGCCAAGGCTTCTTGGTGTTCAATCCAGACACTGACCCCTCAGCACTCAACATCTTTTGAGGGACAGCTCACATCCAGAATTTGGTCATCATCGATGTCTCCTGGTCCCAGTGGCTTCAGAGTCAAGCATATAATCTTCACACCTGAAGCACCCGACATCAGTGGGCATTCTTCTACCGAGCCCCTGCTCACCCTGAAGTGACCCAGACTCTGTCCCCTCTGCTTTCAGGTTCTTCTCACCTCAGATCCAGGCTTGGATTCCATTGAACACTTTTCATCTTCCCAGCAGCAGCACTTCATTGAAAACAACAAAGGTATCCAACACCACTTGACCCCTATGCACCCGGATCCCCTGGGATAGGTAACACAGGTACCTCAGTACTCACAAGGGTGCTGGCCTTACAACCTTCTCTGTTCCAAAGGGTTTGCTAGAAGTCCTCTCCGAAGAGTCCTTAAACTGTAATTTTCCTACCGCGACGTTCCCATAGAGTTGTACGGTACTCACGTCTGTGTTCACACACTGCACCCGTTCTCCGTGGGCTCCCTGTGTCACTCCTTTGTGTGGTTCATTGGTGTCCCAGCGATTCTACTTGCTCTAGGCACTGTGTCTAGTGAAGTCTTTGTTGTTATTCCATTTTTTTAGTATATGGTTCGGTCTCCCCCTGGAGCCCGCTGTGTATTGTGCTATTTACTGTTGTTCTATTGATTAGGTCTTGTGTGCCTTGTGCTCTAATCTCATATAGAGGTTAGTAGAGAGTGTTTAGTAATAAATACATATATTTTATATATCTCTTGTGTGGTTCTCCTTTCATTTGGTTATTCAGAAGGTTCTGATCTAGTAAAACAAGCTGCTTTACATTCCTTCTAGACTTAGCCTGAAGGCTGCTCTCCACAGCTACCACTAGGATAGATTTCAATAAAGGTTGTCTTTAACCTAATCATCAATAAGGGTCTTTGGACTGGTGCAAGGTGCCCACTTTAATTAGTGGACAGCATATACCAGGCCAACTTCTCACATCAGCCGTTACCCATGCACTTCTCCACTCATTCAGGCACTTTCCTAGAACTTATCCATTCACTGATGCACTGCCCATGCATACCTCAACTTACTCAGGCACTACCCATGCACACATCCATTCACCCAGGCACTACCCATGCACACAACCAATACCCCAGTTACTAATTTTGCACTCATCCATTCACTCAGCTGTACACATGCACCTATCCACTGAGTCAGTCACTACCCATGCATTCATTCAATCGTCCAGGTGCTACCCTTGCACTTATCTATTCACTCAGGCACAACCCATACAATGACCCAGGCACTACCCATTAACCCGGGAACTACACATGCAAAGACTCAATTACCCTGGTACTACCCTTGCACTCATCCATTCACCCAGGCTCTGTCAAAGCATGTCTAGCCCGCCGTGAGTAATATGCGGGGCTTGTCTGGAGAGGAGTACAAGACTCCCCTGCTCCTGCAATACAGATCTTCGAATTCTGGGGCCTTATTTATCAAGGCCTTGCGCCGCCGGTGCGTCGCTTTTAAAATGGGAAAAAGCGACGCTCCAGTGGCGCAAGGCCTTCCTAAATGAGGCCCCTAGTGTTCTGGGGTTTACTATTCTGCTTTCAGTTTACCTACAAGGTTTCTACTGGGGCTCTTCTGTTCCCTTGCAGGCTCTCGGCAGCCTCTTCTCCTGCCGTCGGGAGCTCGGCGGTGTCTTCGGCATGGCTCCAGCTTCCTACTCTCCTCCTTCTTCCATCACGCGTCTGGTGGTGTCTTCGGCATGGCTCCTGCTTCCTGGTCTGATCCTTCTTCTGACGAGAGCGCGGCGATGTCTTTGGCGTGGCTACTGCCCTCTGGACTCCACTCTGCTTCTTGTTTTGGAGACAGCTCCTGCTCCAGTTTTCTTCCAGTTCACCCGGCTCAAATAAAGAGAGAAAATAAAAGAAAATCAGCCATCAGCATGTTAACTGTGCTTTTGCTCGTAAAGATAATTATTTCAGTATAAGGTGGTAAGGAGCATTTATCTTAGCAATGTTCTGTCGTCCCTGAGGATCTGCCTTTTCCTGTGTTTGGGCACCTGAATGGAAAGTTCCTGCAAATACAAATAAAGAAGACTTTAGTTAGTATTCCTGACATTAAGGATAACAAGATATTCTAATAATATAGTTAGTTGCTGGGGAATTTTGCTTACCTGTTCACAGAGAGTGCCTCCCAGCTTAAGTTAGGTGTGTACCATTTCACAGCCTGAAGACATGTCATTGTCACTTTTCTTTTGGGGCCCAGATTTCATTGCTCTATTGTTCTTTCACCTTAGCTAATTATAGTGATTGTTTTACAAGACGGCTTAAGGTGCTACAGAAAGGAAGAGGGGATTCGATCAGGTAGGGAGAAAACCAAATATCGTTAAAACATTACTGATTCCTTTTCTTTATTGTATCTTATACTCAATGCACTTTTGTTTTTACATTTAGGAAACTCCCTGATTGACTGACCTTAAGTTTGAGAAGAGACTTCGAGCGAGGATTGTTTTGTTTACCCTTATTTTATCCCCTCTACCATGGGTTACTGTTAGACCTGGCACCATTGGCGTGGGTCTCCCTTCCATTTTTGCGTTGCCTCATGTTTTTTTGCTGGTGTTAGATGCTTTGGGCACTGTGGCACTGCTGTCCAGTGCCACAGTGCGAGTGGTCCCTACTGTAAATTGATGTATTGATTAGTGGTTCCATGATTGGATGTTTGGTTTACTTGTCAGATCCTAGTACAGGGCACTGAGTGTGACCGGGGCGTGTAAATCCAAATGCTGCTAGTGGGCTTGCAGCACTGGTTGTGCCACCTACAGAAGTGACCTTGTATAATGTGTCTAAGGTCTGCCATTGCAGAGCCTGTGTGTAGTCTGGTACTGTCATGCTGACTGGGCAAATGCACCCACTTGCCAGTCCTTGAGTTTAGTATGCCTGGACTCAGAATAATAAAATACATCTTTTAGTGAAGTTTATTTTGATATTCTGTGTTTACAAATACCACTTTTAGAAAGTAGGTATTTGCTTGCTTAACCATTTGAGCCCGCCTCTGCGAGGATGTGTATTCCGTGTCTGGGTTTGTGTGTGACTGGGCTGGGGAATTCCAGGAGACAGGATGGGGCAGCACCGGGGGTGAATAGGGAGATCTGCATCTCGATGGGAGTGTGGAGTTGCACCTGGGACCTGAATAGGGCTGGGCCTTCCCTCTACAATGCTGGCTCCACCCCCTGTGGTGTGTCTGATGTCTCTGCCCTGCACACTGAAAGAAGAGAAGGAAGACAGTCAACAAAGTGTTCCTGGACTGTACATGCCTTCCACAATGCTGACTCCACATGTGGGGCGTCTGATGTGCCTGCCCTGTGCTGTGAAAGGAACGGAGAAGTCTGGTAAACAGAGTGCTTCAGAACTGGCTTAAACTGGGCACATGCCCCTCTCCCCTCAGAGAACAATGGAGTTTGGGGTATACGTATTGGGACCCTGATCCCATGAAGTTAGATCACTTCTGGACTTACAAGACGAAACCTCTGCTGAGGAGAAGGAACCTGAAGAGACTGAGGAGAGACTATTCCCAAGCTGAAGTGCTGCTTGGGGGATTGGCCTGCAGTGAATGCCTGACTGCCAAAGAGAGGAGAAATAACTTTGTGGACTTTTCTTTCAACTTGTACAAAGATCTCCAAGGGCTTGGAAGAGAGTTTGCCCCCTGACCGAAGTACCAGGATCAGTGGGACACCAACAGTGCTGTCAGGTTTCTGTTGTTTATTCTCAATCTGAGTTGAATGATCATCAATCTGTAATTTACCACGCTCTGATGACATCCCTTTCTGCGAGAACCAGAAGCCACTGCTCCCTCTTCCATGTTTGTCTGTGAAGTTTTTTACCTGTATGGGCTGTTCTGCGGGTTCATTCCATCACCCCCTTACCCTCCATGTACGGATTCTGTCCGTATATGCTATAGCTGAGTGTCTCCGCGGCGGTTCTGATATATAAGCACTTCCCGCCGGGGTACCTCCCAGATCCACTCTCACACTCTGAGCAGTCTTGCTTGCGGGGACCGTTAATGAATCGGGCCACTGGCCTAGTTCAATCTGTAAGCTTTTTCAACTTGTAAGCTATTTAATTTCTCTGTCCCGTAAACATCCATTACATTGCTACGGTGGTATTGGACTACAAGTTCCAATCTTAGCGAAACCTTTCAGTCCGGACCGCTTTCTATTTTCACAGTCTGATCAGTTCGAGCTGACTCTTACTTTATATACACTCCAGCTGACCCGCAGCGTTAAACGTCAGACGCCGGAGACCGCGGAACGGATTCAGTGCAGTTCCCGCCACAGTGAGTACCTGAACGAATCCCATTAGTGAACCCGAGTTGTCATATACGCGAGTTTTGGGCTAAACCTTTCCCTCATTGATTATGTTTCAGTCGTTTTCTAACTGAAGGCCAGCAGTACCCTTCCGGATCCCCGGAGTAAATACTGAGCGTCCGAAGGAATATGTCTTCAACTTGTTTCCAAGTACAGGTAGGACATAGGGCAGCACATTTAATTGAATTTACGATGCACCTTGTTGTGTCCAGCTAGGCCTAGCAGACCTTACCACCACAATTATTACTCTTTCAGCGATTCCATACCGTATGAAGCTGTTCAACACCTCTGCAGCCCATGCGCGATTTCTACAGGTATTTTTGCATTTATATTCATTTAGTCAGAGAGGTTACTATTATGTCACTGCATTACTACATTTACACCAAATCCCCTGTTTTACAGGAAAGGATTTGCCCAGTCCACGTCCTGCGGAGAACCCTCAACTAACCAGTGGTTCGAAACGCATTGACCCCCAGCCTGCGACATGGAAGAAGGGTGCAGCAAGGGAATAAATAATAATATTGCCACCCTCCCTAGCTGTCTAATCCTTAAAACACTTAATCACAGGTCTATGTAGACAGGCAGGCATCGCCTTTGAATTTTTTTTGTCCGCCTGTCCATTGGTATATAATTTGAAGGACTGGTCCTTTTTGTCAAATGTTTTTCAATGTTTCAATTAATTTGCATATAGTATTGTTTTTTGGTGTTCTGAATTTTGAGTATCTATTGTGAACATTTTCTACACTTGTATATTTTGCGCACATTATTGTCTGAATGTTTTCTTGATTGTGTTGACAAATGTGCCTTTGAAGACATACTGACAAATTAATGAAATCTGATCAAAAGAGAATAAAAGATCTTTTCTAAACAAACTTGTGGTTCACGCAGTACAGACAGGCTGGGTGTTTCCTAAATAATTACAAAGTTAACCTGACTAGCTATTTTGTTCTGTTTTGTTAGAGGGTGAGCAGGGCTTATTTTGAGAGAGTAATTCCCTTGCCCTGACTAGAGGAGAGGGTCCCTGCTTGTCACAAGTACCTACCTGTGCCAACCAGAGACCCCAAATACTAACATTGGAATGCAAGCAGAAAGGATTCCGAATCTGCATTTGTGACTCATGTACAGTGATTGGTGAACACTACTTAATGAGTGCAGACGATGACGCAGCCACGTACTTCTGACACTTATTTTGGCCATAGATCTCCATTTTTTTTAAGTCATGACTGGTTCAGTCAGAATGGAAAAGGCAGCATCCATTGCATCTGTTGACTGTGATTGGGAGGAAGAGAAACTAGAAAGCTACACCAACAACCAGTTCAAGAGCTTCTGCAAAAAGTTTAAAATTTCTGTGGCCGGAATCTCCAAAAAAGAGCATTACCACAAGGTGCTGAGGGCCTGGTTGGACGCACGGGATGCCCCTGGTGATTTATTGAATGATGAGGATGCAGAGGAGCAGCTTGGTGGGCCACTGGGTCCTGAGAGGAGGGGTGTGCCCTCCCCAGTGGGTAGCAGTTTTTCTGCCCGAGGTCTGTCCCCAGAAGAGTTGGCAGACAGAAAAGAAAACAGGATGCATAAAATGGAGATGGCCAAGCTCAAATTGAATGGGCAACTGGAGCTAGAAAGCAATAAGATGGCTCTAGAGGAAAAGAGATGGCAATTGGAGCATGACAAAGTTTTGAGGGAGTTGGATCTGAAAGCCAGGAGCCTAGAGATTACTCCCTCTGGAAGCAGAAGGCTGTCAGCACCTGGTGAAGGTAGAGTGTACACCCTTAAAGATGTGGTTAAGGAGTTTTGTAAAGAATTATGATATTGGGCAGTGGTTCAGAGCCTATGAGGTAGCCATGTCTTCCCACCGTGTGGTATTGGGTTCCCAAGGCCTACATACTCCGCAGAATACCCATACACTGAAAGAACTGTTGGCATGGAAACTGAAAAGTACAAAAGACAAGTTTATTAAGACCCCATGGGGTGGTGGTACATTCCTACAGCACCCTTCGGCAATGCAAGAAGTATCACACCGAACGTTGGTGCGAGTCCTTCTCTTATACAGATTTACAGTAATAAAAAGGTAGGCGGTACATGGTTACAGAGTTTTAGGTACATATATGGTCATTTTTGGAACACAGCCAACTCATGGGAGGGGTTACAACACCACTTGTCAGTTTGGCGGAACATTCCTAAGGGGTGACTGGTCAGTCGGAACTGCGCATGTACAGGCTTGACCGTTACTAAAAATAGCCTGCTGCTGGGCAAACACGAGTGGTCCGTGGCATGGACAAAGGACTAAAGGGCACGCTGGGCACGAGGCGGCTCATTCTCTAAAATAGCCGCCGTAACATACAAAATGGCGTTTTCGAATAAGGCCAAGATAAGGGAAATAACGTGTAGCAAAGCTAAGCGCTAACCCAGCCATTGTCAAATTACGACAGACGACCCTTTTAGCGTTTAGCTGAAGCTACCTCATAGTGGACATCATCAGGATACTCATCTTCTATATCAATTGACATAATTTGGGCCACTTCTTTATGAAGCATCAATTCATTTTGGGCAAGAGCTCGTCTAGATGGAATACAAGCTGATAGACACATAGAACATAATGCAGGGCCACATTGTATACATAGACACAAGAAGAATAATATCCCAACTATGATACATAAGATTGTCAGTAGCTTCCAGCCCCATGTACTAAGCATTGACCAGAACCACCCCGAAAAGGTCCATGTACCATTGTCCAAGTGTATCTCAGCAGCAATTTTGTGTAATTTAGATATGGCATCATATACAGATGGTGAATTGTCTGGAACGTACACACAGCAGCTACTTCCAATAATTCTACATGCCCCCCCTCGATCGGCTAGAACTACATCTAGAACCATCCGGTTCTGGAGCGTGACAATTCTAGATATTTGAAGCTCTTCAGTTATATTTCCTAATGCGAAAGCAGTATCATTAGCTACAGCCTCAACAACACGAGTCAATCGTCGTATCTTTCGACTGTTTAAAGCAGCTCCCACAAAGGAAAACAAACCCAAATTAAAGTCCACATATTGTTGCAGAGCAGTATCGGTCTGATCGATATCTTCAAGAACTACAGCACGTTTGACTCTATTTAGCACAAAATCGTGATATAAAATATAGTCATTATGGTACATTGGTGGGGCAATGAATACAGGGGGCAATACAAAAGAGATATAGCACGTGCCTAACCATCCTAACGGGAGACGATGATAACCTTTATTACCACAGATGAAGTATGTATTTCGGGATGCCACAAATGATATGCCATTCGGACTGTCAAATGTAAGTGTGGTGTTACATTCACTTTTTCCAACAGGGATTGTACCTTTATTTCGTATGCAAAGATCAGCCTTATCTATAACATTAATAACATGAGAGCTAGACATATTGATGTTCCGTTGATTACTGTAAATTCGAGGTGCAGACACGTTGTCGGGGCGGTACTCTTCCCATTCGAATCGAGTACCCTCAGCTTGTGGATAGCCGTCCCGATCATGATAACATATCTTGTTTAAACGGAAAAGCACCCCCCCTTTCGTTGGCCAGCGCAAAGTGAATAGAAGAGTATACCAAGCATTGCAGGAACCATTGTGGGAAAACGGGAGTGGGATAAGCGGTGTGCCTCCTTTCTTCTGGTGCCCAGGCAACATCCCACATACCCAACAGTTCAAAGTGTTCGTCATGTTGTGAGTATGATGCAAGATTTGAATAAAGCTATTGTTCAAATAAGTCTGTCGGTGCCGTTCTTCATGGTAAGGTAAGGTGAAATGAAAATGTTCAGATGGAGATGGTAGTCGGCAGCAAATGTTCTCGTACAGGCACCACAAGTTCCACTACCCAGGCTATCACTGCTATCACCACAGTTGTCAATACAAACAATATAGCACCAAGAATTCTTTTGTCTCGTGATGCAGAAGACGCCATAGTTCAAAAGAGTTCACAATGTCCCAAATATACAACTAAAAAAAAACAAAAATGTGAGTGCTGAGCTCCGAGGTAGCCGTTGTTTTTTTCTCTGGGGTCAAAACGGGTGTCGCTACTCTTGGCAGAACTGATCCCCCCCCCCTTGAGAATCCAGGCTTCCGTTTCACAAACCCCAGAGCGGTAACTCAACCAGTCTCGCACCAAAAAAAAATCTTCTTTCTATCGTGGCCGCAGATTGTAATGCTGTTGTCCAGAAACGGTGTGGTCCGGGAAGGCTCCCTCAGATTCGGTCGACGTCACAGCTAGGCTTTTCTCGTCGTCCAAGATGTCTCTGTAATCAGACAGCACGGTGGGATTCACCAGGTCCGGAGAGACGCGATGGCAGTGAGTTGAATGCACCCACCGCTTCCTGTTGGTCACTCGCACAGCCGTTCGGGTTGCAAGCAGGACTTGCTCGGGGCCACGCCACCTCGGTTCCAAGCTGTTCGCTCTCTCAAACGATTTTACCATAACAAAATCGCCAGGACGAAGATTGTGAGCCTCTCCAATAGAATTGTCGGGAAGCGCTTCTCGAACCTGTTGGTGAATAGAAAGTAAATCATTTGTTAATAGTGCCAAATAATCGTTCATCATTATACAAGGCACATCATGTAACAATCGCGGCTTAGGAACTCCCCATATATTCATTGGCCTTCCAAACACCACTTCATAAGGTGTGAGGCCAGTTCGAGAGTGGGGCACTGATCTAATAGAGAGTAATGCTAACGGTAAGGCATCCAGCCACTTCAAAGACGTGGATGCCACAATCTTAGCCAACTTTAGTTTCAAAGTGGCATTGTACCGTTCGACAAGACCTGCTGACTGAGGATGGAACACAGCATGAAACTTTTGCTGAATCCCCAATCCCTTCAGCACATACTCCACAATTTTCCCAACAAAATGAGGACCATTATCGCTCCACAAAAGTTTGCAAACTCCATATCGAGGGAAGTACTCTTTGAGCAAAACCTTAGCCGTTGTCAAAGCCGTATTATCTTTCGTGGGGAAGGCCTCAACCCATTTGCTAAAAGCACATACCACCACTAAGACATACTTAAGGTTATTGCAACGCTCAAGCTGGATATAATCCATCTGAAGTACCTTGAATGGCGCAGAAGGTGGAACGAACCCTCCTTTCGGAGTATGCGTCCCTTTTGCAGGATTGTGCTGTAAACATGTCAAACAAGTCTGCACTACTCTCTTGGCGGTGTTGGCAATCTCAGGATGCTCCCAAACTTGTGTTAACAATCGAGTGATTGCAAGAGCTCCAACATGTGCCAACCCATGTGTCATCTGGACCATCGCTTGCAAGTAAGTTGCAGGCAATTTCCATTGTTCCATGTCCTTGCTCCTCCAACAACCCTCATCATCCAGCACCCCCTCTGCTGCCGATGTTACAAGTTCTGCTTCAGTCGCTGATTTCTGGATGTCTAATATCTCTGCTCTAGCATCATGCCATCGCTCGGCCTGCGACTTCACTACATACATGGGGGAATCATTTCGTGACATAGCTGTTTGTCTTGCTATACTATCTGCAAAGGCATTGCCTTGTCCCACTTTGTCAGTGACCTTTTTATGTGCACTGCATTTTATTATGGCCACTTTCTTCGGACAAAGCAACGTGTTTAGGAGATCACGCACTAGTTCTCCGTGCATAATGTGTACTCCATGCGAAGTCAAAAACCCACGCTCTCTCCAGAGTAGGCCGAAGTCATGCGCTACTCCGAAGGCGTACCGGCTGTCTGTGTAGATGTTCACACATAGGTCAGCACTCAGTTCGCAGGCTCTTGTCAAAGCTATCAGCTCCGCTGCTTGGGCTGATTTCTGGGGTATTCGTGCTGTTTCTACCACCGTCTTAAGTGTCGTGATCGCATATGCTGCAGAAGTTGTACCATCTGGCAGTCTCAAACACGATCCATCAACCCACAGTTCCCCATCCACATCTGGAAGTGGCATATCCTGTAAGTCGACACGACCCTTTGTTTGTTCCTCAGTCAGGAAAACACAATCATGGTGCTTTTCCTCCTGGCCCTCTTCAACCGGATAGGGCAATAAAGTGGCAGGGTTCAGGGTAGCGCATCTTTTCAGTGTGATATGTGGCGCCAGAAGTGTGAGCTCATATCCTGTTAAACGTGCGCTCGTGAGATACTGTGTTTTCGTTTGATTTAATAGGGCATCTACTGCATGGGGAACTAGCACCAACAATTTGTGCGACAAAACTATTCCCTCACTCTGCTGTATAGCTACTGCTGTTGCTGCAACTGCTCGGAAACACCCAGGTAACCCTCGCGCTACAGGATCCAGGATGGCTGAGAAATACGCACATGGCCTCTGCTTATCCCCGTGTGCCTGCACTAACACTGATAACGTGCACCCATCCTTCTCGTGCACATACAACGTGAAAATCTTTGTATAATCTGGTGTACCTAACACGGGTGCAGAGCAAAGGGCTTGTCTCAATTGATCAAAAGCATTTTTACATTCATCTGTCCATTCAAGGGGCATCGGTGTAGTTTTGGACAATAACACTAACAAAGGTTTGATAATGTGCGAAAACCCCATGATCCATTGTCTACAAAAGGACGTTAATCCTATGAAGGCGCGTACATCTCTCTGCGTGCGGGGAACTGGCGTATCTAAAATCGCTTGAATTCGATCTGATGTTAATGCACGCCCCTCCTTAGACAAAAGATGACCGAGGTAGGTCACCTTGGATCTACAGTATTGCAGCTTTTTCTTAGAGACTTTATGATTGTTCTGAGCCAAAAAGGAAAGCAAAGCAAGTGTATTCTAGGCATGGGCGGAAAATCCGTTCCGCTCGCGGATTTTGCGGATTTTCGGGAAATCCGCAATCCGCGAGATTTGCGAATTTCCCGCAAAATCCGCAAATCCGCGAGCAGCGGATTTTGCTCGCACTGCTCGCACTGTTCGCGTGAGTTCGCGCCCCGCGAATAAGTGCAAAATTGCAGAAATACGATCTTAGCAAAACTGAAAGTAACTACTTACCAGGTTCAAAAGTTCAGGCACATCATTAGTAGCCATTTCCTGTAGTGCTTCCTGAGGGGCCCCTCCAGAGTTCAGTTGCCAGTTGAAACTATTATGTGACCCTGCTCTGAACCTCAGAATAGTTACACATATGCCACAAAGGTCCTGAATTACAGCTAAGGGAGACAAGCAGGAGCCAGGCTGGAAGTTAAAATCCATTAATCAGCCCCTAATTCATTATTGTCAGTTGGGGCAGGGCAGGTGTTGTAACTAATTTTGCAACAATGAAAGCACTTAGCAAGTGCAAAAGATCACTAATCAGGGCGCACTAAGGAAGCAGGTGCCAGCTAAAAAAATATTCTGTGACACATTAATCAGCCCCAAATTAATTCAGGTCACTTGAGGCAGGGAAGGTGTGCTTTGCTTTGCCGAAAATAATGTACACTGGACAACCAGAGGGTGTGGTGATGAAACAGAGGGTGGCATGGGTGGGCCAGAGGGTGGCATGAGTAGTCAGAGAGTGGCAGTGGTGACAGAGAGTGGCAGTGATGAAGAAGAGTGTCCCAAACAGGCTGGACACGTAGAAACAACAAGTTCGCAAAACTTGCGACCCGACAGGTAAGTTCGCAAATTGCGAAATTGTAAAAACCCTCGCGAACTGGCAGAAACACGGGCGAACACAAAAAAAAAAAAATCCGCAAATTCGCGGGAATTCGCGGATTTTGCGGATTGCGAATCCGCAAATCCGCAAAATTCGCGAACGCGAGATCCGCAAAATTCGCTCATGCTTAGTGTATTCTCCTCACATTGTTCATAGGTGTCTGCAGCCAACAGGTGATCATCAACATACTGTATAAGGGCTACTCCGGATTGCAATTCAAAAGAGTCAAGCTGTCTTTTTAAAGCCTGACTATAGATGCTAGGACTCTCTGTATAACCTTGAGGAACACGACAAAATCTATACGATTTATTATTTAACGTGAAGCCAAATAGATATCTGCTGTCAGGATGGATGGGAATGTAAAAGAACGCATTCTTAAGGTCAATAACAGAAAAGGTCGTTGCAGTTGGGGGGACCAATGTAAGCAATGTCGTGATATCAGACACCACCGGATATTGGGGAATGACAATTTTGTTAATTTCTCTCAAATCAATAATAAATCGATAGACTTTGTCGTCAGTGTCTTTCTTAAGGATCGGAAGAATAGGGCTGTTACAGACATTGTAAGGAACTTCCTCCACTACTCCTGCAATGATTAAATCCTGAACGATGTGCGTCAGGGCAATTTCACCTTCCCTAGAGATCTTATACTGCGGGACACGTGGCAAAAGTACTCCCTCCTTGACAGTAATTCGAATAGGCGGAATGAGCATCTGTCCCACATCCGTATCTGAGGTCGCCCATAACGTATGCGGGAGAGAGGCTAATGCTTCAATTTCCTTCATTGTACAAAATCTGTCTGAATCTGGGTAATTGTCGTTTAAAATAACCCGCACTCCTTCAGGAGCGCAGCGTATCGTTGCTCGAAAATATTTCAGCAAATCAATACCCATAATGTTATCTGGAGTGTGAGGCGACAACAAAAATGGGCAAAAGCTAAAAAATTTGTCAATACAAAGTGCAAGAGGCTGTGATAATGGGCTAGGAGAGGGTGTGCCGTCAAACCCTATACATGTTATCGTTTCGCCAGACAGGGGAGCCCTTGGAACCAAGTTTTTAGACAAAGCACTACGAGTAGCTCCTGTGTCAACTAAAAACTGATCAGTAGAACCCAAAATGCCCGCTGATACATATGGACCTCTTTGATCTACTGGCACTTCGACCGATTCCACACCCTATCCTACGCAATCCTATGCATGCACATAATCCTGATGCTCCACATTCTCACCCTCCGATATCTGATACTGGTTCCGTCTATCAAAGGTGTTTCGTTCATCCTGACCACGACCCCTCGCTTCAAAACGACCCCGATCACTTACGTCACCTCTCGCTCCTGAATAACTATTCCTCGACCTTCCACCTCCTCGCCCGCGCTGGCTACGTTGCTCACGAAGCACCGGACAATCTTCAGCCCAATGCCCAAACTCTTTACAATATGCGCATTGGTCCTCAGCAATATCGGTACGACCGTACAACGCATTACCCCCTCCACGCCTGCCCCTATCATTCCCTCTAGAGTGCGCACCGCAAACTTGTGCCAACATCACCTTTGTTTTCAATTCCTTCGCTTTCTTATCAACACTTTCCTTAGCCTCTAATTCCTGCCGCTCGTAATACTGAGCCATAGTTAACAAAGACGCAGGGGTCGCTGTGGTCCAGGAACTTTCACTTGTTTTCAACCTTTTTGCAATCTCCGGTAGGAGATTAGCCACATACTTATCAACAAACAGATGCCTACCCGTATCATCTGTTAATGATTGACCACTGTAATCATGAAACGCTTCTTCAAAACGTGTGAAGAAGTCAGATACCGATTCGTCTTGCTTTTGTTTGCACAAAGCTAACATAGTCCAATCGATCTTTTTAGGGGGAACAAGCGTTTTCAATTTGTTCAAAATAGCCGTTGGAAGGTCTAAAATTAAGTCACATGGTTTACATGCAGGTTCCCTGTCTAAGTCAGCCTGGCCTATCTCCTTCCAAGTTGCCCCAAACATCGTTTGATCATTAGTCTTACGAATCGCTCTCCACATATCCGGGGGAAGTATTAATCCAAAGAAAAGATCTATACCAACAAGAGTCATTACACAAGAGGAAATGGCCCCCTCCACCCCTTCATAGAATGCTGCCGGATTCTTACGGAGATCAGGTAAAGCGTTTTTCAATGCCATAACATCTGCTCTGTTCCAAGGCGTATACACCCAATTATATATAAAATACCCCTTTGCATTTGCCGACATTTTATCTTCATCTGTACCGTCCCCTTTAGGGGGAACATACAAAGGTGCAGCTTCACGCATAGGCATAACATGCACTTTAGAATTCTTATCTGAACCCAGGATAGAACACTGTTTGGATTGTTCCGTCGACCCTGGCACGGACTGTTTTTCTGCTTTTCGTGCTTCCCGCAATCTGGACGCCTCATCTCGTAGCTGGACCAATTGTAGGAAAAAGGTATCTGCATCTGAAATATCAAATAGACCTTTACGCATATGCTCATGATGAACTGATATGTCCTTAGATTCTAATTCCTCTGCATTTTTACGAAATCGGGCAACAACTTCATCTGCAAAAGTACTTAAAAAACACATCTGTTCTCGTTCTGACCACTTATTCAGTTCAGCATTAAGTTCTGACATAGTTATGCTATTCAGATTCAGTTTCCTAGCAAAACTACGCAATTCCGCGGCTCTCTCAGCAGTTAACCTGGTACTCGACTTATCCCGACCTTCATCACCGGAATCCTCAGACGGGGCTGTAGGCTGAACATACGGAGGCGGAGATCAATCTAATAACGAAAAATCATCAACTTCATTATTAAGGACAGGGTAAAGAGGACGACGAATAGGAAATTGACCGGTCGTTTGCAAATTACGTTCCCGTGCCTCCCTCTCTTTCTTCTCCTGCGCCTCCTTTTCCTCCAGCTGTAAAGCTTTGTCTCGAGCAGCCTTGCGCTGCTCCTTGTCCGCCAAGGCAATCTCACGCTTCATACGTTCACGCACTGCTTTCTCCCACATTCGCACACAATCAAACATGTCCTGTCTAGACCTGCGCTGAAACAAACATTGCTCCACAAACTGAACCTTTTGCAAATCAAACGACCCATGTAGTGGCCATTGCAACTCGGGATCGGTTCTAGTATATTTATGCCATAATTTACTGTACAGTATAGGGGGAAGGCCAAATTTGACATACATATCACGATTAGGTGTCCCATCTGGGGGAGCCGGCTGAGATTCGTTTAACCTATATGAGGTACCATTTCCAAGACAGCACATTCCTCGGAGTGTGCTTAAAACAGGCATGTTCAAAAAGTACCACGAAAGCGTGATACCGTAAAAAATGGCACTTACAATACTTCACACAAATGTGCCGCTCAAAGTACGAACAAAGTTAGAGAAACATCTCTACATGCCTGCCTATGTGAAGTGCACTACACATATGTTTCAAATTCACAAAGTCAAAATGTTAGCTAACTCAAATCATAGTCACATTCATAGAACTTCAGTAAGCGTCCGCAGACTACCTTACCGATCACAAATCTTACCCAAATCTCAAATATCCAGATTCCAACTGCCAAGGTCTTTAATCGAATCAGCCAAACGGGCACTGTACAGCAACACAGACAAGCAGGATCTCAGTCGGAGACCGGCGCCACCTGGAAGGTCAGATCAGAAGGAAGGAAGAAAACACCGTGGGTGCCAAGACTCGGGTCACTCAGTGACAGCGTACACATCCATGGCGAGCTTCCAACCCTTCGTCACGACATCTCCTTCCGGCATCTGAGTCGCCGATGAGTCCCTTCGTGGTCGCCAATTTGTGGTATTGAATTGAATTTGTTTATTGCACAGTTAATAAAAACTCACAATTTTACACAAAGATTAAAATAAATTTAAAAGTCTTTTGACTATGTAAAACTTTTCCTAGCGAAAAGGATGTTGCACATAAATAAAGTCTCGAAGAATGTGATCGGTTAAGTGGATCGTCCTGTTGATCGCTGCTATTGTTAGTTGTAGTTCTTGTGGTTATAAGGTAATTGCAGGATCTATGTTCCCCTGATTTAATTAATTTTCGCTCAGCAGTCTTAATACTTTTATTAAGGGTCGTATGAGAAGGTTACCTTTGTCCCAGTGCGGTTGGTTTTTCGCGTCCTTGTTCTGTTTCATTTAATTTTTTGGCCACTATTTCGAAATATTTAACTGTTCTACAGTTTAACTGGGTTTCGTTGGGGTCGAAGCAGAGCATTACTGCTTGCCTACATGATCTTACACCCTTCTGGTTCCATAGGGGCCGGAGCATTGACCGCCTTATATCCTCAAAAGCTTTACAGATGCATACAATATGTATAAGGTCCTCCGTTGCAGATTGGCAAAGGCGACATGTGTTAGACGGATCGGGCCTTTTCCAAGGTTCCAGGTGATGTGATATGGGTATGTTGCCTAAGCGCATGTTTAAGAACTTGCTTTTTATTTTTTGTGTAAGGCCCCTTAATAGATATTCTTGTGGCTTGATGGCTCCATAGCCTTCGAGCACTACCCATCCGTGTGCTCTCCTGGTCAGGGTGGCTCTATCCTCGAGTGAGGAGACCAGTTTTGTGACCTTTGTCACCGTTTTCTTAAAGGTCCCGAAGTCCGTACTTGTTTCCCAGAGCTTATTTAATCCTCTGAGCCTATGAGGTAGCCATGTCTTCCCACCGTGTGGTATTGGGTTCCCAAGGCCTACATACTCCGCAGAATACCCATACACCGAAAGAACTGTTGGCACGGAAACTGAAAAGTACAAAAGACAAGTTTATTAAGACCCCATGGGGTGGTGGTACATTCCTACAGCACCCTTCGGCAATGCAAGAAGTATCACACCGAACGTTGGCGCGAGTCCTTCTCTTATACAGATTTACAGTAATAAAAAGGTAGGCGGTACATGATTACAGAGTTTTAGGTACATATATGGTCATTTTTGGAACACAGCCAACTCATGGGAGGGGTTACAACACCACTGGTCAGTTTGGCGGAACATTCCTAAGGGGTGACTGGTCAGTCGGAACTGCGCATGTACAGGCTTGACCGTTACTAAAAATAGCCTGCTGCTGGGCAAACACGAGTGGTCAGTGGCATGGACAAAGGACTAAAGGGCACGCTGGGCACGAGGCGGCTCATTCTCTAAAATGGCCGCCGTAACATACAAAATGGCGTTTTCGAATAAGGCCAAGATAAGGGAAATAACGTGTAGCAAAGCTAAGCGCTAACCTAGCCATCGTCAAATTACAACAACCGGGTCCCTGAGAGAGATTGGGGAGCGGGGTTGTGGGGAAGGTTCCTTACTGAAGGGCAGGACACACTGTTGGACTTGCCTTCTGAAGTCCATAATTCCTATAGCCACATGAAAGAGGCACTCATGACTAGGTATGATTTGACCCCTGAACTCTATAGGCAGAGTTTCAGGAAGTGCAAAAAGATAGAAAATAGTACCTGGGTAGAGTATGTCACTTTGTGTTGCAGAGCATTGGATGGTTGAGTAAAGGGCAGCAAAGTTAATGATTTTCAAAGTCTCTTGAATTTGATTGCATGGGAGCACTTGTCTGATAATTGTTTTCCAGAGCTGTACCAGCATCTGATTGATAGCAAACTGACTAACCCTAGCAAGCTTGCTGAGGAGGCGGACCGCTGGGTCAGTACAAGGGTCCACAAGGGTCATGTGGGAGACTCAGCCAAAGGTGGGCAGGGTCCCCAGCAGAAGAGTGGGGGGACAGGGGTAAACAGAGGGAGTTCCGCAGAGGGCCCCAAAGTAATTCCCAAGGGAACCAAGGGAAAGGTTCAAGCCTCTCCACAAGAAAAAGCCAGTGGTCCCCACAGGTAATCCTGTTCCACAGGGATCCATGAAATGTTACCAATGTTGGGACCTGGGTAATAAGAGGACTGATACCAGGCGCCGCCTGTTTGGTAAACCAGCACCCACTGGTGCTCTGCCATGGCAGATGGCTAGTGTAGCCTTTGGGGTAGAGATGAAAGTCCAAGGTGGGTGGGGTACCACAGAGATGTCCCTTGTGTCTTTAGGGAACTGTGAGGTGGTCCCAGAGAACCAACTGCTAAACAACACTAAGAAATACTCGGACACTCCTTGGAGTAGCCGAGCGCTATATAAGACACCCATAACATTAACATTAACATTAACAAATATGGGCAGTGGGTGACCATCAATGGCCGAAAGGTGGAGGCTCTTAGAGACACAGGAGCCAGTGTGACAGCTGGCAGGTGTCACCAGGTGTCTCAAGAGCAGGTTGTCCCACATGCATTCTGCCGAGTTGTTAACGCTGACAACACAGAGAGCCATTGTCCAATGGCTCAGGTTCCCTTTGAGTGGGGGGGGGGGGTCTCTGGTACTTTTCAGGTAGCTGTGGGTTCTGCCATGCCTGTTGACTGTTTGTTAGGGAACGATTTGGAGAGCTCACCTTGGGAGAAGGTGGAGAAGAGTACTCACCTGAGGATGGTGGGTCTGCCTGACTGGGCGTGCATGACCACCCGGTCAATGGCAGCCAGTAGGGGTGCTCAAGAGGACCTGGAGCCTGAGAGGGAGGCCCAGAAACCTGCCAGAGAGAAGTGGCAGGGGGCGCGGGAACCCGTCCCCTGAAGTTCTCACGGCCCAGGAGGAGGTAAACCCTGAGGGGGATGCCCTGAAGCCTACCGGGGAGCAAGTAGCTGAACTGGGGGACCTGCCTGAGCTGACCCATTGGCAGCAAGAAATTCTGCAGGGAGCAGAGAGAACGCCCTTCTCTTGAGGGCTTGCGGCAGCAGGCTGCAAACCAGGCAGCAGGTGATCAGTCTGGGTCACATTGGGTCTATTGGGAGAATGGTCTCCTGTATAGTGAGCCCAAGGTTGCTGAGCCTGGGTCAGCCCATGTGCTGGTGGTACCCCAGCTCTTCAGAGCCTTCCTACTGGGGCTGGCTCATGATGTGCCATTGGCAGGACATTTGGGGCAGGACAAGACCTTTGAGAGGCTTGTCACCCACTTTCATTGGCCCTAAATGCGCAAGAGTTCAGAAACTCATTGCAGGACCTGTCAGACTTGCCAGGCAAGTGGAAAGAGTGGGAGGAAGCAGAAGGGACTACTATTGCAATCAAGCATTCACTCACATACTACCCATCCACCCAGGCACTACACATGCACACCTTCAATCACTCTAGTACTACCTTTGCCTCATCCATTCACCCAGGCACTGTCGAGCCTGTTGATCCGCCTTGAGTAGTGGGCGGGGCATGGCAGGGGAGGAGTATAAGACTCCCCTGCTCCGGCAATAGAGAGCTTTGCATTCTAGCATTCTGGGGGTTGCTATTCTGCTGTTTAAAAGGCACTACCTAGGCACTCATCTGTTCATCCAAACACTACCCATGCATACATCCAATCATCCAGTGACTACCTTTGCACTTGTCTATTCACTCAGGCTGTACCTATGCAAACTTCCATTTACTCAGGCACTACTCATGCAGTTATCCATTGACCTGGCACTACCATTGTACTCATCCATTCACTCACGCACTACCCATTCATCCAGGCACTGCACATGCACACATTCAATCACTCTGGTACTACCCTTGCACTCATCCATTTACCCAGGCACTGTCAAGACTGTTGATCCCACTGTGAGTAATGGACAGGACTTGACAGGGGAGAAGTATAAGACTCCCCTGCTCCTGCAACAGAGAGCTTTAGGTTCTAGTGTTCTGTGGGTTTGCTATTCTGCTTTCGTGTTACCTACAAGGTCTCTTTGGGGCTCTTCTGTTCCCTTGGAGGCTATGGGCGTCCTCTTCTCCTTTCGTCACAAACTCATCTGTGTCTTAGGCATAGTTCCTCCTCCCTGGTCTATTCCTTATTCTTCTGACGCTAGTTTGGTGGTGTCTTTGGAGTGGCTCCTGGCCTCTGAACTCCACTCCGCTTCTTCCTTTGGACACAGCTCCTGCTTCAGTTTTCTTCTAGTTCACCCGGCTTACTTAAAGAGAAAAAACTAAACGAAATCTGCCATCAGTATGCGAACTGTGGTTTTGCACCTAAGGATAATTATTTAATAGGAAGATTAGAAGCATTTATCCTAATAATGGTCTGTCGTCCCTGAGGATCTGCCTTTTCCTTTGTTTGCAAAAAACACAGTTGATGGACAGAATGTAGAACAATGTCATACATTCACCCCAGTACAAGGATCTGGGCCTAAATCCGTCGTTTTTTTGCACTCCACACCTGCCTGGGTTAGACACTGGCTATATGCAAATCAGCTCTGACCCTGTGCCTCATGGGAACAGTCCAGTCCGAACTACCAAGCCATGTCTTTCCCAGACCGGAATCAAGCATCCAAGGACCGGTTTCTGGTTATCAGCCTTCATCAGCCTGGATAGCTTGACTCCAGTGGTGTGGAGAGCCTGGGACTCACGTCTGAGTATACCCAGCACACTCGGGGTGAAAATTGCAAAAAACACAGTTGATGGACAGAATGTAGAACAATGACATACATTCACCCCAGTACAAGGATCTGGGCCTAAATCCATCGTTTTTTTTTTGCAATTTTCATCCGAGTGGGCTGGGTATGCTCAGACGTGAGTCCCAGCTCTCCGCATCACTGGAGTCAAGCTATCCAGGCTGAAGAAGGCTGATAGCCAGAAACTGGTCCTTGGATGCTTGATTCCGGTCTAGGAAAGACATGGCTTGGTAGTTCGGGCTGGACTGTTCCCATGAGGCACAGGGTCGAGGCTGATTTGCATATAGCCAGTGTCTGACCTAGGGTGGTGGGGAGTGCAAAAAAACGATGGATTTAGGCCCAGATCTTTGTACTGGGGTGAATGTAAGACATTGTTCTGTATTCTGTCCGTCAACTGTGTTTTTTGCAATTTTCCTTTGTTTGGGCACCTGAATGGAAAGTTCCTGTAAATACAAATATAGAAGACTTTAGTTAGTATTCCTGACAATAGGGATGATAAGATATTCTTTTAATATAATTAGTTGCTTGAGAATTTTGCTGACCTGGTCACAGAGAGTGCCTCCCAGCTTAATATAGGTGGGTACCATTTCACATCCTCAAGATATGTCATTGTCATTTTCTTTTGGGGCCCAGATTTCATTGCTCTTTTGTTCTTTAACCTTAGCTAATTATAGTAATTGTTTTACAAGATGGCTTAATTTGCTACAGAGAAGAGAGGTTTAATTCAGGTTGGGGTAAATCCAAACATCGTTAAAACACTACTGATTCGTTTTCTTTATTGTATAATATACTCAATGCACTTTTGTTTTTACATTTAGTAAACTTCCTGAACGACTAACCTTAAGTTTGAGAAGAGACTTTGTGGGATGATTGTTTTGTTTAATCATTTTTTATCCCCTTTTCCTCGGTTCACTAATGGTGTTTTGACACTGTTGGACACAATGTGACGATGATAAGTTGGGCGTTTGCATCTTGCTTGTCGTTCCTGTGGAAACATAGGTACGAGTTTGACAGGCACTACCTATGCATTCATCTGTTTAGCCAAGCACCAACCATGCATACATCCAATCATCCAGTCGCTACCTGTGCACTCATCCATTCACTCAGGGTATGGTGTATCTATGCAAAACTTTATTCACTCAGGCACTACTCATGCAGTCATCCCTTGACCCAGGCTCTACCGTTGCATCACTCCGTTCACTCATGTACTACCAATGCACTCATCCATTCACCCTGGCACTACTATTGCACTCATGCATTCACTCACATACTACCCATCCACCCAGGCACTACACATGCACACCTTCAATCATTCTAGTACTACCTTTGCCCTCGTCCATTCACCCAGGCACTGTCGAGCCTGTTGATCTGCCTTGAGTAGTGGGCGGGACATGGCAGGGGAGGGGTATAAGACTCCCCCGCTCCGGCAATAGAGAGCTTTGCATTTTAGCATTCTGGGGATTGCTATTCTGCTTCCTACAAGTTCTCTTCTGGGGCTCTTCTGTACCCTCACAGGCTCTCAGCATCCTTTCCTCCTTCCGTCGTGAATTCGGCGGTGTCTTTGGTATGGATGCTGCTTCCTAGTCTCCTCCTTCTTCCGTCATGAGCTTGGCGGTGTCTTTGGCAAGGCTCCAACTTCCTGGTCTTCTCCTTCTTCCGATGTGAGCTCGGCGGTGTCTTTGACGCGGCTCCTGCGCTCTGGACTCCACTCCGGTGCTTGTTTTGGAGACAGCTCCTGCACCAGTTTTCTTACAGTTCACCTGGCTCACCTACAGAGAAAAAACAAAAGAAAATGAGCCATCAGTACGTTAACTGTGCTTTTGCAACTAAAGATAATTATTTAATTTTGAGGTAAGGATAATTTATTTTAGTATTTTCTGTCGTCCACGAGGATCTGACTTTTCCTGTGTTTGGGCACCTGAATGGAAAGTTCCTGTGAATACAAATATAGAAAACTTTAATTTGTATTCCTGGCATTAAGGACAACAAGATATTATTTTAATATAATTAGTTGCTGAAGAATTTTGCTTACCTGTTCACAGAGAGGGCCTCCCAGCTTAAGTTAGGTGTGTACCATTGCACAACCTGAAGACATGTCATTGTCATTTTTCTTTTGGGCCCAGATATCATTGCTTTTTTGTTCTTTCACCTTAGCTGAATATAGTGATTGTTTTACATGACGGCTTAAGTTGACACAAAAAGTAGGAGGGGATTTACTCAGGTAGGGAAGAAGCCAAACATTGTTAAAAAACACTATTGATTCCTTTTCTTTAATGTATTGTATACTCAATGCAGTTTTGTTTTTACATTTAGGAAACTCCCTGATTGACTAACCTTAAGTTTGAGAAGAGACTTCGAGGGAGGATTGTTTTGTTTATCCTTATTTTATCCCCTCTTCCATGGGTTACCAATGCCATATTGACACTTTTGGGCACAAGGTGACATGGGGAAGTCGGGCCTTTACATCTTGCTTGTCGTTCCTGTGGAAACACAGGTAAGAGTTTGACAGATCCTACCTATGCACTCATCTGTTCATCCAAGCACTACCCCTGCGTACATCCAATCATCCAGTCACTACCTTTGCACTCATCCATTCACTCAGGGTGTATCTATGTAAACTTTAATTCACTCAGGCACTACTCATTAAGTCACCCGTTGAACCAGGCTCTACTGTTGCATCCCTCCATTCACTCATGCACTACCAATGCACTCATCCTTTTACCCTGGCACTACCATTGCACCCATGCATTCACTCACATACTACCTATTCACCAAGGCACTCCACATGCACACATTCAATGACTCTGGTACTACACTTGCACTCATCCATTCACCCAGGCACTGTTGACCCTGTTGATCCCGCCTTCAGTAATGGGCGGGAATAGGCAGGGGAGGAGTATAGGACTCACCTGCTCCCCCAATAGAGAACTTCGCATTCTAGCATTTTGGGGGTTTGCTATTCTGCTTCCGGGTTACCTATGAGTTCTCTTGTGTGGCTGTTCTGTTCCCTCACAGGCTCTCAGTGCCCTCTCCTCCTTCCGTCGCGTACTCTGCGTTTTCTTTGGGGTTGCTCATGCTTCCTGCTCTGCTCCTTCATCTGTCGCGAGCTCGCCTGTGTTTTCGGCTTGGCTAATGCTTCCTGGTCTCCTTCTTTTTCTGACTTGATCTAGGGAGTGTCCTTGGCAGGGCTCCTGCCCTCTGAACTCCACTCCGCTTCTTATTTTGGAGACAGCTCCTGCTCCAGTTTTCCTATAGTGCACCTAAAGAGAAAAAACTAAAGAAAATCCGCCCCTAGTGCGTTAACTGTGCTTTTGCACCTAAAGATAATTATTTAATTATGAGGTAAGGAGCATCCATCTTACTAATGTTCTGTCGTCTCTGAGGATCTGCCTTTCTCTGTGTTTGGGGACCTGAATGGAAAGTTCCTGTAAATATAAATATAGAAGACTTTAGTTAGTATTCCTGACATTAAGGATAACAAGATATTCTTTTAATATAATTAGTTGCTGGAGAATTTTGCTTACCTGTTCACGGAGAGTGCCTCCCAGCTAAAGTTAGTTGGGTACCATTTCGCAGCCTGAAGACTTGTCATTGTCTTTTTTCTTTTGAGCCCCAGGTTTCATTGCTCTTTCGTTCTTTCACCTTAGCTAATTACAGTAATTGTTTTACAAGATGGCTTAAGTTGCTACAGAAAGGAAGAGGGGATTCATTGAGGTAGGGAGAAATCCAAACATCTTTAAAACACAACTGATTCATTTTCTTTATTGTATCATATACTCAATGCACTTTTGTTTTTACATTTTGGAAACTCCCTGATTGACTGACCTTAAGTTTGAGAAGAGACTTCGAGCGAGGATTGTTTTGTTTACCCATATTTTATCCCCTCTTCCTCAGGTCACCAATGCCTGGTTGGCACTGTTGGGCACAACTGATGACAAGGGAAAGTTGTGTGTTAGCATCTTGCTTGTGGTTCCTGTGAAAACATAGGTGAGAGTTTAACAGGCACTACCTAGGCACTCATCTGTTCATCCAAGCACTACCCATGCATACATCCAATCATCCAGTGACTACCTTTGCACTTGTCTATTCACTCAGGCTGTACCAATGCAAACTTCCATTTACCCAGGCACTACCCATGCAGTTATCCATTGACCTGGGCACTACCATTGCACTCATCCATTAACTCATGCACTACCCATTCATCCAGGCACAGCACATGCACACATTCAATCACTCTGGTACTACCCTTGCACTCATCCATTTACCAAGGCACTGTCAAGCCTGATGATCCCGCTTTGAATAATGAGCAGGACTTGACAGGGGAGGAGTATAAGTCTCCCCTGCTCCTGCAATGGAGAGCTTCAGGTTCTAGTGTTCTGGGGGTTTGCTATTCTGCTTCCGTGTTACCTACAAGGTCTCTTTGGGGCTCTTCTGTTCCCTTGGAGGCTATCGACGTCCTATCCTCCTTCCGTTGCGAACTCATCGGTGTCTTAGGCATAGCTCCTCCTCCCTGGTCTATTCCTTATTCTTCTGACGCTAGTTCGGCTGTGTCTTTGGAGTGGCTCCTGGCCTATGAACTCCACTTCACTTCTTGCTTTGGAGACAGCTCCTGCTCCCGTTTTCTTCTAGCTCACCTAAAGAAAAAAAAAAAAACAAAGTCAGCCATCAGTATGTTAACTGTGGTTTTGCACCTAAGGATACTTATTTAATAGTAAGATTAGAAGCATTTAGCTTAATAATAGTCTGTCGTCCCTGAGGATCTGCCTTTTCCTTTGTTTGGGCATCTGAATGGAAAGTTCCTGTAAATACAAATATAGAAGACTTTAGTCAGTATTCCTGACAATAAGGATAACAAGATATTCTTTTAATATAATTAGTTGCTTGAAAATTTTGCTTACCTGGTCACAGAGAGTGCTTCCCAGCTTAATTTAGGTGGGTACCATTTCACAGCCTCAAGACATGTCATTGTCATTTTCTTTTGGGGCCCAGATTTCATTGCTCTTTTGTTCTTTAACCTTAGCAAATTATAGTAATTGTTTTACAAGACGGCTTAATTTGCTACAGATAGGAAGAGAGGATTAATTCAGGTAGGGGTAAATCCAAACATCGTTAAAACCCTACTGATTCCTTTTCTTTATAGTATAATATACTCAATGCACTTTTGTTTTTACATTTAGTAAAGTTCCTGAATGACTAACCTTAAGTTTGAGAAGAGACTTTGTGGAATGATGGTTTTGTTTAATCATTTTTTATCCCCTCTTCGTCGGTTCACTAATGGCGTTTTGACACTGTTTGGCACAAGGTGACGAGGATAAGTTGTGCGTTTGCATCTTGTTTGTCGTTCCTGTGGAAACATAGGTAAGAGTTTGACAGGCACTACCTATGCATTCATCTGTTTAGCCAAGCACTAACCATGCATACATCCGCTCATCCAGTCGCTACCTGTGCACTCATCCATTCACTCAGGGTGTATCTATGCAAACCTTTATTCACTCAGGCACTACTTATGCAGTCACCCCTTGTTCCAGGCTCTACCGTTGCATCACTCCATTCACTCATGTACTACCAATGCACTCATCCATTCACCCTGGCACTACTAATGTACTCAAGCATTCACTCACATACTACCCATCCACCCAGGCACTACACATGCACACCTTCAATCACTCTAGTACCTCCTTTGCTCTCGTCCATTCACCCAGGCACTGTCGAGCCTGTTGATGCGCCTTGAGTAATGGGCGGGGCACGGCAGGGGAGGAGTATAATAATCCCCTGCTCCGGCAATAGAGAGCTTTGCATTCTAGCATTCTAGGGGTTGCTATTCTACTTCTGGGTTACCTACAAGATCACTTCTGGGGCTCTTCTGTTCCCTCACAGGCTCTCAGTGTCCTTTCCTCCTTCCGTCGTGAATTAGGCGGTGTCTTTGGCATGGTTGCTGCTTCCTGGTTTCTTACTTCTTCCGTCATGAGCTCGGCGGTGTCTTTGGCATGGCTCCAACTTCCTGATCTTCTCCTTCTTCCGATGTGAGCTCGGCGGTGTCTTTGACGCGGCTCCTGCCCTCTGGACTCCACTCCGCTTCTTGTTTTGGAGATAGCTCCTGCACCAGTTTTCTTACAGTTCACCTGGCTCACCTACAGAGAAAAAACAAAAGATAATCAGACATCAGAGTGTTAACTGTGCTTTTGCAACTAAAGATAATTATTTAATTTTGAGGTAAGGATCATTTATTTTAGTATGTTCTGTCGTCCACAAGGATCTGAATTTTCCTGTGTTTGGGCACCTGAATGGAAAGTTCCTGTAAATACAAATATAGAAGACTTTAATTTGTATTCCTGGCATTAAAGACAACAAGATATTATTTTAATATAATTAGTTGCTTAAGAATTTTACTTACCTGTTCACAGAGAGGGCCTCCCGGCTTAGGTTAGGTGTGTACCATTGCACAACCTGAAGACATGTCATTGTCATTTTTCTTTTGGGGTCCAGATTTCATTGCTCTTTTGTTCTTTCACCTTAGCTGAATATAGTGATTGTTTTACAAGACGGCTTAAGTTGATACAAAAAGTAAGAGGGGATGTACTCAGGTAGGGAAGAAGCCAAACATTTTTAAAAACACTATTGATTCCTTTTCTTTAATGTATTGTATACTCAATGCAGTTTTGTTTTCACATTTAGGAAACTCCCTGATTGACTAACCTTAAGTTAGAGAAGAGACTTAGAGGGAGGATTGTTTTGTTTATCCTTATTTTATCCCCTCTTCCATGGGTTACCAATGCCGTTTTGACACTTTTGGGCACAGGGTGACAAGGGGAAGTTGGGCCTTTACTTCTTGCTTGTCGTTCCTGCGCAAACACAGGTAAGAGTTTGATAGATACTCATCTGTTCATCCAAGCACTACATCTGCATACATCCAGTCATCCAGTCACTACTTTTGCACTCATCCATTCACTCAGGGTGTATCTATGCAAACTTTCATTCACTCAGGCACTACTCATAACGTCACCCGTTGAACCAGGCTCTACTGTTGCATCCCTCCATTCACTCATGCACTACCAATGCACTCATCCTTTCACCCTGGCTCTACCATTGCACCCATGCATTCACTCACATACTACCTATTCACCAAGGCACTACACATGCACACACTCAATCACTCTGGTACTATACTTGCACTCATCCATTCACCCAGGCACTGTTGAGCCTGTTGATCCCGCCTTCAGTAATGGGCGGGAATAGGCAGGGGAGGAGTATAGGACTCACCTGCTCCCCCAATAGAGAACTTCGCATTCTAGCATTTTGGGGGTTTTCTAATCTGCTTCCGGCAAACTTTTAAGTTCTCTTGTGGGGCTGTTCTGTTCCCTCACAGGCTCTCAGTGTCCTCTCCTCCTTCCGTCGCGTACTCGGCGTAGTCTTTGGGGTGGCTCATGCTTCCTGCTCTCCTCCTTCTTCTGTCGCGAGCTCGCCTGTGTCTTCGGCTTGGCTAATGCTTCGTGGTCTCCTTCTTCTTCTGACTTGATCTAGGCAGTGTCCTTGGCAGGGCTCCTGCCCTCTGGACTCCACTCCGCTTCTTGTTTTGGAGACAGCTCCTGCTCCAGTTTTCCTATAGTGCACCTAAAGAGAAAAAACAAAAGAAAATCCACCATCAGCGCGTTAACTGTGCTTTTGCACCTAAAGATAATTATTTAATTATGAGGTAAGGAGCATCTATCTTAGTAATGTTCTGTCGTCTCTGAGGATCTGCCTTTCTCTTTGTTTGGGGATCTGAATGGAAAGTTCCTGTAAATATAAATATAGAAGACTTTAGTTAGTATTCCTGGCATTAAGGATAACAAGATATTCTTTTAATATAATTAGTTGCTGGAGAATTTTGCTTTCCTGTTCACAGAGAGTGCTTCCCAGCTAAAGTTTGTTGGGTACCATTTCGCAGCCTGAAGACTTGTCATTGTCTTTTTTCTTTTGGGCCCCAGGTTTCATTGCTCTTTCATTCTTTCACCTTAGCTAATTACAGTAATTGTTTTACACGATGGCTTAGGTTGCTACAGAAAGGAAGAGGGGATTCATTGAGGTACGGAGAAATCCAAACATCTTTAAAACACTACTGATTCATTTTCTTTATTGTATCATATACTTAATGCACTTTTGTTTCTACATTTAAGAAACTCCCTGATTGACTGACCTTAAGTTTGAGAAGAGACTTTGAGCGAGGATTGTTTTGTTTACCCATATTTTATCCCCTCTTCTTTGGGTCACCAATGCCTGGTTGGCATTGTTGAAAAACCAAAGGTGATGATGGACGGAGCGTTGACAACACAAACACTCACCCCAAGTCGACTGATTTGGGTTTAATCCATCACCGTTCTTTAGCTCACTCCGCCATCCCAGTTCAGAAATGGCCATATGCAAATCAGTCTGACCCTGTGCCTCATGGGAACAGTCCAGCCCGAACTGCCAAGCCATGTCTTCCCTGGACCAGAATCAAGCTTCCCAGGACCGGTTTCTGGCATTACAGCCGTCTTCAGTCGGGCTTGCTTGACTCCAGTGGCAAAGTGAGCAAGGGACTCACGTCTGAGCATACCCTGCCAACTTAGGGCGAACAAAGAAAAACCAAAGGTGATGATGGGCGGAGCATTGACAATACAAACACTCACCCCCAGTCGACTGATCTGGGTTTAATCGATCACCGTTCTTTAGCTCACTCCGCCATCCCAGTTCAGAAATGGCCATATGCAAATCAGTCTGACCCTGTACCTCATGGGAACAGTCCAGCCCGAACTGCCAAGCCATGTCTTCCCTGGACCAGAATCAAGCTTCCCAGGACCGGTTTCTGGCATTACAGCCATCTTCAGCCGGGCTTGCTTGACTCCAGTGGCAAAGTGAGCAAGGGACTCACGTCTGAGCATACCCTGCCTGGGCACTACCATTGCACGCATCCATTAACTCATGCACTACCTATTCATCCAGGCACTGCACATGCACACATTAAATCACTCTGGTACTACCCTTGCACTCATCCATTTACCCAGGCACTGTCAAGCCTGTTGATCCCGCTTTGAATAATGAGCAGGACTTGACAGGGGAGGAGTATAGGACTCCCCTGCTCCTGCAATAGAGAGCTTCAGGTTCTAGTGTTCTGGGGGTTTGCTATTCTGCTTCCGTGTTACCTACAAGGTCTCTTTGGGGCTCTTCTATTCCCTTGGAGGCTATCGACGTCCCCGCCTCCTTTCGTCGCAAACTCATCGGTGTCTTAGGCATAGCTCCTCCTCCCTGGTCTATTCCTTATTCTTCTGATGCTAGTTCGGCTGTGTCTTTGGAGTGGCTCCTGACCTATGAACTCCACTCCATTTCTTGCTTTGGAGACAGCTCCTGCTCCAGTTTTCTTCTAGTTCACCCGGCTCACCTAAAGAGAAAAAAACAAAACAAAATCAGCCATCAGTATGTTAACTGTGGTTTTGCACCTAAGGATAATTATTCAATAGTAAGTTTAGAAGCATTTATCTTAATAATGGTCTGTCGTCCCTGAGGATCTGCTTTTTCCTATGTTTGGGCACCTGAATGGAAAGTTCTTGTAAATACAAATATGGAAGACTTTAGTTAGTATTCCTGACAATAAGGATAACAAGATATTCTTTTAATATAATTAGTTGCTTGAAAATTTTGCTTACCTGGTCCCAGAGAGTGCCTCTCAGTTTCATTTAGGTGGGTACCATTTCACAGCCTCAAGACATGTCATTGTCATTTTCTTTTGGGGCCCATATTTCATTGCTCTTTTGTTCTTTAACCTTAGCTAATTATAGTAATTGTTTTACAAGATGGCTTAATTTGCTACAGATAGGAAGAGAGTATTCATTCAGGTAGGGGTAAATCCAAACATCGTTAAAACACTACTGATTCCTTCTCTTTATAGTATAATATACTCAATGCACTTTTGTTTTTACATTTAGTAAACTTCCTGAATGACTAACGTTAAGTTTGAGAAGTGACTTCGTGGGATGATTGTTTTGCTTAATCATTTTTTTATCCTCTCTTCGTCGGTTCACTAATAGCGTTTTGACACTGTTGGGCACAAGGTGATGAGGATAAGTTGGGCGTTTGCATCTTGCTTGTCGTTCCTGTGGAAACATAGGTAAGAGTTTGACAGGCACTACCTTTGCATTCATCTGTTTAGCCAAGCACTAACCATGCATACATCCAATCATCCAGTCGCTACGTGTGCACTCATCCATTCACTCAGGGTGTATCTGTGCAAACCTTTATTCACTCAGGCACTACTTATGCAGTCATCCTTTGACCCAGGCTCTACCGTTGCATCACTCCGTTCACTCATGTACTACCATTGCACTCATCCATTCACCCTGGCACTACTATTGCACTCATGCATTCACTCACATACTACCTATCCACCCAGGCACTACACATGCACACCTTCAATCACTCTAGTACTTCTTTTGCCCTCGTCCATTCACCCAGGCACTGTCGAGCCTGTTGATGCGCCTTGAGTAGTGGGCGGGGCATGGCAGGGGAGGAGTATAATAATCCCCTGCTCCGGCAATAGAGAGCTTTGCATTCTAGCATTCTAGGGGTTGCTATTCTGCTTCTGGGTTACCTACAAGATCACTTCTGGGGCTCTTCTGTTCCCTCACAGGCTCTCAGTGTCCTTTCCTCCTTCCGTCGTGAATTCGGCGGTGTCTTTGGCATGGTTGCTGCTTCCTGGTTTCCTACTTCTTCCGTCATGAGCTCGGCGGTGTCTTTGGCATGGCTCCAACTTCCTGATCTTCTCCTTCTTCCGATGTGAGCTCGGCGGTGTCTTTGACGCGGCTCCTGCCCTCTGGACTCCACTCCGCTTCTTGTTTTGGAGACAGCTCTTGCACCAGTTTTCTTACAGTCCACCTGGCTCACCTACAGAGAAAAAACAAAAGAAAATCAGCCATCAGTACGTTAACTGTGCTTTTGCAACTAAAGATAATTATTTAATTTTGAGGTAAGGATCATTTATTTTAGTATGTGCTGTCGTCCACGAGGATCTGAATTTTCCTGTGTTTGGGCACCTGAATGGAAAGTTCCTGTAAATACAAATATAGAAGACTTTAATTTGTATTCCTGGCATTAAGGACAACAAGATATTATTTTAATATAATTAGTTGCTGAAGAATTTTGCTTACCTGTTCACAGAGAGGGCCTCCCAGCTTAGGTTAGGTGTGTACCATTGCACAACCTGAAGACATGTCATTGCCATTTTTCTTTTGGGGCCCAGATTTCAATGCTCTTTTGTTCTTTCACCTTAGCTGAATATAGTGATTGTTTTACAAGACGGCTTAAGTTGATACAAAAAGTAAAAGGGGATTTACTCAGGTAGGGAAGAAGTCAAACATTGTTAAAAAACACTATTGATTCCTTTTCTTTAATGTATTGTATACTCAATGCAGTTTTGTTTTTACATTTAGGAAACTCCCTGATTGACTAACCTTAAGTTTGAGAAGAGACTTCGAGGGAAGATTGTTTTGTTTATCCTTATTTTATCCCCTCTTCCATGGGTTACCAATGCCGTTTTGACACTTTTGGGCAAAAGGTGACAAGGGAAGTCGGGCCTTTACGTCTTGCTTGTCGTTTCTGCAGAAACACAGGTAAGAGTTTGATAGATACTACCTATGCACTCATCTGTTCATCCAAGCACTACACCTGCATACATCCAGTCATCCAGTCACTACTTTTGCACTCATCCATTCACTCAGGGTGAATCTATGCAAACTTTCATTCACTCAGACACTACTCATGAAGGTACCCGTTGAACCAGGCTCTACTGTTGCATCCCTCCATTCACTCATGCACTACCAATGCACTCATCCTTTCACCCTGGCACCTCCATTGCACCCATGCATTGACTCACATACTACCTATTCACCAAGGCACTACACATGCACACATTCAATCACTCTTGTACTAAACTTGCACTCATCCATTCACCCAGGCACTGTTGAGCCTGTTGATCCCGCCTTTAGTAATGGGCGTGAATAGGCAGGGGAGGAGTATAGGACTCACCTGCTCCCCCAATAGAGAACTTCGCATTCTAGCATTTTGGGGGTTTGCTATTCTGCTTCCGGGTTACCTATGAGTTCTCTTGTGGGGCAGTTCTGTTCCCTCACAGGCTCTCAGTGCCCTCTCCTCCTTCCGTCGCGTACTCGGCATAGTCTTTGGGGTGGCTCATGCTTCCTGCTCTCCTCCTTCTTCTGTCGCGATCTCGCCTGTGTCTTCGGCTTGGCTAATGCTTCCTGGTCTCCTTCTTCTTCTGACTTGATCCAGGCAGTGTCCTTGGCAGGGCTCCTGCCCTCTGGACTCCACTCCGCTTCTTGTTTTGGAGACAGCTCCTGCTCCAGTTTTCCTATAGTGCACCTAAAGAGAAAAAACAAAAGAAAATCCGCCATCAGTGCGTTAACTGTGCTTTTGCACCTAAAGATAATTATTTAATTATGAGGTAAGGAGCATCTATCTTACTAATGTTCTGTCGTCTCTGAGGATCTGCCTTTCTCTGTGTTTGGGGACCTGAAGAACAAGTTACTTACCTTCGGTAACGCTTTTTCTGGTAGATACAGTATCTGCCTGTGGATTCCTCACCTTGTGAATATCCCCCTTGCGCCAGCAACGTTCGGAAAATTCTTTGTAACACGCCGGCGTGGACGAAGTCATAGGATCACGGCATTGCATGCGACTCCGTCTGACATCACCGACTCCTCATAAGGCCCACGTCGGCGTGATGACGTCAGTTCCGCCCTTTTTTCCGTGCTTCGAGGCACCTGGACGGACCAACAATTATATACATATATACAATGTACACAGTACACGCAATCCAAAAACCCACAAAAAGTGCATAGCAAAAGTATTAAATACTAGAAATATAAGTACATAAATACATAAGCACATAAACCCAGGTATAGCAGAGCGGACAACGGGGAGGCGGGTGGGCATGTGAGGAATCCACAGGCAGATACTGTATCTACCAGAAAAAGCGTTACCGAAGGTAAGTAACTTGTTCTTCTGATAGATACATCTGCCTTGTGGATTCCTCACCTTGTGAATAGAGTCCCACAGCAGTCCCCACTCCCGGAGGAGGGTGTCCACTCTGCTATACCAGGAAATCTTGGAGGACAGAGCGCGCAAAGTGGCCGTCCCTCCTCACCTCAGCATCCAAGCAGTAGTGCTTCGCAAAAGTGTGGAGGGAGGCCCATGTCGCGGCCCTGCAAATGTCCTCAACAGGAACACCTCTAGACAATGCAGATGTTGCAGACTTCGCTCTAGTTGAATGAGCTCTAATACCCTCAGGAGGGTCCTTACCCGCCAGAGAGTAGCAAATCTTGATGCACAGGATAATCCACCTGGAAAGTGTGCGCTTGTGCACCGCTGTAGTGACCGTATTTTTGGCTCTATTTCTGAGTGATGGTGACTTAAAGCTTGCTACCATCCTGGATCTCTATTCTTGCCTTGTGTTGGTCCTTTTCAGGCCTTTTTCCAGACCTAGAAGCATAAACTAGAGGATAGCTGCTTTATATGATGATGGATCCCTTATTCTTGACTCTAATCCATCTATTGCCTATTGGCTTTGACATAATTATGTGTCCTTTCATCATCCTACCTATAGTAGAGGGTGGATCCTGTAGTCCTGACTTTATATTACATATTGGTATGGTTTGTGTATGTACTCTGATAGAGCTAAGTGTTATTTCATCCTTCTCAGGCCTACAAGGCCCATAACTAGAGAGACTCCATTTTGCTTTCTGTCCCTGCAGACTGAGATGCTTGCAGGGTAGAGGTGATGTTTTAGTTATGAGGTGTTGTTCACTTGGAGAGAACCGGTCTGGGCCAGCCCTTATCGGTAGGCTGTATTATTCTTTGTGTCGAAGACACCACAAAAGGCCGGACGGCTGGGTGTGTGTCCTTGACGCGAAGTTGTGCAAAGATCTGATGGGCGGCAGGCTGATGGCTGGAACTTTTCATGAGGAGAGAGCATTCCATATTAGTGAAGTGCAGAGGCGGAGTCAGTCAGTTGAGTTTGAGCAGAGGAGAGAAGAAGAGACAGTCGATGCTTGGAACAGAGAGAAGTCAGTTTGTCAGTTAGTCAGTTTGTGAGTGAGTCAGTTGGAGAAGAGGAGAGAAGAAGACAGTCGATGCTTGGAACAGAGAGAAGACAGACAGACAGTCAGTGAGTTAGAACCAGAGAGAGAAGTCAGAAGCAGTTGTGAGAAGATGGTGTTTTGAACAGAGAGAAGTGAGATGATGTTTGGAACTGAAGGAAGCAGTCAGAAGCAGTTACTTATCAGAAGGAGTTGTGATCAGCTGGAGTCTGAAGTGATGCCTTTTGGAAGAGACTGAAGTTATATCGTGGATTAGTCTGTGGGAGCAGCTGGAGTGAATTGGACATTGGAGCTGAGACAGAGTGAAGAAGCTAGTGGAGCGAACGGTTATCAGAGCGGCAGAAACTATTAGGCTGAAGCTGGAAGGTGGAGAGAGTTCGTGGGGGAGAGGAATCCAGTGCAGAGTGATCAGCGCAGATGCGTGTCCACGAGTGCAGGGGAGGATCTGAGATGAGCTAAGGCACAGACGAAAGAGGAACCCAGATGACAACTAGAGCAAGACTTCATACTAATCAGGTGATACCCTTCCTGTTAATCAGTTTGCTTTACATTTAAACATTAACCTTGTCCCTACTGTATTGCTAATCCTTTTTCTTTCAGCGGTGTGCAGTATAATCCATTCCCTCTTTAGCTATTTACATGTGGATGTGTTATAGTAATAAAGATTTACAGAGACCCCGCAGATCTGTGTATGTGTCTATTCCCCTTTTACTTTTCAGGCTATGTGTTATAGTATAGTGTTATATTGTTATTGTTATTGTAATAAAGGAACCCCAGTTCTTAGTGAACCAGTGTGCATGTGTTATTCTTATGATAAAGCTAACCTTTCTTCTAGCCAGATGCTGTATGGTAACTGATGGATCAAAAGGTAGGAGGAGCGCTTAAATCAGGGAATAACTTTTGCATATAGTGTGTACCTCTTGTTTTTATACAGTAAAGGTAACCTTGTCTTCTAGTCAGGTACTGTTTTGTGAACGGACGCAACCCCCGATCAGGTAAGTAGTAACTGAATAATGAGGGAGAGAGGAGCCCTTGAAGTAGAGAATAAGTTGTACATCATATAATTCGGCTATCATTGTGTGATCTATAATATTGTAGTGTTGTACCTCTAGTAAATAGAGAGAGATTCCCCAACATGAAGAGCTAATGGTATTCATAGGAAAGTGATCGTCGTTGTGATGCGGTGTTAAAGAGAGCACCAGGGGGGATACTGGTGTTTATACCCACAAGATTGTGGCTTGGAGATTATAGAGAGGGCATCAGGGGGGATACTGATGCCTGTACCCACAGGATCGTGGCTTGAGTGAGCACTGGTTGCAGTCAGTGTGTAATGGTAAATAATCAGAACTGCCCTAGGGTAGAATAGTCTGGGTCTGAGTTGCCACGAGATTATCTAGTGTGAGTGTGGTATTGTAGAGGATTTAGGCATGTATATTGCTAATTCCCCATCCTTGGGTAGGAGACATAGATACCTGTTGTAAATAGGTCCTAACGAGGGAGGTGATTACGTTTCGGCTGGGTTGGTGGTGCTCTGGTGAGCTGATTCTATCTGGTCTGAGAATCCGGTCGTTACAACCGCTCCGCCCTTCTTGCAGCCAGCAAAACCCACGAAGAGCTGATCGTCAACACGATAGTCTTTAGTCCTATCAAGATAGAAACTAACTGCTCTCTTCGGGTCCAAGCGATGAAGCCTCTCTTCCTCCTTGGAAGGGTGTGGGGGAGGATAAAAGGTAGGAAGGGTAATGGATTGTCCTAGATGGAAGGGAGTTACCACCTTAGGCAGAAAAGCAGCCCTAGTCCTGAGAACCATTCTTTCAGCATGAATGGACAAGAACGGGGGCTTGGAACTAAGAGCCTGAAGCTCACTTACCCTCCTTGCCGAGGTAATTCAACCAAGAAGACCGTTTTAAAAGAAAGAAGCCTCATGGGACACTTGTGCAAGGGTTCAAACGGAGAACCCATCAAATAAGTTAACACAAGATTCAGGTCCCAATGAGGAACAACAAACGGAGAAGGAGGGAACTTATTAGTGAGTCCTTTCAAAAATCTTAAAACTACTGGAGACTTAAAAAGAGAGGGCTGATCCGGCAAACAGAGAAATGCCGACAAGGCTGAAAGATACCCTTTCACCGTAGCAACAGCAAATCCTTGCCGTGCCAGAGAAAGAGCAAACTGCAAAATGTCAGACAAATGAGCCTTCACAGGATCAACATCCCTCTACCTGCACCAAGAGACAAACTTAGACCACCTATACGAATAGATGGACTTGGTGGAGTCACGCCTGGCAGAAAGAATGACATCCACCACATCGTGAGGGAGAGAAAAGGAATTCAAGTTGCCCCGTTCAATCTCCAGGCATGAAGGTGTAATGTCTGGAGGTGGGGGTGTAGAACTTGCCCCTCCATCTGAGAGAGGAGGTCTGCCCTGAGAGGGAGACGGAGCGGCGGGTGAGAGGAGAGGTGGAGAAGGTCCGAGTACCACACCCTTCTTGGCCAATCCGGGGCATCCAATATGACCTGGGCCCGGTCCTGGCAAATCTTCCTCAGAACACGAGGAATCAAGGGTATGGGGGAAAACGCGTAAAGGAGCTGATCTCCCCAACTCAACTGAATCGCGTCCCCCAATGCTCCTTGCATCGGATACTGGAGACTGCAGAATGACGGACAGTGAGCATTCTCGCAAGTGGCAAAAAGGTCCACCCGAGGAGATCCCCACATCTGAAAGATGTCGTGGACAACCGCAGGGTGAAGCCTCCACTTGTGGTCGGCAGAGAACTGCCGACTGAGAACGTCTGCACGAACGTTCAGTACTCCGGCCAGATGATTTGCAATTAGACAAATCTGATGGTCCTGAACCCAGGACCAGAGACGCAGAGCCTCTCTGCAGAGACACTGCGACCCTACTCCTCCCTGCTTGTTGATGTACCACATCGCGGTCGTGTTGTCCATAAGGACCTGAACCGACTGACCGCGAAGGGAGGGTTGGAAGGCCTTGAGCGCCAGACGTATCGCCCGCAACTCTAGAAGGTTGATGTGAAGCAACCTTTCCTCCGGAGACCAAAGACCCTTGACCTCCAGATCCCCTAGATGAGCACCCCACCCTAGAGTGGATGCATCCGTTATCACCGTGGCCACCGATGGAGGTTGTTGAAAAGGCTTTCCTTGTGACAGATTGCCTTCCACGCTCCACCAAGACAGATCCACTGCAGCTTCTCTGGAGATCCTCACAGACTCCCCGAGATCTCCGTTGTGCTGATACCACTGCCTGCGGAGACACCACTGGAGTGCCCTCATGTGCCAGCGTGCATGGTTGACCAACAGAATGCAAGAAGCCATCAGACCGAGCAGGCGAAGGACCTTCAGGACTGGAACAACCGCTCCATTGTAGAGTAAAGGAATCATTTCTTGAATGTCGCGAATCCTTTGAGGTGGAGGGAATGCACGACATACAGTAGTGTCCAGTACCGCACCTATGAACAGGTTGCGCTGGGAGGGCACCAGGTGAGATTTGGGCACGTTTATCGAAAAACCCAATCTGTACAACAGCTGCGAGGTCTCTTGCAGGTGATGAAGCACCTTCTCGGGCGACTCTGCCTTGATCAGCCAGTCGTCCAGATAGGGGAACACAGGAATCCCCGACCTTCTGAGATGCGCAGCCACCACCGCCATCACCTTGGTGAAAACTCGAGGCGCAGTAGTAAGTCGTCCAAACAGGAGGACCGCAAACTGGTAGTGCTGCGATCCTACCGTAAAACGGAGATACTTTCTGTGCGACTTCAGGATTGGGATGTGAAAATACGCATCCTGCAAGTCGATCGACACCATCCAGTCTTCTTCCAACAGCGCTTGAAGAACCTGCGCAAGTGTGAGCATTTTGAACTTCTCCTGTTTGAGGTAGAGATTCAAAATCCTGAGGTCTAGGATTGGACGTAACCTGCCATCCTTCTTGGGGATCAAGAAATACCGGGAGTAGCACCCCTAACCCCTCTCCTGCTCCGGGACCACCTCTATCGCACCTTTTCTGAACAGAGCCAGGACTTCTTCCTGCAGGAGAAGCAGGTCGTCCTCCGAACAATAACCTTGGCAAGGAGGGTAATTGGGAGGGAACTCCTGGAAAGGAAGTGCATACCCATTTTCTACAAGATTGAGAACCTAAAGATCTGATGTAACCGATTCCAATTCCCGTAGATAATGAGTAAGCCGACCCCCTACCGGACCCGCATGATCCAGAATGGCGGATCTAGGGCTGCTTTGCTGTTGAGGGAGGGGGTTGATTATTAGAGGATGTGGAGGAGGAGGAGGCCTGACGTCCACGAGCACGGCCCCTTTGTTTTCCTTTGTATGTCTTATACAAAGGGTTCTGTAACTGCTGCTGCTGCTGCTGACCTTGGTTATAGGAACGAAAAGTGGATCTGCCAAATCCCCTAAACTTCCTAGTAGAAGAACCCCTTGCCTGAAGGCCCAAAGACCTCGCCGTTGCCCGGCTGTTTTTAAACCTCTCCAAGGCCACATCCGCTTTCTTACCACAGAGGCCTGTCCCGTCAAATGGCAAGTCCATTAAGGTAGATTGTACATCAGTTGAAAAATCTGAAGATTTTAGCCATGCGGCCCTTCTGGTTGCAACAGTAGAGCCCATAATTCTGGCAACAGAGTCTGCCGTGTCCATGCCACTCTGTATTACCATACGGGCTGCAGCCTGAGTATCGGAGACCACTTCATTAAAGTTCTTTCTATCATCCTCTGGAAGCTTAGATGACAATTGTTTCACAGAGTCCAGCAATGCATGAAAATATCTCCCTAACAGGCAAGTAGCATTAGTAGATTTTAGAGCCATGCTACTCGAGGAGAAAATCTTTTTCGCAGACTGGTCCAATTTTTTAGAGTCCTTGTCTACCGGCACCTGAGGAAATGAACCTGCAGACCTGTTGGAACAAGCGGTCTGCACCACCAGACTCTCCGGAGAAGGATGAGAAGAAAGAAATTCAGGGTCACCAGGCGCCACCCTGTAACGCCTTGCCACCGACCTGTAAACCGCAGGAGCAGTCAAAGGCCTCTTCCAGACCTCATTTATAGGCTCAGTCAAAGCGTCAGTGAATGGAAGAGTAGGATCTATTATAGAAAAAGGCGAATGCAAAACCTTTGTGAGGATGTTGGGCTTGAACTCAACAGAAGGCAAAGTCAGAACGAGCAAATCCGCAGCCTTCCTAATCACGACATGATAGGGTGCCACGTCCTTAGATGGTGCATCTGAAACAGATGGCAAACCCCACTCAGGAGAAAGTTCCAGGCCACTAGCGCTATGGAGGTCCTCAAAACAATCCCCTTGTTCTAGAAGCTCTCCTTCCTCAACTTCAGAATCTACGTACTCCTTTTCCTCCAAGAGGCGCTGAGCTCTGCGTCTCGACCATTCCATGCGAACCGAAGTCGATGGATCCGGTAAAGACTCCGACGGAGCCGGAACCGGCATTGAACGAGGAGCCGAGGTAGCTGGAGGACAGGAGGCTCCACGATCCGAATCACGAGGTCGTTCCGGAGCTGGCGAAGCCGCATGCGAAGTCGACGACCTTGGCGGCGCCGTAGCGAGCCAAGGAGCACAAGGCGTCGGCATGAACGGCATAAAGGGGGCCGGAGCGTGAGCCTGAGGTACGCCCAAATTAAAAGACAATGGACCCATGGGACCAACAGGTGCCCCAGTTGGGTAAATTGCCCTCCCATAAACACCAAACATGGCATTTAGGAATTGCGAGGGGTCCTGTCCCGGACCAGGAAAGGGAGGGTACGAATCCAACGGCTGCTCCGAAGGAGGCTGCTCCGGCAAAGGTTCACCCTGGCCCTCTTGACTTTCAGGCTCCTCCTCCGGAGTCGGAGCCCGAGGTACCTCTTCTTCTCCATGCTCCGAAGAATGGTGCGATTCCAGATCCGGTTCTGCTCCTGAACCGGGGAACCTCCACGAGATTGCATTGGAGATGGAGACACAAAGTCTTTATGATGTTTACGAGACTTCTTCTTCGAATCCGAAGACTCCTTGCCAGAGTGATGTTTTGAGCGATGCTTACTCCTCTTGTGCTTCTTCCTCGAGGAGCTCGAAGCATGACCCGATGCTGACTTGGATCCAGACCTCGACCTCTCTCTGGATCTTGACCTCGCTCTGGACCTCGATCTCGAAGCCGACCTCGACCTCGACTTAGACCGCGACTTTTGCCTCAACTTCGAGCGCCTGGACGCCGACCTCGAAGACCTTCCAGCTTCTTTTTCTTTCCCCTTTGCAAGTAGAAGCTTCGCCTCCCGCTCTCGTAAGGCCTTGGGGTTCATCTTGAAGCAGGAACGACAGTTCTTAACATCATGGTCCGACCCAAGACACCACAGACAAACGTCATGTGGATCAGTGATCGACATCATTCGGGCACACGAACCACACTGCTTGAACGCCGTCTTCCTCGATGACATACTCGACGAAGAAGAAACACTCAATAGAGAAACAGTAACACAAAATAGTAACAAGATACTCAAAGTATCGCAGAAGATCCCAGAAACCGTTAGCGTCGACGACGCGGAGAAAAGGGAACTGACGTCATCACGCCGACGTGGGTGACGTCAGACGGAGTCGCGCACAATGCCGTGCTCCTATGACGTCCTCCACGCCGGCGTGCTACAAAGAATTTTCCGAACATTGCTGGCGCAAGGGGGATATTTACAAGGTGAGGAATCCACAAGGCAGATGTATCTATCAGAATGGAAAGTTCCTGTAAATATAAATATAGAAGACTTTAGTTAGTATTCCTGACATTAAGGAAAACAAGATATTGTTTTAATATAATTAGTTGCTGGAGAATTTTGCTTAGCTGTTCACAGAGAGTGCCTCCCAGCTAAAGTTAGTTGGGTACCATTTCGCAGCCTGAAGACTTGTCATTGTCTTTTTTCTTTTGGGCCCCAGGTTTCATTGCTCTTTTGTTCTTTCACCTTAGCTAATTAAAGTAATTGTTTTACAAGATGGCTTAAGTTGCTACAGAAAGGAAGAGGGGATTCATTGAGGTAGGGAGAAATCCAAACATCTTTAAAACACAACTGATTCATTTTCTTTATTGTATCATATACTCAATGCACTTTTGTTTTTACATTTAGGAAACTCCCTGATTGACTGACCTTAAGTTTGAGAAGAGACTTCGAGCGAGAATTGTTTTGTTTACCCATATTTTATCCCTTCTTCCTCGGGTCACCAATGCCTGGTTGGCACTGTTGGGCACAACTGATGACAAGGGAAAGTTGTGTGTTAGCATCTTGCTTGTGGTTCCTGTGGAAACATAGGTGAGAGTTTAATAGGCACTACCTATGCACTCATCTGTACATCCAAGCACTACCCATGCATACATCCAATCATCCAGTGACTACCTTTGCACTTGTCTATTCACTCAGGCTGTACCTATGCAAACTTCCATTTACTCAGGCACTACTCATGCAGTTATCCATTGACCTGGACACTACCATTGCACTCATCCATTAACTAATGCACTACCCATTCATCCAGGCACTGCACATGCACACATTCAATCACTCTGGTACTACCCTTGCACTCATCCATTTACCCAGGCACTGTCAAGCCTGTTGATCCCGCTTTGAATAATGAGCAGGACTTGACAGGGGAGGAGTATAAGACTCCCCTGCTACTGCAATAGAGAGCTTCATGTTCTAGTGTTCTGGGGTTTGCTATTCTGCTTCCGTGTTACCTACATGGTCTCTTTGGGGCTCTTCTGTTCCCTTGGAGGCTATCGACGTCCTATCCTCCTTCCGTCGCGAACTCATCCTTGTCTTAGGCATAGCTCCTCCTCCCTGGTCTATTCCTTATTCTTCTGATGCTAGTTCGGCTGTGTCTTTGGAGTGGCTATCATATACTCAATGCACTTTTGTTTTTACATTGAGTAAACTTCCTGAAAGACTAACCTTGAGTTTGAGAAGAGACTTCGTGGGATGATTGTTTTGTTTAATCATTTTTTATCCCCTCTTCGTCGGTTCACTAATGGCGTTTTGACCCTGTTGGGCACAAGGTGACGAGGATAAGTTGGGCGTTTGCACCTTGCTTGTTGTTCCTGAGGAAACATAGGTAAGAGTTTGACAGGCACTACCTATACATTCATCTGTTTAGCCAAGCACTAACCATGCATACATCCAATCATCCAGTCGCTACCTGTGCACTCATCCATTCACTCAGGGTATATCTATGCAAACCTTTATTCACTCAGGCACTACTTATGCAGTAATCCCTTGACCCAGGCTCTACCGTTGCATCACTCCATTCACTCATGTACTACCAATGCACTCATCCATTCACCCTGGCACTACTATTGCACTCATGCATTCACTCACATACTACCCATCCACCCAGGCACTACACATGCACACCTTCAATCACTCTAGTACTACTCTTGCTCTCGTCCATTCACCCAGGCACTGTCGAGCCTGTTGATGCGCCTTGAGTAGTGGGCGGGGCATGGCAGGGGAGGAGTGGAAGACTCCCCTGCTCCGGCAATAGCGAGCTTTGCATTCTAGCATTCTGGGGGTTGCTATTCTGCTTCTGGGTTACCTACAAGATCTCTTCTGGGGCTCTTCTGTTCCCTCACAGGCTCTCTGCGGCCTTTCCCCCTTCTGTCGTGAATTCGGCGGTGTCTTTGGCATGGATGCTGCTTCCTGGTTTCTTCCTTCTTCCGTCATGAGCTCGGTGGTGTCTTTGGCATGGCTCCAACTTCCTGGTCTTCTCCTTCTTTCGATGTGAGCTCGGCGTTGTCTTTGACGCGGCTCCTGCCCTCTGGACTCCACTCCGCTTCTTGTTTTGGAGACAGCTCCTGCACTAGTTTTCTTACAGTTCACCTGGCTCACCTACAGAGAAAAAACAAATGAAAATCAGCCATCAGTACGTTAACTGTGCTTTTGCAACTAAAGATAATTATTTAACTTTGAGTTAAGGATCATTTATTTTAGTATGTTCTGTCGTCCACGAGGATCTGACTTTTCTTGTGTTTGGGCACCTGAATGGAAAGTTCCTGTAAATTCAAACATAGAAGACTTTAATTTGTATTCCTGGCATTAAGGACAACAAGATATTATTTTAATATAATTAGTTGCTTAAGAATTTTGCTTACCTGTTCACAGAGAGGGCCTCCCAGCTTAGGCTAGGTGTGTACCATTGCACAACCTGAAGACATGTCATTGTCATTTTTCTTTTGGGGCCCAGATTTCATTGCTCTTTTGTTCTTTCACCTTAGCTGAATATAGTGATTGTTTTACAAGACGGCTTAAGTTGATACAAAAAGTAAGAGGGGATTTACTCAGGTAGGGAAGAAGCCAAACATTGTTAAAAAAACACTATTGATTCCTTTTCTTTAATGTATTGTACACTCAATGCAGTTTTGTTTTTACATTTAGGAAACTCCCTGATTGACTAACCTTAAGTTTGAGAAGAGACTTCGAGGGAGGATTGTTTTGTTTATCCTTATTTTATCCCCTCTTCCATGGGTTACCAATGCCGTTTTGACACTTTTGGGCACAAGGTGACAACGGGAAGTCGGGCCTTTACATCTTGCTTGTCGTTCCTGCGGAAACACAGGTAAGAGTTTGATAGATACTACCTATGCACTCATCTGTTCATCCAAGCACTACACTTGCATACATCCAGTCATCCAGTCACTACTTTTGCACTCATCCATTTACTCAGGGTGAATCTATGCAAACTTTCATTCACTCAGGCACTACTCATGAAGTCACCCGTTGAACCAGGCTCTACTGTTGCATCCCTCCATTCATTCATTTTTTTTTGTAACATCGTTTTTATTGCAGTACCAAACATTTTGCATAGACATTACAACAATGGATAATAAATCAATACAGCGTGATGGCACACATTTAGACCATTACCATTATCATGCTGCCCGTATCCCCAACTAGAAAGCCGAGCTGCGTCGATAATATGTCCATCTCCTGCTTCTTCTCCCAATGTCCGTTTCTCGAAAGCACAGGAGGACGCGGACGGCTTTTACGTTTTCGCCCCTCCCCATCCCCCTATCAACCACCCCCCCGATCTCCCCAACACCCCCCCCGTGGCAGCGCTGTAGTGGAATCTTAGAGAAAAGTAAGGTCTGGTGTGTGCAAGAAGGAATTAAACATTCGCTAAAGGTGCGCTCCTGGTGCGTTAGTGGGGTCAACCGTATCAGAGTCCGAGTCTTCTCCTTCCTCCTCCCCAGTACCATCCCGGAGTGCCTGCACTATCATCTCCCACGCTGTTGCCCTCTCCAAAGCTTTCTCATCTGAAGTCCTCCTAGCCATCTGATATCGCAGAGTACTTTCACATGCCGCCCACTTCAAGCATTCACTATACCAACGTTTGTACGTGGGCCCCACTTTTGACTTCCAATTCCTGGTTATTTCCCTCTTCGCCAGTATCAATCCCATATCTATAAACCTGCTGGTCGTCTTAGTTTTTAGGCATGTGTGGAAACCAGTGTAGCACTCCCACTGCTTTGGTGTATTGTATCTCTCTATCCGTGGCGTTGTTCAGTGCCTTCCCAACCTCCTGCCAATACTCCCCCAGTTTAGGGCAGTCCCAAAGCATATGTCCCAAGTCCGCCTCCAGTGCACTGCATCTAGGGCAGGCCGCCTGGTCCACTCCAAAGTACTGCTTCAGTTTCCCTGGTGTAAGGTACGCCCTATGAATAATATAGAAATGTATGAGTTGGAATCTGGCGTTCCTCATGCTCTTCCGCGCCCTGCGCAGCAGTTGGCCCCAAGTGGCCTCAGGAATCTCCATTTGGAGGTCCAGTTCCCACTTAGCCTTCAGGGCAGTGAGCGGCTGCAAGGTTTCTCGCAACATTCGGGAATACAGACAGGTCACTGCCTTAAAGGTTCCCGCCGCCATCATCGCGTATTGGCACGCCATAGAGGTAGCGGGTTCCTACAGACCGTCGCCCCAGTGTTCTTGCATGGCGCCAGTCACTGCCGCGTGCAGAAGATAATCTCCTCTCGGCAGGTCAAAACGCTCCTGTAGCTCTTGGAACGGAAGCAAGGCTCCGTCCTCATAAAGGTCACCCAGCATCTGGACCCCAGCTTCCTCCCATCCCAGCAGTCTCGACCAATCCCCACCATGAGGTAGGGCCGTTACCATGCCCAGCGGAATCTCCGGAGCATACATTCGACGGATTCCAGCCCGTTTGCGCGCCCGGTTCCAGCAGAGCCGAAACGTCTGTTCCTCCACCGTCAGGTCCCTGAGCAGCATTTTCTGATGAAGCGTAATATACGCAAGCACATGCTGCGGGGTGCCCTCATCTCTGCTGTGTTCTGGGCCTCGATACACCCTCGCGACCTCCTGGATGAAAGTTTGTAGCTGTGCCGCTAGATAATAGCACTCAAAATCAGGCACTGCCATGCCTCCCTCATCCTTGGGCCGCAAGAGGGTGTTCAGCGCTATTCGACGCCGACCCGTGCCCCATATAAATGCTATAATCAGTGATCTCAGACGGCGAAAGACTAAGCCGGGTATCCATATCGGTAGGGTTCTAAAATAATATTATAGCCTAGGGAGTGCCACCATCTTCAGCAAGGAAATACGACCCGCCAATGAGAGTGGGAGGGTGGCCCAAAAGTCCATACTCCCCTTCAAGGCATTAATGCAACGGGTGATATTACCATCCAGCACATCTGCAGGTGCATGATACACATAAACCCCCAGATAATGCAGGCAATGAGGCTCCCATCTAAGTTCCTGTGCGGTGAGAGGGCACAGCTCTCCCCGTCTCAACGGGAACAGGCAAGATTTAGTCCAATTGACCTTCAGGCCCGATAACCGCCCGAACAATTTTAGCAAACGCCTCGCTCCCATCAGTTCCTCCTCCGCATCGGCCAAAAACATCAACAGGTCGTCCGCGTACAGCGAGATGGCGTGCGGCCTGGCCCTATAGACCAGTCCCTTATAATAGCGTCCAGACCTGGCTTCCGCTGCAAAAGGTTCCATCGCCAACACGAACAAAAGGGGGAAAGTGAGCATCCCTGCCTAGTACCGCATCGTACCGGATATGGACTCGAGATCAGCAAGCCCACTCGAACCCTCGCCGTGGCTTCAGTATACAGGACTTTGGTCCAGCTGATGTAGCCCTCCCCTAGTCCGAAACGCCTCATCACTCCATATAAATAATCCCACTCTAGGCTATCGAAAGCTTTCTCGATGTCTATGGAGAACACTAAAGGAGTAGACCCCTCCGACAACCGAGCTCCCAGCAGCCTAGTCAGTCTGCGGATGTTGTGGGTGGTGTTTCGCGTTGGAATGAAACCAGACTGATCACTATGGATCAGGCCTGTCATGTGGGTTAACAATCTATTAGCCAGGATTTTGCTCAGGATCTTGTAGTCCGTCGTGAGCATTGATAATGGGCGATAAGAGGAGAGGGCGTCACTCGCTCTACCAGGTTTCAACAAGGGGACCATAAGGGCCTCACACATTGAGTGCGGCAGTCTCCCTCGCGACTGCACCTCATTGTAGACCGATTGCAGTTGTGGGGCTAAGTACTCCATGTATTTACTGTAGAACTCGATCGGCAGGCCGTCGAGCCCCGGGGTTTTGTTCCTAGCCATCTGTTTCACTGCGCATCCTATTTCCCCAATCGTTATAGCTCGGCCCAGCTCCTCCGCCTCTGATTGTTCTAGTTGCGGTAACTGCAGCCCTCCAAGGAAGGTGTCCAGTTCCTCCACCCCGCCCGTCGGTCCGCTCTCATACAGGCCCTCATAATACACCCTGAACCTATCCAGGATCCCGGCCTAGGTGTGGCAAAGCCCGCCTCCCTCCTCCTGAATGGACACAATTGGGGTATCCCGCCGAAGCAGATTGGCAAGCCAAGCCAGCATTGTCCCCGCCTTATCGCCCTCCGCATGAGCCCTAGTCAGATAGACCTTTTGATCGAAACTACGCAACCGCTCCAACTCCACCGCCATCGCTTCTCTGGCTTCACTAACCCTCTCTTGAAGCTCGGGATTATTTGGGCGCTCTCGTTCTATCTCCCTCAGCCATCGCTCCGCACGATCGAGGTCGTCCAACAATGTCTTACGAGCACCCGCAACGGTCCCAATACAGTGTCCCCGAACCACCACCTTAAACGCATCCCACTCCACAGCCCTGGTGGAAGTGGAGCCACTGTTCTCCTCGAAGTAACGAGTCACTCGCTCCCCCAAGGCCTCCCTAAATAGCAAATCATCCAAGGTATCAGGTTGTAGCCGCCAAGTTGGGACACAAGAGACATCTACCATCCAATTCAGGGACAACAACAAAGGGTTATGGTCTGACAATGTGTGGGCCAAGTACTCCGCGCTTCCTACCGCTGCAAGCACGGGTGAAGAGCACAAAAGCACATCCAGCCTAACATGTAGGTCGTGTATACTAGAATGAAAGGAGTAGTCCCTCGTCATAGGGTGCAGTGTCCTCCAGGCATCTCCCAGGTCCCAACTCTCCTGCCAGTCTAATCTCCGTTTTGCTACCCTATGTACCGGTGATAAGTGCAATGGAAGGTGAGACCTATCCAATATGGTATCCACTACTGAGTTAAAATCCCCTCCCATGACCATTGGACCCGCCAAATAACTCGCCAGTTTGCCCGAAAGCGCTGTCAGGAAGGCGGGCAAATCCACATTCGGAGCATACACACTGCATAATGACACCATTCGGCCCCTAAGTCTCCCTTCCACAGCCACAAACCTGCCCTCTGGATCTATTACTTGCTTGGTGACCTGAAAGGGAACCCCAGCCCGTATCCAAATCAAGGCGCCCCTTGCAAAGGCCGAATATGTCGTATTAAACAGCTGCCCCCTCCTCCTTCTCGATTTACAAAAGGGGGTGGTGATGAACAGAGTGTCTGAATTGAGCAGACCACTCTTACCCAGTCCAAAGATCAGGGCTTGATCCATCACCGTTATTTATCTCACTGCCCCATCCCAGCTCAGAACCTGGCTATATGCAAATCAGTCTGTCCCTGGCCCAGTGCATCATGGGAACAGGGCAGACTAAACTACCAAGCCAATTCTTTACCAGAAAGGAGACAAGCTACCGGGGACCGGTTTCTGGCATTTCAGCCGTCTTCGGCCCGGCTTGCTTGAATCCTGATGGAGCAGTGAGAAAGGGACTCATGTCTGAGTATACCCTGCCACACCTATAGTGGCCAAAATCGATTTACAAAAGGGGGTGGTGATGAACAGAGTGTCTGAATTGAGCAGACTACTCTTACCCAGTCCAAAGATCAGGGCTTGATCCATCACCGTTATTTATCTCACTGCCCCATCCCAGCTCAGAACCTGGCTATATGCAAATCAGTCTGTCCCTGGCCCAGTGCATCATGGGAACAGGGCAGACTAAACTACCAAGCCAATTCTTTACCAGAAAGGAGACAAGCTACCGGGGACCGGTTTCTGGCATTTCAGCCGTCTTCGGCCCGGCTTGCTTGAATCCTGATGGAGCAGTGAGAAAGGGACTCATGTCTGAGTATACCCTGCCACACCTATAGTGGCCAAAATCGATTTACAAAAGGGGGTGGTGATGAACAGAGTGTCTGAATTGAGCAGACCACTCTTACCCAGTCCAAAGATCAGGGCTTGATCCATCACCGTTATTTATCTCACTGCCCCATCCCAGCTCAGAACCTGGCTATATGCAAATCAGTCTGTCCCTGGCCCAGTGCATCATGGGAACAGGGCAGACTAAACTACCAAGCCAATTCTTTACCAGAAAGGAGACAAGCTACCGGGGACCGGTTTCTGGCATTTCAGCCGTCTTCGGCCCGGCTTGCTTGAATCCTGATGGAGCAGTGAGAAAGGGACTCATGTCTGAGTATACCCTGCCACACCTATATTTTTGTCCACCCTAAGCGTGGAAGGGTATTCTCAGATGTGAGACCCTTGCTCATTGCACCATCAGGATTCAAGCAAACCGGGCCGAAGACGGCTGTAATGCCAGAAACCGGTCCCCGGGAGCTTGTTTCCTTCCCAGTGTAAGAATTGGCTTTTGTAGTTTGGTTTGCCCTGTTCCCATCATGCACTGGGACAGGAACAGACTAATTTGCATACAGCCAGGTTCTGAAACTGGGATGGTGCAGTGAGCTAAAAAACGGTGTTGGATCTAGCCCTGATCTCTTGACTGGGTGAGAGCTTTCTGCTTAATTCAGAGACTCTGTCCCTCACCACCCCTTGTTGTAAATATTTTTGTCCACCCTAAGCGTGGAAGGGTATTCTCAGATGTGAGACCCTTGCTCATTGCACCATCAGGATTCAAGCAAACCGGGCCGAAGACGGCTGTAATGCCAGAAACCGGTCCCCGGGAGCTTGTTTCCTTCCCAGTGTAAGAATTGGCTTTTGTAGTTTGGTTTGCCCTGTTCCCATCATGCACTGGGACAGGAACAGACTAATTTGCATACAGCCAGGTTCTGAAACTGGGATGGTGCAGTGAGCTAAAAAACGGTGTTGGATCTAGCCCTGATCTCTTGACTGGGTGAGAGCTTTCTGCTTAATTCAGAGACTCTGTCCCTCACCACCCCTTGTTGTAAATATTTTTGTCCACCCTAAGCGTGGAAGGGTATTCTCAGATGTGAGACCCTTGCTCATTGCACCATCAGGATTCAAGCAAACCGGGCCGAAGACGGCTGTAATGCCAGAAACCGGTCCCCGGGAGCTTGTTTCCTTCCCAGTGTAAGAATTGGCTTTTGTAGTTTGGTTTGCCCTGTTCCCATCATGCACTGGGACAGGAACAGACTAATTTGCATACAGCCAGGTTCTGAAACTGGGATGGTGCAGTGAGCTAAAAAACGGTGTTGGATCTAGCCCTGATCTCTTGACTGGGTGAGAGCTTTCTGCTTAATTCAGAGACTCTGTCCCTCACCACCCCTTGTTGTAAATATTTTTGTCCACCCTAAGCGTGGAAGGGTATTCTCAGATGTGAGACCCTTGCTCATTGCATCATCAGGATTCAAGCAAACCGGGCCGAAGACGGCTGTAATGCCAGAAACCGGTCCCCGGGAGCTTGTTTCCTTCCCAGTGTAAGAATTGGCTTTTGTAGTTTGGTTTGCCCTGTTCCCATCATGCACTGGGACAGGAACAGACTAATTTGCATACAGCCAGGTTCTGAAACTGGGATGGTGCAGTGAGCTAAAAAACGGTGTTGGATCTAGCCCTGATCTCTTGACTGGGTGAGAGCTTTCTGCTTAATTCAGAGACTCTGTCCCTCACCACCCCTTGTTGTAAATATTTTTGTCCACCCTAAGCGTGGAAGGGTATTCTCAGATGTGAGACCCTTGCTCATTGCACCATCAGGATTCAAGCAAACCGGGCCGAAGACGGCTGTAATGCCAGAAACCGGTCCCCGGGAGCTTGTTTCCTTCCCAGTGTAAGAATTGGCTTTTGTAGTTTGGTTTGCCCTGTTCCCATCATGCACTGGGACAGGAACAGACTAATTTGCATACAGCCAGGTTCTGAAACTGGGATGGTGCAGTGAGCTAAAAAACGGTGTTGGATCTAGCCCTGATCTCTTGACTGGGTGAGAGCTTTCTGCTTAATTCAGAGACTCTGTCCCTCACCACCCCTTGTTGTAAATATTTTTGTCCACCCTAAGCGTGGAAGGGTATTCTCAGATGTGAGACCCTTGCTCATTGCACCATCAGGATTCAAGCAAACCGGGCCGAAGACGGCTGTAATGCCAGAAACCGGTCCCCGGGAGCTTGTTTCCTTCCCAGTGTAAGAATTGGCTTTTGTAGTTTGGTTTGCCCTGTTCCCATCATGCACTGGGACAGGAACAGACTAATTTGCATACAGCCAGGTTCTGAAACTGGGATGGTGCAGTGAGCTAAAAAACGGTGTTGGATCTAGCCCTGATCTCTTGACTGGGTGAGAGCTTTCTGCTTAATTCAGAGACTCTGTCCCTCACCACCCCTTGTTGTAAATATTTTTGTCCACCCTAAGCGTGGAAGGGTATTCTCAGATGTGAGACCCTTGCTCATTGCACCATCAGGATTCAAGCAAACCGGGCCGAAGACGGCTGTAATGCCAGAAACCGGTCCCCGGGAGCTTGTTTCCTTCCCAGTGTAAGAATTGGCTTTTGTAGTTTGGTTTGCCCTGTTCCCATCATGCACTGGGACAGGAACAGACTAATTTGCATACAGCCAGGTTCTGAAACTGGGATGGTGCAGTGAGCTAAAAAACGGTGTTGGATCTAGCCCTGATCTCTTGACTGGGTGAGAGCTTTCTGCTTAATTCAGAGACTCTGTCCCTCACCACCCCTTGTTGTAAATATTTTTGTCCACCCTAAGCGTGGAAGGGTATTCTCAGATGTGAGACCCTTGCTCATTGCACCATCAGGATTCAAGCAAACCGGGCCGAAGACGGCTGTAATGCCAGAAACCGGTCCCCGGGAGCTTGTTTCCTTCCCAGTGTAAGAATTGGCTTTTGTAGTTTGGTTTGCCCTGTTCCCATCATGCACTGGGACAGGAACAGACTAATTTGCATACAGCCAGGTTCTGAAACTGGGATGGTGCAGTGAGATAAAAAACGGTGTTGGATCTAGCCCTGATCTCTTGACTGGGTGAGAGCTTTCTGCTTAATTCAGAGACTCTGTCCCTCACCACCCATTGTTGTAAATACCCTCCTCCTTCTCTGCAGCGCCACTCCTTCCTGTTTCGTGAGGTGCGTCTCTTGAAGAAAAGCTATATGCACTCCCCTACATTTCAGATAAGCATGGACCTTGTGTCTGCGCACCATGGTATGTAGACCCTGCACATTCCAGGTCACACATTTTAGAGCCCCCGTATTAGCCATACTTCCCTGCATCCCCAGACATAACAATAACAACCTTCGACCATGCGCTCATGCCAACACAATACTGAACCCCCCACCCTCTCCAAAAAAAGGAACCCCGCACCCCTCTGGCCCCATCCTGAGCTTCCCCAACTACTCTCGGTTCCCACTCCCCCAGGACAGGACCCCCATCAATTGGAAGAGAACCCATCCAAACTGTTGCAACTAAGTAATTCCCTCGAAGAAAACACTACAATTCGCAGTCTCCACTGTGATGACCTTAAGGGCCAGTAGGGCGTGGTCCGGTACCGAAGTTCATCAAACCAGATCAGTCCCGCATATCCCGCCCCGTAATCCCCCCATGAAAACTCTCGAACTCCCACAAAAACGTGAAGCTGCACTCACGGGCACAGCGCCCCAGTGTCAGACTATCAGGCCGTTCTCCAAAGCAAGTGTCTCAGGCCTCGACGATCTCTCCCGATGTTTGAGGCGTTACAACGGGGCCCTTGGCACCTCCGAATTCTGAGAGTTCCGTTTCCGACCCCGTACCCTGCTCCTCTTAGTCTGTGCCCTTCCCGGACTGGCTCTGTGTCGCACCTGAGAGATCCACCACCGCCTGCAGAGCAGCCTTCCGTTCCTCCTCAGTCTGCGACACTGATGGTTTCCCAGTTCTCCGTCGATTCTTGCGAATACGTTGTGATTTTCTGGTTGGCTGTTTCTTTTGAGCCTCTTCTGCCCTGGCTCTGGCTCCGTCCGTTCCAGCCTTGTACGTGTCCCATCATGCCCAAGCGTCTGCCGAGGTGGTAAAGAAAAGCGATTTGTCGTCCACCACCACCCTTAGCTTCGCTGGGAAGAGAAGGGAATATTTGATGCCCTCTCCACGGAGCTCACGCTTGAGCAACAGGAAACTGGCCCTGAGCCTCTGGGTCTCAAAAGTGTAGTCCGGGAACAGGGTGACCCTGTTATTGTCAACTTGGAAGGGCCCTGCCTCCCTTGCCCTCTGCAGTAACCAGTCCCGGTCTTTATAGTGAAGCAGCTTAATCACCACCGGGCGAGGGGGCAAGCCAGGAGCTGGTAGTCGAGCCGGGACTCTGTGGGCCCGTTCTAGCGAAAAGAAGGGAGAGAGTCCCTCTGGCGCTACTTCAGTGCGTAGCCAATTGTCGAGGTAGCCCACCATGCCGTCTCCCTCAGTTTTTTCCGGAAGGCCCACCAGACGAACGTTGTTGCGCCTACTCCTATTTTCAGCGTCCTCTGCTCTCCTCTCCAATACCTTCAGCCTGTCCAGGGCATCCGCCATATGGCCCCTTAGCGTTTTGTGATCTGGGGTCAATTCTTGTAGGGAGATCTCCACGCTCTTGACCCTGTCTTTAAGGTTATCATGTTCCGCTTTCAGGAGACCCAGGCCTGTCGCTACCTGGGCGATGTCCTGCTGCAGCGTGTCTTTTGTGGTTGTGATGGCCTCCAGTATGCAGTCTTGCATGCGTTGGAGAGCAGGGTGATCATGATCTGCTCCGTCCAGCGCTTCTGGGTCAGCCGCTCCATCCCCCTTTCCTTTCGGTTTCCCCATCTCGGCGACAGCAATTGCTGGCCCCAGGGGCCCGACCAATCTCTGCGTAGTCCGTCAGCCGTTCAGGACCTCGCCTCCGGAGAGTTCCCTAAACAATGGGGCCGGGGATCTAGAACACACGCAGGACACTGAGCACTGTCCAGATCTCTCTCGCGGGGTCGGCCCGAGTCTCGGAAGCAAGCGTCGATGATGGGGCCCCGAAACCTCAGTTCACGCGTGGAGAGTGATAATCGCCTCACAAAGCCGCCGCCATTTTGGGGCTTCCTCGGTGAACTTTCCTGTTACCCCGTTCCACCGTCGAATCGCCACCAAAACGAGGAAAAGGTCACCGTGCCTCCTCACAGGGTTGAGAGAGGCCCTCCGGTCCAGCGGTCCAGCAATCACCGCTGGCACTGGGACATCAGGAGCACCGGGCCACAAGTCACCTCCACACTCTGCGTCACCAGTCCAGGCCTCAGGGCGCCATCTTAGATTGAAGTCTATCGTACCCGAGGCACTTGCTGAAGTTCAATTTTCAGGACGATAAGCAACCGTAGGTCGCCCACTCCGAACGCCGTTGCTTCCGTGGCACCTTTAGCCAGTGTATTTTCCAATTTTCGCTGGAATTCGCGTGGATTATCAGGATGATATCTGGGATCAGGCGCGGAGCTCCGGGCTCACGCTGCCTACCTCCTCGGCATCCAAGCCACGCCCCTCATCCCTTCATTCACTCATGCACTACCAATGCACTAATCCTTTCACCCTGGCACTACCATTGCACCCATGCATTCACTCACATACTACCTATTCACCAAGGCACTACACATGCACACATTCAATCACTCTGGTACTACACTTGCACTCATCCATTCACCCAGGCATTGTTGAGCCTGTTGATCCCGCCTTCAGTAATGGGCGGGAATAGGCAGGGGAGGAGTAAAGGACTCACCTGCTCCCCCAATAGAGAACTTCGCATTCTAGCATTTTGGGGTTTGCTATTCTGCTTCCGGGTTACCTATGAGTTCTCTTGTGGGGCTGTTCTGTTCCCTCACAGGCTCTCAGTGCCCTCTCCTCCTTCTGTCGCGTACTCGGCGTAGTCTTTGGGGTGGCTCATGCTTCCTGCTCTCCTCCTTCTTCTGTCGCGAGCTCGCCTTTGTCTTCGGCTTGGCTAAGGCTTCCTGGTCTCTTTCTTCTTCTGACTTGATCTAGGCAGTGTCCTTGGTAGGGCTCCTGCCCTCTGGACTCCACTCCGCTTATTGCTTTGGAGACAGCTCCTGCTCCAGTTTTCCTCTAGTGCACCTAAAGAGAAAAAACAAAAGAAAATCCGCCATCAGTGCGTTAACTGTGCTTTTGCACCTAAAGATAATTATTTAATTATGAGGTAAGGAGCATCTATTTTACTAAAGTTCTGTCGTGTCTGAGGATCTGCCTTTCTCTGTGTTTGTGGACCTGAATGGAAAGTTCCTGTAAATTTAAATATAGAAGACTTTAGTTAGTATTCCTGACATTAAGGATAACAAGATATTCTTTTAATATAATTAGTTGCTGGAGAATTTTGCTTACCTGTTCACAGAGAGTGCCTCCCAGCTAAAGTTAGTTGGGTACCATTTCGCAGCCTGAAGACTTGTCATTGTCTTTTTTCTTTTGGGCCCCAGGTTTCATTGCTCTTTCGTTCTTTCACATTAGCTAATTACAGTAATTGTTTTACAAGATGGCTTAAGTTGCTACAGAAAGGAAGAGGGGATTCATTGAGGTAGGGAGAAATCCAAACATCTTTAAAACACAACTGATTCATTTTCTTTATTGTATCATATACTCAATGCACTTTTGTTTTTACATTTAGGAAACTCCCTGATTGACTGACCTTAAGTTTGAGAAGAGACTTCGAGCGAGGATTGTTTTGTTTACCCATATTTTATCCCCTCTTCCTCGGGTCACCAATGCCTGGTTGGCACTGTTGGGCACAACTGGTGACAAGGGAAAGTTGTGTGTTAGCATCTTGCTTGTGGTTCCTGTGGAAACATAGGTGAGAGTTTAACAGGTACTACCTATGCACTCATCTGTTCATCCAAGCACTACCCATGCATACATCCAATCATCCAGTGACTACCTTTGCACTTGTCTATTCACTCAGGCTGTACCAATGTAAACTTCCATTTACTCAGGCACTACTCATGCAGTTATCCATTGACCTGGGCAGTGCCATTGCACTCATCCATTAACTCATTCACTACCCATTCATCCAGGCACTGCACATGCACACATTCAATAACTCTGGTACTACCCTTGCACTCATCCATTTACCCAGGCACTGTCAAGCCTGTTGATCCAGCTTTGAATAATGAGCAGGACTTGACAGGGGAGGAGTATAAGACTCCCCTGCTCCTGCAATAGAGAGCTTCAGGTTCTAGTGTTCTGGGGGTTTGCTATTCTGCTTCCGTGTTACCTACATGGTCTCTTTGGGGCTCTTCTGTTCCCTTGGAGGCTATCGACGTCCTATCCTCCTTCCGTCGCAAACTCATCGGTGTCTTAGGCATAGCTCCTCCTCCCTGGTCTATTCCTTAATCTTCTGATGCTAGTTCGGTTGTGTCTTTGGAGTGGCTCCTGGCCTATGAACTCCTCTCCACTTCTTGCTTTGGAGACAGCTCCTGCTCCCGTTTTCTTCTAGTTCACCCGGCTCACCTAAAGAGAAAAAACAAAACAAAGTCAGCCGTCAGTATGTTAACTGTTGTTTTGCACCTAAGGATAATTATTTAATAGTAAGATTAGAAGCATTTATCCTAGTAATGGTCTGTCGTCCCTGAGGATCTGCCTTTTCCTTTGTTTGGGCCCCTGAATGGAAAGTTCCTGTAAATACAAATATAGAAGACTTTAGTTAGTATTCCTGACAATAAGGATAACAAGATATTCTTTTAATATAATTAGTTGCTTGAACATTTTGCTTACCTGGTCACAGAGAGTGCCTCCCAGCTTAATTTAGATGGGTACCATTTCACAGCCTCAAGACATGTGATTGTCATTTTCTTTTGGGGCCCAGATTTCATTGCTCTTTTGTACATTAACCTTAGCAAATTATAGTAATTGTTTTACAAGATGGCTTGATTTGCTACAGATAGGAAGTGAGGATTAATTCAGGTAGTGGTAAATCCAAACATTGGTAAAACACTACTGATTCCTTTTCTTTATAGTATAATATACTCAATGCACTTTTGTTTTTACATTTAGTAAAGTTCCTGACTGACTAACCTTAAGTTTGAGAAAAGACTTCGTGGGATGATGGTTTTGTTTAATCATTTTTGATCCCCTCTTCGTCGGTTCACTAATGGCGTTTTGACACTGTTGGGCACAAGGTGACGAGGATAAGTTGGGCGTTTGCATCTTGCTTGTCGTTCCTGTGGAAACATAGGTAAGAGTTTGACAGGCACTACCTATGCATTCATCTGTTTAGCCAAGCACTAACCATGCATACATCCAATCATCCAGTCGCTACCTGTGCACTCATCCATTCACTCAGGGTGTATCTATGCAAACCTTTATTCACTCAGGCACTACTTATGCAGTCATCCCTTGACCCAGGCTTTACCGTTGCATCACTCCATTCACTCATGTACTACCAATGCACTCATCCATTCACCCTGGCACTACTATTGCACTCATGCATTCACTCACATACTACCCATCCACCCAGGCACTACACATGCACACCTTCAATCACTCTAGTACTACTCTTGCTCTCGTCCATTCACCCAGGCACTGTTGAGCCTGTTGATGCGCCTTGAGTAGTGGGCGGGGCATGGCAGGGGAGGAGTGGAAGACTCCCCTGCTCCGGCAATAGTGAGCTTTGCATTCTAGCATTCTGGGGGTAGCTATTCTGCTTCTGGGTTACCTACAAGATTTCTTCTGGGGCTCTTCTGTTCCCTCACAGGCTCTCAGCGGCCTTTCCCCCTTCCGTCGTGAATTCGGCGGTGTCTTTGGCATGGATGCTGCTTCCTGGCTTCTTCCTTCTTCTGTCATGAGCTCGGTGGTGTCTTTGGCATGGCTCCAACTTCCTGGTCTTCTCCTTCTTCCGATGTGAGCTCGGCGGTGTCTTTGACGCGGCTCCTGCCCTCTGGACTCCACTCCGCTTCTTGTTTTGGAGACAGCTCCTGCACCAGCTTTCTTACAGTTCACCTGGCTCACCTACAGAGAAAAAACAAATGAAAATCAGCCATCAGTACGTTAACTGTGCTTTTGCAACTAAAGATAATTATTTAATTTTGAGTTAAGGATCATTTATTTTAGTATGTTCTGTCGTCCACGAGGATCTGACTTTTCCTGTGTTTGGGCACCTGAAAGGAAAGTTCCTGTAAATTCAAATATAGAAGACTTTAATTTGTATTCCTGGCATTAAGGACAACAAGATATTATTTTAATATAATTAGTTGCTTAAGAATTTTGCTTACCTGTTCACTGAGAGGGCCTCTGAGCTTAGGTTAGGTGTGTACCATTGCACAACCTGAAGACATGTCATTGTCATTTTTGTTTTGGGGCCCAGATTTCATTGCTCTTTTGTTCGTTCACCTTAGCTGAATATAGTGATTGTTTTACAAGACGGCTTAAGTTGATACAAAAAGTAAGAGGGGATTTACTCAGGTAGGGAAGAAGCCAAACATTGTTAAAAAAAGCACTATTGATTCCTTTTCTTTAATGTATTGTATACTCAATGCAGTTTTGTTTTTACATTTAGGAAACTCCCTGATTGACTAACCTTAAGTTTGAGAAGAGACTTCGAGGTAGGATTGTTTTGTTTATCCTTATTTTATCCCCTCTTCCATGGGTTACCAATGCCGTTTTGACACTTTTGGGCACAAGGTGACAAGGGGAAGTCGGGCCTTTACATCTTGCTTGTCGTTCCTGCGGAAACACAGGTAAGAGTTTGATAGATACTACCTATGCACTCATCTGTTCATCCAAGCACTACACTTGCATACATCCAGTCATCCAGTCACTACTTTTGCACTCATCCATTCACTCAGGGTGAATCTATGCAAACTTTCATTCACTCAGGCTCTACTCATGAAGTCACCCGTTGAACCAGGCTCTACTGTTGCATCCCTCCATTCACTCATGCACTACCAATGCACTCATCCTTTCACCTGGCACTATCATTGCACCAATGCATTCACTCACATACTACCTATTCACCAAGGCACTACACATGCAAAAATTCAATCACTCTGGTACTACACTTGCACTCATCCATTCACCCACGCACTGTTGAGCCTGTTGATCCCGCCTTCAGTAATGGGCGGGAATAGGCAGGGGAGGAGTATAGGACTCACCTGCTCCCCCAATAGAGAACTTCGCATTCTAGCATTTTGGGGGTTTGCTATTCTGCTTCCGGGTTACCTATAAGTTCTCTTGGGGGGCTGTTCTGTTCCCTGACAGGCTCTCAGTGTCCTCTCCTCCTTCCGTCGCGCACTCAGCGTAGTCTTTGGGGTGGCTCATGCTTCCTGCTCTCCTCCTTCTTCTGTCGCGAGCTCGCCTGTGTCTTCGGCTTGGCTAATGCTTCCTGGTCTCCTTCTTCTTCTGACTTGATCTAGGCAGTGTCCTTGGCAGGGCTCCTGCCCTCTGGACTCCACTCCGCTTCTTGTTTTGGAGGCAGCTCCTGCTCCAGTTTTCCTATAGTGCACCTAAAGAGAAAAACAATAGAAAATCCGCCATCAGTGCGTTAACTGTGCTTTTGCACCTAAATATAATTATTTAATTATGAGGTAAGGAGCATCTATCTTACTAATGTTCTGTCGTCTCTGAGGATCTGCCTTTCTCTGTGTTTGGGGACCTGAATGGAAAGTTCCTGTAAATATAAATATAGAAGACTTTAGTTAGTATTCCTGACATTAAGGATAACAAGATATTCTTTTAATATAATTAGTTGCTGGATAATTTTGCTTACCTGTTCACAGTGAGTGCATCCCAGCTAAAGTTAGTTGGGTACCATTTCGCAACCTGAAGATTTGTCATTGTCTTTTTTCTTTTGGGCCCCAGGTTTCATTGCTCTTTCATTCTTTCACCTTAGCTAATTACAGTAATTGTTTTACAAGATGGCTTAAGTTGCTACAGAAAGGAAGAGGGGATTCATTGAGGTAGGGAGAAATCCAAACATCTTTAAAACACTACTGATTCATTTTTTTATTGTATCAGATACTCAATGCACTTTTGTTTCTACATTTAGGAAACTCCCTGATTCACTGACCTTAAGTTTGAGAAGAGACTTCGAGCGAGGATTGTTTTGTCTACCCATATTTTATCCCCTCTTCCTCGGGTCACCAATGCCTGGTTGGCATTGTTGGGCACAACTAATGACAAGGGAAAGTTGTGTGTTAGCATCTTGCTTGTGGTTGTGCTAGGTGAGAGTTTAACGGGCACTACCTATGCACTCATCTGTTCATCCAAGCACTACCCATGCATACATCCAATCATCCAATGACTACCTTTGCACTTGTCTATTAACTCAGGCTTTACCTATGCAAACTTCCATTTACTCAGGCACTACTCATGCAGTTATCCATTGACCTGGGCACTACCATTGCACTCATCCATTAACTCATGCACTACCCATTCATCCAGGCACTGCACATGCACACATTCAATCACTCTGGTACTACCCTTGCACTCATCCATTTACCCAGGCACTGTCAAGCCTGTTGATCCCGCTTTGAATAATGAGCAGGACTTGACAGGGGAGGAGTATAAGTCTCCCCTGCTCCTGCAATGGAGAGCTTCAGGTTCTAGTGTTCGGGGGGTTTGCTATTCTGCTTCCGTGTTACCTACAAGGTCTCTTTGGGGCTCTACTGTTCCCTTGGAGGCTATCGACGTCCTATCCTCTTTCCGTCGCAAACTCATCGGTGTCTTAGGCATAGCTCCTCCTCCCTGGTGTATTCCTTATTCTTCCGACGCTAGTTCGGCTGTGTCTTTGGAGTGGCTCCTGGCCTATGAACTCCACTCCACTTCTTGCTTTGGAGACAGCCCCTGCTCCAGTTTTCTTACAGTACACCTGGCTCACCTACAGAGAAAAAACAAAAGAAAATCAGCCATCAGTACGTTAACTGTGCTTTTGCAACTAAAGATAATTATTTAATTTTGAGGTAAGGATCATTTATTTTAGAATGTTCTGTCGTCCACGAGGATCTGACTTTTCCTGTGTTTGGGCACCTGAATGGAAAGTTCCTGTAAATACAAATATAGAAGACTTTAATTTGTATTCCTGGCATTAAGAACAACAAGATATTATTTTAATATAATTAGTTGCTTAAGAATTTTGCTTACCTGTTCACAGAGAGGGCCTCCCAGCTTAGGTTAGGTGTGTACCATTGCACAACCTGAAGACATGTCATTGTCATTTTTCTTTTGGGGCCCAGATTTCATTGTTCTTTTGTTCTTTCACCTTAGCTGAATATAGTGATTGTTTTACAGGACGGCTTAAGTTGATACAAAAAGTAAGAGGGGATTTACTCAGGTAGGGAAGAAGCCAAACATTGTTAAAAAACACTATTGATTCCTTTTCTTTAATGTATTGTATACTCAATGCAGTTTTGTTTTTACATTTAGGAAACTCCCTGAGTGACTAACCTTAAGTTTGAGAAGAGACTTCGAGGGAGGATTGTTTTGTTTATCCTTCTTTTATCCCCTCTTCCATGGGTTACCAATGCCGTTTTGACACTTTTAGGCACAAGGTGACAACGGGAAGTCGGGCCTTTACATCTTGCTTGTCGTTCCTGCGGAAACACAGGTAAGAGTTTGATAGATACTACCTATGCAGTCATCTGTTCATCCGAGCACTACACTTGCATACATCCAGTCATCCAGTCACTACTTTTGCACTCATCCATTCACTCAGGGTGAATCTATGCAAACTTTCATTCACTCAGGCACTACTCATGAAGTCACCCGTTGAAACAGGCTCTACTGTTGCATCCCTCCATTCACTCATTTTTTTTTTTTTTTTTTTTTTACATTTTTAATCCCTTATATTGCGGGTTATGCAGAAAGAAAGGTGCTTGGGAGTCTGACAGTATCCGATCGGTTGTACCTCCAAAGCTGCCCCTAATCGTCTATCTAGGAGTACAAGGGGTGTGTCTCATTTTCGTACCAGTCAGGTTCCTTCCGCACACCTTTATCTTGCTCAATAATTCCTTTTTCTGGGGATTTCTGGCCCTTAGGGAGTTTGACAGACTTCAAATCATGCCATTAATTATTGTTCCGCGGGGGGCGTGGCTAAGCACGCAATGGCGACGGACGCTCTTGGGTAGAGCTCCGCTACAGGCTCCCCTTCCCTGAGCCAATTATCCGGCAATTTCGGACAAGGCCGCCCGAAACCCCGAGCGGACCCCCCCGGAACCCGCCACGGCACGTCTGGAGGACTTTTAAACTCGAGCTCCGGCGGGGCCGACCCCGACCTCTCGCACAGCCCTCTTGCGGGACAGAGCGCTCCCGGGCCGGCGGCGCATCCACAGCAGTCCGGGGCTTGGGCCCAGAAGACAGGCCCGACGGCCCGCCCTCACTGAGCTGCCCGGGCCTCCCGGGCTACACGCTGCCTTGCCGGGCAGGCCCGCTAGTGGTCCGGAGGACACCCAGCACAGCCACAGGTCGCCAGGGACGAGCCCGGGCGAGGGGAAGTGCAGGACCCCCCCGTTCGCGCCGTGGCCCCCGCACAAGACCAGCCTAGGCCAAAGAGAGGCACGACGGGGCGGAGAACGACCCGGAAAGGACACAGGCGACGGCGGTTGCACTGACGACGGACTGCCCCCCCCCCGAGGGACCTTACAGCAGCCGGCGCCGCCCGGGGCGCACACCACGCTGAAGCGGGCACCGAGGGGCCGGCAGGAGGCAGCGGCCCCCCGAGCCAGGCACTGAGGGCCTGGGACTCTGGCCGAAGGGCAACGCGCCACCGGAGATAGAACGGCCGCCCCCCCGCCCCGCCTTGCAGACACGCGGAGGGGCGCCCCTGCAGACCCCCCCCACAAGTGGAGGTGAGAGCGGCGGGAGAAAAAAATGGGGCATGAGTGAGGACGAGACCAGGCACCGACTGACCTGCCCGGTCCTCATGGGCGCCTCGGCCACAGCAACAACCGGGCTGGTGAGGCGCAGCTGTGGGACGGCAGGGCGAAACACTCGCTGAAGGACTCCCCCCCCCCAGGGGGCAACAACAGCGGCCTAACCCGAGGGACCAGCCAGCACTCGCGGAGCCCCATCCCAGGAACGCAGCACTAAAGGGGACATCATCACTGGAGCGGCACCAGGGACTGACCCTGCAAGACGGGCGCCACCCGCACATGTCCGGGGGGGTGCGGACCCGCACTGGGACTGGTGGGGCCCCGCCGAGGGGGAAGACGGGCAGACAGATACACAAAATGGCCGCCGAGCAACTGGCTGCGAGGCTTGACAACGTGCTGGCAGCGGTGGAACGGATGGAGCAGTCCCTCCAGCAAACTAGAACCTCCCTGGAGTCCAAAATTGATGGGGTCGCAGTGGACCTGACCCTCCTGCGTGATGACCACAGAAAGCTGTCCGACCGAACCAAGACCCTGGAAGGCGCAGTGAAGGAGATCGAGCCCAAGGTCACTCAGACAGACAGGCAGGTGCAGGACCTCCTGAACAGAGTGGAGTTCCTGGAGGACAGGGCTGAGGACGCGGAAGGGAGGGCGAGGCGCAACAACATTAGACTTGTGGGGGTTCCTGAAAAATGGGAGGGGGCCCGCCCGGCCGAACATGTGGAGGACTGGCTGCGGACACTTTTGCCCGAAGGCTCGCTGTCACCGCAATTCGTCGTGGAGCGCGCACACTGGGTGCCAACGAGGCCCTATACCACCGGCGCCAACCCAAGGCCGTTGCTCTTCAGGATACTGAACTATAGAGACAGAGACACGGTGCTGCGAGAGGCGCGGCGATTGGGCGAGGTACGCATAGACAACGCGTCGGTCATGTTCTTCCCCGATTACACCATCCAGGTACAGCGCCAGAGGCACGACTTCATGGAAGTGAAGAGGAGACTACGCACTGCGGGCCTCAAGTACTCCCTACTATTCCCTGCCAAGCTGAGAGTGGTGGCGGGAGACAGCACTTACTTCTTTAACACACCCGAGGAGGCCAGCGAGTGGCTGGACGGGGGCACAGACGCGGCACCGAAACACTCCCGCGGAGGCGAGGCGAGGACCAGGCCGCGAGGACCGCGGCGACGCCGCAGACACAGGACCCAACAGTCCCAGCACGCGGAGGAGGGGGCGGGACACTTCCCTACACCGGACCAGATGCTCCAAGAACAACGCGACGCATTGCAGAAGGTTTCCCAGATAAGCAATTCACTCTCCCATGAGACGACCCAGGAGGACGGCCAACAGCCGGTACCTAGCGACGACGACGAGGCCATATACGGGATCCCGAACTCACAGATCTCGGTGGAAATGCCCATCGTCACGCCACAAACCTCAGACCTGATTCACTGATCCTACAGGAGGTGTCTGCAATGGCCTTGCCACAACGAGGGAGGGCAGGCAGTGGCAGACTGGACGATGATGCGCAATCGGCGCCCGCCACTGTTGGGGCCACCTACCCCCCCCCTGCCAGCTGACCGAACTGTGGACACCTGGAACAGTGAGTACTGCCCTTATGGCACTAGTGGTAAGCAGGGAGGGCACTGAAGGGGTGGACCTTTGGCACGCATCTGCGCCTGGCCGCGCACAGGATGGGTCACTTGGAACACTGGACCGTAGTGGGTGGCCACTAACGTCCTGTATTGAATGGCTCAGGGTAGCGACCTGCTTCCCCTAACTGACTAAATATCCGTCTCGCTGAACTTGTGCTTAGCACGCACTGCCCCTTAACTATGTAAGAATGTTCCTCTCTCTTGAGAGCATGGACGGTGGCACGTTCTGCCACTGCCCTTTTGGTATTTTTGCGGGGATTGCCCGCTGTTGGTTGTTGTTCTTTATGGTTTTTTTTCCTTGTCCTAATGTTTTCCCAAACTTTGTTGAGTGTGCTGTGGGAGGTGGGAATGGAGGAGATGGGAGGGCCGCTGCCGGGGCCTCTGGTGGCGCCGCTACTACTGGGAGGGTCAGGGAGGACTGTGTATTGCTAAAATGTCTGCCATAAAAATATGCACATGGAACATTAGGGGTATGCACACACCCGCGCGCAGGTATCAAATCTACTCCTACTTGAAGAGGCAGAACGTGCAGGTCGCGCTCTTGCAGGAAACACACCTGAGCGGGGCGGAGGTGACAGCGCTGAGGCGGAGATGGAGGGGACAACTGTATGCCACTGCCTACTCCTCATACGCCCGCGGAGCGCTGCTGTGGGTAAAGCCGGGAACCCCCTTCGTGATGTCAGAGGTTCACATAGACGCGGAGGGGAGGTATGTCTTGGTGAAGGGTCGCATAGATGGGCAACCAGTGGTCCTGGCGTCCATTTACGCTCCAAACACGGATCAGGGCACCTTCCTGGCGCGCATCTCAGAGACAATAGCACCCTGGCACGGCGTCCCATGGATCCTGGGAGGCGACTACAACACAGTACTAGACCCAGTGCTGGACCGCTCGGCCCCGCCAAGGCCAGAGGCGTCATCCCAGGGGGCCACGAGGGCACTTACACAGTGGGCGACACAGTGGGATCTGAAAGATGCATGGCGTGCGCACAATCCGGACACTAGGGTGTACTCATATTTCTCGGGAGCACATACGTTACACATCCGCCTCGACAGATACATGGTATCAACGGAACTGTTGCCCCATATCACTGACTCTCAATACCTGGGTAGGACACATTCGGACCACAACCCCCATACACTGCACATGGCCTGGGAACACCCGCGCCCACCAATTCCCACGTGGCGATTGCAACCTGCATTACTGCTGGATGGCCCCTTTAGAGACTCCCTGCAGGCCTGCGTAGCGCAATACTTTGCTGACAATTCAGATACAGCATCCTCCCTGAGAATAGAGTGGGACGCATTCAAGGTGGTGGTACGGGGGCATTGTTTGAGCACTCAGGGGAGCATACGGTGGAAGCTGGAGGAGGACTTGCGCAGGGTGGAAGCGGACCTGCTCGGCGGGGAGCAAGAGGCGGTGGGAGGTGCAGGTGACCGGCTGCAGGCGACCCGGGCGGAGCACGAAGAGCTACTGGAACGGCTGCGGCACGTCAACTTCGCGGCACATTCGGCGCGAGTGCACCAACACAGTGACAAGCCCGGTAGACTATTGGCCTGGTTAGTCCGGCAGGAGGAGCGCATGGAGCCCATCTCCGCCATCCGCACGGCTGAGGGAGAGCTAGTGTACACCCAAACCAGGATACACCACGCGTTTGTGGGCCACTATCGGGCCCTATACAAATCGCAATTGAGAGTACCCGCGGCCCACATAGCAGAATACCTGGCGGACATCCCGCTGCCCTCCCTCATAGGCTCGCAGCAAGACGCCCTGGGGGCGCCACTCTCCCCGGAAGAAATACGCGAGGCCATTTTCGCTCTGTCCAACGGCAAATCCCCTGGCCCGGATGGACTACCCGCCGAATTCTTTAAGGCGTGTTCAGACACGCTAGTTCCGGAGTTGCTCAAATTGTACAACACTGCCATGGAGGAATCAGCACTCCCAGACTCGCTTAACGAGGCAAACCTGGTCTCGCTGCTGAAGCCGGGCAGGGATGGCGCACTCGTGGGGTCCTATAGGCCGTTGGCCATGCTGAATACTGATTACAAAATCTTCACCTCTCTCCTGGCCCGCCGCCTGGCCCTAGAGGCACCAACTCTGGTACATGCCGATCAAAACGGCTTCATGCCGGCGCGGAGCACGTCTCGTAACCTACGCCGCCTCTTCCGGGTTCAGGAAGCGGCTCTGACAAATTGGCCTAGATCGGGGTGCCTGGTCTTGGACCTGGAGAAGGCCTTCGATTCAGTAGAATGGCCATACCTGGGAGCAGTGCTGGACAGGCTTGAAGTGGGAGATGCATTTGCTGACATGGTCGGACTGATCTACCAGAGACCCAGTGTCCGGGTGAGGACGGGTGGGCTGCTGTCGGAGAAGATCGGGGTGCGCAGGGGCACCAGGCAAGGCTGCCCCTTGTCGCCCCTCCTCTTCTCCCTAGCCATTGAACCGCTGGCGGCTCTGCTACGGGACAAAGGAGCGGAGTGGGGGATCCCACTGGCTGACGGAACGCACATAATCTCACTCTACGCAGACGACCTGCTGCTTTATGTGCGGGACCTCACCGCGGTGCCTGCCGAGCTATCGGACATCTTTCAGACCTTCGCAGAGGTCTCGGGCCTCAGGGTCAACTGGGCCAAGTCCGGGGTATACTCGTTCAGCCGCGATCAGGAGGAATGCGATGTGCATCTTGGAGGGGCCAGGCTCGCTTGGTACCCGACTACGTTTAAATACCTAGGGCTTCACATCTATAGAGACCCACAGGACGTACTAGAGGGCAACCTGGTGCGCGCCATCTCCTCTCTGCGAGCCCAGATGTCCTTCTGGAAAACCCTGCCGCTGAACGTGCCCAGCCGAATAGCTCTTTCTAAAATGATAGTGCTCCCTAGGCTGCTATATCACTTCGCGAATATCCCCACGTATGTCCCCGCGCGGATATTCCGCGACCTGGAATCAATGCTTCGCGGTTTGATCTGGAACGCGGGACGACCTCGAGTGGCGCTGGCTAAACTGTACTCCCCGACCGCGGAGGGAGGATTGGCCGTCCCCAACATGGAGTTGTACTACCTGGCCGCACAGCTCCAATGGGTGACGTACTGGCTCAGTGACACGCACCTGGATGATACGGCCACTGCGGACTACCAGTGGACTCACCCCCAGACCTGCGCCCTGTTTCACCCATTGACCAAGGGACCCCGTCCTCTGCCCCTGCATATGGCCGTGGCCCGCAAATGTTTCCTCCGCAGCCTGAAGCTGACACACACTACCAGACCATATGCTCCAGCCCTCCCACTGTTGGGCACCCCCCGGAGGAGCGGGATGGTTACGCAGCGGAATCTGGACCACTGGATCACGGCCGGTGTAGAGACCATGGGTGACCTGTATGCCGACGGGGCCCTGCTCCCGTTTGCGGAATTATCTGACACTACGGGACTCCCGGCCGGGCAGTTCCTACTCCATGCGTCGGTACTGCGGGCATACACTGACTCCTGGGGTGACATCCAGGATGAGCCGCCAATGCACCACCTGATCCAATATCTGCATGTAATGGGCAGAGGCTCGCACATCACGCATTGGTTAGCACAGGCGCTTCTCATCCACACGCAACAACCCACACAGCAGATTAGGGCAAAATGGGCGGCGCACCGAGGGAGGGATTGGACGGATAAGGAGTGGAACCTAGTACTAGCTAGCCCCGTGAACGTCCCCCGCAATTCCCGCTTCCGTATCATCCAACTGTACATATTGCACCAGGCATACCTAACGCCGGATAGGATAAACAGATACTTCGCGATTGACACGGCCGTTTGTCCCAGATGTGACCTGCTGGGCGCAGATATCCTGCACATGCTTTGGCACTGCCCAACCCTGACCGCGTACTGGGGGGAGGTGATCTCACTCCTGAACCACAGCACGGGCCCGGGTCTGCCGGACACGTGGGAGGCGTGCATTCTCGGACTCTATAAAAGAACCAAGCTGAACAAAACACAGGCACGATTTTGGGATCTGGGCCTCATCACTGCCAAACGACTGCTTACACGGCACTGGAAACGGCGGGAACCGCCTACCCCGAAACACTGGTTTACATCCTTTACAAACTGGGCCAGGGCGGAAGGCACGGCGCTCCACCGGGAAGAAATAGCGGGCCTGCGGCAGTTCCCGATAGCACAGCTCTGGGACGGTATCCTGGGGTCCCTGCAGGGGGAGGGCACTATCAGAGGACTCACGTAGAATAAGCGACACCGGAGGTGGGTCACAGAGGCTAATGCTCTATCACAGGAGTCACCGCATGCGCCCCCCCCCCCCCCCCCCCCCGGCACAGACAAGAATCGACCAGCGCGTAGGCCTCAGACACGACCCGACGCCCACACGGGTGCCCACCAGCGGCCATTGCCCAGCAGCGCGCCCCAAGCACAGAGTTACCGGCATCGCCCCCGCAAGCACACTCCACCCCCCCCCACCCACTTACATGTATAGGTTTATATGTTTACAGTATCGGACCCCTGCTCACGGACGGTGGCCTCTCCAACCCCCCATGTTGAGGTGGGTAGAAGCCACCGGTGGCGCTCCAGACGGTGACTGCAGGCATAGACGCCGATTGCTACACCGACAGCGAGGCTACACCACCTGACTGTCACATGCTCCACTAACAAGGCCGGCGACCGGCGAAACACCACGGCCCACAGGGTCTGTCCCACTCTCAGTTCGAGCACGCTTGCGCGTACACACCTCTGACCATCAGTTGTACTGTAACAGCATCGGCAAACAACACACCGCTTAGAGGTGGCTCCTACTAACACCGTGCAAATGGGACGGACTTCAAGTGGTGAAGCCGCGATAGGTACATTGAGACATACTGATACGAATTGTTTTGTTTAGTTTGCCGATTTCAAGGCTCAGTTCTAGAAAAAATGAAAAATAAGACGTCATTTATGGACTTTTCCTTTCTTGTCTTATGGTAATGTGACTATCTTATCTACGTCCTAGTGCACCGGGGACACAAGGGGCGCAATGACACGCCCACTTATGCTGACCTACAACCTTACGATTCACCGTTCATTTGCAGCCGGCCCGCAGGGTTGTAGGCTTTGCTATTTGTACTGCACCTTTGAACATTAATAAACGTCTTAAAAAAAAAAAAAAAAAAATTAATTATTGTTCCGCTTAATCATTGGAATCAAAAGAAAAAAGGAAAAGAAAAAGAAAAAAGAGTCAAAAAAAAAAAAAAAACCTCCGACAAGGAGATATTCTAGTTTATCATCTAGAAATGATATAGTTTTCCAAGATCTCCCAATATTTCATATTTTTAAGTTGTTTCCCTTTTCTGTCCAATCTACTAGTTCTTATTAGAGCATTTAACCAATTCTCATGGGTTGGTGGTGCTGGTTTTATCCAGTTAATACATATCTCTCTACGTGCTAATAGGATCATAACAAACAGTAAGTTTTCTTGGTGTTTATTTAGCTTAGTCTGAATCGATTGAGTAGTATGGTGTATCCCAAAAATAATTAAGATAATACTCACAGTTATCGGTGTTGCCTGTATTGCAGTTAGTGTCTTACCAATCTCTTGCCAATATTGCGTAAGCGATGAGCAGTCACCAAACATGTGAATATCATCCACTTTTTCCTCGCCACATTTACTGCACGATTTTACAGCCGATCCTTTAAATTTTGATAATTTTTTGGGTGTCCAATACGCTCTATGTATAGAGAAAAGATGATTCCTTTTTAAAGCTGCAGGCTTTACACACAGCCAACATTTCTCTACTGATTTTTTCCAGATGTGACATAGATCCAAATCTTCGTTAGGTAGGTCTTTCTTCCATATTTTTTCAGAGATAGTAAGATTTTCTTCTCCGGATTCAATTAGCATCCAATACCATTTTGAGACTTCTTTTTTTAATTCCGTTTCATTCGTCATTTCTGATTCTAGGTTTTCCGAATCTGTTGCTTCCTTCGGAATAGTATTTGCCCAGCTGCTCAATTGATAGTATTTAAACTTTGATATTTTTCGATCTGTAATTACTTGCAAATGTTCCCATGATATTAAAGAGTTTTCATGCAAAAGTTGTCCCCATTTTTCAATTCCGAATTGTCTGAGTGGGCTTGATAGTGAGTCCTTTAAACAATCTGGGGTGCCTGGTGAGTCCCATATTGGAGCCATACTACTGTAATATGGAATCTTCGTGGCAGTTCTTATTTGATTCCAAATTTTAACGGCATTATTTAGAATCTTTAGTTTAATTTTTTTGAAAAATTTGGGTTGACCAAATTTGAAAAGGAAATGATCTTCACCGTTTGTTAAATGTTGTAAGTAGATTGGGTATGCTTGATGCACCTTCAACAGAGCTCTAAAATTTTTGAATTGGAAGGCTCTATAGTATTCATATATATCAGGACTTGCTATTCCTCCTTGTTCCTTTTTTCTCCTGAGTTTGTTCCATGAGATTCTTGTACTCTTTGCTGACCAAATAAAGCTGGATATTTCGCCTTGTATTTTTTTTAGGGCTTCCTTTTTGAATTCTAACGGAATGTTATTAAAAAGATACGTGAATTTTGTAGTGATTGACATTTTTATTATATTAGATTTACCTAAGAAACTTAGCGATAGGCCTGACCAAATTTTAAGGAGTTTTTTCATTTCTTTCGATACTATGTTTAAGTTTGTTTCCGATAATTTTCCAAGATCTTGTGTTATAATGATGCCTAATTATTTTATTTTATCCTTTAAGAGAGGTGAAATTAAGTTCGAGTTCCAGCTCATTATCTCTGTTCTGTCAACATTAATCAAATAACCTGAAACTTTGCCAAATTTGTTCATCGTCCTCCATTCACTCATGCACTACCAATGCACTCATCCTTTCACCCTGGCACTACCATTGCACCCATGCATTCACTCACACACTACCTATTCACCAAGGCACTACACATGCATACATTCAATCACTCTGGTACTACACTTGCACTCATCCATTCACCCAGGCACTGTTGAGCCTGTTGATCCCGCCTTCAGTAATGGGCGGGAATAGGCAGGGGAGGAGTAAAGGACTCACCTGCTCCCCCAATAAAGAACTTCACATTCTAGCATTTTGGGGGTTTGCTATTCTGCTTCCGGGTTACCTATGAGTTCTCTTGTGGGGCTGTTCTGTTCCCTCACAGGCTCTCAGTGCACTCTCCTCCTTCCGTCGCGTACTCAGCGTAGTCTTTTGGGTGGCTCATGCTTCCTGCTCTCCTCCTTCTTCTGTCGCGAGCTCGCCTGTGTCTTCGGCTTGGTTAATGCTTCCTGGTCTCCTTCTTCTTCTGACTTGATCTAGGCAGTGTCCTTGGCAGGGCTCCTTCCCTCTGGACTCCACTCCACTTCTTGTTTTGGAGACAGCTCCTGCTCCAGTTTTCCTATAGTGCACCTAAAGAGAAAAAACAAAAGAAAATCCGCCATCAGTGCTTTAACTGTGCTTTTGCACCTAAAGATAATTATTTAATTATGAGGTAAGGAACATCTATCTTACTAATGTTCTGTCGTCTCTGAGGATCTGCCTTTCTCTGTGTTTGGGGACCTGAATGGAATGTTCCTGTAAATATAAATATAGAAGACTTTAGTTAGTATTCCTGACATTAAGGATAACAAGATATTCTTTTAATATAATTAGTCGCTGAAGAATTTTGCTTACCTGTTCACCGAGAGTGCCTCCCAGCTAAAGTTAGTTGGGTACCATTTCGCAGCCTGAAGACTTGTCATTGTCTTTTTTCTTTTGGGCCTCAGGTTTCATTGCTCTTTCGTTCTTTCACCTTAGCTAATAACAGTAATTGTTTTACAAGATGGCCTAAGTTGCTACAGAAAGGAAGAGGGGATTCATTGAGGTACGGAGAAATCCAAACATCTTTAAAACACAACTGATTCATTTTCTTTATTGTATCATATACTCAATGCACTTTTGTTTTTACATTTAGGAAACTCCCTGATTGACTGACCTTAAGTTTGAGAAGAGACTTCGAGCGAGGATTGTTTTGTTTACCTATATTTTATCCCCTCTTCCTCGGGTCACCAATGCCTGGTTGGCACTGTTGGGCACAACTGATGACAAGGGAAAGTTGTGTGTTAGCATCTTGCTTGTGGTTCCTGCGGAAACATAGGTGAGAGTTTAACAGGCACTCAGGCTGTACCAATGCAAACTTCCATTTACTCAGGCACTACTCATGCACTTATCCATTGACCTGGGCAGTACCATTGCACTCATCCATTAACTCGTGCACTACCCATTCATCCAGGCACTGCACAGGCACACATTCAATCACTCTGGTACTACCCTTGCACTCATCCATTTACCCAGGCACTGTCAAGCCTGTTGATCCCGCTTTGAATAATGAGCAGGACTTGACAGGGGAGGAGTATAAGACTCCCTGCTCCTGCAATAGAGAGCTTCAGTTTCTAGTGTTCCGGGGGGTTGCTATTCTGCTTCCGTGTGTTACCTACAAGGTCTCTTTGGGGCTCTTCTGTTCCCTTGCCCTTGGAGGCTATCGACGTCCTATCCTCCTTCCGTCGCGAACTCATCGGTGTCTTAGGCATAGCTCCTCCTCCCTGGTGTATTCCTTAGTCTACTGACGCTAGTTCGGCTGTGTATTTGGAGTGGCTCCTGGCCTATGAACTCCACTCCACTTCTTGTTTTGGAGACAGCTGCTGCTCCAGTTTTCTTCTAGTTCACCCGTCTCACCTAAAGAGAAAAAACAAAACAAAATCAGCCATCAGTATGTTAACTGTGGTTTTGCACATAAGGATAAGTATTTAATAGTAAGATTAGAAGCATTTATCTTAATAATGGTGTGTCGTCCCTGAGGATCTGCCTTTTCCTTTGTTTGGGCACCTGAATGGAAAGTTCCTGTAAATACAAATATAGAAGACTTTAGTTAGTATTCCTGACAATAAGGATAACAAGATATTCTTTTAATATAATTAGCTGATTGAATTGTTTTACAAGATGGCTTAGTTTGCTACAGATAGGAAGAGAGGATTAATTCATGTAGGGGTAAATCCAAATATCGTTAAAACACTACTGATTCCTTTTCTTTATAGTATAATATACTCTATGCACTTTTGTATTTTTACATTTAGTAAACTTCCTGAATGACTAACCTTAAGTTTGAGAAGAGACTTCGTGGGATGATTGTTTTGTTTAATCATTTTTTATCCCCTCTTCGTCGGTTCACTAATGGCGTTTTGACACTGTTGGGCACAAGGTGACGAGGATAAGTTGGGTGCTTGCATCTTACTTGTCGTTCCTGTGGAAACATAGGTAAGAGTTTGACAGGCGCTACCTTTGCATTCATCTGTTTAGCCAAGCACTAACCATGCATACATCCAATCATCCAGTCGCTACCTGTGCACTCATCCATTCACTCAGGGTGTATCTATTCAAACCTTTATTCACTCAGGCACTACTTATGCAGTCATCCCTTGACCCAGGCTCTACCGTTGCATCACTCCATTCACTCATGTACTACCAATGCCCTCATCCATTCACCCTGGCACTACTATTGCACGCATGCATTCACTCACATACTACCCATCCACCCAGGCACTACACATGCACACCTTCAATCACTCTAGTACCTCCTTTGCCCTCGTCCATTCACCCAGGCACTGTCGAGCCTGTTGATGCGCCTTGAGTAGTGGGCGGGGAATGGCAGGGGAGGAGTATAAGACTCCCCTGCTCCTGCAATAGAGAGCTTTGCATTCATGCATTCTGGGGGTTGCTATTCTGCTTCTGGGTTACCTACAAGTTCTCTTCAGGGGCTCTTCTGTTCCCTCACAGGCTCTCAGCGTCCTTTCCTCCTTCCGTCGTGAATTCGGCGGTGTCTTTGGTATGGATGCTGCTTCCTGGTCTCTTCCTTCGTCTGTCATGAGCTCGGCGGTGTCTTTGGCATGGCTCCAACTTCCTGGTCTTCTCCTTCTTCCGATGTGAGCTCGGCTGTGTCTTTGACGTGGCTCCTGCCCTCTGGACTCCACTCCGCTTCTTGTTTTGGAGACAGCTCCTGCACCAGTGTTCTTACAGTTCACCTGGCTCACCTACAGAGAAAAAACAAAAGAAAATCAGCCATCAGTACGTTAACTGTGCTTTTGCAGCTAAAGATAATTATTTAATTTTGAGGTAAGGATCATTTATTTTAGTATGTTCTGTCGTCCACGCAGATCTGACTTTTCCTGTGTTTGGGCACCTGAATGGTAAGTTCCTGTAAATACAAATATAGAAGACTTTAATTTGTATTCCTGGCATTAAGGACAACAAGATATTACTTTAATATAATTAGTTGCTTAAGAATTTTGCTTACCTGTTCACAGAGAGGGCCTCCCAGCTTAGGTTAGGTATGTACCATTGCACAACCTGAAGACAGGTCATTGTCATTTTTCTTTTGGGGCCCAGATTTCATTGCTCTTTTGTTCTTTCACCTTTGCTGAATATAGTGATTGTTTTACAAGACGGCTTAAGTTGATACAAAAAGTAAGAGGGGATTTACTCAGGTAGGGAAGAAGCCAAACATTGCTAAAAAACACTATTGGTTCCTTTTCATTAATGTATTGTATACTCAATGCAGTTTTGTTTTTACATTTAGGAAACTCCCTGATTGACTAACCTTAAGTTTGAGAAGAGACTTCGAGGGAGGATTGTTTTGTTTATACTTATTTTATCCCCTCTTTCATGGGTTACCAATGCCGTTTTGACACTTTTGGGCACAAGGTGACAAGGGGAAGTCGGGCCTTTACATCTTGCTTGTCGTTCCTGCGGAAACACAGGTAAGAGCTTGATAGATACTACCTATGCACTCATCTGTTCACCAAGCACTACACTTGCATACATCCAGTCATCCAGTCACTACTTTTGCACTCATCCATTCACTCAGGGTGAATCTATGCAAACTTTCATTCACTCAGGCACTACTCATGAAGTCACCCATTGAACCAGGCTCTACTGTTGCATCCCTCCATTCACTCATGTACTACCAATGCACTCATCCATTCACCCTGGCACTACTATTGCACTCATGCATTCACTCACATACTACCCATCCACCCAGGCACTACACATGCACACCTTCGATCACTCTAGTACTTCCTTTGCCCTCGTCCATTCACCCAGGCACTGTCGAGCCTGTTGATGCGCCTTGAGTAGTGGGCGGGGCATGGCAGGGGAGGAGTATAAGATTCCCCTGCTCCGGCAATAGAGAGCTTTGCATTCTAGCATTCTGGGGGTTGCTATTCTGCTTCTGGGTTACCTACAAATTCTCTTCTGGGGCTCTTCTGTTCCCTCACAGGCTCTCAGCGTCCTTACCTCGTTCCGTCGGTGTCTTTGGTATGGATGCTTCTTCCTGGTCTCTTCCTTCTTCTGTCATGAGCTCGGCGGTGCCTTTGGCATGGCTCCAACTTCCGGGTCTTCCCCTTCTTCCGAAGTGAGCTCGGCGGTGTCTTTGACGCGGCTCCTGCCCTCTAGACTCCACTCCGCTTCTTGTTTTGGAGACTGCTCCTGCAACAGTTTTCTTACAGTTCACCTGGCTCACCTACAGAGAAAAACAAAAGAAAATCAGCCATCAGTACGTTAACTGTGCTTTTGCAACTAAAGATAATTATTTAATTTTGAGGTAAGAATCATTTATTTTAGTATTTTCTCTCATCCACGAGGATCTGACTTTTCCTGTGTTTGGGCACCTGAATGGTAAGTTCCATTCCATGCATACATTCAATCACTCTGGTACTACACTTGCACTCATCCATTCACCCAGGCACTGTTGAGCCTGTTGATCCCGCCTTCAGTAATGGGCGGGAATAGGCAGGGGAGGAGTATAGGACTCACCTGCTCCCCCAATGGAGAACTTTGCATTCTAGCATTTTGGGGGTTTGCTATTCTGCTTCCGGGTTACCTATGAGTTCTCTTGTGGGGCTGTTCTGTTCCCTCACAGGCTCTCAGTGCCCTCTCCTCCTTCCGTCGCGTACTTGGCGTAGTCTTTGGGGTGGCTCATGCTTCCTGCTCTCCTCCTTCTTCTGTCGCGAGCTCGCCTGTGTCTTCGGCTTTGCTAATGCTTCCTGGTCTCCTTCTTCTTCTGACTTGATCTAGGCAGTGTCCTTGGCAGGGCTCCTGCCCTCTGGACTCCACTCCGCTTCTTGCTTTGGAGACAGCTCCTGCTCCAGTTTTCCTCTAGTGCACCTAAAGAGAAAAAACAAAAGAAAATCCGCCATCAGTGCGTTAACTGTCCTTTTGCACCTAAAGATAATTATTTAATTATGAGGTAAGGAGCATCTATCTTACTAATGTTCTGTCGTCTCTGAGGATCTGCCTTTCTCTGAGTTTGTGGACCTGAATGGAAAGTTCCTGTAAATATAAATATAGAAGACTTTAGTTAGTATTCCTGACATTAAGGATAACAAGATATTCTTTTAATATAATTAGTTGCTGGAGAATTTTGCTTACCTGTTCACAGAGAGTGCCTCCCAGCTAAAGTTAGTTGGGCACCATTTCGCAGCCTGAAGACTTGTCATTGTCTTTTTTCTTTTGGGCCCCAGGTTTCATTGCTCTTTTGTTCTTTAACCTTAGCTAATTATAGTAATTGTTTTACAAGATGGCTTAATTTGCTACAGATAGGAAGAGAGGATTAATTCAGGTAGGGGTAAATCCAAACATCGTTAAAACACTACTTATTCCTTTTCTTTATAGTATAATATACTCAATGCCCTTTTGTTTTTACATTTAGTAAACTTCCTGAATGACTAACCTTAAGTTTGAAAAGAGTCTTCGTGGGATGATTGTTTTGTTTAATAATTTTGTATCCCCTCTTCTTCGGTTCACTAATGGCGTTTTGACGCTGTTGGGCACAAGGTGACGAGGATAAGTTGGGCGTTTGCATCTTGCTGGTCGTTCCTGTGGAAACATAGGTAAGAGTTTGACAGGCACTACCTTTGCATTCATCTGTTTAGCCAAGCACTAACCATGCATACATCCAATCATCCAGCCGCTACCTGTGCACTCATCCATTCACTCAGGGTGTATCTATGCAAACCTTTATTCACTCAGGCACTTCTTATGCAATCATCCCTTGACGCTGGCTCTATCGTTGCATCACTCCATTCACTCATGTACTACCAATGCACTCATCCATCACCCTGGCACTACTATTGCACTCATGCATTCACTCACATACTACCCATCCACCCAGGCACTACACATGCACACCTTCAATCACTCTAGTACTTCCTTTGCCCTTGTCCATTCACCCAGGCACTGTCGAACCTGTTGATGTGCCTTGAGTAGTGGGCGGGGCATGGCAGGGGAGGAGTATAAGACTCCCCTGCTCCGGCAATAGAGAGCTTTGCATTCTAGCATTCTGGGGGTTGCTATTCTGCTTCTGGGTTACCTACAAGTTCTCTTCTGGGGCTCTTCTGTTCCCTCACAGGCTCTCAGCGTCCTTTCCTCCTTCCGTCGTGAATTCGGTGGTGTCTTTGGTATGGATGCTGCTTCCTGGTCTTCTCCTTCTTCCGATGTGAGCTCGGCGGTGTCTTTGACGCGGCTCCTGCCCTCTGGACTCCACTCCGCTTCTTGTTTTGGAGACAGCTCCTGCACCAGTTTTCCTACAGTTCACCTGGCTCACCTACAGAGAAAAAACAAAAGAAAATCAGCCATCAGTACGTTAACTGTGCTTTTGCAACTAAAGATAATTATTTAATTTTGAGGTAAGGATAATTTATTTTAGTATGTTCTGTCGTCCACGAGGATCTGACTTTTCCTGTGTTTGGGCACCTGAATGGAAAGTTCCTGTAAATACAAATATAGAAGACTTTAATTTGTATTCCTGGCATTATTAAGGACAACAAGATATTATTTTAATATAATTAGTTGCTTAAGAATTTTGCTTACCTGTTCACAGAGAGGGCCTCTGAGCTTAGGTTAGGTGTGTACCATTGCACAACCTGAAGACATGTCATTGTCATTTTTCTTTTGGGGCCCAGATTTCATTGCTCTTTTGTTCTTTCACCTTAGCTGAATATAGTGATTGTTTTACAAGACGGCTTAAGTTGATACAAAAAGTAAGAGGGGATATATTCAGGTAGGGAAGAAGCCAAACATTGTTAAAAAACACTATTGATTCATTTTCTTTAATGTATTGTATACTCAATGCAGTTTTGTTTTTACATTTAGGAAACTCCCTGATTGACTAACCTTAAGTTTGAGAAGAGACTTCGAGGGAGGATTGTTCTGTTTATCCTTATTTTATCCCCTCTTCCATGGGTTACCAATGTCGTTTTGAAACTTTTGGGCACAAGGTGACAAGGGAAAGTCGGGCCTTTACATCTTGCTTGTCGTTCCTGCGGAAACACAGGTAAGAGTTTGATAGATACTACCTATGCACTCATCTGTTCATCCAAGTACTACACTCGCATACATCCAGTCATCTAGTCACTACTTTTGCACTCATCCATTCACTCAGGGTGAATCTATGCAAACTTTCATTCACTCAGGCACTACTTATGAAGTCACCCGTTGAACCAGGCTCTACTGTTGCATCCCTCCATTCACTCATGCACTACCAATGCACTCTACCTTTCACCCTGGCACTACCATTGCACCCATGCATTCACTCACATACTACCTATTCACCAAGGTACTACACATGCACACATTCAATCACTCTGGTACTACACTTGCACTCATCCATTCACCCAGGCACTGTTGAGCCTGTTGATCCCGCCTTCAGTAATGGGTGGGAATAGGCAGGGGAGGAGTATAGGACTCACCTGCTCCCCCAATAGAGAACTTCGCATTCTAGCATTTTGGGGGTTTGCTATTCTGCTTCCGGGTTACCTATGAGTTCTCTTGTGGGGCTGTTCTGTTCCCTCACAGGCTCTCAGTGCCCTCTCCTCCTTCCGTCGCGTACTCACCGTAGTCTTTGGGGTGGCTCATGCTTCCTACTCTCCTCCTTCTTCTGTCGCGAGCTCGCCTGTGTCATCGGCTTGGCTAATGCTTCCTGGTCTCCTTCTTCTTCTGACTTGATCTAGGGAGTGTCCTTGGCAGGGCACCGGCCCTCTGGACTCCACTCCGCTTCTTGTTTTGGAGACAGCTCCTGCTCCAGTTTTCCTATAGTGCACCTAAAGAGAAAAAACAAAAGAAAATCCGCCGTCAGTGCGTTAACTGTGCTTTTGCACCTAAAGATAATTATTTAATTATCAGGTAAGGAGCATCTATCTCACTAATGTTCTGTCGTCTCTGAGGATCTGCCTTTCTCTGTGTTTGGGGACCTGAATGGAAAGTTCCTGTAAATATAAATATAGAAGACTTTAGTTAGTATTCCTGACATTAAGGATAACAAGATATTCTTTTAATATAATTAGTTGCTGGAGAATTTTGCTTACCTGTTCACAGAGAGTGCCTCCCAGCTAAAGTTAGTTGGGTACCATTTCGCAGCCTGAAGACTTGTCATTGTCTTTTTTCTTTTGGGCCCCAGGTTTCATTGCTCTTTCGTTCTTTCACCTTAGCTAATTACAGTAATTGTTTTACAAGATGGCCTAAGTTGCTACAGAAGGAAAGAGGGGATTCATTGAGGTAGGGAGAAATCCAAACATCTTTAAAACACAACTGATTCATTTACTTTTTTTGTATCATGTACTCAATGCACTTTTGTTTTTACATTTAGGAAACTCCCTGATTGACTGACCTTAAGTTTGAGAAGAGACTTCGAGCGAGGATTGTTTTGTTTACCCATATTTTATCCCCTCTTCCTCGGGTCACCAATGCCTGGTTGGCACTGTTGGGCACAACTGATGACAAGGGAAAGTTGTGTGTTAGCATCTTGCTTGTGGTTCCTGTGGAAACATAGGTGAGAGTTTAACAGGCACTACCTATGCACTCATCTGTTCATCCAAGCACAACCCATGCACACATCCAATCATCTAGTGACTACCTTTGCACTTGTCTATTCATTCAGGCTGTACCAATGCAAACATCCATTTACTCAGGCACTACTCATGCAGTTATCCATTGACCTGGGCACTACCATTGCACTCATCCATTAACTCATGCACTACCCATTCATCCAGGCACTGCACATGCACACATTCAATCACTCTGGTACTACCCATGCACTCATCCATTTACCCAGGCACTGTCAAGCCTGTTGATCCCGCTTTGAATAATGAGCAGGACTTGACAGGGGAGCAGTATAAGACTCCCCTGCTCCTGCAATAGAGACCTTCAGGTTCTAGTGTTCTGGGGGTTTGCTATTCTGCTTCCGTGTTACCTACAAGGTCTCTTTAGGCTCTTTCGTTCCCTTGGAGGCTATCGACGTCCTATCCTCCTTCCGTCACGAACTCATCGGTGTCTTAGGCATAGCTCCTCCTCCCTGGTCTATTCCTTATTCTTCTGACGCTAGTTCGGCTGTGTCTTTGGAGTGCCTCCTGGCCTATGAACTCCACTCCACTTCTTGCTTTGGAGACAGCTCCGGCTCCAGGTTTCTTCTAGTTCACCCGGCTCACCTAAAGAGAAAAAACAAAACAAAATCAGCCATCTGTATGTTAACTGTGGTTTTGAACCTAAGGATAATTATTTAATAGTAAGATTAGAAGCATTTATCTTAATAATGGTCTGTCGTCCCTGAGGATCTGCCTTTTACTTTGTTTGGGCACCTGAATGGAAAGTTCCTGTAAATACAAATATAAAAGACTTTAGTTAGTATTCCTGACAATAAGGATAAGAAGATATTCTTTTAATATAATTAGTTGCTTGAACATTTCTCTTACCTGGTCACAGAGAGTGCTTCCCAGCTTAATTTAGATGGGTACCATTTCACAGCCTCAAGACATGTCATTGTCATTTTCTTTTGGGGCCCATATTTCATTGCTCTTTTGTTCTTTAACCTAAGCTAATTATAGTAATTGTTTTACAAGATGGCTTAATTTGCTACAGATAGGAAGAGAGGATTAATTGAGGTAGGGGTAAATCCAAACATTGTTAAAACACTACTGATTCCTTTTCTTTATAGTATAATATACTCAATGCACTTTTGTTTTTACATTTAGTAAAGTTCCTGAATGACTAACCTTAAGTTTGAGAAGAGACTTCGTGGGATGATTGTTTTGTTTAATTATTTTTTATCCCCTCTTCGTCGGTTCACTAATGGCGTTTTGACACTGTTGGGCACAAGGTGACGAGGATAAGTTGGGCGTTTGCATCTTGCTTGTCGTTCCTGTGGAAACATAGGTAAGAGTTTGACAGGCACTACCTTTGCATTCATCTGTTTAACCAAGCACTAACCATGCATACATCCAGTCATCCAGTCGCTACCTGTGCACTCATCCATTCACTCAGGATGTATCTATGCAAAACTTATGCGGTCATCCCTTGACCCAGGCTCTACTGTTGCATCACTTCATTCACTCATGTACTACCAATGCCCTCATCCATTAACCCTGGCACTACTATTGCACGCATGCATTCACTCACATACTACCCATCCACCCAGGCACTACACATGCACACCTTCAATCACTCTAGTACCTCCTTTGCCCTCGTCCATTCACACAGACATTGTCGAGCCTGTTGATGCGCCTTGAGTAGTGGGCGGGGATGGCATGGGAGGAGTATAAGACTCCCCTGCTCCGGCAATAGAGAGCTTTGCATTCTAGCATTCTGGGGGTTGCTATTCTGCTTCTGGGTTACCTACAAGTTCTCTTCTGGGGCTCTTCTGTTCCCTCACAGGCTCTCAGCGTCCTTTTCTCCTTCCGTCGTGAATTCGGCGGTGTCTTTGGTATGGATGCTGCTTCCTGGTCTCTTCCTTCTTCCGTCATGAGCTCGGCGGTGTCTTTGGCATGGCTCCAACTTCCTGGTCTTCTCCTTCTTCCGATGTGAGCTCGGCGGTGTCTTTGACGCGGCTACTGCCCTCTGGACTCCACTCCGCTTCTTGTTTTGGAGACAGCTCCTGCACCAGTTTTCTTACAGTTCACCTGGCTCACCTACAGAGAAAAAACAAAAGAAAATCAGCCATCAGTATGTTAACTGTGCTTTTGCAACTAAAGATAATTTTTTAATTTTGAGGTAAGAATCTTTTATTTTAGTATGTTCTGTCATCCACGAGGATCTGACTTTTCCTGTGTTTGGGCACCTGAATGGAAAGTGCCTGTAAATACAAGAATAGAAGACTTTAATTTGTATTCCTGGCATTAAGGACAACAAGATATTATTTTAATATAATTAGTTGCTTAAGAATTTTGCTTACCTGTTCACAGAGAGGGCCTCCCAGCTTAGGTTAGGTGTGTACCATTGCACAACCTGAAGACATGTCATTGTCATTTTTCTTTTGGGGCCCAGATTTCATTGCTCTTTTGTTCTTTCACCTGAGCTGAATATAGTGATTGTTTTACAAGACGGCTTAAGTTGATACAAAAAGTAAGAGGGGATTTACTCAGGTAGGGAAGAAGCCAAACATTGTTAAAAAACACTATTGATTCCTTTTCTTTAATGTATTGTATACTCAATGCAGTTTTGTTTTTACATTTAGGAAACTCCCTGATTGACTAACCTTAAGTTTGAGAAGAGACTTCGAGGGAGGATTGTTTTGTTTATCCTTATTTTATCCCCTCTTCCATTGGTTACCAATGCCGTTTTGACACTTTTGGGCACAAGGTGACAAGGGGAAGTCGGGCCTTTACATCTTGCTTGTCGTTCCTGCGGAAACACAGGTAAGAGTTTGATAGATACTGCCTATGCACTCATCTGTTCATCCAAGCACTACACTTGCACACATCCAGTCATCCAGTCACTACTTTTGCACTCATCCATTTACTCAGGGGGAATCTATGCAAACTTTCATTCACTCAGGCACTACTCATGAAGTCACCCGTTGAACCAGGCTCTACTGTTGCATCCCTCCATTCACTACCAATGCACTCATCCTTTCACCCTGGCACTACCATTGCACCCATGCATTCACTCACATACTACCTATTCACCAAGGCACTACACATGCTCACATTCAATCACTCTGGTACTACACTTGCACTCATCCATTCACCCAGGCACTGTTGAGCCTGTTGATCCCGCCTTCAGTAATGGGCGGGAATAGGTAGGGGAGGAGTATAGGACTCACCTGCTCCCCCAATAGAGAACTTTGCATTCTAGCATGTTGGGGGTTTGCTATTCTGCTTCCGGGTTACCTATGAGTTCTCTTGTGGGGCTGTTCTGTTACCTCACAGGCTCCCAGTGCCCTCTCCTCCTTCCGTCGCGTACTCGGCGTAGTCTTTGGGGTGGCTCATGCTTCCTGCTCTCCTCCTTCTTCTGTCGCGAGCTCGCCTGTGTCTTCGGCTTGGCTAATGCTTCCTGGTCTCCTTCTTCTTCTGACTTGATCTAGGCAGTGTCCTTGGCAGGGCTCCTTCCCTCTGGACTCCACTCCGCTTCTTGTTTTGGAGACAGCTCCTGCTCCAGTTTTCCTATAGTGCACCTAAAGAGAAAAAACAAAAGAAAATCCGCCATCAGTACGTTAACTGTGCTTTTGCACCAAAAGATAATTATTTAATTATGAGGTAAGGAGCATCTATCTTACTAATGTTCTGTTGTCTCTGAGGATCTACCTTTCTCTGTGTTTGGGGACCTTAATGGAAAGTTCCTGTAAATATAAATATAGAAGACTTTAGTTAATATTCCTGACATTAAGGATAACAAGATATTCTTTTAATATAATTAGTTGCCGGAGAATTTTGCTTACCTGTTCACAGAGAGTGCCTCCCAGCTAAAGTTAGTTGGGTACCATTTCGCAGCCTGAAGACTTGTCATTGTCTTTTTTCTTTTGGGCCCCAGGTTTCATTGCTCTTTCGTTCTTTCACCTTAGCTAATTACAGTAATTGTTTTACAAGATGGCCTAAGTTGCTACAGAAAGGAAGAGGGGATTCATTGAGGTAGGGAGAAATCCAAACATCTTTAAAACACAACTGATTCATTTTCTTTATTGTATCATATACTCAATGCACTTTTGTTTTTACATTTAGGAAACTCCCTGGCTGACTGACCTTAAGTTTGAGAAGAGACTTCGAGCGAGGATTGTTTTGTTTACCCATATTTTATCCCCTCTTCCTCGGGTCACCAATGCCTGGCTGGCACTGTTGGGCTCAACTGATGACAAGGGAAAGTTGTGTGTAAGCATCTTGCTTGTGGTTCCTGTGGAAACATAGGTGAGAGTTTAACAGGCACTACCTATGCACTCATCTGTTCATCCAAGCACTACCCATGCATACATCCAATCATCAAGTGTCTACCTTTGCACTTGTCTATTCACTCAGGCTGTACCAATGCAAACTTCGATTTACTCAGGCACTACTCATGCAGTTATCCATTGACCTGGGCACTACCATTGCACTCATCCATTAACTCATGCACTACCCATTCTTCCAGGCACTGCACATGCACACATTCAATCACTCTGGTACTACCCTTGCACTCATCCATTTACCCAGGCACTGTCAAGCCTGTTGATCCCGCGTTGAATAATGAGCAGGACTTGACAGGGGAGGAGTATAAGACTCCCCTGCTCCTGCAATAGAGAGCTTCAGGTTATAGTGTTCTGGGGGTTTGCTATTCTGCTTCCGTGTTACCTACAAGGTCTATTTGGGGCTCTTCTGTTCCCTTGGAGGCTATCGACGTCCTATCCTCCTTCCGTCGCGAACTCATCGGTGTCTTAGGCATAGCTCCTCCTCCCTGGTCTATTACTTATTCTTCTGACGCTAGTTTGGCTGTGTCTTTGGAGTGGCTCCTGGCCTATGAACTCCACTCCACTTCTTGCTTTGGAGACAGCTCCTGCTCCAGTTTTCTTCTAGTTCACCCAGCTCACCTACAGAGAAAAAACAAAACAAAATCAGCCATCAGTATGTTAACTGTGGTTTGGCACCTAAGGATAATTATTTAATAGTAAGATTAGAAGCATTTATCTTAATAATGGTCTGTCGTCCCTGAGGATCTGCCTTTTCCTTTGTTTGGGCACCTGAATGGAAAGTTCCTGTAAATACAAATATAGAAGACTTTAGTTAGTATTCCTGACAATAAGGATAACAAGATATTCTTTTAATATAATTAGTTGCTTGAGAATTTTGCTTACCTGGTCACAGAGAGTGCTTCCCAGCTTAATTTAGGTGGGTACCATTTCACAGCCTCAAGACATGTCATTGTCATTTTCTTTTGGGGCCCATATTTCATTGCTCTTTTGTTCTTTAACCTTAGCTAATTATAGTAATTGTTTTACAAGATGGCTTAATTTGCTACAGATAGGAAGAGAGGATTAATTGAGGTAGGGGTAAATCCAAACATTGTTAAAACACTACTGATTCCTTTTCTTTATAGTATAATATACTGAATGAACTTTTGTTTTTACATTTAGTAAAGTTCCTGAATGACTAACCTTAAGTTTGAGAAGAGACTTCGTGGGATGATTGTTTTGTTTAATTATTTTTTATCCCCTCTTCGTCGGTTCACTAATGGCGTTTTGACACTGTTGGGCACAAGGTGACGAGGATAAGTTGGGCGTTTGCATCTTGCTTGTCGTTCCTGTGGAAACATAGATAAGAGTTTGACAGGCACTACCTTTGCATTCATCTGTTTAGCCAAGCACTAACCATGCAAACATCCAGTCATCCAGTCGCTACCTGTGCACTCATCCATTCACTCAGGATGTATCTATGCAAAACTTATGCGGTCATCCCTTGACCCAGGCTCTACTGTTTCATCACTCCATTCACTCATGTAATACCAATGCCCTCATCCATTCACCCTGGCACTACTATTGCACGCATGCATTCACTCACATACTACCCATCCACCCAGGCACTACACATGCACACCTTCAATCACTCTAGTACCTCCTTTGCCCTCGTCCATTCACCCAGGCACTGTCTAGCCTGTTGATGCGCCTTGAGTAGTGGGCGGGGGATGGCAGGGGAGGAGTATAAGACTCTCCTGCTCCGGCAATAGAGAGCTTTGCATTCTAGCATTCTGGGGGTTGCTATTCTGCTTCTGGGTTACCTACAAGTTCTCTTCTGGGGCTCTTCTGTTCCCTCACAGGCTCTCAGCGTCCTTTCCTCCTCAAGAATTACCGTCCCATCTCGCTCCTCCCGTTTCCTGCCAAAGTCATCGAGAAGACCGTCAACAAACAGCTGGCCACCTTCCTCGAGACGAATGGATCCCTCGACCCATCGCAGTCCGGTTTCCGTGCCAACCACAGCACCGAGACCGCCCTCATCGCCGCCACCGACGACATCCGAGCCCTGATGGACAACGGGGAAACAGCGGCCCTCATCCTCCTAGACCTCTCCGCGGCTTTCGACACGGTCTGCCACCGCACCCTAGTTCAGCGCCTCAGCAACGTCGGAATCCAGGAGAAGGCGCTGGAATGGATCGTCTCCTTTCTCGACGGAAGAACACAAAGAGTCCGCCTACCACCGTACAAGTCAGAGGCCACCAAAGTCATCTGCGGCGTCCCTCAAGGATCCTCACTGAGCCCGACCCTCTTCAACATCTACATGAGCCCCCTCGCGGCCATCGCACGCCAACACAACCTCAACATAATCTCCTACGCCAACGACACCCAGCTGATGCTCTCCCTGACCAACGACCCCGCCGCCGCCAGAGCCAACCTGCACGAAGGGATGAGAGAGGTAGCCGAGTGGATGACGACGAGCCGCCTGAAGCTGAACACAGATAAGACGGAGGTCCTCATCCTGGGCTCCTCGCCCTCCGCCTGGGACGACTCCTGGTGGCCCCCCGCCCTGGGCACCGCACCCAAACCGACGGACCACGCACGCAACCTGGGTTTCATCTTGGACTCCTCCCTCTACATGACCAGGCAAGTCAACGCCGTCTCCTCGTCATGCTTCAACATCCTGCGCATGCTGCGGAAGATCTTCTGGTGGATCCCCACAGAGACCAGGAAGACCGTCACCCAGGCCCTCGTCACCAGCCGACTGGACTACGGCAACGCACTCTACGCCGGAACCACCGCCAAGATCCAGAAGAGGCTCCAGCGCATCCAGAACGCCTCAGCCAGACTCATCCTCGACATCCCACGACACAGCCACATCTCCGGACACCTAAGAGACCTGCACTGGCTCCCGGTCAACAAGAGAATCACCTTCCGCCTCCTCACCCACGCACACAAAGCTCTCCACGACCAAGGCCCGAGCTACCTCAACAACCGACTCAACTTCTACGCTCCCAAACGCCACCTCCGATCCGCCAGCCACGCCCTCGCCGCTGTCCCACGCATCCGCAGAGCCACCACAGGAGGAAGGTCCTTCTCCTACCTGGCCGCCAAGATCTGGAACTCCCTCCCGGCCGACCTGCGCCTGACCCAAGACCACCGCTCCTTCAGGAAGAAGCTCAAGACCTGGCTGTTCGAGCAGTAGCGGCACCTCCCCCCCCCCCCAAAGCGCCTCGAGACCCTACGGGTAGGTAGCGCGCTCTATAAATGTCTTGATTGATTGATCCTCCTTCCGTCGTGAATTCGGCGGTGTCTTTGGTATGGATGCTGCTTCCTGGTCTCTTCCTTCTTCCGTCATGAGCTCGGCGGTGTCTTTGGCATGGCTCCAACTTCCTGGTCTTCTCCTTCTTCCGATGTGAGCTCGGCGGTGTCTTTGACGCGGCTACCGCCCTCTGGACTCCACTCCGCTTCTTGTTTTGGAGACAGCTCCTGCACCAGTTTTCTTACAGTTCACCTGGCTCACCTACAGAGAAAAAACAAAAGAAAATCAGCCATCAGTACGTTAACTGTGCTTTTGCAACTAAAGATAATTATTTAATTTTGAGGTAAGGATAATTTATTTCAGTATGTTCTGCCGTCCAAGAAGATCTGACTTTTCCTGTGTTTGGGCACCTGAATGGAAAGTTCCTGTAAATACAAATATAGAAGACTTTAATTTCTATTCCTGGCATTAAGGACAACAAGATATTATTTTAATATAATTAGTTGCTTAAGAATTTTGCTTACCTGTTCACAAAGAGGGCCTCCCAGCTTAGGTTAGGTGTGTACCATTGCACAACCTGAAGACATGTCATTGTCATTTTTCTTTTGGGGCCCAGATTTCATTGATCTTTTGTTCTTTCACCTTAGCTGAATATAGTGATTGTTTTACAAGACGGCTTAAATTGATACAAAAAGTAAGAGGGGATTTACTCAGGTAGGGAAGAAGCCAAACATTGTTAAAAAACACTATTGATTCCTTTTCTTTAATATATTGCATACTCAATGCAGTTTTGTTTTTACATTTAGGAGACTCCCTGATTGACTAACCTTAAGTTTGAGAAGAGACTTCGAGGGAGGATTGTTTTGTTTATCCTTATTTTATCCCCTCTTCCATGGGTTACCAATGCCGTTTTGACACTTTTGGGCACAAGGTGACAAGGGGAAGTCGGGCCTTTACATCTTGCTTGTCGTTCCTGCGGAAACACAGGTAAGAGTTTGAATGATACTACCTATGCACTCATCTGTTCATCCAAGCACTACACTTGCATACATCTAGTCATCCAGTCACTACTTTTGCACTCATCCATTCACTCAGGGTGAATCTATGCAAACTTTCATTCACTCAGGCACTACTCATGAAGTCACCCGTTGAACCAGGCTCTACTGTTGCATCCCTCCATTCACTACCAGTGCACTCATCCTTTCACCCTGGCACTACCATTGCACCCATGCATTCACTCACATACTACCTATTCACCAAGGCACTACACATGCACACATTCAATCACTCTGGTACTACACTTGCACTCATCCATTCACCCAGGCACTGTTGAGCCTGTTGATCCCGCCTTCAGTAATGGGCGGGAATAGGCAGGGGAGGAGTATAGGACTCACCTGCTCCCCCAATAGAGAACTTTGCATTCTAGCATGTTGGGGGTTTGCTATTCTGCTTCCGGGTTACCTATGAGTTCTCTTGTGGGGCTGTTCTGTTCCCTCACAGGCTCTCAGTGCCCTCTCCTCCTTCCGTCGCATACTCGGCGTAGTATTTGGGGTGGCTCATGCTTCCTGCTCTCCTCCTTCTTCTGTCGCGAGCTCGCCTGTGTCTTCGGCTTGGCTAATGCTTCCTGGTCTCCTTCTTCTTCTGACTTGATCTAGGCAGTGTCCTTGGCAGGGCTCCTGCCCTCTGGACTCCACTCCGCTTCTTGTTTTAGAGACAGCTCCTGCTCCAGTTTTCCTATAGTGCACCTAAAGAGAAAAAACAAAAGAAAATCCGCCATCAATGCGTTAACTGTGCTTTTGCACCTAAAGATAATTATTTAATTATGAGGTAAGGAGCATCTATCTTACTAATGTTCTGTCGTCTCTGAGGATCTGCCTTTCTCTGTGTTTGGGGACCTGAATGGAAAGTTGCTGTAAATATAAATATAGAAGACTTTAGTTAGAATTCCTGACTTTAAGGATAACAAGATATTCTTTTAATATAATTAGTTGCTGGAGAATTTTGCTTACCTGTTCACAGAGAGTGCCTCCCAGCTAAAGTTAGTTGGGTACCATTTCGCAGCCTGAAGACTGGTCATTGTCTTTTTTCTTTTGGGCCCCAGGTTTCATTGCTCTTTCGTTCTTTCACCTTAGCTAATTACGGTAATTGTTTTACAAGATGGCCTAAGTTGCTACAGAAAGGAAGAGGGGATTCATTGAGGTAGGGAGGAACCCAAACATCTTTAAAACACAACTGATTCATTTTCTTTATTGTATCATATACTCAATGCACTTTTGTTTTTACATTTAGGAAACTCCCTGATTGACTGACCTTAAGTTTGAGAACAGACTTCGAGCGAGTATTGTTTTGTTTACCCATATTTTATCCCCTCTTCCTCGGGTCACCAATGCCTGGTTGGTACTGTTGGGCACAACTGATGACAAGGGAAAGTTGTGTGTTAGCATCTTGCTTGTGGTTCCTGTGGAAACATAGGTGAGAGTTTAACAGGCACTACCTATGCACTCATCTGTTCATCCAAACAATACCCATGCATACATCCAATATTCCAGTGACTACCTTTGCAGTTGTCTATTCACTCAGGCTGTACCAATGCAAACTTCCATTTACTCAGGCACTACTCATGCAGTTATCCATTGACCTGGGCAGTACCATTGCACTCATCCATTAACTCATGCACTACCCATTCATCCAGGCACTGCACATGCACACATTCAATCACTCTGGTACTACCCTTGCACTCATCCATTTACCCAGGCACTGTCAAGCCTGTTGATCCCGCTTTGAATAATGAGCAGGACTTGACAGGGGAGGAGTATAAAACTCCCCTGCTCCTGCAATAGAGAGCTTCAGGTTCTAGTGTTCTGGGGGTTTGCTATTCTGCTTCCATGTTACCTACAAGGTCTCTTTCGGGCTCTACTGTTCCCTTGGAGGCTATCGACGTCCTATCCTCCTTCCGTCGCGAACTCATCGGTGTCTTAGGCATAGCTCCTCCTCCCTGGTGTATTCCTTATTCTTCTGACGCTAGTTCGGCTGTGTCTTTGGAGTGGCTCCTGACCTATGAACTCCACTCCACTTCTTGCTTTGGAGACAGCTCCTGCTCCAGTTTTCTTCTAGTTCACCCTGCTCACCTAAAGAGAAAAAAACAAAACAAAATCAGCCATCAGTATGTTAACTGTGGTTTTGCACCTAAGGATAAATATTTAATAGTAAGATTAGAAGCATTTATCTTAATAATGGTCTGTCGTCCCTGAGGATCTGCCTTTTCCTTTGTTTGGGCACCTGAATGGAAAGTTCCTGTAAATACAAATATAGAAGACTTTAGTTAGTATTCCTGACAATAAGGATAACAAGATATTCTTTTAATATAATTAGTTGCTTGAACATTTTGCTTACCTGGTCACAGAGAGTGCTTCCCAGCTTAATTTAGGTGGGTACTATTTCACAGCCTCGAGACATGTCATTGTCATTTTCTTTTGGGGCCCATATTTCATTGCTCTTTTGTTCTTTAACCTTAGCTAATTATAGTAATTATTTTACAAGATGGCTTAATTTGCTACAGATAGGAAGAGAGGATTAATTCAGGTAGGGGTAAATCCAAACATCGTTAAAACACTACTGATTCCTATTCTTTATAGTATAATATACTCAATGCCCTTTTGTTTTTACATTTAGTAAACTTCCTGAATGATTAACCTTAAGTTTGAAAAAAGACTTCGTGGGATGATTGTTTTGTTTAATAATTTTTTATCCCCTCTTCGTCGGTTCACTAATGGCCTTTTGACGCTGTTGGGCACAAGGTGACGAGGATAAGTTGGGCGTTTGCATCTTGCTTGTCGTTCCTGTGGAAACATAGGTAAGAGTTTGACAGGCACTACCTTTGCATTCATCTGTTTAGCCAAGCACTAACCATGCATACATCCAATCATCCAGTCGCTACCTGTGCACTCATCCATTCACTCAGGGTGTATCTATGCAAACCTTTATTCACTCAGGCACTACTTATGCAATCATCCCTTGACCCAGGCTCTACCGTTGCATCTCTCCATTCACTCATGTACTACCAATGCACTCATCCATCACCCTGGCACTACTATTACACTCATGCATTCAACTCACATACTACCCATCCACCCAGGCACTACACATGCACACCTTCAATCACTCTAGCACTTCCTTTGCCCTCGTCCATTCACCCAGGCACTGTCGAACCTGTTGATGCGCCTTGAGTAGTGGGCGGGGCATGGCAGGGGAGGAGTATAAGACTCCCCTGCTCCAGCAATAGAGAGCTTTGCATTTTAGCATTCTGGGGGTTGCTATTCTGCTTCTGGATTACCTACAAGTTCTCTTCTGGGGCTCTTCTGTTCCCTCACAGGCTATCAGCGTCCTTTCCTCCTTCCGTCGTGAATTCGGCGGTGTCTATGGTATGGATGCTGCTTCCTGGTCTCTTCCTTCTTCCTTCAAGAGCTCGGCGGTGTCTTTGGCATGGCTCCAACTTCCTGGTCTTCTTCTTCTTCCGATGTGAGCTCGGCGGTGTCTTTGACGCGGCTCCTGCCCTCTGGACTCCACTCCGCTTCTTGTTTTGGAGACAGCTCCTGCACCAGTTTTCTTACAGTTCACCTGGCTCACCTACAGAGAAAAAACAAAAGAAAATCAGCCATTAGTATGTTAACTGTGCTTTTGCAACTAAAGATAAATATTTAATTTTGAGGTAAGGATCATTTATTTTAGAATGTTCTGTCGTCCACGAGGATCTGACTTTTCCTGTGTTTGGGCACCTGAATGGAAAGTTCCTGTAAATACAAATATAGAAGACTTTAATTTGTATTCCTGGCATTAAGGACAACAAGATATTATTTTAATATAATTAGTTGCTTAAGAATTTTGCTTACCTGTTCACAGAGAGGGCCTCCCAGCTTAGGTTAGGTCTGTACCATTGCACAACCTGAAGACATGTCATTGTCATTTGTCTTTTGGGGCCCAGATTTCATTGCTCTTTTGTTCTTTCACCTTAGCTGAATATAGTGATTGTTATACAAGACGGCTTAAGTTGATACAAAAAGTAAGAGGGGATTTACTCAGGTAGGGAAGAAGCCAAACATTGTTAAAAAACACTATTGATTCCTTTTCTTTAACGTATTGTATACTCAATGCAGTTTTGTTTTTACATTTAGGAAACTCCCTGATTGACTAACCTTAAGTTTGAGAAGAGACTTCGTGTGAGGATTGTTTTGTTTATCCTTCTTTTATCCCCTCTTCCATGGGTTACCAATGCCGTTTTGACACTTTTAGGCACAAGGTGACAACGGGAAGTCGGGCCTTTACATCTTGCTTGTCGTTCCTGCGGAAATACAGGTAAGAGTTTGATAGATACTACCTATGCAGTCATCTTTTCATCCGAGCAGTACACTTGCATACATCCAGTCATCCAGTCACTACTTTTGCACTCATCCATTCACTCAGGGTGAATCTATGCAAACTTTCATTCACTCAGACACTACTCATGAAGTCACCCGTTGAACCAGGCTCTACTGTTGCATCCCTCCATTCACTCATTTTTTTTTTTTGTAATCCTCATATTGCGGGTTATGCAGAAAGAAAGGTGCTTGGGAGTCCGACAGTATCCGAGCGGTTGTACCTCCAAAGCTGCCCCTAATCGTCTATCTAGGAGTACAAGGGGTGTGTCTCATTTTCGTTCCAGTCAGGTTCCTTCCGCACACCTTTATCTTGCTCAATAATTCCTTTTTCTGGGGATTTCTGGCCCTTAGGCAGTTTGACAGACTTCAAATCATGCCAGGAATTATTGTTCCGCTTAATCATTGGAATCTAAAGAAAAAAGAAAAAAGAAAAGAAAAAGAAAATAGAGTCAAAAAAAAAAAAATACCTCCGACAAGGAGATATTCTAGTTTATCATCTAGAAATGATATAGTTTTCCAAGATCTCCCAATATTTCATATTTTTAAGTTGTTTCCCTTTTCTGTCCAATCTACTAGTTCTTATTACAGCATTTAACCAATTCTCATGGGTTGGTGGTGCTAGTTTTATCCAGTTAATACATATCTCTCTACGTGCTAATAGGATCATAACAAACAGTAAGTTTTCTTGGTGTTTATTTAGCTTAGTCTGATTCGATTGAGTAGTATGGTGTATCCCAAAAATAATTAAGATAATACTCACAGTTATCGGTGTTGCCAGTATTGCAGTTAGTGTCTTACCAATCTCTTGCCAATATTGCGTAAGCGATGAGCAGTCACCAAACATGTGAATATCATCCACTTTTTCCTCGCCACATTTACTGCACGATTTTACAGCCGATCCTTTAAATTTTGATAATTTTTTGGGTGTCCAATACGCTCTATGTATAGAGAAAAGATGATTCCTTTTTAAAGCTGCGGGCTTTACACACAGTCAACATTTCTCTACTGATTTTTTCCAGATGTGACATAGATCCAAATCTTCGTTAGGTAGGTCTTTCTTCCATATTTTTTCAGAGATAGTAAGATTTTCTTCTCCAGATTCAATTAGCATCCAATACCATTTTGAGACTTCTTTTTTTAATTCCGTTTCATTCGTCATTTCTGATTCTAGGTTTTCCGGATCTGTTGCTTCCTTCGGAATAGTATTTGCCCAGCTGCTCAATTGATAGTATTTAAACTTTGATATTTTTCAATCTGTAATTACTTGCAAATGTTCCCATGATATTAAAGAGTTTTCATGCAAAAGTTGTCCCCATTTTTCAATTCCGGATTGTCTGAGTGGGCTTGATAGTGAGTCCTTTAAACAATCTGGGGTGCCTGGTGAGTCCCATATTGGAGCCATACTACTGTAATATGGAATCTTCGTGGCAGTTCTTATTTGATTCCAAATCTTAACGGCATTATTTAGAATCTTTAGTTTAACTTTTTTGAAAAATTTGGGGTGACCAAATTTGAAAAGGAAATGATCTTCACCGTTTGTTAAATGTTGTAAGTAGATTGGGTATGCTTGATGCACCTTCAGAAGAGCTCTAAAATTTTTGAATTGGAAGGCTCTATAGTATTCATATATATCAGGACTTGCTATTCCTCCTTGTTCCTTTTTTCTCCTGAGTTTGTTCCATGAGATTCTTGTACTCTTTGCTGACCAAATAAAGCTGGATATTTCGCCTTGTATTTTTTTTAGGGCTTCCTTTTTGAATTCTAACGGAATGTTATTAAAAAGATACGTGAATTTTGGAGTGATTGACATTTTTATTATATTAGATTTACCTAAGAAACTTAGCGATAGGCCAGACCAAATTTTAAGGAGTTTTTTCATTTCTTTCGATACTATGTTTAAGTTTGTTTCCGATAATTTTCCAAGATCTTGTGTTATAATGATGCCTAAATACTTTATTTTATCCTTTAAGAGAGGTGAAATTAAGTTCGAGTTCCAGCTCATTATCTCTGTTTTGTCAACATTTATCAAATAACCTGAAACTTTGCCAAATTTGTTCATCGTCCTCCATTCACTCATGCACTACCAATGCACTCATCCTTTCACCCTGGCACTACCATTGCACCCATGCATTCACTCACACACTACCTATTCACCAAGGCACTACACATGCACACATTCAAACACTCTGGTACTACACTTGCACTCATCCAGTCACCCAGGCACTGTTGAGCCTGTTGATCCCGCCTTCAGTAATGGGCGGGAATAGGCAGGGGAGGAGTAAAGGACTCACCTGCTCCCCAATAGAGAACTTCACATTCTAGCATTTTGGGGGTTTGCTATTCTGCTTCCGGGTTACCTATGAGTTCTCTTGTGGGGCTGTTCTGTTCCCTCACAGGCTCTCAGTGCACTCTCCTCCTTCCGTCACGTACTCAGCATAGTCTTTTGGGTGGCTCATGCTTCCTGCTCTCCTCCTTCTTCTGTTGCGAGCTCGCCTGTGTCTTCGGCTTGGCTAATGCTTCCTGGTCTCCTTCTTCTTCTGACTTGATCTAGGCAGTGTCCTTGGCAGGGCTCCTGCCCTCTGGACTCCACTCCACTTCTTGTTTTGGAGACAGCTCCTGCTCCAGTTTTCCTATAGTGCACCTAAAGAGAAAAAACAAAAGAAAATCCGCCATCAGTGCGTTAACTGTGCTTTTGCACCTAAAGATAATTATTTAATTATGAGGTAAGGAACATCTATCTTACTAATGTTCTGTCGTCTCTGAGGATCTGCCTTTCTCTGTGTTTGGGGACCTGAATGGAATGTTCCTGTAAATATAAATATAGAAGACTTTAGTTAGTATTCCTGACATTAAGGATAACAAGATATTCTTTTAATATAATTAGTTGCTGAAGAATTTTGCTTACCTGTTCACAGAGAGTACCTCCCAGCTAATGTTCTGTCGTCTCTGAGGATCTTCCTTTCTCTGTGTTCAGGGACCTGAATGGAAAGTTCCTGTAAGTATAAATATAGAAGACTTTAGCTAGTATTCCTGACATTAAGGATAACAAGATATTCTTTTAATATAATTCGTTGCTGGAGAATTTTGCTTACCTGTTCACAGAGAGTGCCTCCCAGCTAAAGTTAGTTGGGTACCATTTCGCAGCCTGAAGACTTGTCATTGTCTTTTTTCTTTTGGGCCCCAGGTTTCATTGCTCTTTCGTTCTTTCACCTTAGCTAATAACAGTAATTGTTTTACAAGATGGCCTAAGTTGCTACTGAAAGGAAGAGGGGATTCATTGAGGTACAGAGAAATCCAAACATCTTTAAAACACAACTGATTCATTTTCTTTATTGTATCATATACTCAATGCACTTTTGTTTTTACATTTAGGAAACTCCCTGATTGACTGAGCTTAAGTTTGAGAAGAGACTTCGAGCGAGGATTGCTTTGTTTACCCATATTTTATCCCCTCTTCCTCGGGTCACCAATGCCTGGTTGGCACTGTTGGGCACAACTGATGACAAGGGAAAGTTGTGTGTTAGCATCTTGCTTGTGGTTCCTGCGGAAACATAGGTGAGAGTTTAACAGGCACTTCCTATGGACTCTTCTGTTCATCCAAGCACTACCCATGCATACATCCAGTCATCCAGTGACTACCTTTGCACTTGTCTATTCACTCGGCTGTACCAATGCAAACTTCCATTTACTCAGGCACTACTCATGCAGTTATCCATTGACCTGGGCAGTACCATTGCACTCATCCATTAACTCATGCACTACCCATTCATCCAGGCACTGCACATGCACACATTCAATCACTCTGGTACTACCCTTGCACTCATCCATTTACCAAGGCACTGTCAAGCCTGTTGATCCCGCTTTGAATAATGAGCAGGACTAGACAGGGGAGGAGTATAAGACTCCCCTGCTCCTGCAATAGAGAGCTTCAGGTTCTAGTGTTCCGGGGGTTTGCTATTCTGCTTCCGTGTTACCTACAAGGTCTCTTTGGGGCTCTTCTGTTCCCTTGGAGGCTATCGACGTCCTATCCTCCTTCCATCGCGAACTCATCGGTGTCTTAGGCATAGCTCCTCCTCCCTGGTGTATTCCTTATTCTACTGACGCTAGTTCGGCTGTGTATTTGGAGTGGCTCCTGGCCTATGAACGCCACTCCACTTCTTGTTTTGGAGACAGCTGCTGCTCCAGTTTTCTTCTAGTTCACCCGGCTCACCTAAAGAGAAAAAACAAAACAAAATCAGCCATCAGTATGTTAACTGTGGTTTTGCACCTAAGGATAAGTATTTAATAGTAAGATTAGAAGCATTTATCTTAATAATGGTCTGTCGTCCCTGAGGATCTGCCTTTTCCTTTGTTTGGGCACCTGAATGGAAAGTTCCTGTAAATACAAATATAGAAGACTTTAGTTAGTATTCCTGACAATAAGGATAACAAGATATTATTTTAGTATAATTAGCTGCTTGAAAATTTTGCTTACCTGGTCACAGAGAGTGCTTCCCAGCTTAATTTAGGTGGGTACCATTTCACAGCCTCAAGATATGTCATTGTCATTTTCTTTTGGGGCCCATATTTCATTGCTCTTTTGTTCTTTAACCTTAGCTAATTATAGTAATTGTTTTACAAGATGGCTTAATTTGCTACAGATAGGAAGAGAGGATTAATTCAGGTAGGGGTAAATCCAAATATCGTTAAAACACTACTGATTCCTTTTCTTTATAGTATAATATACTCAATGCACTTTTGTTTTTACATTTAGTAAACTTCCTGAATGACTAACCTTAAGTTTGAGAAGAGACTTTGTGGGATGATTGTTTTGTTTAATCATTTTTTATCCCCTCTTCGTCGGTTCACTAATGGCGTTTTGACACTGTTGGGCACAAGGTGACGAGGATAAGTTGGGCGCTTGCATCTTGCTTGTCGTTCCTGTGGAAACATAGGTAAGAGTTTGACAGGCGCTACCTTTGCATTCATCTGTTTAGCCAAGCACTAAACATGCATACATCCAATCATCCAGTCGCTACCTGTGCACTCATCCATTCACTCAGGGTGTATCTATTCAAACCTTTATTCACTCAGGCACTACTTATGCAGTCATCCCTTAACCCAGGCTCTACCGTTGCATCACTCCATTCACTCATGTACTACCAATGCCCTCATCCATTCACCCTGGCACTACTATTGCACGCATACATTAACTCACATACTACCCATCCACCCAGGCACTACACATGCACACCTTCAATCACTCTAGTACCTCCTTTGCCCTCGTCCATTCACCCAGGCACTGTCGAGCCTGTTGATGCGCCTTGAGTAGTGGGCGGGGGATGGCAGGGGAGGAGTATAAGACTCCCCAGCTCCTGCAATAGAGAGCTTTGCATTCTAGCATTCTGGGGGTTGCTATTCTGCTTCTGGGTTACATACAAGTTCTCTTCTGGTGCTCTTCTGTTCCCTCACAGGCTCTCAGCGTCCTTTCCTCCTTCCGTCGTGAATTCGGCGGTGTCTTTGGTATGGATGCTGCTTCCTGGTCTCTTCCTTCTTCCGTCATGAGCTCGGCGGTGTCTTTGGCATGGCTCCAACTTCCTGGTCTTCTCCTTCTTCCGATGTGAGCTCGGCTGTGTCTTTGACGCGGCTCTTGCCCTCTGGACTCCACTCCGCTTCTTGTTTTGGAGACAGCTCCTGCACCACTGTTCTTACAGTTCACCTGGCTCACCTACAGAGAAAAAACAAAAGAAAATCAGCCATCAGTATGTTAACTGTGCTTTTGCAACTAAAGATAATTATTTCTTTTTGAGGTAAGGATCATTTATTTTAGTATGTTCTGTTGTCCACGAGGATCTGACTTTTCCTGTGTTTGGGCACCTGAATGGAAAGTTCCTGTAAATACAAATATAGAAGACTTTAATTTGTATTCCTGGCATTAAGGACAACAAGATATTATTTTAATATAATTAGTTGCTTAAGAATTTTGCTTACCTGTTCACAGAGATGGCCTCCCAGCTTAGGTTAGGTATGTACCATTGCACAACCTGAAGACAGATCATTGTCATTTTTCTTTTGGGGCCCAGATTTCATTGCTCTTTTGTTCTTTCACCTTTGCTGAATATAGTGATTGTTTTACAAGACGGCTTAAGTTGATACAAAAAGTAAGAGGGGATTTACTCAGGTAGGGAAGAAGCCAAACATTGTTAAAAAACACTATTGATTCCTTTTCTTTAATGTCTTGTATACTCAATGCAGTTTTGTTTTTACATTTAGGAAACTCCCTGATTGACTAACCTTAAGTTTGAGAAGAGACTTCGTGTGAGGATTGTTTTGTTTATCCTTCTTTTATCCCCTCTTCCATGGGTTACCAATGCCGTTTTGACACTTTTAGGCACAAGGTGACAACGGGAAGTCGGGCCTTTACATCTTGCTTGTCGTTCCTGCGGAAATACAGGTAAGAGTTTGATAGATACTACCTATGCAGTCATCTTTTCATCCGAGCAGTACACTTGCATACATCCAGTCATCCAGTCACTACTTTTGCACTCATCCATTCACTCAGGGTGAATCTATGCAAACTTTCATTCACTCAGACACTACTCATGAAGTCACCCGTTGAACCAGGCTCTACTGTTGCATCCCTCCATTCACTCATTTTTTTTTTTTGTAATCCTCATATTGCGGGTTATGCAGAAAGAAAGGTGCTTGGGAGTCCGACAGTATCCGAGCGGTTGTACCTCCAAAGCTGCCCCTAATCGTCTATCTAGGAGTACAAGGGGTGTGTCTCATTTTCGTTCCAGTCAGGTTCCTTCCGCACACCTTTATCTTGCTCAATAATTCCTTTTTCTGGGGATTTCTGGCCCTTAGGCAGTTTGACAGACTTCAAATCATGCCAGGAATTATTGTTCCGCTTAATCATTGGAATCTAAAGAAAAAAGAAAAAAGAAAAGAAAAAGAAAATAGAGTCAAAAAAAAAAAAATACCTCCGACAAGGAGATATTCTAGTTTATCATCTAGAAATGATATAGTTTTCCAAGATCTCCCAATATTTCATATTTTTAAGTTGTTTCCCTTTTCTGTCCAATCTACTAGTTCTTATTACAGCATTTAACCAATTCTCATGGGTTGGTGGTGCTGGTTTTATCCAGTTAATACATATCTCTCTACGTGCTAATAGGATCATAACAAACAGTAAGTTTTCTTGGTGTTTATTTAGCTTAGTCTGATTCGATTGAGTAGTATGGTGTATCCCAAAAATAATTAAGATAATACTCACAGTTATCGGTGTTGCCAGTATTGCAGTTAGTGTCTTACCAATCTCTTGCCAATATTGCGTAAGCGATGAGCAGTCACCAAACATGTGAATATCATCCACTTTTTCCTCGCCACATTTACTGCACGATTTTACAGCCGATCCTTTAAATTTTGATAATTTTTTGGGTGTCCAATACGCTCTATGAATAGAGAAAAGATGATTCCTTTTTAAAGCTGCGGGCTTTACACACAGTCAACATTTCTCTACTGATTTTTTCCAGATGTGACATAGATCCAAATCTTCGTTAGGTAGGTCTTTCTTCCATATTTTTTCAGAGATAGTAAGATTTTCTTCTCCAGATTCAATTAGCATCCAATACCATTTTGAGACTTCTTTTTTTAATTCCGTTTCATTCGTCATTTCTGATTCTAGGTTTTCCGGATCTGTTGCTTCCTTCGGAATAGTATTTGCCCAGCTGCTCAATTGATAGTATTTAAACTTTGATATTTTTCAATCTGTAATTACTTGCAAATGTTCCCATGATATTAAAGAGTTTTCATGCAAAAGTTGTCCCCATTTTTCAATTCCGGATTGTCTGAGTGGGCTTGATAGTGAGTCCTTTAAACAATCTGGGGTGCCTGGTGAGTCCCATATTGGAGCCATACTACTGTAATATGGAATCTTCGTGGCAGTTCTTATTTGATTCCAAATCTTAACGGCATTATTTAGAATCTTTAGTTTAACTTTTTTGAAAAATTTGGGGTGACCAAATTTGAAAAGGAAATGATCTTCACCGTTTGTTAAATGTTGTAAGTAGATTGGGTATGCTTGATGCACCTTCAGAAGAGCTCTAAAATTTTTGAATTGGAAGGCTCTATAGTATTCATATATATCAGGACTTGCTATTCCTCCTTGTTCCTTTTTTCTCCTGAGTTTGTTCCATGAGATTCTTGTACTCTTTGCTGACCAAATAAAGCTGGATATTTCGCCTTGTATTTTTTTTAGGGCTTCCTTTTTGAATTCTAACGGAATGTTATTAAAAAGATACGTGAATTTTGGAGTGATTGACATTTTTATTATATTAGATTTACCTAAGAAACTTAGCGATAGGCCAGACCAAATTTTAAGGAGTTTTTTCATTTCTTTCGATACTATGTTTAAGTTTGTTTCCGATAATTTTCCAAGATCTTGTGTTATAATGATGCCTAAATACTTTATTTTATCCTTTAAGAGAGGTGAAATTAAGTTCGAGTTCCAGCTCATTATCTCTGTTTTGTCAACATTTATCAAATAACCTGAAACTTTGCCAAATTTGTTCATCGTCCTCCATTCACTCATGCACTACCAATGCACTCATCCTTTCACCCTGGCACTACCATTGCACCCATGCATTCACTCACACACTACCTATTCACCAAGGCACTACACATGCACACATTCAATCACTCTGGTACTACACTTGCACTCATCCAGTCACCCAGGCACTGTTGAGCCTGTTGATCCCGCCTTCAGTAATGGGCGGGAATAGGCAGGGGAGGAGTAAAGGACTCACCTGCTCCCCCAATAGAGAACTTCACATTCTAGCATTTTGGGGGTTTGCTATTCTGCTTCCGGGTTACCTATGAGTTCTCTTGTGGGGCTGTTCTGTTCCCTCACAGGCTCTCAGTGCACTCTCCTCCTTCCGTCACGTACTCAGCATAGTCTTTTGGGTGGCTCATGCTTCCTGCTCTCCTCCTTCTTCTGTTGCGAGCTCGCCTGTGTCTTCGGCTTGGCTAATGCTTCCTGGTCTCCTTCTTCTTCTGACTTGATCTAGGCAGTGTCCTTGGCAGGGCTCCTGCCCTCTGGACTCCACTCCACTTCTTGTTTTGGAGACAGCTCCTGCTCCAGTTTTCCTATAGTGCACCTAAAGAGAAAAAACAAAAGAAAATCCGCCATCAGTGCGTTAACTGTGCTTTTGCACCTAAAGATAATTATTTAATTATGAGGTAAGGAACATCTATCTTACTAATGTTCTGTCGTCTCTGAGGATCTGCCTTTCTCTGTGTTTGGGGACCTGAATGGAATGTTCCTGTAAATATAAATATAGAAGACTTTAGTTAGTATTCCTGACATTAAGGATAACAAGATATTCTTTTAATATAATTAGTTGCTGAAGAATTTTGCTTACCTGTTCACAGAGAGTACCTCCCAGCTAATGTTCTGTCGTCTCTGAGGATCTTCCTTTCTCTGTGTTCAGGGACCTGAATGGAAAGTTCCTGTAAGTATAAATATAGAAGACTTTAGCTAGTATTCCTGACATTAAGGATAACAAGATATTCTTTTAATATAATTCGTTGCTGGAGAATTTTGCTTACCTGTTCACAGAGAGTGCCTCCCAGCTAAAGTTAGTTGGGTACCATTTCGCAGCCTGAAGACTTGTCATTGTCTTTTTTCTTTTGGGCCCCAGGTTTCATTGCTCTTTCGTTCTTTCACCTTAGCTAATAACAGTAATTGTTTTACAAGATGGCCTAAGTTGCTACTGAAAGGAAGAGGGGATTCATTGAGGTACAGAGAAATCCAAACATCTTTAAAACACAACTGATTCATTTTCTTTATTGTATCATATACTCAATGCACTTTTGTTTTTACATTTAGGAAACTCCCTGATTGACTGAGCTTAAGTTTGAGAAGAGACTTCGAGCGAGGATTGCTTTGTTTACCCATATTTTATCCCCTCTTCCTCGGGTCACCAATGCCTGGTTGGCACTGTTGGGCACAACTGATGACAAGGGAAAGTTGTGTGTTAGCATCTTGCTTGTGGTTCCTGCGGAAACATAGGTGAGAGTTTAACAGGCACTTCCTATGGACTCTTCTGTTCATCCAAGCACTACCCATGCATACATCCAGTCATCCAGTGACTACCTTTGCACTTGTCTATTCACTCGGCTGTACCAATGCAAACTTCCATTTACTCAGGCACTACTCATGCAGTTATCCATTGACCTGGGCAGTACCATTGCACTCATCCATTAACTCATGCACTACCCATTCATCCAGGCACTGCACATGCACACATTCAATCACTCTGGTACTACCCTTGCACTCATCCATTTACCAAGGCACTGTCAAGCCTGTTGATCCCGCTTTGAATAATGAGCAGGACTAGACAGGGGAGGAGTATAAGACTCCCCTGCTCCTGCAATAGAGAGCTTCAGGTTCTAGTGTTCCGGGGGTTTGCTATTCTGCTTCCGTGTTACCTACAAGGTCTCTTTGGGGCTCTTCTGTTCCCTTGGAGGCTATCGACGTCCTATCCTCCTTCCATCGCGAACTCATCGGTGTCTTAGGCATAGCTCCTCCTCCCTGGTGTATTCCTTATTCTTCTGACGCTAGTTCGGCTGTGTCTTTGGAGTGGCTCCTGGCCTATGAACTCCACTCCACTTCTTGCTTTGGAGACAGCTCCTGCTCCAGTTTTCTTCTAGTTCACCCGGCTCACCTAAAGAGAAAAAACAAAACAAAATCAGCCATCAGTATGTTAACTGTGGTTTTGCACCTAAGGATAAGTATTTAATAGTAAGATTAGAAGCATTTATCTTAATAATGGTCTGTCGTCCCTGAGGATCTGCCTTTTCCTTTGTTTGGGCACCTGAATGGAAAGTTCCTGTAAATACAAATATAGAAGACTTTAGTTAGTATTCCTGACAATAAGGATAACAAGATATTATTTTAGTATAATTAGCTGCTTGAAAATTTTGCTTACCTGGTCACAGAGAGTGCTTCCCAGCTTAATTTAGGTGGGTACCATTTCACAGCCTCAAGATATGTCATTGTCATTTTCTTTTGGGGCCCATATTTCATTGCTCTTTTGTTCTTTAACCTTAGCTAATTATAGTAATTGTTTTACAAGATGGCTTAATTTGCTACAGATAGGAAGAGAGGATTAATTCAGGTAGGGGTAAATCCAAATATCGTTAAAACACTACTGATTCCTTTTCTTTATAGTATAATATACTCAATGCACTTTTGTTTTTACATTTAGTAAACTTCCTGAATGACTAACCTTAAGTTTGAGAAGAGACTTTGTGGGATGATTGTTTTGTTTAATCATTTTTTATCCCCTCTTCGTCGGTTCACTAATGGCGTTTTGACACTGTTGGGCACAAGGTGACGAGGATAAGTTGGGCGCTTGCATCTTGCTTGTCGTTCCTGTGGAAACATAGGTAAGAGTTTGACAGGCGCTACCTTTGCATTCATCTGTTTAGCCAAGCACTAAACATGCATACATCCAATCATCCAGTCGCTACCTGTGCACTCATCCATTCACTCAGGGTGTATCTATTCAAACCTTTATTCACTCAGGCACTACTTATGCAGTCATCCCTTAACCCAGGCTCTACCGTTGCATCACTCCATTCACTCATGTACTACCAATGCCCTCATCCATTCACCCTGGCACTACTATTGCACGCATACATTAACTCACATACTACCCATCCACCCAGGCACTACACATGCACACCTTCAATCACTCTAGTACCTCCTTTGCCCTCGTCCATTCACCCAGGCACTGTCGAGCCTGTTGATGCGCCTTGAGTAGTGGGCGGGGGATGGCAGGGGAGGAGTATAAGACTCCCCAGCTCCTGCAATAGAGAGCTTTGCATTCTAGCATTCTGGGGGTTGCTATTCTGCTTCTGGGTTACATACAAGTTCTCTTCTGGGGCTCTTCTGTTCCCTCACAGGCTCTCAGCGTCCTTTCCTCCTTCCGTCGTGAATTCGGCGGTGTCTTTGGTATGGATGCTGCTTCCTGGTCTCTTCCTTCTTCCGTCATGAGCTCGGCGGTGTCTTTGGCATGGCTCCAACTTCCTGGTCTTCTCCTTCTTCCGATGTGAGCTCGGCTGTGTCTTTGACGCGGCTCTTGCCCTCTGGACTCCACTCCGCTTCTTGTTTTGGAGACAGCTCCTGCACCACTGTTCTTACAGTTCACCTGGCTCACCTACAGAGAAAAAACAAAAGAAAATCAGCCATCAGTATGTTAACTGTGCTTTTGCAACTAAAGATAATTATTTAATTTTGAGGTATGGATCATTTATTTTAGTATGTTCTGTCGTCCACGAGGATCTGACGTTTCCTGTGTTTGGGCACCTGAATGGTAAGTTCCTGTAAATACAAATATAGAAGACTTTAATTTGTATTCCTGGCATTAAGGACAACAAGATATTATTTTAATATAATTAGTTGCTTAAGAATTTTGCTTACCTGTTCACAGAGATGGCCTCCCAGCTTAGGTTAGGTATGTACCATTGCACAACCTGAAGACAGATCATTGTCATTTTTCTTTTGGGGCCCAGATTTCATTGCTCTTTTGTTCTTTCACCTTTGCTGAATATAGTGATTGTTTTACAAGACGGCTTAAGTTGATACAAAAAGTAAGAGGGGATTTACTCAGGTAGGGAAGAAGCCAAACATTGTTAAAAAACACTATTGGTTCCTTTTCTTTAATGTATTGTATACTCAATGCAGTTTTGTTTTTACATTTAGGAAACTCCCTGATTGACTAACCTTAAGTATGAGAAGAGACTTCGAGGGAGGATTGTTTTGTTTATACTTATTTTATCCCCTCTTTCATGGGTTACCAATGCCGTTTTGACACTTTTGGGCACAAGGTGACAAGGGGAAGTTGGGCCTTTACATCTTGCTTGTTGTTCCTGCGGAAACACAGGTAAGAGTTTGATAGATACTACCTATGCACTCATCTGTTCATCCAAGCACTACACTTGCATACATCCAGTCATCCAGTCACTACTTTTGCACTCATCCATTCACTCAGGGTGAATCTATGCAAACTTTCATTCACTCAGGCACTACTCATGAAGTCAACCATTGAACCAGGCTCTACTGTTGCATTCCTCCATTCACTCATGTACTACTAATGCACTCATCCATTCACCCTGGCACTACTATTGCACTCATGCATTCACTCACATACTACCCATCCACCCAGGCACTACACATGCACACCTTCAATCACTCTAGTACTTCCTTTGCCCTCGTCCATTCACCCAGGCACTGTCGAGCCTGTTGATGCGCCTTGAGTAGTGGGAGGGGCATGGCAGGGGAGGAGTATAAGATTCCCCTGCTCCGGCAATAGAGAGCTTTGCATTCTAGCATTCTGGGGGTTGCTATTCTGCTTTTGGGTAACCTACAAGTTCTCTTCTGGGGCTCTTCTGTTCCCTCACAGGCTCTCAGCGTCCTTACCTCCTTCCGTCGTAAATTCGTCAGTCTCTTTGGTATGGATGCTTCTTCCTGGTCTCTTCCTTCTTCCGTCATGAGCTCGGTGGTGTCTTTGGCATGGCTCCAACTTCCTGGTCTTTTCCTTCTTCCGATGTGATCTCGGCGGTGTCTTTGACGCGGCTACTGCCCTCTGGACTCCACTCCGCTTCTTGTTTTGGAGACAGCTCCTGCACCAGTTTTCTTACAGTTCACCTGGCTCACCTACTGAGAAAAAACAAAAGAAAATCAGCCATCAGTACGTTAACTGTGCTTTTGCAACTAAAGATAATTATTTAATTTTGAGGTAAGGATCATTTATTTTAGTATGTTCTGTCGTCCACGAGAATCTGACTTTTCCTGTGTTTGGGCACCTGAATGGAAAGGTCCTGTAAATACAAATATAGAAGACTTTAATTTGTATTCCTGGCATTAAGGACAACAAGATATTATTTTAATATAATTAGTTGCTTAAGAATTTTGCTTACCTGTTCACAAAGAGGGCCTCCCAGCTTAGGCTAGGTGTGTACCATTGCACAACCTGAAGACATGTCATTGTCATTTTTTTTTTGGGGCCCAGATTTCATTGCTCTTTTGTTCTTTCACCTTAGCTGAATATAGTGATTGTTTTACAAGACGGCTTAAGTTGATACCAAAAGTAAGAGGGGATTTACTCAGGTAGGGAAGAAGCCAAACATTGTTAAAAAACACTATTGATTCCTTTTCTTTAATGTATTGTATACTCAATGCAGTTTTGTTTTTACATTTAGGAAACTCCCTGATTGACTAACCTTAAGTTTGAGAAGAGACTTCGAGGGAGGATTGTTTTGTTTATCCTTATTTTATCCCCTCTTCCATGGGTTACCAATGCCGTTTTTACACTTTTGGGCACAAGGTGACAAGGGGAAGTCGGGCCTTTACATATTGCTTGTCGTTCCAGCAGAAACACAGAAAAGAGTTTGATAGATACTACCTATGCACTCATCTGTTCATCCAAGCACTACACTTGCATACATCCAGTCATCCAGTCACTACTTTTGCACTCATCCATTCACTCAGGGTGAATCTATGCAAACTTTCATTCACTCAGGCACAACTCATGAAGTCACCCGTTGAACCAGGCTCTACTGTTGCATCCCTCCATTCACTCATGCACTACCAATGCACTCATCCTTTCACCCTGGCACTACCATTGCACCCATGCATTCACTCACATACTACCTATTCACCAAGGCACTACATATGCACACATTCAATCACTCTGGTACTACACTTGCACTCATCCATTCACCCAGGCACTGTTGAGCCTGTTGATCCCGCCTTTAGTAATGGGCGGGAATAGGCAGTGGAGGAGTATAGGACTCACCTGCTCCCCCAATAGAGAACTTTGCATTCTAGCATTTTGGGGGTTTGCTATTCTGCTTCCGGGTTACCTATGAGTTCTCTTGTGGGGCTGTTCTGTTCCCTCACAGGCTCTCAGTGCCCTCTCCTCCTTCCGTCGCGTACTCGGCGTAGTCTTTGGGGTGGCTCATGCTTCCTGCTCTCCTCCTTCTTCTGTCGCGAGCTTGCCTGTGTCTTCGGCTTGGCTAATGCTTCCTGGTCTCCTTCTTCTTCTGACTTGATCTAGGCAGTGTCCTTGGCAGGGCTCCGGCCCTCTGGACTCCACTCCGCTTCTTGTTTTGGAGACAGCTCCTGCTCCAGTTTTCCTATAGTGCACCTAAAGAGAAAAAACAAAAGAAAATACGCCATCAGTGCGTTAACTGTGCTTTTGCACCTTAAGATAATTATTTAATTATGAGGTAAGGAGCATCTATCTTACTAATGTTCTGTCGTCTCTGAGGATCTGCCTTCCTCTGTGTTTGGGGACCTGAATGGAAAGTTCCTGTTAATACAATTATAGAAGACTTTAGTTAGTATTCCTGACAATAAGGATAACAAGATATTCTTTTATTATAATTAGTTGCTTGAAAATGTTGCTTTCCTGGTCACAGAGAGTGCCTCCCAGCTTACTTTAGGTGGGTACCATTTCACAGCCTCAAGACATGTCATTGTCATTTTCTTTTGGGGCCCATATTTCATTGCTCTTTTGTTCTTTAACCTTAGCTAATTATAGTAATTGTTTTATAAGATGGCTTAATTTGCTACAGATAGGAGGAGAGGATTAATTCAGGTAGGGGTAAATCCAAACATTGTTAAAACACTACTGATTCCTTTTCTTTATAGTATAATATACTCAATGCACTTTTGTTTTTACATTTACTAAACTTCCTGAATGACTAACCTTAAGTTTGAGAAGAGATTTCGTGGGATGATTGTTTTGTTTAATCATTTTTTATCCCCTCTTTGTCGGTTCACTAATGGCGTTTTGACACTGTTGGGCACAAGGTGATGAGGATAAGTTGGGCGTTTGCATCTTGCTAGTCGTTCCTGTGGAAACATAGGTAAGAGTTTGGCAGGCACTACCTTTGCATTCATCTGTTTAGCCAAGCACTAACCATGCATACATCCAATCATCCAGTCGCTACCTGTGCACTCATCCATTCACTCAGGGTGTATCTATGCAAACCTTTATTCACTCAGGCACTACTTATGCAGTCATCTCTTGACCCAGGCTCTACTGTTGCATCACTCCATTCACTCATGTACTACCAATGCCCTCATCCATTCACCCTGGCACTACTATTGCACGCATGCATTCACTCACATACTACCCATCCACCCAGGCACTACACATGCACACCTTAAATCACTCTAGTACCTCCTTTGCCCTTGTCCCTTCACCCAGGCACTGTCGAGCCTGTTGATGCGCCTTGAGTAGTGGGCGGGGGATGGCAGGGGAGGAGTATAAGACTCCCCTGCTCCGGCAATAGAGAGCTTTGCATTCTAGCATTCTGGGGGTTGCTAATCTGCTTCTGGGTTACCTACAAGTTCTCTTCTGGGGCTCTTCTGTTCCCTCACAGGCTCCAAGCGTCCTTTCCTCCTTCCGTCGTGAACTCGGCGGTGTCTTTGGTATGGATGCTGCTTCCTGGTCTCTTCCTTCTTCCGTCATGAGCTCGGCGGTGTCTTTGGCATGGCTCCAACTTCCTGGTCTTCTCCTTCTTCCGATGTGAGCTCGTCGGTGTCTTTGACGCGGCTCCTGCCCTCTGGACTCCACTCCGCTTCTTGTTTTAGAGACAGCTCCTGCACCAGTTTTCTTACAGTTCACCTGGCTCACCTACAGAGAAAAAACAAAAGAAAATCAGCCATCAGTAGTTAACTGTGCTTTTGCAACTAAAGATAATTATTTAATTTTGAGGTAAGGATCATTTATTTTAGTATGCTCTGTCGTCCACGAGGATCTGACTTTTCCTGTGTTTGGGCACCTGAATGGAAAGTTCCTGTAAATACAAATATAGAAGACTTTAATTTGTATTCCTGGCATTATTAAGGACAACAAGATATTATTTTAATATAATTAGTTGCTTAAGAATTTTGCTTACCTGTTCACAGAGAGGGCCTCCCAGTTTAGGTTAGGTGTGTACCATTGCACAACCTGAAGACATGTCATTGTCATTTTTCTTTTGGGGCCCAGATTTCATTGCTCTTTTGTTCTTTCACCTTAGCTGAATATAGTGATTGTTTTACAAGACGGCTTAAGTTGATACAAAAAGTAATAGGGGATGTACTCAGGTAGGGAAGAAGCCAAACGTTGTTAAAAAACACTATTGATTCCTTTTCTTTAATGTATTGTATACTCAATGCAGTTTTGTTTTTACATTTAGGAAACTCCCTGATTGACTAACCTTAAGTTTGAGAAGAGACTTCAAGGGAGGATTGCTTTGTTTATCTTTATTTTATCCCCTCTTCCATGGGTTACCAATGCCGTTTTGACACTTTTGGGCACAAGGTGACAAGGGGAAGTCGGGCCTTTACATCTTGCTTGTCGTTCCTGCGGAAACACAGGTAAGAGTTTGATAGATACTACCTATGCACTCGTCTGTTCATCCAAGCACTACACTTGCATACATCCAGTCATCCAGTCACTACTTTTGCACTCATCCATTCACTCAGGGTGAATCTATGCAAACTTTCATTCACTCAGGCACTACTCATGAAGTCACCCGTTGAACCAGGCTCTACTGTTGCATCCCTCCATTCACTCATGCACTACCAATGCACTCATCCTTTCACCCTGGTACTACCATTGCACCCATACATTCACTCACATACTACCTATTCACCAAGACACTACACATGCACACATTCAATCACTCTGGTACTACACTTGCACTCATCCATTCACCCAGGCACTGTTGAGCCTGTTGATCCCACCTTCAGTAATGGGCGGGAATAGGCAGGGGAGGAGTATAGGACTCACCTGCTCCCCCAATAGAGAACTTTGCATTCTAGCATTTTGGGGGTTTGCTATTCTGCTTCCGGGTTACCTATGAGTTCTCTTGTGGGGCTGTTCTGTTCCCTCACAGGCTCTCAATGCCCTCTCCTCCTTCCGTCGCATACTCGGCATAGTCTTTGGTGTGGCTCATGCTTCCTGCTCTCCTCCTTCTTCTGTCGCGAGTTCGCCTAACTGTGCTTTTGCACCTAAAGATAATTATTTAATTATGAGGTAAGGAGCATCTATCTTACTAATATTCTGTCGTCTCTGAGGATCTGCCCTTCTCTGTGTTTGGGGACCTGAATGGAAAGTTCCTGTAAATATAAATATAGAAGACTTTAGTTAGTATTCCTGACAATAAGGATAACAAGATATTCTTTTAATATAATTAGTTGCTGGAGAATTTTGCTTACCTGTTCACAGAGAGTGACTCCCAGCTAAAGTTAGTTGGGTACCATTTCGCAGCCTGAAGACTTGTCATTGTCTTTTTTCTTTTGGGCCACAGGTTTCATTGCTCTTTCGTTCTTTCACCTTAGCTAATTACAGTAATTGTTTTACAAGATGGCCTAAGTTGCTACAGAAAGGAAGAGGGGATTCATTGAGGTAGGGAGAAATCCAAACATCTTTAAAACACAACTGATTCATTTTCTTTATTGTATCATATACTCAATGCACTTTTTTTTTTACATTTAGGAAACTCTCTGATTGACTGACCTTAAGTTTGAGAAGAGACTTCGAGCGAGGATTGTTTTGTTACCCATATTTTATCCCCTCTTCCTCGGGTCACCAATGCCTGGTTGGCACTGTTGGGCACAACTGATGACAAGGGAAAGTTGTGTGTTAGCATCTTGCTTGTGGTTCCTGCGGAAACATAGGTGAGAGTTTAACAGGCACTACCTATGCAATCATCTGTTCATCCAAGCACTACCCATGCATACATCCAATCATCAAGTGTCTACCTTTGCACTTGTCTATTCACTCAGGCTGTACCAATGCAAACTTCCATTTACTCAGGCACTACTCATGCAGTTATCCATTGACCTGGGCACTACCATTGCACTCATCCATTAACTCATGCACTACCCATTCATCCAGGCACTGCACATGCACACCTTCAATCACTCTGGTACTACCCTTGCACTCATCCATTTACCCAGGCACTGTCAAGCCTGTTGATCCCGCTTTGAATAATGAGCAGGGCTTGACAGGGGAGGAGTATAAGACTCCCCTGCTCCTGCAATAGAGAGGTATTGGTTCTAGTGTTCTGGGGGTTTGCTATTGTGCTTCCGTGTTACCTACAAGTTCTCTTTGGGGCTCTTCTGTTCCCTTGGAGGCTATCGACGTCATATCCTCCTTCCGTCGCGAACTCATCGGTGTCTTAGGCATAGCTCCTCCTCCCTGGTCTATTCCTTATTCTTCTGACGCTAGTTCGGTTGTGTCTTTGGAGTGGCTCCTGGCCTATGAACTCCACTCCACTTCTTGCTTCGGAGACAGCTTCTGCTCCAGTTTTCTTCTAGTTCACCCGGCTCACCTAAAGAGAAAAAACAAAACAAAATCAGCCATCAGTATGTTAACTGTGGTTTTGCACCTAAGGATAATTATTTAATAGTAAGATTAGAAGCGTTTATCTTAATAATGGTCTGTCGTCCCTGAGGATCTGCCTTTTCCTTTGTTTGGGCACCTGAATGGAAAGTTCCTGTAAATACAAATATAGAAGACTTTAGTTAGTATTCCTGACAATAAGGATAACAAGATATTCTTTTAATATAATTAGCTGCTTGAAAATTTTGCTTACCTGGTCACAGAGAGTGCTTCCCAGCTTAATTTAGGTGGGTACCATTTCACAGCCTCAAGACATGTCATTGTCATTTTCTTTTGGGGCCCATATTTCATTGCTCTTTTGTTCTTTAACCTTAGCTAATTATAGTAATTGTTTTACAAGATGGCTTAATTTGCTACAGATAGGAAGAGAGGATTAATTCAGGTAGGGGTAAATCCAAACATCGTTAAAACACTACTGATTCCTTTTCTTTATAGTATAATATACTCAATGCACTTTTGTTTTTACATTTACTAAACTTCCTGAATGACTAACCTTAAGTTTGAGAAGAGACTTCGTGGGACGATTGTTTTGTTTAATCATTTTTTATCCCCTCTTCGTCGGTTCACTAATGGCGTTTTGACACTGTTGGGCACAAGGTGACGAGGATAAGTTGGGCGTTTGCATCTTGCTTGTCGTTCCTGTGGAAACATAGGTAAGAGTTTGACAGGCACTACGTTTGCATTCATCTGTTTAGCCAAGCACTAACCATGCATACATCCAATCATCCAGTCGCTACCTGTGCACTCATCCATTCACTCAGGGTGTATCTATGCAAACCTTTATTCACTCAGGCACTACTTATGCAGTCATCCCTTGACCCAGGCTCTACCGTTGCATCACTTCATTCACTCATGCACTACCAATGCCCTCATCCATTCACCCTGGCACTACTATTGCACGCATGCATTCACTCACATACTACCCATCCACCCAGGCACTACACATGCACACCTTCAATCACTCTAGTACCTCCTTTGCCCTCGTCCATTCACCCAGGCACTGTCGAGCCTGTTGATGCGCCTTGAGCAGTGGGCGGATGGCAGGGGAGGAGTATAAGACTCCCCTGCTCCGGCAATAGAGAGATTTGCATTGTTGCATTCTGGGGGTTGCTATTCTGCTTCTGGGTTACCTACAAGTTCTCTTCTTGGGCTCTTCTGTTCCCTCACAGGCTCTCAGCGTCCTTTCCTCCTTCTGTTGTGAATTTGGCGGTGTCTTTGGTATGGATGCTGCTTCCTGGTCTCTTCCTTCTTCCGTCATGAGCTCGGCGTGTCTTTGGCATGGCTCTAACTTCCTGGTCTTCTCCTTCTTCCAATGTGAGCTCGGCGGTGTCTTTGACACGGCTCCTGCCCTCTGGACTCCACTCCGCTTCTTGTTTTGGAGACAGCTCCTGCACCAGTTTTCTTACAGTTCACCTGGCTCACCTACAGAGAAAAAACAAAAGAAAATCAGCCATCAGTACGTTAAATCTTTAAAACACAACTGATTCATTTTCTTTATTGTATCATATACTCTATGCACTTTTGTTTTTACATTTAGGAAACTCCCTGATTGACTGACCTTAAGTTTGAGAAGAGACTTCGAGCGAGGATTGTTTTGTTTACCCATATTTTATCCCCTCTTCCTCGGGTCACCAATGCCTGGTTGGCACTGTTGGGCACAACTGATGACAAGGGAAAGTTGTGTGTTAGCATCTTGCTTGTGGTTCCTGTGGAAACATAGGTGAGAGTTTAACAGGCACTACCTATGCACTCATCTGTTCATCCAAGCACTACCCATGCAAACATCCAGTCATCCAGTGACTACCTTTGCAGTTGTCTATTCAGTCAGGCTGTACCAATGCAAACTTCCATTTTCTCAGGCACTACTCATGCAGTTATCCATTGACCTGGGCACTACCATTGCACTCAGCCATTAACTCAGGCACTACCCAGTCATCCAGGCACTGCACATGCACACATTCAATCACTCTGGTACTACCCTTGCACTCATCCATTTACCCAGGCACTGTCAAGCCTGTTGATCCCGCTTTGAATAATGAGCAGGACTTGACAGGGGAAGAGTATAAGACTCCCCTGCTCCTGCAATAGAGAGCTTCAGGTTCTAGTGTTCTGGGGGTTTGCTATTCTGCTTCCGTGTTACCTACAAGGTCTCTTTGGGGCTTTTCTGTTCCCATGGAGGCTATCGACGTCCTATCCTCCTTCCGTCGCGAACTCATCGGTGTCTTAGGCATAGCTCCTCCTCCCTGGTCTATTCCTTATTCTTCTGACGCTAGTTCGGCTGTGTCTTTGGAGTGGCTCCTGGCCTATGAACTCCACTTCACTTCTTGCTTTGGAGACAGCTCCTGCTCCAGTTTTCTTCTAGTTCACCCGGCTCACCTAAAGAGAAAAAACAAAACAAAATCAGCCATCAGTATGTTAACTGTGGTTTTGCACCTAAGGATAATTATTTGATAGTAAGATTAGAAGCATTTATCTTAATAATGGTCTGTCGTCCCTGAGGATCTGCCTTTTCCTTTGTTTGGGCACCTGAATGGAAAGTTCCTGTAAATACAAATAAAGAAAACTTTAGTTAGTATTCCTGACAATAAGGATAACAAGATATTCTTTTAATATAATTAGTTGCTTGAAAATGTTGCTTACCTGGTCACAGAGAGTGCTTCCCAGCTTAATTTAGGTGGGTACCATTTCCCAGCCTCAAGACATGTCATTGTCATTTTCTTTTGGGGCCCATATTTCATTGCTCTTTTGTTCTTTAACCTTAGCTAATTATAGTAATTGTTTTACAAGATGGCTTAATTTGCTACAGATAGGAAGAGAGGATTAATTCAGGTAGGGGTAAATCCAAACATCGTTAAAACACTACTGATTCCTTTTCTTTATAGTATAATATACTCAATGCACTTTTGTTTTTACATTTACTAAACTTCCTGAATGACTAACCTTAAGTTTGAGAAGACACTTCGTGGGATGATTGTTTTGTTTAATCATTTTTTATCCCCTCTTCGTCGGTTCATTAATGGCGTTTTGACACTGTTGGGCACAAGGTGACGAGGATAAGTTGGGCGTTTGCATCTTGCTTGTCGTTCCTGTGGAAACATAGGTAAGAGTTTGACAGGCACTACCTTTGCATTCATCTGTTTAGCCAAGCACTAACCATGCGTACATCCAATCATCCAGTCGCTACCTGTGCACTCATCCATTCACTCAGGGTGTATCTATGCAAACCTTTATTCACTCAGGCACTACTTATGCAGTCATCCCTTGACCCAGGCTCTACCGTTGCATCACTCCATTTACTCATGTACTACCAATGCCCTCATCCATTCACCCTGGCACTACTATTGCACGCATGCATTCACTCACATACTACCCATCCACCCAGGCACTACACATGCACACCTTAAATCACTCTAGTACCTCCTTTGCCCTTGTCCCTTCACCCAGGCTCTGTCGAGCCTGTTGATGCGCCTTGAGTAGTGGGCGGGGGATGGCAGGGGAGGAGTATAAGACTCCCCTGCTCCGGCAATAGAGAGCTTTGCATTCTAGCATTCTGGGGGTTGCTATTCTGCTTCTGGGTTACCTACAAGTTCTCTTCTGGGGCTCTTCTGTTCCCTCACAGGCTCCAAGCGTCCTTTCCTCCTTCCGTCGTGAATTTGGCGGTGTCTTTGGTATGGATGCTGCTTCCTGGTCTCTTCCTTCTTCCGTCATGAGCTCGGCGGTGTCTTTGGCATGGCTCCAACTTCCTGGTCTTCTCCTTCTTCCAATGTGAGCTCGGCGGTGTCTTTGACGCGGCTCCTGCCCTCTGGACTCCACTCCCCTTCTTGTTTTAGAGACAGCTCCTGCACCAGTTTTCATACAGTTTACCTGGCTCACCTACAGAGAAAAAACAAAAGAAAATCACCCATCAGTACGTTAACTGTGCTTTTGCAACTAAAGATAAATATTTAATTTTGAGGTAAGGATCATTTATTTTAGTATGTTCTGTCGTCCACGAGGACCTGACTTTTCCTGTGTTTGGGCACCTGAATGGTAAGTTCCTGTAAACACCAATATTGAAGACTTTAATTTGTATTTCTGGCATTAAGGATAACAAGATATTATTTTAATATGATTAGTTGCTTAAGAATTTTGCTTACCTGTTCACAGAGAGGGTCTCCCAGCTTAGGTTAGGTGTGTACCATTGCACAACCTGAAGACATGTCATTGTCATTTTTCTTTTGGGGCCCAGATTTCATTGCTCTTTTGTTCTTTCACCTGAGCTGAATATAGTGATTGTTTTACAAGACGGCTTAAGTTGATACAAAAAGTAAGAGGGGATTTACTCAGGTAGGGAAGAAGCCAAACATTGTTAAAAACACTATTGATTCCTTTTCTTTATTGTATTGTATACTCAATGCCGTTTTGTTTTTACATTTAGGAAACTCCCTGATTGACTAACCTTAAGTTTGAGAGAGACTTCGAGGGAGGATTGTTTTGTTTATCCTTATTTTATCCCCTCTTCCATGGGTTACCAATGCCGTTTTGACACTTTTGGGCACAAGGTGACAAGGGGAAGTCGGGCCTTTACATCTTGCTTGTCGTTCCTGCGGAAACACAGGTAAGAGTTTGATAGATACTACCTATGCACTCATCTGTTCATCCATGCACTACACTTGCATACATCCAGTCATCCAGTCACTACTTTTGCACTCATCCATTCACTCAGGGTGAATCTATGCAAACTTTCATTCACTCAGGCACTACTCATGAAGTCACCCGTTGAACCAGGCTCTACTGTTGCATCCCTCCATTCACTCATGCACTACCAATGCACTCATCCTTTCACCCTGGCACTACCATTGCACCCCTGCATTCACACACATACTACCAATTCACCAAGGCACTACACATGCACACATTCAATCACTCTGGTACTACACTTGCACTCATCTATTCACCCAGGCACTGTTGAGCCTGTTGATCCCACCTTCAGTAACGGGCGGGAATAGGCAGGGGAGGAGTATAGGACTCACCTGCTCCCCCAATAGAGAACTTTGCATTCTAGCATTTTGGGGGTTTGCTATTCTGCTTTCGGGTTACCTATGAGTTCTCTTGTGGGGCTCTTCTGTTCCCTCACAGGCTCTCAGTGCCCTCTCCTCCTTCCGTCGCGTACTCGGCGTACTCTTTGGGGAGGCTCATGCTTCCTGCTCTCCTCCTTCTTCTGTCGCGAGCTCGCCTGTGTCTTCAGCTTGGCTAATGCTTCCTGGTCTCCTTCTTCTTCTGACTTGATCTAGGCAGTGTCCTTGGCAGGGCTCCTGCCCTCTGGACTCCACTCCGCTTCTTGTTTTGGAGACAGCTCCTGCTCCACTTTTCCTATAGTGCACCTAAAGAGAAAAAACAAAAGAAAATCCGCCATCAGTACGTTAACTGTGCTTTTGCACCTAAAGATAATTATTTAATTATGAGGTAAGGAGCATCTATCTTACTAATGTTCTGTTGTCTCTGAGGATCTGCCTTTCTCTGTGTTTGGGGACCTGAATGGAAAGTTCCTGTAAATATAAATATAGAATACTTTAGTTAGTATTCCTGACATCAAGGATAACAAGATATTCTTTTAATATAATTAGTTGCTGGAGAATTTTGCTTACCTGTTCACAGAGAGTGCCTCCCAGCTAAAGTTAGTTGGGTACCATTTCGCAGCCTGAAGACTTGTCATTGTCTTTTTTCATTTGGGCCCCAGGTTTCATTGCTCTTTCGTTCTTTCACCGTAGCTAATTACAGTAATTGTTTTACAAGATGGCCTAAGTTGCTACAGAAAGGAAGAGGGGATTCATTGAGGTAGGGAGAAATCCAAACATCTTTAAAACACAACTGATTCATTTTCTTAATTGTATAATATACTCAATGCACGTTTGTTTTTACATTTAGGAAACTCCCTGATTGACTGACCTTAAGTTTGAGAAGAGACTTTGAGCGAGGATTGTTTTGTTTACCCATATTTTATCCCCTCTTCCTCGGGTCACCAATGCCTGGTTGGCACTGTTGGGCACAACTGATGACAAGGGAAAGTTGTGTGTAAGCGTCTTGCTTGTGGTTCCTGTGGAAACATAGGTGAGAGTTTAACAGGCACTACCTATGCACTCATCTGTTCATCCAAGCACTACCCATGCATACATCCAATCATCCAGTGACTACCTTTGCACTTGCCTATTCACTCAGGCTGTACCAATGCAAACTTCCATTTTCTCAGGCACTACTCATGCAGTTATCCATTGACCTGGGCACTACCATTGCACTCATCCATTAACTCATGCACTACCCATTCATCCAGGCACTGCACATGCACACATTCAATCACTCTGGTACTACCCTTGCACACATCCATTTACCCAGGCGCTGTCAAGCCTGTTGATCCCGCTTTGAATAATGAGCAGGACTTGACAGGGGAGGAGTATAAGACTCCCCTGCTCCTGCAATAGAGAGCTTCAGGTTCTAGTGTTCTGGGGGTTTGCTATTGTGCTTCCGTGTTACCTACAAGGTCTCTTTGGGCTCTTCTGTTCCCTTGGAGGCTATTGACGTCCTATCCTCCTTCCGTCGCGAACTCATCGGTGTCTTAGGCATAGCTCCTCCTCCCTGGTCTATTCCTTATTCTTCTGACGCTAGTTCAGCTGTGTCTTTGGAGTGGCTCCTGGCCTATGAACTCCACTTCACTTCTTGCTTTGGAGACAGCTCCTGCTCCAGTTTTCTTCTAGTTCACCCGGCTCACCTAAAGAGAAAAAACAAAACAAAATCAGCCATCAGTATGTTAACTGTGGTTTTGCACCTAAGGATAATTATTTAATAGTAAGATTAGAAGCATTTATCTTAATAATGGTCTGTCGTCCCTGAGGATCTGCCTTTTCCTTTGTTTGGGCACCTGAATGGAAAGTTCCTGTAAATACAAATATAGAAAACTTTAGTTAGTATTCCTGACAATAAGGATAACAAGATATTCTTTTAATATAATTAGTTGCTTGAAAATGTTGCTTACCTGGTCACAGAGAGTGCTTCCCAGCTTAATTTAGGTGGGTACCATTTCCCAGCCTTAAGACATGTCATTGTCATTTTCTTTTGGGGCCCATATTTCATTGCTCTTTTGTTCTTTAACCTTAGCTAATTATAGTAATTGTTTTACAAGATGGCTTAATTTGCTACAGATAGGAAGAGAGGATTAATTCAGGTAGGGGTAAATCCAAACATCGTTAAAACACTACTGATTCCTTTTCTTTATAGTATAATATACTCAATGCACTTTTGTTTTTACATTTAGTAAACTTCCTGAATGACTAACCTTAAGTTTGAGAATAGACTTTGTGGGATGATTGTTTTGTTTAATCATTTTTTATCCCCTCTTCGTCGGTTCATTAATGGCGTTTTGACACTGTTGGGCACAAGGTGACGAGGATAAGTTGGGCGTTTGCATCTTGCTTGTCGTTCCTGTGGAAACATAGGTAAGAGTTTGACAGGCACTACCTTTGCATTCATCTGTTTAGCCAAGCACTAACCATGCGTACATCCAATCATCCAGTCGCTACCTGTGCACTCATCCATTCACTCAGGGTGTATCTATGCAAACCTTTATTCACTCAGGCACTACTTATGCAGTCATCCCTTGACCCAGGCTCTACCGTTGCATCACTCCATTCACTCATATACTACCAATGCCCTCATCCATTCACCCTGGCCTGGCACTATTATTGCACGCATGCATTCACTCACATACTACCCATCCACCCAGGCACTACACATGCACACCTTCAATCACTCTAGTACCTCCTTTGCCCTCGTCCATTCACCCAGGCACTGTCGAGCCTGTTGATGCGCCTTGAGTAGTGGGCGGGGGATAGCAGGGGAGGAGTATAAGACTCCCCTGCTCCGGCAATAGAGAGCTTTGCATTCTAGCATTCTGGGGGTTGCTATTCTGCTTCTGGGTTACCTACAAGTTCTCTTCTGGGGCTCTTCTGTTCCCTCACAGGCTCTCAGCGTCCTTTCCTCCTTCCGTCGTGAATTCGGCGGTGTCTTTGGTATGGATGCTGCTTCCTGGTCTCTTCCTTCTTCCGTCATGAGCTCGGCGGTGTCTTTGGCATGGCTCCAACTTCCTGGTCTTCTCCTTCTTCCGATGTGAGCTCGGCGGTTTCTTTGACGCGGCTCCTGCCCTCTGGACTCCACTCCGCTTCTTCTTTTGGAGACAGCTCCTGCACCAGTTTTCTTACAGTTCACCTGGCTCACCTACAGAGAAAAAACAAAAGAAAATCAGCTATCAGTACGTTAACTGTGCTTTTGCAACTAAAGATAATTATTTAATTTTGAGGTAAGGATCATTTATTTTAGTTAGGCCCGGGCGTAGTGGGCGTAGTGGGGCTCCGCGGAGCTACGCAGAGTGGGCGAGAAGCTACGCCGACTCCCGCACTCCGCGTAGCCCCACCTCGCACCTCCCTCCCGCTCTCCTCTACATACATTATTTAAGCACAATACCCTTAATAAAGCAAGTTTAAAGCACTTACCATGTCCGGGGCTCGTCCGGGTTCTCCTCTAAGAATCGCGTCATCATGGATACCAATGCGCATGCCCGGGCGGCCGCGCATGCGCATTGGTATCCATGACGAAGCAATTCTTAGAGGGAGCCCCGGACGAGCCCCGGACACGGTAAGTGCTTTAAACTTGTTTTATTAAGGGTATTTTGCTTAAATAATGTATGATGGGGAGGGCGGGAGGGAGGCGGGTGGCGGCCGACTCGGCTACGCACACGGAGTGGGCGTAGTGTTGCCGGCTACGCTGTCTACGCAAAATGCTTAGGAGGCAACCCTACGCCTACTCCGTGGGCGTAGCCGATTCGGACGCCCAGGCCTAATTTTAGTATGTTCTGTCGTCCTCGAGGATCTGACTTTTCCTGTGTTTGGGCACCTGAATGGAAAGTTCCTGTAAATACAAATATAGAAGACTTTAATTTGTATTCCTGGCATTAAGGACAACAAGATATTATTTTAATATAATTAGTTGCTTAAGATTTTGCTTACCTGTTCACAGAGAGGGCCTCCCAGCTTAGGTTAGGTGTGTACCATTGCACAACCTGAAGACATGTCATTGTCATTTTTCTTTTGGGGCCCAGATTTCATTGCTCTTTTGTTCTTTCACCTTAGCTGAATATAGTGATGGTTTTACAAGACGGCTTAAGTTGATACAAAAAGTAAGAGGGGATTTACTCAGGTAGGGAAGAAGCCAAACATTGTTAAAAAACACTATTGATTCCTTTTCTTTAATGTATTGTATACTCAATGCAGTTTTGTTTTTACATTTAGGAAACTCCCTGATTGACTAACCTTAAGTTTGAGAAGAGACTTCGAGGTAGGATTGTTTTGTTTGTCCTTATTTTATCCCCTTTTCCATGGGTTACCAATGCCGTTTGACTTTTGGGCACAAGGTGACAAGGGGAAGTCGGGCCTTTACATCTTGCTTGTCGTTCCTGTGGAAACACAGGTAAGTGTTTGATAGATACTACCTATGCACTCATCTGTTCATCCAAGCACTACACTTGCATACATCCAGTCATCCAGTCACTACTTTTGCACTCATCCATTCACTCAGGGTGAATCTATGCAAACTTTCATTCACTCAGGCACTACTCATGAAGTCACCCGTTGAACCAGGCTCTACTGTTGCATCCCTCCATTCACTCATGCACTACCAATGCACTCATCCTTTCACCCTGGCACTACCATTGCACCCATGCATTCACTCACATACTACCTATTGAACAAGTTACTTACCTTCGGTAACGCTTTTTCTGGTAGATACAGTATCTGCCTGTGGATTCCTCACCTTGTGAATATCCCCCTTGCGCCAGCAACGTTCGGAAAATTCTTTGTAGCACGCCGGCGTGGACGACGTCATAAGAGCACGGCATTGCGCGTGACTCCGTTTGACGTCACCGACTCCTCATAAGTCCCACGTCGGCGTGATGACGTCAGTTCCGCCCTTTTTTCCGTGCCTTTGAGGCACCCGGACGGACCAACAAATATATACATATATACAATGTACACAGTACACGCAATCCAAAAACCGCACAAATAGTGCATAGCAAAAGTATTAATTACTAGAAATATAAATACATAAATACATAAGTACCTAAACCCAGGTATAGCAGAGCGGACAACGGGGAGGCGGGTGGGCATGTGAGGAATCCACAGGCAGATACTGTATGTACCAGAAAAAGCGTTACCAAAGGTAAGTAACTTGTTTTTCTGATAGATACATCTGCCTTGTGGATTCCTCACCTTGTGAATAGAGTCCCACAGCAGTCCCCACTCCCGGAGGAGGGTGTCCACTCCGCTATACCAGGAAATCTTGGAGGACAGAAAGCGCAAAGTGGCCGTCCCTCCTCACCTCAGCATCCAAGCAGTAGTGCTTCGCAAAAGTGTGGAGGGAGGCCCATGTCGCGGCTCTGCAAATGTCCTCAACAGGAACACCTCTAGACAATGCAGATGTTGCAGACTTCGCTCTAGTTGATTGAGCTCTAATACCCTCAGTAGGGTCCTTACCCACCAGAGAATAGCAAATCTTGATGCACAGGATAATCCACCTGGAAAGTGTGCGCTTGTGTGTGCGCTTCAGCATGAATGGACAAGAACGGGGGCTTGGAACTAAGAGCCTGAAGCTCACTTACCCTCCTTGCCGAGGTAATTGCAACCAAGAAGACCGTTTTAAAAGAAAGAAGCCTCATGGGACACTTGTGCAAGGGTTCAAACGGAGAACCCATCAAATAAGTTAACACAAGATTCAAGTCCCAATGAGGAACAACAAACGGAGAAGGAGGGAACTTATTAGTGAGACCCTTCAAAAACCTTAACACTACTGGAGACTTAAAAAGAGAGGGCTGATCCGGCAAACAGAGAAATGCCGACAAGGCTGAAAGATACCCCTTGACCGCAGCCACAGCAAATCCTTGCCGTGCCAGAGAAAGAGCAAACTGCAAAATGCCAAACAAATGAGCCTTCAAAGGGTCAACATCCCTCTCCCTGCACCAAGAAACAAACTTAGACCACCTATACGAATAGATGGACTTGGTGGAGTCACGCCTGGCAGAAAGAATGACATCCACCACATCGTGAGGGAGAGAAAAGGAATTCAAGTTGCCCCGTTCAATCTCCAGGCATGAAGGTGTAATGTCTGGAGGTGGGGGTGTAGAACTTGTCCCTCCATCTGAGAGAGGAGGTCTGCCCTGAGAGGAAGACGGAGCGGCGGGTGAGAGGAGAGGTAGAGAAGGTCCGAGTACCACACCCTTCTTGGCCAATCCGGGGCGACCAATATGACTTGGGCCCGGTCCTGGCGAATCTTCCTCAGAACACGAGGAATCAAGGGTATGGGGGGAAACGCATAAAGGAGCTGATCTCCCCAACTCAACTGAAACGCGTCCCCCAAAGCTCCTTGCATCGGATACTGGAGACTGCAGAATGACAGGCAGTGAGCATTCTCGCAAGTGGCAAACAGGTCCACCCGAGGAGATCCTCACATCTGAAAGATGTCGCAAACAACCTCCGGGTGAAGCCCCCACTCGTGGTCGGCAGAGGACTGCCGACTGAGAACGTCTGCACGAACGTTCAGTACTCCGGCCAGACGATTTGCAATCAGACAAATCTGATGGTCCTGAACCCAGGACCAGAGACGCAGAGCCTCTCTGCAGAGACACTGCGACCGTACTCCTCCCTGCTTGTTGATGTACCACATCGCGGTCGTGTTGTCCGTGAGGACCTGACCGACTGACCGCGAAGGGAAGGGAGGAAGGCCTTGAGCGCCAGACGTATCGCCTGCAACTCCAGAAGGTTGATGTGAAGCAACCTTTCCTCCGGAGACCAAAGACCTTTGATCTCCAGATCCCCCAGATGAGCACCCCACCCGAGAGTGGATGCATCCGTTATCACTGTGGCAACCGAAGGCAGAAGAAGGAAAGGCTTTCCCTGAGACAGATTGCCCTCCACACTCCACCATGACAGATCCGCTGCAGTATCTCTGGAGATCCTCACTGACTCCCGAGATCTCCGTTGTGTTGATACCACTGCCTGCGGAGACACCACTGGAGTGCCCTCATGTGCCAGCGTGCATGGTTGACCAACAGAATGCAAGAAGCCATCAGACCGAGCAGGTGAAGGACCTTCAGGACTGGCACAACCGCTCCATTGTAGAATAAAGGAATCATTTCCTGAATGTCGCGAATCCTTTGAGGTGGAGGGAATGCACGACATACAGTAGTGTCCAGTACCGCACATATGAACAGGTTGAGCTGGGAGGGCACCAGGTGACATTTGGACACGTTTATCGAAAAACCCAATCTGAACAACAGCTGGGTTGTCTCCTGCAGGTGATGGAGCACTCTCTCTGGCGACTCTGCCTTGATCAGCCAGTCGTCCAGATAGGGGAACACAGGAATCCCCGACCTTCTGAGATGCGCAGCCACCACCGCCATCACCTTGGTGAAAACTCGAGGCGCAGTAGTAAGTCCAAACTGGAGGACCGCAAACTGGTAGTGCTGCGATCCCACCGTAAAACGGAGATACTTTCTGTGCGACTTCAGGATTGGGATTTGAAAATACGCATCCTGCAAGTCGATCGACACTATCCAGTCTTCTTCCAACAGCGCTTGAAGAACCTGCGCAAGTGTGAGCATTTTGAACTTCTCCTGTTTGAGGTAGAGATTCAAAATCCTGAGATCCAGGATGGGACGCAACCTGCCATCCTTCTTGGGGATCAAGAAATACCGGGAGTAGCACCCCTGACCCCTCTCCTGCTCCGGAACCACCTCTATCGCACCTTTTCTGAACAGAGCCAGGACTTCTTCCTGCAGGGGAAGCAGGTGGTCCTCCGAACAATAACCTTGGCAAGGAGGGTAATTGGGAGGGAACTCCTGGAAAGGAAGTGCATACCCATTTTCTACGAGATTGAGAACCCAAAGATCTGATGTAACCGATTCCCAATCCCGTAGAAAATGAGTAAGCCGACCCCCTACCGGACCCGCATGATCCAGAATGGCGGATCTAGGGCTGCTTTGCTGTTAAAGGAAGGGGGTTGATTATTAGAGGATGTGGAGGAGGAGGAGGCCTGGCGTCCACGAGCACGGCCCCTTTGTTTACCTCTGTATGTCTTATACAAAGGGTTCTGCCGCTGCTGCTGCTTTTGCTGGCCTTGGTTATAGGAACGAAAAGTGGATCTGCCAAATCCCCTAAACTTCCTAGTAGCAGAACCCCTTGCCTGAAGGCCCAAAGACCTCGCCGTTGCCCGGCTATCTTTGAACCTCTCCAAGGCCACATCCGCTTTCTTACCAAAGAGGCCTGTCCCGTCAAATGGCAAGTCCATTAAGGTAGATTGTACATCAGCTGAAAAATCAGAAGATTTTAGCCATGCGGCCCTTCTGGTTGCAACAGTAGAGCCCATAATTCTGGCAACAGAGTCCACCGTGTCCATGCCACTCTGAATTACCATACGGGCTGCAGCCTGAGTATCGGAGACCACTTCATTAAAGTTCTTTCTATCATCCTCTGGAAGCTTAGATGACAATTGTTTCACAGAGTCCATCAATGCATGAACATATCTCCCTAACAGGCAAGTAGCATTAGTAGATTTTAGAGCCATGCTACTCGAGGAGAAAATCTTTTTCGCAGACTGGTCCAATTTTTTATAGTCCTTGTCTGCCGGCACCTGAGGAAATGAACCTGCAGACCTGTTGGAACAAGCGGCCTGCACCACCAGACTCTCCGGAGAAGGATGAGAAGAGAGAAACTCAGGGTCACCAGGCGCCACCCTGTAACGTCTTGCCACCGACCTGGAAACCGCAGGAGCAGTCAAAGGCCTCTTCCAGACCTCCTTTATAGGCTCAGTCAAAGCGTCAGTGAATGGAAGAGTAGGCTCTATTATAGAAGAAGGCGAATGCAAAACCTCCGTGAGGATGTTGGGCTTGTACTCAACCGAAGGCAAAGTCAGACTGAGCAAATCCGCAGCCTTCCTAATCACAACATGATAGGGTGCCACGTCATTAGATGGTACATCTGAAACAGATGGCAAACCCCACTCAGGAGAAAGTTCCAGGCCACTAGCGCTATGGAGGTCCTCAAAACAATCCCCTTGTTCTAGAAGCTCTCCTTCCTCAACTTCAGAATCTTCGTACACCTTTTCCTCCAAGAGGCGCTGAGCTCTGCGTCTTGACCATTCCATGCGTACCGAAGTCGACGGATCCGGTAAAGACTCCGACGGAGCCGGAACCGGAGTCGAACGAGGAGCCAAGGCAGCTGGAGGACAGGATTCATGAACCGACGTGGCACCATGATCCGAATCACAAGGTCGTTCCAGAGCCGGCGAAGCCACATACGGAGTCGATGACCTCGGCGGCGCCGTACCGAGCCAAGGAGCACAAGGCGCCGGCATGAACAGCATAAAAGGGGCCGGAGCGTAAGCCTGAGGTACGCCCAAATTAAAAGACAAAGGACCCATGGGACCAACCGGTGTGCTGGTGGGGTACATTGCCCTCGCATAAACACCAAACATGGCATTAAGGAATTGCGAGGGGTCCTGCCCCGGGCCAGGAAAGGGAGGGTACGAACCCACCGGCCGCTCCGAAGGAGGCTGCTCCGGCAAAGGTTCACCCTGGCCCTCTTGACTTTCAGGCTCCTCCACCTGAGTCGGAGCCCGAGGAACCTCCTCTTCTTCATGCTCCGAAGAATGGCGCGACTCCAGATCCGGTTCCTGCTCCTGAACCAGGGAACCTCCACGAGATTGCATAGGAGATGGGGACACAAAGTCTTTATGATGTTTACGAGACTTCTTCTTCGAATCCGAAGACTCAGTGCCATAGTGATGTTTTGAGAGATGCTTACTCCTCTTGTGCTTCCTCCTCGAGGAGCTCGAAGCATGACCCGAAGCCGACTTGGATCCAGACCTCGACCTCTCTCTGGATCTTGACACCGCTCTGGACCTCGATCTCGAAGCCGACCTCGACCTCGACTGCGATTGCGACTTTTGCCTCGACCTCGAGCGCCTGGACGCCGACCTCAAAGACCTTCCAGCTTCTCTTCCTTTCACCTTTGCAAGTAGAAGCTTCGCCTCCCGCTCTCGTAAAGCCTTGGGGTTCATCTTGAAGCAGGAACGACAGTTCTTAACATCATGGTCCGACCCAAGACACCACAAACAAACGTCATGCGGATCAGTGATCGACATCATTTGGGCACACGAACCGCACTGCTTGAACCCCGCCTTCCTCGACGACATCCTCGACGAAGAAGAAACACTCAATAGAGAAACAGTAACACAAAATAGTAACAAGATACTTTCAGTATCGCAGAAGATCCCAGAAACCGTTAGCGTCGACGACGCAGAAAAAAGGGAACTGACGTCATCACTCCGACGTGGGCCTTATGAGGAGTCGGTGACGTCAGATGGAGACGCGCGCAATGCCGTGCTCCTATGACATCGTCCACGCCGGCGTGCTACAAAGAATTTTCCGAACGTTGCTGGCGCAAGGGGGATATTCACAAGGTGAGGAATCCACAAGGCAGATGTATCTATCAGAACACCAAGGCACTACACATGCACACATTCAATCACTCTGGTACTACACTTGCACTCATCCATTCACCCAGGCACTGTTGAGCCTGTTGATCCCGCCTTCAGTAATGGGCGGGAATAGGCAGGGGAGGAGCATAGGACTCACCTGCTCCCCCAATAGAGAACTTTGCATTCTAGCATTTTGGGGGTTTGCTATTCTGCTTCCGGGTTACCTATGAGTTCTCTTGTGGGGCTGCTCTGTTCCCTCACAGACTCTCAGTGCCCTCTCCTCCTTCCGTCGCGTACTCGGCGTAGTCTTTGGGGTGGCTCATGCTTCCTGCTCTCCTCCTTCTTCTGTCGCGAGCTCGCCTGTGTCTTTGGCTTGGCTAATGCTTCCTGGTCTCCTTCTTCTTCTGACTTGATCTAGGCAGTGTCCTTGGCAGGACTCCTGCCATCTGGACTCCACTCCGCTTCTTGTTTTGGAGACAGCTCCTGCTCCAGTTTTTCTATAGTGCACCTAAAGAGAAAAAACAAAAGAAAATCCGCCATCAGTGCGTTAACTGTGCTTTTGCACCTTAAGATAATTATTTAATTATGAGGTAAGGAGCATCTATCTTACTAATGTTCTGTCGTCTCTGAGGATCTGCCTTTCTCTGTGTTTGGGGACCTGAATGGAAAGTTCCTGTAAATATAAATATAGAAGACTTTAGTTAGTATTCCTGACATTAAGGATAACAAGATATTCTTTTAATATAATTAGTTTGCTTACCTGTTCACAGAGAGTGCCTCCCACCTAAAGTTAGTTGGGTACCATTTCGCAGCCTTGTCATTGTCTTTTTTCTTTTAGGCCCTAGGTTTCATTGCTCTTTCGTTCTTTCACCTTAGCTAATTACAGTCATTATTTTACAAGATGGCCTAAGTTGCTACAGAAAGGAAGAGGGGATTCATTGAGGTAGGGAGAAATCCAAACATCTTTAAAACACTACTGATTCATTTTCTTTATTGTATCATATACTCAATGCACTTTTGTTTTTACATTTAGGAAACTCCCTGATTGACTGACCTTAAGTTTGAGAAGAGACTTCGAGCGAGGATTGTTTTGCTACCCATATTTTATCCCCTCTTCCTCGGGTCACCAATGCCTGGTTGGCACTAATGGGCACAACTGATGACAAGGGAAAGTTGTGTGTTAGCATCTTGCTTGTGGTTCCTGTGGAAACATAGGCGAGAGTTTAACAGGCACTACCTATGCACTCATCTGTTCATCCAAGCACTACCCATGCATACATCCAATCATCCAGTGACTACCTTTGCACTTGTCTATTCACTCAGGCTGTACCAATGCAACCTTCCATTTACTCAGGCACTACTCATGCAGTTATCCATTGACCTGGGCACTACCATTGCACTCATCCATTAACTCATGCACTACCCATTCATCCAGGCACTGCACATGCACACATTCAATCACTCTGGTACTACCCTTGCACTCATCCATTTACCCAGGCACTGTCAAGCTTGTTGATCCCGCTTTGAATAATGAGCAGGACTTGACAGGGGAGGAGTATAAGACTCCCCTGCTCCTGCAATAGAGAGCTTCAGGTTCTAGTGTTCTGGGGTTCGCTATTGTGCTTCCGTGTTACCTACAAGGTCTCTTTGGGGCTCTTCTGTTCCCTTGGAGGCTATCGACGTCCTATCCTCCTTCCGTCGCGAACTCATCGGTGTCTTAGGCATAGCTCCTCCTCCCTGGTCTATTCCTTATTCTTCTGACGCTAGTTCGGCTGTGTCTTTGGAGTGGCTCCTGGCCTATGAACTCCACTCCACTTCTTGCTTTGGAGACATCTGCTCCAGTTTTCTTCTAGTTCACCCGGCTCAACTAAAGACAAAAAACAAAACAAAATCAGCCATCAGTATGTTAACTGTGGTTTTGCACCTAAGGATAATTATTTAATAGTAAGATTAGAAGCATTTATCTTAATAATGGTCTGTCATCCCTGAGGATCTGCCTTTTCCTTTGTTTGGGCACCTGAATGGAAAGTTCCTGTAAATACAAATATAGAAGACTTTAGTTAGTATTCCTGACAATAAGGATAACAAGATATTCTTTTAATATAATTAGTTGCTTGAAAATTTTGCTTACCTGGTCACAGAGAGTGCTTCCCAGCTTAATTTTGGTGGGTACCATTTCACAGCCTCAAGGGATGTCATTGTCATTTTCTTTTGGGGCCCATATTTCATTGCTCTTTTGTTCTTTAACCTTAGCTAATTATAGTAATTGTTTTACAAGATGGCTTAATTTGCTACAGATAGGAAGAGAGGATTAATTCAGGTAGGGGTAAATCCAAACATCGTTAAAACACTACTGATTCCTTTTCTTTATAGTATAATATACTCAATGCACTTTTGTTTTTACATTTAGTAAACTTCCTGAATGACTAACCTTAAGTTTGAGAAGAGACTTCGTGGGATGATTGTTTTGTTTAATAATTTTTTATCCCCTCTTCGTCGGTTCACTAATGGCGTTTTGACACTGTTGGGCACAAGGTGACGAGGATAAGTTGGGCGTTTGCATCTTGCTTGTCGTTCCTGTGGAAACATAGGTAAGAGTTTGACAGGCACTACCTTTGCATTCATCTGTTTAGCCAAGCACTAAACATGCATACATCCAATCATCCAGTCGCTACCTGTGCACTCATCCATTCACTCAGGGTGTATCTATTCAAACCTTTATTCACTCAGGCACTACTTATGCAGTCATCCCTTAACCCAGGCTCTACCGTTGCATCACTCCATTCACTCATGTACTACCAATGCCCTCATCCATTCACCCTGGCACTACTATTGCACGCATACATTAACTCACATACTACCCATCCACCCAGGCACTACACATGCACACCTTCAATCACTCTAGTACCTCCTTTGCCCTCGTCCATTCACCCAGGCACTGTTGAGCCTGTTGATGCGCCTTGAGTAGTGGGCGGGGGATGGCAGGGGAGGAGTATAAGACTCCCCAGCTCCTGCAATAGAGAGCTTTGCATTCTAGCATTCTGGGGGTTGCTATTCTGCTTCTGGGTTACATACAAGTTCTCTTCTGGGGCTCTTCTGTTCCCTCACAGGCTCTCAGCGTCCTTTCCTCCTTCCGTCGTGAATTCGGCGGTGTCTTTGGTATGGATGCTGCTTCCTGGTCTCTTCCTTCTTCCGTCATGAGCTCGGCGGTGTCTTTGGCATGGCTCCAACTTCCTGGTCTTCTCCTTCTTCCGATGTGAGCTTGGCGGTGTCTTTGACGCGGCTCCTGCCCTCTGGACTCCACTCCGCTTCTTGTTTTGGAGACAGCTCCTGCACCAGTTTTCTTACACTTCACCTGGCTCACCTACAGAGAAAGAACAAAAGAAAAATAAGCCATCAGTACGTTAACTGTGCTTTTGCAGGGGGGCGGAGCTAGCCGGCGTCGATGGCGGACGCGTAAGAGCGAAGCTTCTCACAATCGCCTGAAATAATCCTGCAAGTAATCCTATTTCAGCAGCGGCCATCGCACAAAAACAGCGGGGGTCGCCGCCGCTCACCTCGGCTGGGCTCCGGTGTGATGTCGGAAGAGAGCCCACACCGAAACCCACACTTCGGGGACCTTTCCCGCGTGCGCCGGACCAGGCCTGAGTCCCCGGACTTTCCTGTGCAGAAGGCCGCACTACGTCACCCGCCGTGCGGCCGCGGCGATCCTCACGCCTCGGGGGCTGACAGAGCCCCCGAGGCCTCTTGAATCGGAGAGCCTCTTGAATCGAGCCCTAGGACACTGAAAAGGGCATCGGAGGTACACCGCAGGACCCTGAGAGGAGCTAGAACCTCCGCGGAGACGGCGGATCAGCTGGGGCGCCAGGGAAGGGACAGCACCTGCGCCGACATAGCTCCCCGGTTGCACGTTGGCCCCCACCTGATTAGCGGAGCGCCTTGACGATCGTGATTGCCATAGTAACGGTGAGAGGCGCATAAGCGGGGGCGCACGCAGGCCTCTGGGGGCCGGGGAACCCCTCTGACACTGGATTCCTGGCGCGGCCTAGACCGCCCCGGATGCGCTAGAAGGTGAAGGGACTGCCTTCCACATTCCAGCTTGGGGCACAAGTGGTCGGAACTTTGACCGGGCAGAGCGCCCAGAATACCCCGCCTGAGCTTCTGGACCCCTAAGGAGTGCCCGCCGGGAGCAGGCGAGATCGGAAGGGATACTGGGAACTAGAAGGGCGCAATTCCACATAGAGTGGTGCCCTCCCCGAGGACGGGCGGTGAAGGCGAGCAGTAACTGGCCCCAGGAATAGGTGCAGCCCGCGCGATCACAGACTCCCCCAGAAACAGCTATGGGCAAGGGGGACAGAACCCAAACGAAACTGTCCTTCGACCAGCGGCGACAGAAAGAGCCGGATCAGAAGGTAGCCCAATCTCCGATCGCCGCTGGTGACCCAGGCACCTAGCTATGTGCGGAGATAAAGGGGATGCTCACGACGATGGAAAAGGGTTTGCAGGAAGGCATGTCTACCATTGGCAATAAGATCGATGCGCTGTCCTATCAGATGGACCGTATGACAGAAAGGATAGACAAGCACGCGGAGAGGCTGGACATGGCAGAGCGCCGTTTGACAGAGGCAGAGGAAGCGCAAACAGAGTGGGACACCAACCGCAAGCAATTCGGACGACTGTTGCAGGTCATCCAAGATAAATCAGAGGATTTGGAGGCGCGCTCTCGGCGCTCTAACATCCGCGTTACAGGAGTTGCGGAGACAACCCACACGGGCAAAATGGACCTGTTCATAGAAAAGCTCCTGGTGACGCTCCTGGGAGAGAGCACCTTTTTGCCAATATTCATAGTAGAACGCGCCCACCGCACTCTCGGACCACGGCCTCCTCCGGGCGCCAACCCCAGAAAAATCATTGCAAAATTACTAAACTACAGGGACAGGGACGCAGCCCTCAGGGCAGCCCGTGAGAAGGGGAAACTACAATTCGAGGGAATGGACATATCGCTGTACCCCGATTTCACAGCAAAAGTCCAGGAGGAGAGACGGCGATTCGCCCCGTACAAACAGCAGCTCCGAGAACTAGGCCTGGATTATGCCATGTTATACCCTGCGAAGCTCCGCATCAACAGACAGGGCCACTCGCATTTCTTCACCGACCGTAAAGAACTGCAAAAATCTCTGAAGGTGTGGGCGAGGGAGCACCGAGGGAGTCCAGAGGCCCAGTCGACGGAGCCGAGTGGTAATAATGACCTGGAGGAGCAAGACTGATAAGGGGGGGGGAACCTTCTGGGATTCGTAGAGAGACTACAGCGGGTTAATCTGCGCGACCCGTCCCTGGGAACGCGGATTATGCCCTCACCGAGATGTTGGATGCAGTTGCTTGATCACAGCAAGATAGACTGTGGGTGAGGTTATTGCAATGCGGGTCGGTACTACTGTGGGGACGCACTTCTGTTGTAATTGCCTCAAGTGGGAATTAGAATCCAGGCACTGAGCACGGGGGGAGTGAAGACATGGGACGTTGCTCCGGGGTCCGTGGGGGGGGGGATGGGGACCCTTGACAGTCAGCAGAATAAATCACATAACAGCCACTGCTGATTCCTACTAGAAGGGCGATGGTGAAGGGGCAGACAAATGATATTGCCTTGTGGTCCCAGCAGGAGGGGGACAACAGTGGAACTAGTCAGGCTACCTCTGCCCCAGCGCTGTCAGCAGTTATGGCTCTGGTTGGGCCTTGTTTGGGGATTCGTTGTGAGTTTCTTACAGGGGGAGGAGGGAGGGGACACGGGGAACTCGGTCAGACCAGGTTGGGGTTGGTTGGCTGTGGGAGGAGGGGGGGACTGGCAATTTTGAGATGGGGTGTTTTTGGGGAGGGGTTCTCTGCGTGCTCTGAACTGTTGCATTACACATGGGTGTTTGGCTACTGCTGCATGTACTATATAAATGGCTCTTTGATTTGCTACTCACTGTCCAAGAAGCGGGGTCCCTCTGACTCCAAGGAATGTACAAGATTGTCTGGAATGAGGGGTGTAAGAATGGGACCACACATGACACATTACTACACCGGTAATGGCTGACCTTCCGCATGGGGACCCGATAGGAGACACTGAGACTCTCAAAGCTCTGACATGGAATGTGAGGGGACTAAATGATTACCGTAAGCTCTGCAAGGTCTTGCACTACCTACAAAGACATCAGATAGATTTGGCCTTGCTCCAAGAAACGCACCTACCCAACACTAGTAAGATGCTTTCACACAGGGGACTCCAGGGTAACTCTACATATGCGGGCTTCACCACTCATGCAAGGGGCGTCCTTACATGGGTCAACCCTAGATCCAAATTATGCCTCACACAAATATACGCTGACCCGGAGGGGAGGTTCGTACTAAGCAGATGTACGGGTAAGGGGCAGAATTTAGTGGTCATGAACCTGTACGGACCTAATTACGACTCTCCTGACTTTTACACGGCAGTGGCAGGACACTGCGCGGAGTGGTCCTCAGATAGGATGCTATGGGGAGGGGACTTTAATTTTATTTTTGATACAGAGCTGGATAGATCTGCTGGTCCGCCCAGACGCCCAGCGGCTGCGGTGCAACAAATGCAAGCCGAAATGGTGAGATTGGGACTGGTGGACATTTGGCGGGAGAAACACCGGGACGGGGGGGGGGGTACACACACTACTCTGCGTATCATAATATTCACACCAGAATAGACTACTGGATGTCCACGCTCCCCCTCCTAGTGACTGTGAAAGGCTGTAGAGTGCTCCCCCGCACACTGTCGGACCACTCCCCCATACTGTTGGTACTAGACTCCCCGATCCCGAGGATCCCCCCATTCACGTGGCGCTTCCCACCGTACTCAATACTGGATGAGACATTCAGGGGCGAACTAGGTGAGGAGATAGACATGTTCTTCGCGACTAACATTGGCTCAGTGGACAGTTTTGGGACGGTGTGGGAGACCTTTAAGGTCTACATCAGGAGGGTAGCCATGGCTAAGCATTCCAGCGTTCTGAAGGCCATTAGACAAAGACTGACACACCTAGAGGGGCAAATAGCAGAGCAGGAAAGGCAACATGTAATGGGCGCGACACCTACAGATGACGGAAACCTCCAGGAGCTCCTGAAAGAGTTCCACGCGGAGGCAGACAGGGAGGTCCGCCACCTGGGCAAATATGCGACTGCGCGCGTATATGGGGAGGGGGAACGACCCGGCTCGCTCCTCGCCAAAATAATGAAAGGTGCCAGGAGACGGCAGGTGGTCACGGAGTTGAAAACGGATGCGGGAGACGTGCTTATGGAGGAGGGGGACATTCTCTCTGAATTCAGAAATTTCTACGCGGAGTTATATACTACTAAGATCTCCGGGGTGTAGGACCAAATCGATAACTATTTAAGCTATATCAACATGCCGTTCCTTGAGAACTGGCAGAGGGACTTCCTGATGCCCCCTATACTACAGGAGGAGATCTCAGATGCGTTGGATGGTAGGCGGTCTGAAAGTGCCCCCGGGGCGGACGGCTTAACTGTCGCCTTTTATAAGGCGTTTAAGGATAAGCTTGTACCGCACCTCTCAACCCTATTTGATGGCATTTGCGAGGAAGGCGCCATGCCGTCCTCTATGAGAGAGGCAATAATTGTGACAATATTGAAACCAGGTAAGCCCCATAACCTTGCAGGCTTATACCGCCAGCTGTCCCTCCTAAACGTGGATGCCAAGCTCTACGCTAAGGTACTGGCGGCCCGGCTGGCCCTGGTGGCCCCCGAACTGGTTGCCCCCGAACAGGCTGGGTTTATACCGGCACGCAACCTCACATACAATATAAGGACGGTGATGGGGGCCATACAGCACACGAGACAGGACTCCAAAGCCATTGCCGTCTTCCTGGATATAGAGAAAGTGTTTGACTCTGTGGAGTGGCCGTTCATGCGCAGAGTCCTTAAGAAACTGGGCTTGGGGGACCTCTTCCTCCAACTATTAGGTGCACTCTATTACAAGCCCACGGCGCGAGTCCGGCTGGGCGACGCATTCTCGGACCCGTTTGACATCAGCAGGGGCACGAGACAGGGATGCCCGCTCTCGCCGCTACTCTACGCCTTGGTGGCGGAACCTTTGGCCTGCGCAATTAGAGAGTATCACTCCTATGAGGCCATCAATTATCCCACCTACAAGATTGGAATATCCACATACGCTGATGACACCTTACTGTATATCAGGGACCCGGAAAATAACCTCTCCTCGGTACTGAGGGAAGTGGTCCGCTTCGGAGCACTCTCGGGGCTAAAAGTAAACTGGCCCAAATCAGTGGCGTTACCCCTGACCCCCGTTACTGACCCCTTCGAGATGGAATACCTGCTTCAATGGTCCACAGAACCAATTCGGTACTTGGGCATAATGCTCCACACTGATCCCGAAATTATGATTAGAGAAAATTACGGAGTTGCCTATAACAAACTAGCATACGACGTTGAGCTCTGGATTAAGCTACCACTATCAATAATGGGACGCATTGCCATAATGAAAATGGTGGTTCTTCCGAGGTTTCTGTTCCTCTTTAATAACATTCCGGTCGTACTATCTAGGGCCTTCTTCGCCACCCTTAATAAGCTTCTTGTACGGTTGGACTGGGCTGGCAAACAACCTAGGGTGAAATGGGAGGTCCTTAAGCTACCGTATGAACAAGGGGGTCTGGCAGCGCCCGATATGGAGCGATATTACAGAATCGCGCAGGCCTCCCACCTTCACACTTGGATTCACGGTAGCCAGGACATCCCACATGTGATTCTGGAGAGGCTGTTTGCGGACCCGATCCCCCTCCCAGCGACAATCTGTGGCCCAAGGGACCGTAGAGTGGGAACCTTAGACTCCCTACTGGCCACTAATCATGCTTGGCATTCCATACTACAAAGGCAAGACAAAGAGCTGATGTACACACCGAATATGCCGATCCATTGGGCACTATGGCTCCCCACATTGGCGGAATCGGGAGTCTGCAAGGCCCTCCGCAAACTTGGCGTCCACACTTTGGGGGACCTGTTCGAGCATGGGAAAGTCAAGACGTGGGGGCAGCTGACTCGGGGAGGGGAGAGGCCCTCGTTGCTCCAGCGTTTCCAGTACCATAGGGTACGGAGTGCATTTCTTGAGCTGCTGGGTCCTGACCTGGAGGAACCACCGGGGGTTCCTGAGCTAACATATGTTATAGCCACCGAGACACCGCAAAAACTAATAACAAAGCTCTACAAAATAGGACACGAACATACTGCACTTCAATACACGAGGGCACGCTTGGCCTGGCAGACCGACTTGAATGCCCAGATAGACGACAGCATGTGGGCATATTGCTGTGCGGCCTCCAGGAGAATCTCTCTGAATGGACGACATCGCTTGGTCCACTTCAAGTACTTGCAACGTGTTTACCACACGCCGGAGAGGCTACACAGGTATGGACTTCGCAACACACCGAAATGTGAGAGATGCCATGCCCCAGTCGAGGACTTCTTGCATATGGCCTGGACGTGTCCGGGGGTGCAGCGATTCTGGCACAAGGTGTTTGCTGAAATGAGCATGATAGTGGAGATGGAGTTGGCTATGGACCCGGCCCTGGCCCTGCAAGGATTCGCGAAAAAAGTCCCTATACCGGTGAGAAAAATGGTAAGCATGGGCATGCTCCTTGCCAAAAGAGTAGTGGCAATGTGTTGGATGAGGGGCCCATTACCGACGCTGAAACCTTGGTCCAACGACATGCTGTTCTGCAATACACAAGCGGAGCTCTATAGTGAGCTGCTCCCACCCCGGAGTCGGCCTAGGAACTTCTGTGGACTGTATCAGACCTACTTAAACTCCAGAGACTTGGAAGACGAACCCACTATACGGGAGGGGGAGGGACAACCAGAGCCCCCTGGGTAGGGCCCATAGGCAGGGGAGTGGGGTGCGGCGAGGTCAAGTCACACCTCGGACACAGACATCAGTGGAAGCAGTCAGGGTAGCGACTACACCGTCACTCGACACTGGACCGGGGGGACAAGGCATACTTGAGGGCGCGGATATATGAGATGGTCCCTTGGGCTATTGGACGGGTCATGCGGCGCGGGCCGTATTACACTCATTGCCTACACACTATCACACGCACGGAGCAGTATCTGGGAAGCTGGTGGGGCGGGATGGATGTTTTGGGGGAGGGCGGGGAGAGAAAAAGTTAAAATGTACTGTTTTGTATACGCAAGCACAGAGCGAATATGCGCCGGCCAAAAGAAACATTTTGCCTTGGATGAACCTTCTCTAGCTGGGAATATGCTTTATATACTCCTTGGCCTTTTTTGGTATAATCAGCATCCATGACAGTTTGAAGTAATGCCGGCCGGAGATGGGTTGTAGGCGAGCGGCTCTGTATGTATTGCATTCTGCTATCTTGAAAAATAAGTTTAAAAAAAAAAAAAAAACTGTGCTTTTGCAACTAAAGATAATTATTTCGTTTTGAGGTAAGGATCATTTATTTTAGTATGTTCTGTCGTCCACGAGGATCTGACGTTTCCTGTGTTTGGGCACCTAAATGGAAAGTTCCTGTAAATACAAATATAGAAGACTTTAATTTGTTTTCCTGGCATTAAGGACAACAAGATATTATTTTAATATAATTAGCTGCTTAAGAATTTTTCTTACCTATTCACAGAGAGGGCCTCCCAGCTTAGGTTAGGTGTGTACCATTGCACAACCTGAAGACATGTCATTGTCATTTTTCTTTTGGGGCCCAGATTTCATTGCTCTTTTGTTCTTTCACCTTAGCTGAATATACTGATTGTTTTACAAGACAGCTTAAGTTGATACAAAAAGTAAGAGGGGATTTACTCAGGTAGGGAAGAAGCCAAACATTGTTAAAAAACACTATTGATTCCTTTTCTTTAATGTATTGTATACACAATGCAGTTTTGTTTTTACATTTAGGAAACTCCCTGATTGACTAACCTTAAGTATGAGAAGAGACTTCGAGGTAGGATTGTTTTGTTTATCCTTATTTTATCCCCTCTTCCAGTGGTTACCAATGCCGTTTTGACAGTTTTGGGCACAAGGTGACAAGGGGAAGTCGGGCCTTTACATCTTGCTTGTCGTTCCTGCAGAAACACAGGTAAGAGTTTGATAGATACTACCTATGCACTCATCTGTTCATCCAAGCACTACACTTGCATACATCCAGTCATCCAGTCACTACTTTTGCACTCATCCATTCACTCAGGTTGAATCTATGCAAATTTAATTCACTCAGGCACTACTCATGAAGTCACCCGTTGAACCAGGCTCCACTGTTGCATCCCTCCATTCACTCAGGCACTACCAATGCACTCATCCTTTCACCCTGGCACTACCATTGCACCCATGCATTCACTCACATACTACCTATAGAACAAGTTACTTGCCTTCGGTAACGCTTTTTCTGGTAGATACAGTATCTGCCTGTGGATTCCTCACCTTGTGAATATCCCCCTTGTGCCAGCAACGTTCGGAAAATTCTTTGTAGCACGGCGGCGTGGACGACGTCATAGGAGCACGGCATTGTGCGTGACTCCGTTTGACGTCACCGACTCCTCATAAGGCCCACGTAGGCGTGATGACGTCAGTTCCGCCCTTTTTTCCGTGCCTTCGAGGCACCCGGAAGGACCAACAAATATATACATATATACAATGTACACAGTACACGCAATCCAAAAACCGCACAAAAAGTGCATAGCAAAAGTATTAATTACTAGAAATATAAATACTTAAATACATAAGTACCTAAACCCAGGTATAGCAGAGCGGACAACGGGGAGGCGGGTGGGCATGTGAGGAATCCACAGGCACATACTGTATGTACCAGAAAAAGCGTTACCAAAGGTAAGTAACTTGTTCTTCTGATAGATACATCTGACTTGTGGATTCCTCACCTTGTGAATAGAGTCCCACTGCAGTCCCCACTCCCGGAGGAGGGTGTCCACTCCGCTATACCAGGAAATCTTGGAGGACGGAGCGCGCAAAGTGGCCGTCCCTCCTCACCTCAGCATCCAAGCAGTAGTGCTTTGCAAAAGTGTGGAGGGAGGCCCATGTCGCAGCTCTGCAAATGTCCTCAACAGGAACACCTCTAGACAATGCAGATGTTGCAGACTTCGCTCTAGTTGATTTGAGCTCTAATACCCTCAGGAGGGTCCTTACCCGCCAGAGAATAGCAAATCTTGATGCACAGGATAATCCACCTGGAAAGTGTGCGCTTGTGTGTGCGCTTCAGCATGAATGGACAAGAACGGGGGCTTGGAACTAATAGCCTGAAGCTCACTTACCCTCCTTGCCGAGGTAATTGCAACCAAGAAGACCGTTTTAAAAGAAAGAAGCCTCATGGGACACTTGTGCAAGGGTTCAAACGGAGAACCCATCAAATAAGTTAACACAAGATTCAAGTCCCAATGAGGAACAACAAACGGAGAAGGAGGGAACTTATTAGTGAGACCCTTCAAAAACCTTAACACTACTGGAGACTTAAAAAGAGAGGGCTGATCCGGCAAACAGAGAAATGCCGACAAGGCTGAAAGATACCCCTTGACCGCAGCCACAGCAAATCCTTGCCGTGCCAGAGAAAGAGCAAACTGCAAAATGTCAAACAAATGAGCCTTCAAAGGGTCAACATCCCTCTCCCTGCACCAAGAAACAAACTTAGACCACCTATACGAATAGATGGACTTGGTGGAGTCACGCCTGGCAGAAAGAATGACATCCACCACATCGTGAAGGAGAGAAAAGGAATTCAAGTTGCCCCGTTCAATCTCCAGGCATGAAGGTGTAATGTCTGGAGGTGGGGGTGTAGAACTTGTCCCTCCATCTGAGAGAGGAGGTCTGCCCTGAGAGGAAGACGGAGCGGCGGGTGAGAGGAGAGGTAGAGAGGGTCCGAGTACCACACCCTTCGTGGCCAATCCGGGGCGACCAATATGACTTGGGCCCGGTCCTGGCGAATCTTCCTCAGAACACGAGGAATCAAGGGTATGGGGGGAAACGCATAAAGGAGCTGATCTCCCCAACTCAACTGAAACGCGTCCCCCAAAGCTCCTTGCATCGGATACTGGAGACTGCAGAATGACAGGCAGTGAGCATTCTCGCAAGTGGCAAACAGGTCCACCCGAGGAGATCCTCACATCTGAAAGATGTCGCGAACAACCTCCGGGTGAAGCCTCCACTCGTGGTCGGCAGAGAACTGCCGACTGAGAACGTCTGCACGAACGTGCAGTACTCCGGCCAGATGATTTGCAATCAGACAAATCTGATGGTCCTGAACCCAGGACCAGAGACGCAGAGCCTCTCTGCAGAGACACTGCGACCCTACTCCTCCCTGCTTGTTGATGTACCACATCGCGGTCGTGTTGTCCGTAAGGACCTGAACCGACTGACCGCGAAGGGAAGGGAGGAAGGCCTTGAGCGCCAGACGTATCGCCCGCAACTCCAGAAGGTTGATGTGAAGCAACCTTTCCTCCGGAGACCAAAGACCTTTGATCTCCAGGTCCCCCAGATGAGCACCCCACCCGAGAGTGGATGCATCCGTTATCACTGTGGCAACCGAAGGCGGAAGAAGGAAAGGCTTTCCCTGAGACAGATTGCCCTCCACACTCCACCATGACAGATCCGCTGCAGTATCTCTGGAGATCCTCACTGACTCCCCGAGATCTCCGTTGTGTTGATACCACTGCCTGCGGAGACACCACTGGAGTGCCCTCATGTGCCAGCGTGCATGGTTGACCAACAGAATGCAAGAAGCCATCAGACCGAGCAGGCGAAGGACCTTCAGGACTGGCACAACCGCTCCTTTGTAGAATAAAGGAATCATTTCCTGAATGTCGCGAATCCTTTGAGGTGGAGGGAATGCACGACATACAGTAGTGTCCAGTACCGCACCTATGAACAGGTTGCGCTGGGAGGGCACCAGGTGAGATTTGGACACGTTTATCGAAAAACCCAATCTGAACAACAGCTGGGTTGTCTCCTGCAGGTGATGGAGCACTCTCTCTGGAGACTCTGCCTTTATCAGCCAGTCGTCCAGATAGGGGAACACAGGAATCCCCGACCTTCTGAGATGCGCAGCCACCACCGCCATCACCTTGGTGAAAACTCGAGGCGCAGTAGTAAGTCCAAACGGGAGGACCGCAAACTGGTAGTGCTGCGATCCCACCGTAAAACGGAGATACTTTCTGTGTGACTTCAGGATTGGGATGTGAAAATACGCATCCTGCAAGTCGATCGACACCATCCAGTCTTCTTCCAACAGCGCTTGAAGAACCTGCGCAAGTGTGAGCATTTTGAACTTCTCCTGTTTGAGGTAGAGATTCAAAATCCTGAGATCCAGGATTGGACGCAACCTGCCATCCTTCTTGGGGATCAAGAAATACCGGGAGTAGCACCCCTGACCCCTCTCGTGCTCCGGAACCACCTCTATTGCACCTTTTCTGAACAGAGCCAGGACTTCTTCCTGCAGGGGAAGCAGGTGGTCCTCCGAACAATAACCTTGGCAAGGAGGGTAATTGGGAGGGAACTCCGGGAAAGGAAGTGCATACCCATTTTCTACGAGATTGAGAACCCAAAGATCTGATGTAACCGATTCCCAATCCCGTAGAAAATGAGTAAGCCGACCCCCTACCGGACCCGCATGATCCAGAATGGCGGATCTAGGGCTGCTTTGCTGTTAAAGGAAGGGGGTTGATTATTAGAGGATGTGGAGGAGGAGGAGGCCTGGCGTCCACGAGCACGGCCCCTTTGTTTACCTCTGTATGTCTTATACAAAGGGTTCTGCCGCTGCTGCTGCTGCTGCTTCTGCTGGCCTTGGTTATAGGAATGAAAAGTGGATCTGCCAAATCCCCTAAACTTCCTAGTAGCAGAACCCCTTGCCTGAAGGCCCAAGGACCTCGCCGTTGCCCGGCTATCTTTGAACCTCTCCAAGGCCACATCCGCTTTCTTACCAAAGAGGCCTGTCCCGTCAAATGGCAAGTCCATTAAGGTAGATTGTACATCAGCTGAAAAATCAGAAGATTTTAGCCATGCGGCCCTTCTGGTTGCAACAGTAGAGCCCATAATTTTGGCAACAGAGTCCACTGTGTCCATGCCACTCTGAATTACCATACGGGCTGCAGCCTGAGTATCGGAGACCACTTCATTAAAGTTCTTTCTATCATCCTCTGGAAGCTTAGATGACAATTGTTTCACAGAGTCCATCAATGCATGAACAAATCTCCCTAACAGGCAAGTAGCATTAGTAGATTTTAGAGCCATGCTACTCGAGTAGAACATCTTTTTCGCAGACTGGTCCAATTTTTTAGAGTCCTTGTCTGCCGGCACCTGAGGAAATGAACCTGCAGACCTGTTAGAACAAGCGGCCTGCACCACCAGACTCTCCGGAGAAGGATGAGAAGAGAGAAACTCAGGGTCACCAGGCGCCACCCTGTAACGTCTTGCCACAGACCTGGAAACCACAGGAGCAGTCAAAGGCCTCTTCCAGACCTCCTTTATAGGCTCAGTCAAAGCGTCAGTGAATGGAGGAGTAGGCTCTATTATAGAAGAAGGCGAATGCAAAACCTCCGTGAGGATGTTGGGCTTGTACTCAACCGAAGGCAAAGTCAGACCGAGCAAATCCGCAGCCTTCCTAATCACGACATGATAGGGTGCCACGTCCTTAGATGGTACATCTGAAACAGATGGCAAACCCCACTCAGGAGAAAGTTCCAGGCCACTAGCGATATGGAGGTCCTCAAAACAATCCCCTTGTTCTAGAAGCTCTCCTTCCTCAACTTCAGAATCTTCGTACACCTTTTCCTCCAAGAGGCGCTGAGCTCTGCGTCTCGACCATTCCATGCGAACCGAAGTCGACGGATCCGGTAAAGACTCCGACGGAGCCGGAACCGGCGTCGAACGAGGAGCCAAGGCAGCTGGAGGACAGGATTCATGAACCGACGTGGCACCACGATCCGAATCACGAGGTCGTTCCAGAGCCGGCGAAGCCGCATACGGAGTCGATGACCTCGGCGGCGCCGTACCGAGCCAAGGAGCACAAGGCGCCGGCATGAATGGCATAAAAGGGGCCGGAGCGTAAGCCTGAGGTACGCCCAAATTAAAAGACAATGGACCCATGGGACCAACTGGTGCGCCGGTGGGGTACATTGCCCTCGCATAAACACCAAACATTGCATTAAGGAATTGCGAGGGGTCCTGCCCCGGGCCAGGAAAGGGAGGGTACGAACCCAACGGCCGCTCCGAAGGAGGCTGCTCCGGCAAAGGTTCACCCTGGCCCTCTTGACTTTCAGGCCCCTCCACCTGAGTCGGAGCCCGAGGAACCTCCTCTTCTTCATGCTCCGAAGAATGGCGCGACTCCAGATCCGGTTCCTGCTCCTGAACCAGGGAACCTCCACGAGATGGCATAGGAGATGGGGACACGAAGTCTTTATGATGTTTACGAGACTTCTTCTTCGAATCCGAAGACTCCTTGCCAGAGTGATGTTTTGAGAGATGCTTACTCCTCTTGTGCTTCCTCCTCGAGGAGCTCGAAGCATGACCCGAAGCCGACTTGGATCCAGACCTCGACCTCTCTCTGGATCTTGACATCGCTCTGGACCTCGATCTCGAAGCCGACCTCGACCTCGACTTCGATCGCGACTTTTGCCTCGACCTCGAGCGCCTGGACGCCGACCTCAAAGACCTTCCAGCTTCTCTTCCTTTCACCTTTGCAAGTAGAAGCTTCGCCTCCCGCTCTCGTAAAGCCTTGGGGTTCATCTTGAAGCAGGAACGACAGTTCTTAACATCACGGTCCGACCCAAGACACCACAAACAAACGTCATGCGGATCAGTGATCGACATCATTCGGGCACACGAACCGCACTGCTTGAACCCCGCCTTCCTCGACGACATCCTCGACGAAGAAGAAACACTCAATAGAGAAACAGTAACACAAAATAGTAACAAGATACTTTCAGTATCGGAGAAGATCCCAGAAACCGTTAGCGTCGACGACGCGAAAAAAAGGGAACTGACGTCATCACTCCGACATGGGCCTTATGAGGAGTCAGTGACGTCAGATGGAGTCGCGTGCAATGCCGTGCTCCTATGACGTCGTCCACGCCGGCGTGCTACAAAGAATTTTCCGAACGTTGCTGGCGCAAGGGGGATATTCACAAGGTGAGGAATCCACAAGGCAGATGTATCTATCAGAACACCAAGGCACTACACATGCACACATTCAATCACTCTGGTACTACACTTGCACTCATCTATTCACCCAGGCACTGTTGAGCCTGTTGATCCCGCCTTCAGTAATGGGCGGGAATAGGCAGGGGAGGAGTACAGGACTCACCTGCTCCCCCAATAGAGAACTTTGCATTCTAGCATTTTGGGGGTTTGCTATTCTGCTTCCGGGTTACCTATGAGTTCTCTTGTGGGGCTGCTCTGTTCCCTCACAGACTCTCAGTGCCCTCTCCTCCTTCCGTCGCGTACTCGGCATAGTCTTTGGGGTGGCTCATGCTTCCTGCTCTCCTCCTTCTTCTGTCGCGAGCTAGCCTGTGTCTTCGGCTTGGCTAATGCTTCCTGGTCTCCTTCTTCTTCTGACTTGATCTAGGCAGTGTCCTTGGCAGGGCTCCCGCCCTCTGGACTCCACTCCGCTTCTTGTTTTGGAGACAGCTCCTGCTCTAGTTTTTCTATAGTGCACCTAAAGAGAAAAAACTAAAGAAAATCCGCCATCAGTGGGTTAACTGTGCTTTTGCACCTTAAGATAATTATTTAATTATGAGGTAAGGAGCATCTATCTTATTAATGTTCTGTCGTCTCTGAGGATCTGCCTTTCTCTGTGTTTGGGGACCTGAATGGAAAGTTCCTGTAAATATAAATATAGAAGACTTTAGTAAGTATTCCTGACATTAAGGATAACAAGATATTCTTTTAATATAATTAGTTGCTGGAGAATTTTGCTTACCTGTTCACAGAGAGTGCCTCCCAGCTAAAGTTAGTTTGGTACCATTTCGGAGCCTGAAGACTGGTCATTGTCTTTTTTCTTTTGGGCCCTAGGTTTCATTGCTCTTTCGTTCTTTCACCTTAGCTAATTACAGTAATTATTTTACAAGATGGCCTAAGTTGCTACAGAAAGGAAGAGGGGATTCATTGAGGTAGGGAGAAATCCAAACATCTTTAAAACACAACTGATTCATTTTCTTTATTGTATCATATACTCAATGCACTTTTGTTTTTACATTTAGGAAACTCCCTGATTGACTGACCTTAAGTTTGAGAAGAGACTTCGAGCGAGGATTGTTTTGTTACCCATATTTTATCCCCTCTTCCTCGGGTCACCAATGCCTGGTTGGCACTGTTGGGCACAACTGATGACAAGGGAAAGTTGTGTGTTAGCATCTTGCTTGTGGTTCCTGTGGAAACATAGGTGAGAGTTTAACAGGCATTACCTATGCACTCATCTGTTCATCCAAGCACTACCCATGCATACATCCAATCATCCAGTGACTACCTTTGCACTTATCTATTCACTCAGGCTGTACCAATGCAAACTTCCATTTACTCAGGCACTACTCATGCAGTTATCCATTGACCTGGGCACTACCATTGCACTCATCCATTAACTCATGCACTACCCATTCATCCAGGCACTGCACATGCACACATTCAATCACTCTGGTACTACCCTTGCACTCATCCATTTACCCACTGTCAAGCCTGTTGATCCCGCTTTGAATAATGAGCAGGCCTTGACAGGGGAGGAGTATAAGACTCCCCTGCTCCTGCAATAGAGAGCTTCAGGTTCTAGTGTTCTGGGGTTTGCTATTGTGCTTCTGTGTTACCTACAAGGTCTCTTTGGGGCTCTTCTGTTCCCTTGGAGGCTATCGACGTCCTATCCTCCTTCCGTCGCGAACTCATCGGTGTCTTAGGCATAGCTCCTCCTCCCTGGTCTATTCCTTATTCTTCTGACGCTAGTTCAGCTGTGTCTTTGGAGTGGCTCCTGGCCTATGAACTCCACTCCACTTCTTGCTTTGGAGACATCTCCTGCTCCAGTTTTCTTCTAGTTCACCCGGCTCACCTAAAGACAAAAAACAAAACAAAATCAGCCATCAGTATGTTAACTGTGGTTTTGCACCTAAGGATAATTATTTAATAGTAAGATTAGAAGCATTTATCTTAATAATGGTCTGTCGTCCCTGAGGATCTGCCTTTTCCTTTGTTTGGGCACCTGAATGGAAAGTTCCTGTAAATACAAATATAGAAGACTTTAGTTAGTATTCTTGACAATAAGGATAACAAGATATTCTTTTAATATAATTAGTTGATTGAAAATTTTGCTTACCTGGTCACAGAGAGTGCTTCCCAGCTTAATTTAGGTGGGTACCATTTCACAGCCTCAAGGCATGTCATTGTCATTTTCTTTTGGGGCCCATATTTCATTGCTCTTTTGGTCTTTAACCTTAGCTAATTATAGTAATTGTTTTACAAAATGGCTTAATTTGCTACAGATAGGAAGAGAGGATTAATTCAGGTAAGGGTAAATCCAAACATCGTTAAAACACTACTGATTCCTTTTCTTTATAGTATAATGTACTCAATGCACTTTTGTTTTTACATTTAGTAAACTTCCTGAATGACTAACCTTAAGTTTGAGAAGAGACTTCGTGGGATGATTGTTTTGTTTAATCATTTTTTATCCCCTCTTCGTCGGTTCACTAATGGCGTTTTGACACTGTTGGGCACAAGGTGACGAGGATAAGTTGGGCGTTCGCATCTTGCTTGTCGTTCCTGTGGAAACATAGGTAAGAGTTTGACAGGCACTACCTTTGCATTCATCTGTTTAGTCAAGCACTAACCATGCATACATCCAATCATCCAGTCGCTACCTGTGCACTCATCCATTCACTCAGGATGTATCTATGCAAAACTTTATTCACTCAGGCACTACTTATGCAGTCATCCCTTGACCCAGGCTCTACCGTTGCATCACTCCATTCACTCATGTACTACCAAATGCCCTCATCCATTCACCCTGGCACTACTATTGCACGCATGCATTCACTCACATACTACCCATCCACCCAGGCACTACACATGCACACCTTCAATCACTCTAGTACCTCCTTTGCCCTCGTCCATTCACCCAGGCACTGTCGAGCCTGTTGATGCGCCTTGAGTAGTGGGCGGGGGATGGCAGGGGAGGAGTATAAGACTCCCCTGCTCCGGCAATAGAGAGCTTTGCATTCTAGCATTCTGGGGGTTGCTATTCTGCTTCTGGGTTACCTACAAGTTCTCTTCTGGGGCTCTTCTGTTCCCTCACAGGCTCTCAGCGTCCTTTCCTCCTTCCGTCGTGAATTCGGCGGTGTCTTTGGTATGGATGCTGCTTCCTGGTCTCTTCCTTCTTCCGTCATGAGCTCGGCGGTGTCTTTGGCATGGCTCCAACTTCCTGGTCTTCTCCTTCTTCCGATGTGAGCTTGGCGGTGTCTTTGACGCGGCTCCTGCCCTCTGGACTCCACTCCGCTTCTTGTTTTGGAGACAGCTCCTGCACCAGTTTTCTTACACTTCACCTGGCTCACCTACAGAGAAAGAACAAAAGAAAAATAAGCCATTAGTACGTTAACTGTGCTTTTGCAGGGGGGCGGATCTAGCCGGCGTCGATGGCGGACGCGTAAGAGCGAAGCTCCTCGCAATCGCCTGAAATAATCCTGCAAGTAATCCTATTTCAGCAGCGGCCATCGTACAAAAACGGCGGGGTCGCCGCCACTCACCTTGGCTGGGCTCCGGTGTGACGTCGGAAGAGAGCTGACACCGAAACACACACTTTGGGGACCTTTCCCGCGTGCGCCGGACCAGGCCTGAGTCCCCAGACTTTCCTGTGCAGAAGGCCGCACTACGTCACCCGACGTGCGGCCGCGGCGATCCTCACGCCTCGGGGGCTGACAGAGCCCCGCGGAGAGCCTCTTGTATCGAGCCCTAGGACACTGGAAAGGGCACCGGAGGTACCCCGCAGGACCCTGAGATGAGCTACAACCTCCGCGGAGATGGCGGATCAGCTGGGGCGCCAGGGAAGGGACAGCATCGACGCCGACATAGCTCCCCGGTTGCACGTTGGCCCCCACCTGATTAGCGGAGCGCCTTGACGATCGTGATTGCCATAGTAACGGTGAGAGGAGCATAAGCGGGGGCGCACACAGGCCTCTGGGGGCCGGGGAACCCCTCTGACACTGGATTCCTGACGCGGCCTAGACCGCCCCGGTGTAGGGACTGCCTTCCACATTCCAGCTTGGGGGCACAAGTGGTCGGAACTTTGACCGGGCAGAGCGCCCAGAATACCCCGCCTGAGCTTCTGGAGCCCTAAGGAGTGCCCGCCGGGAGCAGGCGAGATCGGAAGGGATACTGGGAACTAGAAGGGCGCAATTCCACATAGAGTGGTGCCCTCCCCGAGGACGGGCGGTGAAGGCGAGCAGTAACTGGCCCCAGGAACAGGTGCAGCCCGCGCGATCACAGACTCCCCCAGAAACAGCTATCGGCAAGGGGGACAGAACCCAAACGAAACTGTCCTTCGACCAGCGGCGACAGAAGGAGCCGGATCCGAAGGTAGCCCAATCTCCGATCGCCGCTGGTGACCCAGGCACCCCGCTATGTGCGGAGATAAAGGGTATGCTCATGACGATGGAATAGGGTTTGCAGGAAGGCATGTCTGCCATTGGCAATAAGATCGATGCGCTGTCCTATCGGATGGACCGTATGACAGAAAGGATGGACAAGCACGCGGAGAGGCTGGACATGGCAGAGCGCCGTTTGACAGAGGCAGAGGTAGCGCAAACGGAGTGGGACACCGACCGCAAGCAATTCGGACGACTGTTGCAGGTCATCCAAGATAAATCCGAGGACTTGGAGGTGCGCTCTCAGCGCTCTAACATCCGCGTTACGGGAGTTGCGGAGACAACCCACACGGGCAAAATGGAACTGTTCATAGAAAAGCTCCTGGTGACGCTCCTGGGAGAGGGCACCTTTTCACCAATGTTCATAGTAGAACGCGCCCACCGCACTCTCGGACCACGGCCTCCTCCGGGCGCCAACCCCAGACCAATCATTGCGAAATTACTAAACTACAGGGACAGGGACGCAGCCCTCAGGGCAGCCTGTGAGAAGGGGAAACTATAATTCGAGGGAATGGACATATCGCTGTACCCCGATTTCACGGCAAAAGTCCAGGAGGAGAGACGGCGATTCGCCCCGTACAAACAGCAGCTCCGAGAACTAGGCCTGGATTATGCCATGTTATACCCTGCGAAGCTCCGCATCAACAGACAGGGCCACTCGCATTTCTTCACCGACACTAAAGAACTGCAAAAATCTCTGACGGTGTGGGCGAGGGAGCGCCGAGGGAGTCCAGAGGCCCAGTCGACGGAGCCGAGTGGTAATAATGACCTGGAGGAGCAAGACTGATAAGGGGGGGGAACCTTCGGGGATTCGTAGAGAGACTACAGCTGGTTAATCTGCGCGACCCGTCCCTGGGAACGCGGACGATGCCCTCACCGAGATGTTGGATGCAGTTGCTTGATCACAGCAAGATAGACTGTGGGTGAGGTTATTGCAATGCGGGTCGGTACTACTGTGGGGACGCACTTCTGTTGTTGTAATTGCCTCAAGTGGGAATTAGAATCCAGGCAATGAGCACGGGAGGAGTGAAGACATGGGACGTTAATCCGGGGTCCCGGGGGGGGGGGTTTGGGGACCCTTGACAGTCAGCAGAATAAATCACATAACAGCCACTGCTGATTCCTACTAGAAGGGCGATGGTGAAGGGGCAGACAAATGATATTGCCTTGTGGTCCCAGCAGGAGGGGGACAACAGTGGAACTAGTCAGGCTACCTCTGCCCCAGCGCTGTCAGCAGTTATGGCTCTGGTTGGGCCTTGTTTGGGGATTCGTTGTGAGTTTCTTACAGGGGGAGGAGGGAGGGGACACAGGGAACTCGGTCAGACCAGGTTGGGGTTGGTTGGCAGTGGGAGGAGGGGGGGACTGGCAATTTTGAGATGGGGTGTTTTTGGGGAGGGGTTCTCTGCGTGCTCCGAACTGTTGCATTACACATGGGTGTTTGGCTACTGCTGCATGTACTATATAAATGGCTCTTTGATTTGCTACTCACTGTCCAAGAAGCGGGGTCCCTCTGACTCCAAGGAATGTACACGATTGTCTGGAATGAGGGGTGTAAGAATGGGACCACACATGACACATTACTACACCGGTAATAGCTAACCTTCTGCATGGGGACCCGATAGGAGACACTGAGACTCTCAAAGCTCTGACATGGAATGTGAGGGGACTAAATGATTACCGTAAGCTCTGCAAGGTCTTGCACTACCTACAAAGATATCAGATAGATTTGGCCTTGCTCCAAGAAACGCACCTACCCAACACTAGTAAGATGCTTTCACACAGGGGACTTCAGGGTAACTCTACATATGTGGGCTTCAACACTCATGCAAGGGGTGTCCTTACATGGGTCAACCCTAGATCCAAATTATGCCTCACACAAATATACGCTGCCCCGGAGGGGAGGTTCGTACTAAGCAGATGTACGGGTAAGGGGCAGAATTTAGTGGTCATGAACCTGTACGGACCTAATTACGACTCTCCTGACTTTTACACGGCAGTGGCAGGACACTGCGCGGAGTGGTCCTCAGATAGGATGCTATGGGGAGGGGACTTTAATTTTATTTTTGATACAGAGCTGGATAGATCGGCTGGTCCGCCCAGACGCCCAGCGGCTGCGGCGCAACAAATGCAAGCCGAAATGGTGAGATTGGGACTGGTGGATGTTTGGCGGGAGAAACACCGGGACAGGGGGGGGTACACACACTACTCTGCGTATCATAATATTCACACCAGAATAGGCTACTGGATGTCCACGCTCCCCCTCCTAGCGACTGTGAAAGGCTGTAGAGTGCTCCCCCGCACACTGTCGGACCACTCCCCCATACTGTTGGTACTAGACTCCCCGATCCCGAGGATCCCCCCATTCACGTGGCGCTTCCCACCGTACTCACTACTGGACGTGACATTCAGGGGCGAACTAGGTGAGGAGATAGACATGTTCTTCGTGACTAACATTGGCTCAGTGGACAGTTTTGGGACGGTGTGGGAGACCTTTAAGGTCTACATCAGGAGGGTAGCCATGGCTAAGCATTCCAGCGTTCTGAAGGCCATTAGACAAAGACTGACACACCTAGAGGGGCAAATAGCAGAGCAGGAAATGCAACATGTAATGGGCGCGACACCTACAGATGACGGAAACCTCCAGGAGCTCCTGAAAGAGTTCCACGAGGAGGCAGACAGGGAGGTCCGCCACCTGGGCAAATATGCGACTGCGCGCGTATATGGGGAGGGGGAACGAACTGGCTTGCTCCTCGCCAAAATAATTAAAGGTGCCAGGAGACGGCAGGTGGTCACAGAGTTGAAAACGGATGCTTGAGACGTGCTTATGGAGGAGGGGGACATTCTCTCTGAATTCAGAAATTTCTACGCGGAGTTATATACTACTAAGATCTCGGGGTGGAGGACCAAATTGATAACTATTTAAGCTATATCAACATGCCGTTCCTTGAAAACTGGAAAAGGGACTTCCTGATGTCCCCTATACTACAGGAGGAGATCTCAGATGCGTTGGATGGTATGCGGTCTGAAAGTGCCCCCGGGGCGGACGGCTTAACTGTCGCCTTTTATAAGGCGTTCAAGGATAAGCTTGTACCGCACCTCTCAACCCTATTTGATGGCATTTGCGAGGAAGGCGCCATGCAGCCCTCTATGAGAGAGGCAATAATTGTGACAATATTGAAACCAGGTAAGCCCCATAACCTTGCCGGCTCATACCGCCCGCTGTCCCTCCTAAACGTGGATGCCAAGCTCTACGCTAAGGTACTGGTGGCCCGGCTGGCCCTGGTGGCCCCCGAACTGGTTGCCCCCGAACAGGCAGGGTTTATACCGGCACGCAACCTCACATACAATATAAGGATGGTGATGGGGGCCATACAGCACACGAGACAGGATTCCAAAGCCATCGCGGTCTTCCTGGATATGGAAAAAGCGTTTGACTCTGTGGAGTGGCTGTTCATGCGCAGAGTCCTTAAGAAACTGGGCTTGGGGGACCTCTTCCTCCAACTATTAGGTGCACTCTATTACAAGCCCACGGTGCGAGTCCGGCTGGGCGACGCATTCTCGTTCCCGTTTGACATCAGCAGGGGCACGAGACAGGGATGCCCCCTCTCGCCGCTACTCTACGCCTTAGTGGCGGAACCTTTGGCCTGCGCAATTAGAGAGTATCACTCCTATGAGGCCAACAATTATCCCACCTACAAGATTGGAATATCCACATACGCTGATGACACCTTACTGTATATCAGGGACCCGGAAAATAACCTCTCCTCGGTACTGAGGGAAGTGGTCCGCTTCGGAGCACTCTCGGGGCTAAAAGTAAACTGGCCCAAATCAGTGGCGTTCCCCCTGACCCCCGTTACTGACCCCTTCGAGATGGAATACCCGCTCCAATGGTCCACAGAACCGATTCGGTACTTGGGCATAATGCTCCACACTGATCCCGAAATTATGATTAGAGAAAATTACGGAGTTGCCTATAACAAACTAGCAGACGACATTGAACTCTGGATTAAGCTACCACTATCACTAATGGGACGCATTGCCATAAAGAAAATGGTGGTTCTTCCGAGGTTTCTGTTCCTCTTTAATAACATTCCGGTCGTACTATCTAGGGCCTTCTTCGCCACCCTTAATAAGCTTCTCGTACGGTTGGACTGGGCTGGCAAACAACCTAGGGTGAAATGGGAGGTCCTTAAGCTACCGTATGAACAAGGGGGTCTGGCAGCGCCCGATATGGAGCGCTATTACAGAATCGCGCAGGCCTCCCACCTTCACACTTGGATTCACGGTAGCCAGGACATCCCACATGTGATTCTGGAGAGGTTGTTTGCGGACCCGATCCCCCTCCCAGCGACAATCTGTGGCCCAAGGGACCGTAGAGTGGGAACCTTAGACTCCCTACTGGCCACTAATCATGCTTGGCATTCCATACTACAAAGACAAGACAAAGAGCTGATGTACACACCGAATATGCCGATCCATTGGGCACTATGGCTCCCCACATTGGCGGAATCGGGAGTCTGCAAGGCCCTCCGCGAACTTGGCGTCCACACTTTGGGGGACCTGTTCGAGCATGGAAAAGTCAAGACGTGGGGGCAGCTGACTCGGGGAGGGGAGAGGCCCTCGTTGCTCCAGCGTTTCCAGTACCATAGGGTACGGAGTGCATTTCTTGAGCTGCTGGGTCCTGACCTGGAGGAACCACCGGGGGTTCCGGAGCTAACATATGTTATTGCCACCGAGACACCAAAAAAACGAATAACAAAGCTCTACAAAATAGGACACGAACATACTGCACTTCAATACACGAGGGCACGCTTGGCCTGGCAGACCGACTTGAATGCCCAGATAGACGACAGCATGTGGGCATATTGCTGTGCGGCCTCCAGGAGAATCTCTTTGAATGGACGACATCGCTTGGTCCACTTCAAGTACTTGCAACGTGTTTACCACACGCCGGAGAGGCTACACAGGTATAGACTTCGCAACACACCAAAATGTGAGAGATGCCATGCCCCAGTCACGGACTTCTTGCATATGGCCTGGACGTGTCCGGGGGTGCAGCGATTCTGGCACAAGGTGTTTGCTGAAATGAGCATGATAGTGGAGATGGAGTTGGCTATGGACCCGGCCCTGGCCCTGCAAGGATTCGCGAAAAAAGTCCCTATACCGGTGAGAAAAATGGTAAGCATGGGCATGCTCCTTGCCAAAAGAGTAGTGGCAATGTGTTGGATGAGGGGCCCATTACCGACGCTGAAACGTTGGTCCAACGACATGCTGTTCTGCAATACACAAGCGGAGCTCTATAGTGAGCTGCTCCCACCCCGGAGTCGGCCTAGGAACTTCTGGGGACTGTATCAGACCTACTTAAACTCCAGAGACTTGGAAGACGAACCCACTATAAGGGAGGGGGAGGGACAACCGGAGCCCCCTGGGTAGGGCCCATAGGCAGTGGAGTGGGGTGCGGCGAGGTCAAGTCACACCTCGGACACAGACATTAGTGGAAGCAGTCAGGGTAGCGACTACACCGTCACTCGACACTGGACCGGGGGGACAAGGCATACTTGAGGGCGCGGACATAAGAGATGGTCCCTTGGGCTATTGGACGGGTCATGCGGCGCGGGCCGTATTACACTCATTGCCTACACACTATCACACGCACAGAGCAGTGTCTGGGAAGTTGGTGGGGCGGGATGGATGTTTTGGGGGGAGGGCGGGGGGGGGGGGAGAAAAAGTTAAAACGTACTGTTTTGTATACGCAAGCACAGAGCGAATATGCACCGGCCAAAAGAAACATTTTGCCTTGGATGAACCTTCTCTAGCTGGTAATATGCTTTATATACTCCTTGGCCTTTTTTGGTATAATCAGCATCCATGACAGTTTGAAGTAATGCCGGCCCGAGATGGGTTGTAGGCGAGCGGCTCTGTATGTATTGCATTCTGCTATCTTGAAAAATAAATTGTGCTTTTGCAACTAAAGATAATTATTTCTTTTTGAGGTAAGGATCATTTATTTTAGTATGTTCTGTCGTCCACGAGGATCTGACTTTTCCTGTGTTTGGGCACCTGAATGGAAAGTTCCTGTAAATACAAATATAGAAGACTTTAATTTGTATTCCTGGCATTAAGGACAACAAGATATTATTTTAATATAATTAGTTGCTTAAGAATTTTTCTTACCTGTTCACAGAGAGGGCCTCCCAGCTTAGGTTAGGTGTGTACCATTGCACAACCTGAAGACATGTCATTGTCATTTTTCTTTTGGGGCCCAGATTTCATTGCTCTTTTGTTCTTTCACCTTAGCTGAATATAGTGATTGTTTTACAAGACGGCTTAAGTTGATACAAAAAGTAAGAGGGGATTTACTCAGGTAGGGAAGAAGCCAAACATTGTTAAAAAACACTATTGATTCCTTTTCTTTAATGTATTGTATACTCAATGCAGTTTTGTTTTTACATTTAGGAAACTCCCTGATTGACTAACCTTAAGTATGAGAAGAGACTTCGAGGTAGGATTGTTTTGTTTATCCTTATTTTATCCCCTCTTCCATGGGTTACCACTGCCGTTTTGACACTTTTGGGCACAAGGTGACAAGGGGAAGTCGGGCCTTTACATCTTGCTTGTCGTTCCTGCGGAAACACAGGTAAGAGTTTGATAGATACTACCTATGCACTCATCTGTTCATCCAAGCACTACACTTGCATACATCCAGTCATCCAGTCACTACTTTTGCACTCATCCATTCACTCAGGTTGAATTTATGCAAACTTTCATTCACTCAGGCACTACTCATGAAGTCACCCGTTGAACCAGGCTCTACTGTTGCATCCCTCCATTAACTCATGCACTACCAATGCACTCATCCTTTCACCCTGGCACTACCATTGCACCCATGCATTCAATCACATACTACCTATTCACCAAGGCACTACACATGCACACATTCAATCACTCTGGTACTACACTTGCACTCATCCATTCACCCAGGCACTGTTGAGCCTGTTGATCTCGCCTTCAGTAATGGGCGGGAATAGGTAGGGGAGGAGTATAGGACTCACCTGCTCCCCCAATAGAGAACTTTGCATTCTAGCATTTTGGGGTTTGCTATTCTGCTTCCGGGTTATCTATGAGTTCTCTTGTGCGGCTGTTCTGTTCCCTCACAGGCTCTCAGTGCCCTCTCCTCCTTCTGTCGTGTACTCGGCGTAGTCGTTGGGGTGGCTCATGCTTCCTGCTCTCCTCCTTCTTCTGTTGCGAGCTCCCCTGTGTCTTCGGCTTGTCTAATGCTTCCTGGTCTCCTTCTTCCTCTGACTTGATCTAGGCAGTACCCTTGGCAGGGCTCCTGCCTTCTGGACCCCACTCCGCTTCTTGTTTTGGAGACAGCTCCTGCTCCAGTTTTCCTATAGTGCACCTAAAGAGAAAAAACAAAAAAAAATCCGCCATCAGTGCGTTAACTGTGCTTTTGCACCTAAAGATAATTATTTAATTATGAGGTAAGGAGCATCTACCTTACTAATATTCTGTCGTCTCTGAGGATCTGCCTTTCTCTGTGTTTGGGGACCTGAATGGAAAGTTCCTGTAAATATAAATATAGAAGACTTTAGTTAGTATTCCTGACATTAAGGATAACAAGATATTATTTTAATATAATTAGTTGCTGGAGAATTTTGCTTACCTGTTCACAGAGAGTGCCTCCCAGCTAAAGTTAGTTGGGTACCATTTCGCAGCCTGAAGACTTGTCATTGTCTTTTTTCTTTTGGGCCACAGGTTTCATTGCTCTTTCGTTCTTTCACCTTAGCTAATTACAGTCATTGTTTTACAAGATGGCCTAAGTTGCTACAGAAAGGAAGAGGGGATTCATTGAGGTAGGGAGAAATCCAATCATCTTTAAAACACAACTGATTCATTTTCTGTATTGTATCATATACTCAGTGCACTTTTGTTTTTACATTTAGGAAACTCCCTGATTGACTGACCTTAAGTTTGAGAAGAGACTTCGAGCGAGGATTGTTTTGTTTACCTATATTTTATCCCCACTTCCTCGGGTCACCAATGCCTGGTTGGCACTGTTGGGCACAACTGATGACAAGGGAAAGTTGTGTGTAAGCATCTTGCTTGTGGTTCCTGCGGAAACATAGGTGATAGTTTGACAGGCAATACCTATGCACTCATCTGTTCATCCAATCACTACCCATGCATACATTCAATCATCAAGTGTCTACCTTTGCACTTGTCTATTCACTCAGGCTGTACCAATGCAAACTTCCATTTACTCAGGCACTACTCATGCAGTTATCCATTGACCTGGGCACTACCATTGCACTCATCCATTAACTCATGCACTACCCATTCATCCAGGCACTGCATATGCACACATTCAATCACTCTGGTACTACCCTTGCACTCATCCATTTACCCAGGCACTGTCAAGCCTGTTGATCCCGCTTTGAATAATGAGCAGGACTTGACAGGGGAGGAGTATAAGACTCCCCTGCTACTGCAATAGAGCGCTTCAGGTTCTAGTGTTCTGGGGGTTTGCTATTCTGCTTCTGTGTTACCTACAAGGTCTCTTTGGGGCTTTTCTGTTCCATTGGAGGCTATCGACGTCCTATCCTCCTTCCGTCGCGAACTCATCGGTGTCTTAGGCACAGCTCCTCCTCCCTGGTCTATTCCTTATTCTTCTGATGCTAGTTCGTCTGTGTCTTTGGAGTGGCTCCTGGCCTATGAACTCCAATCCACTTCTTGCTTTGGAGACAGCTCCTGCTCCAGTTTTCTTCTAGTTCACCCGGCTCACCTAAAGAGAAAAAACAAAACAAAATCAGCCATCAGTATGTTACCTGTGGTTTTGCACTTAAGGATAATGATTTAATATTAAGATTAGAAGCATTTATCTTAATAATGGTCTGTCGTCCCTGAGGATCTGCCTTTTCCTTTGTTTGGGCACCTGAATGGAAAGTTACTGTAAATACAAATATAGAAGACTTTAGTTAGTATTCCTGACAATAAGGATAACAAGATATTTTTTTAATATAATTAGCTGCTTGAAAATTTTGCTTACCTGGTCACAGAGAGTGCTTCGCAGCTTAATTTAGGTGGTTACCATTTCACAGCCTCAAGACATGTCATTGTCATTTTCTTTTGGGGCCCATATTTCATTGCTCTTTTGTTCTTTAACCTTAGCTAATTATAGTAATTGTTTTACAAGATGGCTTAATTTGCTACAGATAGGAAGAAAGGATTAATTCAGGTAGGGGTAAATCCAAACATCGTTAAAACACTACTGATTCCTTTTCTTTATAGTATAATATACTCAATGCACTTTTGTTTTTACATTTAGTAAACTTCCTGAATGACTAACCTTAAGTTTAAGAAGAGACTTCGTGGGATGATTGTTTTGTTTAATCATTTTTTATCCCCTCTTCGTCGGTTCACTAATGGCGTTTTGACACTGTTGGGCACAAGGTGACAAGGATAAGTTGGGCGTTTGCATCTTGCTTGTCGTTCCTCTGGAAACATAGGTAAGAGTTTGACAGGCACTACCTTTGCATTCATCTGTTTAGCCAAGCACTAACCATGCATACATCCAATCATCCAGTCGCTACCTGTGCACTCATCCATTCACTCAGGGTGTATCTATGCAAACCTTTATTCACTCAGGCACTACTTATGCAGTCATCCCTTTTTTTAAATAAATTAATTAATTGTGTGTGTGCTTATATAGCGCAGGAATCACTCCCGAAGGGGTACCTCCGCGCTTCGACCGCTGCGAAACCCATCCTTGCTTCCCTGAGAGATGGTCCCTTAATGGGTATCTCCAGGGTGAGACCAGGCATCCCCGGTGGTCTGGTGGGGCCGTTAGTGAAGATGAGGCAAGCTAATGCCCAGAGTTGCCGAGTGTGATCGCTGATCAGAGTGGGCACCGAGGCGAGAGAATTATCGAGTCCGCTGACCCTGGTCCAGAAACCTGCCGCGTCGGGAATCGAACCCTGGTCCCGGGCTGTCCTCTGCTCTCGGGTCTGCCGCCTCTAACCAGTGAGCCACACTACTTCACCTTGACCCAGGCTCTACCGTTGCATCACTCCATTCACTCATGTACTACCAATGCCCTCATCCATTCACCATGGCACTACTATTGCACGCATGCATTCACTCACATACTACCCATCCACCCAGGCACTACACATGCACACCCTCAATCACTCTAGTACCTCCTTTGCCCTCGTCCCTTCACCCAGGCACTGTCGAGCCTGTTGATGCGCCTTGAGTAGTGGGCGGGGGATGGCAGGGGAGGAGTATAATACTCCCCTGCTCCGGCAATAGAGAGCTTTGCATTCTTGCATTCTGGGGGTTGCTATTCTGCTTCTGAGTTACCTACAAGTTCTCTTCTGGGGCTCTTCTGTTCCCTCACAGGCTCTCAGCGTCCTTTCCTCCTTCCGTCGTGAATTCGGCGGTGTCTTTGGTATGGATGCTGCTTCCTGGTCTCTTCCTTCTTCTATCATGAGCTCGGCAGTGTCTTTGCCATGGCTTCAACTTCCTGGTCTTCTCCTTCTTCCGATGTGAGCTCGGCGGTGTCTTTGACGCGGCTCCTGCCCTCTGGACTCCACTCCGCTTCTTGTTTTGGAGACAGCTCCTGCACTAGTTTTCATACAGTTCACCTGGCTCACCTACAGAGAAAAACAAAAGAAAATCAGCCATCAGTACGTGAATTGATTCCTTTTCTTTAATGTATTGTATACTCAATGCAGTTTTGTTTTTACATTTAGGAAACTCCCTGATTGACTAACCTTAAGTTTGAGAAGAGACTTCGAGGGAGGATTGTTTTGTTTATCCCTATTTTATCCACTCTTACATGGGTTACCAATGCCGTTTTGACACTTTTTGGCACAAGGTGACAAGGGGAAGTCGGGCCTTTACATCTTGCTTGTCGTTCCTGCGGAAACACAGGTAAGAGTTTGATAGATACTACCTATGCACTCGTCTGTTCATCCAATCACTACACTTGCATACATCCAGTCATCCAGTCACTACTTTTGCACTCATCCATTCACTCAGGGTGAATCTATGCAAACTTTCATTCACTCAGGCATTACTCATGAAGTCACCCGTTGAACCAGGCTCTACTGTTGCATCCCTCCATTCACTCATGCACTACCAATGCACTCATCCTTTCACCCTGGCACTACCATTGCACCCATGCATTCACTCACATACTACCTATTCACCAAGACACTACACATGCAGACATTCAATCACTCTGGTACTACACTTGCACTCCTCCATTCACCCAGGCACTGTTGAGCCTGTTGATCCCGCCTTCAATAATGGGCTGGAATAGGCAGGCGAGGAGTATAGGACTCACCTGCTCCCCCAATAGAGAACTTTGCATTCTAGCATTTTGGGGGTTTGCTATTCTGCTTCCGGGTTACCTATGAGTTCTCTTGTGTGGCTGTTCTGTTCCCTCACAGGCTCTCAGTGCCCTCTACTCCTTCCGTCGCGTACTCGGCATAGTCTTTGGGGTGGCTCATGCTTCCTGCTCTCCTCCTTCTTCTGTCGCGAGTTCGCCTGTGTCTTCGGCTTGGCTAATGCTTCCTGGTCTCCTTCTTCTTCTGACTTGATCTAGGCAGTGTCCTTGGCAGGGCTCCTGCCCTCTGGACTCCACTCCGCTTCTTGTTTTGGAGACAGCTCCTGCTCCAGTTTTCCTATAGTGCACCTAAAGAGAAAAAACAAAAGAAAATCCGCCATCAGTACGTTAACTGTGCTTTTGCACCTAAAGATAATTATTTAATTATGAGGTAAGGAGCATCTATCTTACTAATGTTCTGTCGTCTCTGACGATCTGCCTTTCTCTGAGTTTGGGGACCTGAATGGAAAGTTCCTGTAAATATAAATATAGAAGACTTTAGTTAGTATTCCTGACATTAAGGATAACAAGATATTATTTTAATATAATTAGTTGCTGGAGAATTTTGCTTACCTGTTCACAGAGAGTGCCTCCCAGCTAAAGTTAGTTGGGTACCATTTCGCAGCCTGAAGACTTGTCATTGTCTTTTTTCTTTTGGACCCCAGGTTTCATTGCTCTTTCGTTCTTTCACCTTGGCAAATTACAGTAATAGTTTTACAAGATGGCCTAAGTTGCTACAGAAAGGAAGAGGGGATTCATTGAGGTAGGGAGAAATCCAAACATCTTTAAAACACAACTTATTCATTTTCTTTAATGTTTCATATACTCAATGCACTTTTTTTTTACATTTACGAAACTCTCTGATTGACTGACCTTAAGTTTGAGAAGAGACTTCGAGCGAGGATTGTTTTGTTTACCCATATTTTATCCCCTCTTCCTCGGGTCACCAATGCCTGGTTTGCACTGTTGGACACAACTGATGACAAGGGAAAGTTGTGTGTAAGCATCTTGCTTGTGGTTCTTGTGGAAACATAGGTGAGAGTTTAACAGGCACTACCTATGCAATCATCTGTACATCCAAGCACTACCCATGCATACATCCAATCATCCAGTGACTACCTTTGCACTTGCCTATTCACTCAGGCTGTACCAATGCAAACTTCCATTTACTCAGGCACTACTCATGCAGTTATCCATTGACCTGGACACTACCATTGCACTCATCCATTAACTCATGCACTACTCATTCATCCAGGCACTGCACATGCGCACATTCAATCACTCTGGTACTACCCTTGCACTCATCCATTTACCCAGGCACTGTCAAGCCTGTTGATCCCGCTTTCAATAATGAGCAGGACTTGACAGGGGAGGAGTATAAGACTCCCCTGCTCCTGCAATAGAGAGCTTCAGGTTCCAGTGTTCTGGGGGTTTGCTATTGTGCTTCCGTGTTACCTACAAGTTCTCTTTGGGGCTCTTCTGTTCCCTTGGAGGCTATCGACGTCCTATCCTCCTTCCGTCGCGAACTCATCAGTGTCTTAGGCATAGCTCCTCCTCCCTGGTCTATTCCTTATTCTTCTGACGCTAGTTCGGCTGTGTCTTTGGAGTGGCTCCTGGCCTATGAACTCCACTCCACTTCTTGCTTTGGAGACAGCTCCTGCCCCAGTTTTCTTCTAGTTCACCCGGCTCACCTAAAGAGAAAAAACAAAACAAAATCAGCCATCAGTATGTTAACTGTGGTTTTCCACCAAAGGATTATTATTTAATAGTAAGATTAGAAGCATTTATCTTAATAATGGTCTGTCGTCCCTGAGGATCTGCCTTAACTTTGTTTGGGCACCTGAATGGAAAGTTCCTGTAAATACAAATATAGAAGACTTTAGTTAGTATTACTGACAATAAGGATAACAAGATATTCTTTTAATATAATTAGTTGCTTGAAAATTTTGCTTACCTGGTCACAGAGAGTGCTTCCCAGCTTAATTTAGGTGGGTACCATTTCACAGCTTCAAGACATGTCATTGTCATTTTCTTTTGGGGCCCATATTTCATTGCTCTTTTGTTCTTTAACCTTAGCTAATTATAGTAATTGTTTTACAAGATGGCTTAATTTGCTACAGATAGGAAGAGAGGATTAATTCAGGTAGGGGTAAATCCAGACATCGTTAAAACACTACTGATTCCTTTTCTTTATAGTATAATATACTCAATGCACTTTTGTTTTTACATTTACTAAACTTCCTGAATGACTAACCTTAAGTCTGAGAAGAAACTTTGTTGGATGATTGTTTTGTTTAATCATTTTTTATCCCCTCTTCGTCGGTTCACTAATAGCGTTTTGACACTGTTGGGCACAAGGTGACGAGGATAAGTTGGGCATTTGCATCTTGCTTGTCGTTCCTGTGGAAACATAGCTAAGAGTTTGACAGGCACTACCTTTGCATTCATCTGCTTAGCCAATCACTAACCATGCATACATCCAATCATCCAGTCGCTACCTGTGCACTCATCCATTCACTCAGGGTGTATCTATGCAAACCTTTATTCACTCAGGCACTACTTATGCAGTCATCCCTTGACCCAGGCTCTACCGTTGCATCACTTCATTCACTCATGTACTACCAATGCCCTCATCCATTCACCCTGGCACAACTTTTGCACGCATGCATTCACTCACATACTACCCATCCACCCAGGCACTACACATGCACACCTTCAATCACTCTAGTACCTCCTTTGCCCTCGTCCATTCACCCAGGCACTGTCGAGCCTGTTGATGCGCCTTGAGTAGTGGGCGGGGGATGGCAGGGGAGGAGTATAAGACTCCCCTGCTCCGGCAATAGAGAGCTTTGCATTGTAGCATTCTGGGGGTTGCTATTCTGCTTCTGGGTTACCTACAAGTTCTCTTCTGGGGCTCTTCTGTTCCCTCCCAGGCTCTCAGCGTCCTTTCCTCCTTCCGTCGTGAATTTGGCGGTGTCTTTGGAATGGATGCTGCTTCCTGGTCTCTTCCTTCTTCCGTCATGAGCTCGGCGGTGTCTTTGGCATGGCTCCAACTTCCTGGTCTTCTCCTTCTTCCGATGTGAGCTCGGCGGTGTCTTTGACGCGGCTCCTGCCCTCTGGACTCCACTACGCTTCTTGTTTTGGAGACAGCTCCTGCACCAGTTTTCATACAGTTCACCTGGCTCACCTACAGAGAAAAACTAAAGAAAATCAACCATCAGTACGTGAACTGTGCTTTTGCAACTAAAGATAATTATTTAATTTTGAGGTAAGTATCATTTATTTTAGTATGTTCTGTCGTCCACGAGGATCTGACTTTTCCTGTGTTTGGGCACCTGAATGGAAAGTTCCTGTAAATACAAATATAGAAGACTTTAATTTGTATTCCTGGCATTAAGGACAACAAGATATTATTTTAATATAATTAGTTGCTTAAGAATTTTGCTTACCTGTTCACAGAGAGGGCCTCCCAGCTTAGGTTAGGTGTGTACCATTGCACAACCTGAAGACATGTCATTGTCATTTTTCTTTTGGGGCCCAGATTTCATTGCTCTTTTGTTCTTTCACCTTAGCTGACTATAGTGATTGTTTTACAAGACGGCTTAAGTTGATAAAAAAAGTGAGAGAGGATTTACTCAGGTAGGGAAAAAGCAAACATTGTTAAAAAACACTATTGATTCCTTTTCTTTAATGTATTGTATACTCAATGCAGTTTTGTTTTTTACATTTAGGAAACTCCCTGATTGACTAACCTTAAGTTTGAGAAGAGACTTCGAGGGAGGATTGTTTTGTTTATCCTTATTTTATCCCCTCTTCCAAGGGTTACCACTGCCGTTTTGACACTTTTGGGCACAAGGTGACAAGGGGAAGTCGGGTCTTTACATCTTGCTTGTCGTTCCTGCGGAAACACAGGTAAAAGTTTGATAGATACTACCTATGCACTCATCTGTTCATCCAAGCACTACACTTGCATACATCCAGTCATCCAGTCACTACTTTTGCACTCATCCATTCACTCAGGGTGAATCTATGCAAACTTTCATTCACTCAGGCACTTCTCATGAAGTCACCCGTTGAACCAGGCTCTACTGTTGCATCCCTCCATTCACTCATGCACTACCAATGCACTCATCCTTTCACCCTGGCACTACCATTGCACCCATGCATTCACTCACATACTACCTATTCACCAAGGCACTAAACATGCACACATTCAATCACTCTGGTACTACACTTGCACTCATCCATTCACCCAGGCACTGTTGAGCCTGTTGATCCCGCCTTCAGTAATGGGCGGAAATAGGCAGGGGAGGAGTATAGGACTCACTTGCTCCCCCAATAGAGAACTTTGCATTCTAGCATTTTGGGGGTTTGCTATTCTGCTTCCGGGTTACCTATGAGTTCTCTTGTGGGGCTGTTCTGTTCCCTCACAGACTCTCAGTGCCCTTTCCTCCTTCCGTCGCGTACTCGGCGTAGTCTTTGGGGTGGCTCATGCTTCCTGCTCTCCTCCTTCTTCTGACTTGATCTAGGCAGTGTCCTTGGCAGGGCTCCTGCCCTCTGGACTCCACTCCGCTTCTTGTTTTGGAGACAGCTCCTGCTCCAGTTTTCCTATAGTGCACCTAAAGAGAAAAAACAAAAGAAAATCCACCATCAGTGCGTTAACTTTGCTTTTGCACCTTAAGATAATTATTTAATTATGAGGTTAGGAGCATCTATCTTACTAATTTTCTGTCGTCTCTGAGGATCTGCCTTTCTCTGTGTTTGGGGACCTGAATGGAAAGTTCCTGTAAATATAAATATAGAAGACTTTAGTTAGTATTCCTGACATTAAGGATAACAAGATATTCTTTTAATATAATTAGTTGCTGGAGAATTTTGCTTACCTGTTCACAGAGAGTGCCTCCCAGCTAAAGTTAGTTGGGTACCATTTCGCAGCCTGTAGACTTGTCATTGTCTTTTTTCTTTTGGGCCCCAGGTTTCATTGTTCTTTCGTTCTTTCACCTTAGCTAATTACAGTAATTGTTTTACAAGATGGCCTAAGTTGCTACAGAAAGGAAGAGGGGATTCATTGAGGTAGGGAGAATTCCAATCATCTTTAAAACACAACTGATTAATTTTCTGTATTGTATCATATACTCAATGCACTTTTGTTTTTACATTTAGGAAACTCCCTGATTGACTGACCTTAAGTTTGAGAAGAGACTTCGAGCGAGGATTGTTTTGTTTACCCATATTTTATCCCCTCTTCCTCGGGTCACCAATGCCTGGTTGGCACTGTTGGGCACAACTGATGACAAGGGAAAGTTGTGTGTTAGCATCTTGCTTGTGGTTCCTGTGGAAACATAGGTGAGAGTTTAACAGGCACTACCTATGCACTCATCTGTTCATCCAAGCACTACCCATGCATACATTCAATCATCAAGTGTCTACCTTTGCACTTGTCTATTCACTCAGGCTGTACCAATGCAAACTTCCATTTACTCAGGCACTACTCATGCAGTTATCCATTGACCTGGGCACTACCATTGCACTCATCCATTAACTCATGCACTACCCATTCATCCAGGCACTGCATATGCACACATTAAATCACTCTGGTACTACCCTTGCACTCATCCATTTACCCAGGCACTGTCAAGCCTGTTGATCCCGCTTTGAATAATGAGCAGGACTTGACAGGGGAGGAGTGTAAGACTCCCCTGCTCCTGCAATAGAGAGCTTCAGGTTCTAGTGTTCCGGGGGTTTGCTATTCTGCTTCTGTGTTACCTACAAGGTCTCTTTGCGGCTTTTCTATTCCCTTGGAGGCTATCGACGTCCTATCCTCCTTCCGTCGCGAACTCATCGGTGTCTTAGGCACAGCTCCTCCTCCCTGGTCTATTCCTTATTCTTCTGACGCTAGTTCGTCTGTGTCTTTGGAGTGGCTCCTGGCCTATGAACTCCAATCCACTTCTTGCTTTGGAGACAGCTCCTGCTCCAGTTTTCTTCTAGTTCACCCGGCTCACCTAAAGAGAAAAAACAAAACAAAATCAGCCATCAGTATGTTACCTGTGGTTTTGCACTTAAGGATAATGATTTAATATTAAGATTAGAAGCATTTATCTTAATAATGGTCTGTCGTCCCTGAGGATCTGCCTTTTCCTTTGTTTGGGCACCTGAATGGAAAGTTACTGTAAATACAAATATAGAAGACTTTAGTTAGTATTCCTGACAATAAGGATAACAAGATATTTTTTTAATATAATTAGCTGCTTGAAAATTTTGCTTACCTGGTCACAGAGAGTGCTTCGCAGCTTAATTTAGGTGGTTACCATTTCAAAGCCTCAAGACATGTCATTGTCATTTTCTTTTGGGGCCCATATTTCATTGCTCTTTTGTTCTTTAACCTTAGCTAATTATAGTAATTATTTTACAAGATGGCTTAATTTGCTATAGATAGGAAGAGAGGATTAATTCAGGTAGGGGTAAATCCAAACATTGTTAAAACACTACTGATTCCTTTTCTTTATAGTATAATATACTCAATGCACTTTTGTTTTTACATTTAGTAAACTTCCTGAATGACTAACCTTAAGTTTAAGAAGAGACTTCGTGGGATGATTGTTTTGTTTAATCATTTTTTATCCCCTCTTCGTCGGTTCACTAATGGCGTTTTGACACTGTTGGGCACAAGGTGACGAGGATAAGTTGGGCGTTTGCATCTTGCTTGTCGTTCCTCTGGAAACATAGGTAAGAGTTTGACAGGCACTACCTTTGCATTCATCTGTTTAGCCAAGCACTAACCATGCATACATCCAATCATCCAGTCGCTACCTGTGCACTCATCCATTCACTCAGGGTGTATCTATGCAAACCTTTATTCACTCAGGCACTACTTATGCAGTCATCCCTTTTTTAAAATAAATTAATTAATTGTGTGTGTGCTTATATAGCGCAGGAATCACTCCCGAAGGGGTACCTCCGCCCTTCGACCGCTGCGAAACCCTTCCTTGCTTCCCTGAGAGATGGTCCCTTAATGGGTATCTCCAGGGTGAGACCAGGCATCCCCGGCGGTCTGGTGGGGCCGTTAGTGAAGATGAGGCAAGCTAGTGCCCAGAGTTGCCGAGTGTGATCGCTGATCAGAGTGGGCACCGAGGCAAGAGAATTATCGAGTCCGCTGACCCTGGTCCAGAAACCTGCCGCGCCGGGAATCGAACCCTGGTCCCGGGCTGTCCTCTGCTCTCGGGTCTGCCGCCTCTAACCAGTGAGCCACACTACTTCACCTTGACCCAGGCTCTACTGTTGCATCACTCCATTCACTCATGTACTACCAATGCCCTCATCCATTCACCATGGCACTACTATTGCACGCATGCATTCACTCACATACTACCCATCCACCCAGGCACTACACATGCACACCCTCAATCACTCTAGTACCTCCTTTGCCCTCGTCCCTTCACCCAGGCACTGTCGAGCCTGTTGATGCGCCTTGAGTAGTGGGCGGGGGATTGCAGGGGAGGAGTATAATACTCCCCTGCTCCGGCAATAGAGAGCTTTGCATTCTTGCATTCTGGGGGTTGCTATTCTGCTTCTGAGTTACCTACAAGTTCTCTTCTGGGGCTCTTCTGTTCCCTCACAGGCTCTCAGCGTCCTTTCCTCCTTCCGTCGTGAATTCGGCGGTGTCTTTGGTATGGATGCTGCTTCCTGGTCTCTTCCTTCTTCTATCATGAGCTCGGCGGTGTCTTTGCCATGGCTCCAACTTCCTGGTCTTCTCCTTCTTCCGATGTGAGCTCGGCGGTGTCTTTGACGCGGCTCCTGCCCTCTGGACTCCACTCCGCTTCTTGTTTTGGAGACAGCTCCTGCACTAGTTTTCATACAGTTCACCTGGCTCACCTACAGAGAAAAACAAAAGAAAATCAGCCATCAGTACGTGAATTGATTCCTTTTCTTTAATGTATTGTATACTCAATGCAGTTTTGTTTTTACATTTAGGAAACTCCCTGATTGACTAACCTTAAGTTTGAGAAGAGACTTCGAGGGAGGATTGTTTTGTTTATCCCTATTTTATCCACTCTTACATGGGTTACCAATGCCGTTTTGACACTTTTTGGCACAAGGTGACAAGGGGAAGTCGGGCCTTTACATCTTGCTTGTCGTTCCTGCGGAAACACAGGTAAGAGTTTGATAGATACTACCTATGCACTCGTCTGTTCATCCAATCACTACACTTGCATACATCCAGTCATCCAGTCACTACTTTTGCACTCATCCATTCACTCAGGGTGAATCTATGCAAACTTTCATTCACTCAGGCACTACTCATGAAGTCACCCGTTGAACCAGGCTCTACCGTTGCATCCCTCCATTCACTCATGCACTACCAATGCACTCATCCTTTCACCCTGGCACTACCATTGCACCCATGCATTCACTCACATACTACCTATTCACCAAGACACTACACATGCAGACATTCAATCACTCTGGTACTACACTTGCACTCCTCCATTCACCCAGGCACTGTTGAGCCTGTTGATCCCGCCTTCAATAATGGGCTGGAATAGGCAGGGGAGGAGTATAGGACTCACCTGCTCCCCCAATAGAGAACTTTGCATTCTAGCATTTTGGGGGTTTGCTATTCTGCTTCCGGGTTACCTATGAGTTCTCTTGTGTGGCTGTTCTGTTCCCTCACAGGCTCTCAGTGCCCTCTCCTCCTTCCGTCGCGTACTCGGCATAGTCTTTGGGGTGGCTCATGCTTCCTGCTCTCCTCCTTCTTCTGTCGCGAGTTCGCCTGTGTCTTCGGCTTGGCTAATGCTTCCTGGTCTCCTTCTTCTTCTGACTTGATCTAGGCAGTGTCCTTGGCAGGGCTCCTGCCCTCTGGACTCCACTCCGCTTCTTGTTTTGGAGACAGCTCCTGCTCCAGTTTTCCTATAGTGCACCTAAAGAGAAAAAACAAAAGAAAATCCGCCATCAGTACATTAACTGTGTTTTTGCACCTAAAGATAATTATTTAATTATGAGGTAAGGAGCATCTATCTTACTAATGTTCTGTCGTCTCTGAGTAACTGCCTTTCTCTGTGTTTGGAGACCTGAATGGAAAGTTCCTGTAAATATAAATATAGAAGACTTTAGTTAGTATTCCTGACATTAAGGATAACAAGATATTATTTTAATATAATTAGTTGCTGGAGAATTTTGCTTACCTGTTCACAGAGAGTGCCTCCCAGCTAAAGTTAGTTGGGTACCATTTCGCAGCCTGAAGACTTGTCATTGTCTTTTTTCTTTTGGACCCCAGGTTTCATTGCTCTTTCGTTCTTTCACCTTGGCAAATTACAGTAATAGTTTTACAAGATGGCCTAAGTTGCTACAGAAAGGAAGAGGGGATTCATTGAGGTAGGGAGAAATCCAAACATCTTTAAAACACAACGTATTCATTTTCTTTAATGTTTCATATACTCAATGCACTTTTGTTTTTACATTTACGAAACTCTCTGATTGACTGACCTTAAGTTTGAGAAGAGACTTCGAGCGAGGATTGTTTTGTTTACCCATATTTTATCCCCTCTTCCTCGGGTCACCAATGCCTGGTTTGCACTGTTGGGCACAACTGATGACAAGGGAAAGTTGTGTGTAAGCATCTTGCTTGTGGTTCTTGTGGAAACATAGGTAAGAGTTTAACAGGCACTACCTATGCAATCATCTGTACATCCAAGCACTACCCATGCATACATCCAATCATCCAGTGACTACCTTTGCACTTGCCTATTCACTCAGGCTGTACCAATGCAAACTTCCATTTACTCAGGCACTACTCATGCAGTTATCCATTGACCTGGACACTACCATTGCACTCATCCATTAACTCATGCACTACTCATTCATCCAGGCACTGCACATGCGCACATTCAATCACTCTGGTACTACCCTTGCACTCATCCATTTACCCAGGCACTGTCAAGCCTGTTGATCCCGCTTTGAATAATGAGCAGGACTTGACAGGGGAGGAGTATAAGACTCCCCTGCTCCTGCAATAGAGAGCTTCAGGTTCTAGTGTTCTGGGGGTTTGCTATTGTGCTTCCGTGTTACCTACAAGTTCTCTTTGGGGCTCTTCTGTTCCCTTGGAGGCTATCGACGTCCTATCCTCCTTCCGTCGCGAACTCATCAGTGTCTTAGGCATAGCTCCGCCTCCCTGGTCTATTCCTTATTCTTCTGACGCTAGTTCGGCTGTGTCTTTGGAGTGGCTCCTGGCCTATGAACTCCACTCCACTTCTTGCTTTGGAGACAGCTCCTGCTCCAGTTTTCTTCTAGTTCACCCGGCTCACCTAAAGAGAAAAAACAAAACAAAATCAGCCATCAGTATGTTAACTGTGGTTTTCCACCAAAGGATAATTATTTAATAGTAAGATTAGAAGCATTTATCTTAATAATGGTCTGTCGTCCCTGAGGATCTGCCTTAACTTTGTTTGGGCACCTGAATGGAAAGTTCCTGTAAATACAAATATAGAAGACTTTAGTTAGTATTACTGACAATAAGGATAACAAGATATTCTTTTAATATAATTAGTTGCTTGAAAATTTTGCTTACCTGGTCACAGAGAGTGCTTCCCAGCTTAATTTAGGTGGGTACCATTTCACAGCCTCAAGACATGTCATTGTCATTTTCTTTTGGGGCCCATATTTCATTGCTCTTTTGTTCTTTAACCTTAGCTAATTATAGTAATTGTTTTACAAGATGGCTTAATTTGCTACAGATAGGAAGAGAGGATTAATTCAGGTAGGGGTAAATCCAAACATCGTTAAAACACTACTGATTCCTTTTCTTTATAGTATAATATACTCAATGCACTTTTGTTTTTACATTTACTAAACTTCCTGAATGACTAACCTTAAGTTTGAGAAGAAACTTCGTTGGATGATTGTTTTGTTTAATCATTTTTTATCCCCTCTTCGTCGGTTCACTAATGGCGTTTTGACACTGTTGGGCACAAGGTGACGAGGATAAGTTGGGCGTTTGCATCTTGCTTGTCGTTCCTGTGGAAACATAGCTAAGAGTTTGACAGGCACTACCTTTGCATTCATCTGCTTAGCCAATCACTAACCATGCATACATCCAATCATCCAGTCGCTACCTGTGCACTCATCCATTCACTCAGGGTGTATCTATGCAAACCTTTATTCACTCAGGCACTACTTATGCAGTCATCCCTTGACCCAGGCTCTACCGTTGCATCACTTCATTCACTCATGTACTACCAATGCCCTCATCCATTCACCCTGGCACAACTTTTGCACGCATGCATTCACTCACATACTACCCATCCACCCAGGCACTACACATGCACACCTTCAATCACTCTAGTACCTCCTTTGCCCTCGTCCATTCACCCAGGCACTGTCGAGCCTGTTGATGCGCCTTGAGTAGTGGGCGGGGGATGGCAGGGGAGGAGTATAAGACTCCCCTGCTCCGGCAATAGAGAGCTTTGCATTGTAGCATTCTGGGGGTTGCTATTCTGCTTCTGGGTTACCTACAAGTTCTCTTCTGGGGCTCTTCTGTTCCCTCCCAGGCTCTCAGCGTCCTTTCCTCCTTCCGTCGTGAATTTGGCGGTGTCTTTGGTATGGATGCTGCTTCCTGGTCTCTTCCTTCTTCCGTCATGAGCTCGGCGGTGTCTTTGGCATGGCTCCAACTTCCTGGTCTTCTCCTTCTTCCGATGTGAGCTCGGCGGTGTCTTTGACGCGGCTCCTGCCCTCTGGACTCCACTACGCTTCTTGTTTTGGAGACAGCTCCTGCACCAGTTTTCATACAGTTCACCTGGCTAACCTACAGAGAAAGAACTAAAGAAAATCAGCCATCAGTACGTGAACTGTGCTTTTGCAACTAAAGATAATTATTTAATTTTGAGGTAAGTATCATTTATTTTAGTATGTTCTGTCGTCCATGAGGATCTGACTTTTCCTGTGTTTGGGCACCTGAATGGAAAGTTCCTGTAAATACAAATATAGAAGACTTTAATTTGTATTCCTGGCATTAAGGACAACAAGATATTATTTTAATATAATTAGTTGCTTAAGAATTTTGCTTACCTGTTCACAGAGAGGGCCTCCCAGCTTAGGTTAGGTGTGTACCATTGCACAACCTGAAGACATGTCATTGTCATTTTTCTTTTGGGGCCCAGATTTCATTGCTCTTTTGTTCTTTCACCTTAGCTGACTATAGTGATTGTTTTACAAGACGGCTTAAGTTGATAAAAAAAGTGAGAGAGGATTTACTCAGGTAGGGAAAAAGCAAACATTGTTAAAAAACACTATTGATTCCTTTTCTTTAATGTATTGTATACTCAATGCAGTTTTGTTTTTTACATTTAGGAAACTCCCTGATTGACTAACCTTAAGTTTGAGAAGAGACTTCGAGGGAGGATTGTTTTGTTTATCCTTATTTTATCCCCTCTTCCATGGGTTACCACTGCCGTTTTGACACTTTTCGGCACAAAGTGACAAGGGGAAGTCGGGCCTTTACATCTTGCTTGTCGTTCCTGCGGAAACACAGGTAAAAGTTTGATAGATACTACCTATGCACTCATCTGTTCATCCAAGCACTACACTTGCATACATCCAGTCATCCAGTCACTACTTTTGCACTCATCCATTCACTCAGGGTGAATCTATGCAAACTTTCATTCACTCAGGCACTTCTCATGAAGTCACCCGTTGAACCAGGCTCTACTGTTGCATCCCTCCATTCACTCATGCACTACCAATGCACTCATCCTTTCACCCTGGCACTACCATTGCACCCATGCATTCACTCACATACTACCTATTCACCAAGGCACTAAACATGCACACATTCAATCACTCTGGTACTACACTTGCACTCATCCATTCACCCAGGCACTGTTGAGCCTGTTGATCCCGCCTTCAGTAATGGGCGGGAATAGGCAGGGGAGGAGTATAGGACTCACCTGCTCCCCCAATAGAGAACTTTGCATTCTAGCATTTTGGGGGTTTGCTATTCTGCTTCGGGTTACCTATAAGTTCTCTTGTGGGGCTCTTCTGTTCCCTCACAGGCTCTCAGTGTCCTCTCCTCCTCCCGTCGCGTGCTCGGCGGAGTCTTTGGGGTGGCTCATGCTTCCTGCTCTCCTCCTTCTTCTGTCGTGAGCTCGCCTGTGTCTTCGGCTTGGCTAATGCTTCCTGGTCTCCTTCTTCTTCTGACTTGATCTAGGCAGTGTCCTTGGCAGGGCTCCTGCCCTCTGGACTCCACTCCGCTTCTTGTTTTGGAGACAGCTCCTGCTCCAGTTTTCCAATAGTGCACCTAAAGAGAAAAAACAAAAGAAAATCCACCATCAGTGCGTTAACTTTGCTTTTGCACCTTAAGATAATTATTTAATTATGAGGTTAGGAGCATCTATCTTACTAATTTTCTGTCGTCTCTGAGGATCTGCCTTTCTCTGTGTTTGGGGACCTGAATGGAAAGTTCCTGTAAATATAAATATAGAAGACTTTAGTTAGTATTCCTGACATTAAGGATAACAAGATATTCTTTTAATATAATTAGTTGCTGGAGAATTTTGCTTACCTGTTCACAGAGAGTGCCTCCCAGCTAAAGTTAGTTGGGTACCATTTCGCAGCCTGAAGACTTGTCATTGTCTTTTTTCTTTTGGGCCCCAGGTTTCATTGCTCTTTCGTTCTTTCACCTTAGCTAATTACAGTAATTGTTTTACAAGATGGCCTAAGTTGCTACAGAAAGGAAGAGGGGATTCATTGAGGTAGGGAGAAATCCAATCATCTTTAAAACACAACTGATTAATTTTCTGTATTGTATCATATACTCAATGCACTTTTGTTTTTACATTTAGGAAACTCCCTGATTGACTGACCTTAAGTTTGAGAAGAGACTTCGAGCGAGGATTGTTTTGTTTACCCATATTTTATCCCCTCTTCCTCGGGTCACCAATGCCTGGTTGGCACTGTTGGGCACAACTGATGACAAGGGAAAGTTGTGTGTTAGCATCTTGCTTGTGGTTCCTGTGGAAACATAGGTGAGAGTTTAACAGGCACTACCTATGCACTCATCTGTTCATCCAAGCACTACCCATGCATACATTCAATCATCAAGTGTCTACCTTTGCACTTGTCTATTCACTCAGGCTGTACCAATGCAAACTTCCATTTACTCAGGCACTACTCATGCAGTTATCCATTGACCTGGGCACTACCATTGCACTCATCCATTAACTCATGCACTACCCATTCATCCAGGCACTGCATATGCACGCATTCAATCACTCTGGTACTACCCTTGCACTCATCCATTTACCCAGGCACTGTCAAGCCTGTTGATCCCGCTTTGAATAATGAGCAGGACTTGACAGGGGAGGAGTATAAGACTCCCCTGCTCCTGCAATAGAGAGCTTCAGGTTCTAGTGTTCTGGGGGTTTGCTATTCTGCTTCTGTGTTACCTACAAGGTCTCTTTGGGGCTTTTCTGTTCCCTTGGAGGCTATCGACGTCCTATCCTCCTTCCGTCGCGAACTCATCGGTGTCTTAGGCACAGCTCCTCCTCCCTGGTCTATTCCTTATTCTTCTGACGCTAGTTCGGCTGTGTCTTTGGAGTGGCTCCTGGCCTATGAACTCCAATCCACTTCTTGCTTTGGAGACAGCTCCTGCTCCAGTTTTCTTCTAGTTCACCCGGCTCACCTAAAGAGAAAAAACAAAACAAAATCAGCCATCAGTATGTTACCTGTGGTTTTGCACTTAAGGATAATGATTTAATATTAAGATTAGAAGCATTTATCTTAATAATGGTCTGTCGTCCCTGAGGATCTGCCTTTTCCTTTGTTTGGGCACCTGAATGGAAAGTTACTGTAAATACAAATATAGAAGACTTTAGTTAGTATTCCTGACAATAAGCATAACAAGATATTTTTTTAATATAATTAGCTTTTTGAAAATTTTGCTTACCTGGTCACAGAGAGTGCTTCGCAGCTTAATTTAGGTGGTTACCATTTCACAGCCTCAAGACATGTCATTGTCATTTTCTTTTGGGGCCCATATTTCATTGCTCTTTTGTTCTTTAACCTTAGCTAATTATAGTAATTGTTTTACAAGATGGCTTAATTTGCTATAGATAGGAAGAGAGGATTAATTCAGGTAGGGGTAAATCCAAACATCGTTAAAACACTACTGATTCCTTTTCTTTATAGTATAATATACTCAATGCACTTTTGTTTTTACATTTAGTAAACTTCCTGAATGACTAACCTTAAGTTTAAGAAGAGACTTCGTGGGATGATTGTTTTGTTTAATCATTTTTTATCCCCTCTTCGTCGGTTCACTAATGGCGTTTTGACACTGTTGGGCACAAGGTGACGAGGATAAGTTGGGCGTTTGCATCTTGCTTGTCGTTCCTCTGGAAACATAGGTAAGAGTTTGACAGGCACTACCTTTGCATTCATCTGTTTAGCCAAGCACTAACCATGCATACATCCAATCATCCAGTCGCTACCTGTGCACTCATCCATTCACTCAGGGTGTATCTATGCAAACCTTTATTCACTCAGGCACTACTTATGCAGTCATCCCTTTTTTTAAATAAATTAACTAATTGTGTGTGTGCTTATATAGCGCAGGAATCACTCCCGAAGGGGTACCTCCGCGCTTCGACCGCTGCGAAACCCTTCCTTGCTTCCCTGAGAGATGGTCCCTTAATGGGTATCTCCAGGGTGAGACCAGGCATCCCCGGCGGTCTGGTGGGGCCGTTAGTGAAGATGAGGCAAGCTAGTGCCCAGAGTTGCCGAGTGTGATCACTGATCAGAGTGGGCACCGAGGCAAGAGAATTATCGAGTCCGCTGACCCTGGTCCAGAAACCTGCCGCGTCGGGAATCGAACCCTGGTCCCGGGCTGTCCTCTGCTCTCGGGTCTGCCGCCTCTAACCAGTGAGCCACACTACTTCACCTTGACCCAGGCTCTACCGTTGCATCACTCCATTCACTCATGTACTACCAATGCCCTCATCCATTCACCATGGCACTACTATTGCACGCATGCATTCACTCACATACTACCCATCCACCCAGGCACTACACATGCACACCCTCAATCACTCTAGTACCTCCTTTGCCCTCGTCCCTTCACCCAGGCACTGTCGAGCCTGTTGATGCGCCTTGAGTAGTGGGCGGGGGATTGCAGGGGAGGAGTATAATACTCCCCTGCTCCGGCAATAGAGAGCTTTGCATTCTTGCATTCTGGGGGTTGCTATTCTGCTTCTGAGTTACCTACAAGTTCTCTTCTGGGGCTCTTCTGTTCCCTCACAGGCTCTCAGCGTCCTTTCCTCCTTCCGTCGTGAATTCGGCGGTGTCTTTGGTATGGATGCTGCTTCCTGGTCTCTTCCTTCTTCTATCATGAGCTCGGCGGTGTCTTTGCCATGGCTCCAACTTCCTGGTCTTCTCCTTCTTCCGATGTGAGCTCGGCGGTGTCTTTGACGCGGCTCCTGCCCTCTGGACTCCACTCCGCTTCTTGTTTTGGAGACAGCTCCTGCACTAGTTTTCATACAGTTCACCTGGCTCACCTACAGAGAAAAACAAAAGAAAATCAGCCATCAGTACGTGAATTGTGCTTTTGCAACTAAAGATAATTATTTAATTTTGAGGAAAGGATCATTTATTTTAGTATGTTCTGTCGTCCACGAGGATCTGACTTTTCCTGTGTTTGAGCACCTGAATGGAAAGTTCCTGTAAATACGAATATAGAAGACTTTAATTTGTATTTCTGGCATTAAGGACAACAAGATATTATTTTAATATAATTAGTTGCTTAAGAATTTTGCTTACCTGTTCACAGAGAGGGTCTTTTAGCTTAGGTTAGGTGTGTACCATTGCACAACCTGAAGACATGTCATTGTCATTTTTCTTTTGGGGCCCAGATTTCATTGCTCTTTTGTTCTTTCACCTTAGCTGAATATAGTGATTGTTTTACAAGACGGCTTAAGTTGATACAGAAAGGAAGAGGGGATTCATTGAGGTAGGGAGAAATCCAATCATCTTTAAAACACAACTGATTAATTTTCTGTATTGTATCATATACTCAATGCACTTTTGTTTTTACATTTAGGAAACTCCCTGATTGACTGACCTTAAGTTTGAGAAGAGACTTCGAGCGAGGATTGTTTTGTTTACCCATATTTTATCCCCTCTTCCTCGGGTCACCAATGCCTGGTTGGCACTGTTGGGCACAACTGATGACAAGGGAAAGTTGTGTGTTAGCATCTTGCTTGTGGTTCCTGTGGAAACATAGGTGAGAGTTTAACAGGCACTACCTATGCACTCATCTGTTCATCCAAGCACTACCCATGCATACATTCAATCATCAAGTGTCTACCTTTGCACTTGTCTATTCACTCAGCCTGTACCAATGCAAACTTCCATTTACTCAGGCACTACTCATGCAGTTATCCATTGACCTGGGCACTACCATTGCACTCATCCATTAACTCATGCACTACCCATTCATCCAGGCACTGCATATGCACACATTCAATCACTCTGGTACTACCCTTGCACTCATCCATTTACCCAGGCACTGTCAAGCCTGTTGATCCCGCTTTGAATAATGAGCAGGACTTGACAGGGGAGGAGTATAAGACTCCCCTGCTCCTGCAATAGAGAGCTTCAGGTTCTAGTGTTCTGGGGGTTTGCTATTCTACTTCCGTGTTACCTACAAGGTCTCTTTGGGGCTTTTCTGTTCCCTTGGAGGCTATCGACGTCCTATCCTCCTTCCGTCGCGAACTCATCGGTGTCTTAGGCACAGCTCCTCCTCCCTGGTCTATTCCTTATTCTTCTGACGCTAGTTCGGCTGTGTCTTTGGAGTGGCTCCTGGCCTATGAACTCCAATCCACTTCTTGCTTTGGAGACAGCTCCTGCTCCAGTTTTCTTCTAGTTCACCCGGCTCACCTAAAGAGAAAAAACAAAACAAAATCAGCCATCAGTATGTTACCTGTGGTTTTGCACTTAAGGATAATGATTTAATATTAAGATTAGAAGCATTTATCTTAATAATGGTCTGTCGTCCCTGAGGATCTGCCTTTTCCTTTGTTTGGGCACCTGAATGGAAAGTTACTGTAAATACAAATATAGAAGACTTTAGTTAGTATTCCTGACAATAAGGATAACAAGATATTTTTTTAATATAATTAGCTTTTTGAAAATTTTGCTTACCTGGTCACAGAGAGTGCTTCGCAGCTTAATTTAGGTGGTTACCATTTCACAGCCTCAAGACATGTCATTGTCATTTTCTTTTGGGGCCCATATTTCATTGCTCTTTTGTTCTTTAACCTTAGCTAATTATAGTAATTGTTTTACAAGATGGCTTAATTTGCTATAGATAGGAAGAGAGGATTAATTCAGGTAGGGGTAAATCCAAACATCGTTAAAACACTACTGATTCCTTTTCTTTATAGTATAATATACTCAATGCACTTTTGTTTTTACATTTAGTAAACTTCCTGAATGACTAACCTTAAGTTTAAGAAGAGACTTCGTGGGATGATTGTTTTGTTTAATCATTTTTTATCCCCTCTTCGTCGGTTCACTAATGGCGTTTTGACACTGTTGGGCACAAGGTGACGAGGATAAGTTGGGCGTTTGCATCTTGCTTGTCGTTCCTCTGGAAACATAGGTAAGAGTTTGACAGGCACTACCTTTGCATTCATCTGTTTAGCCAAGCACTAACCATGCATACATCCAATCATCCAGTCGCTACCTGTGCACTCATCCATTCACTCAGGGTGTATCTATGCAAACCTTTATTCACTCAGGCACTACTTATGCAGTCATCCCTTTTTTTAAATAAATTAAATAATTGTGTGTGTGCTTATATAGCGCAGGAATCACTCCCGAAGGGGTACCTCCGCGCTTCGACCGCTGCGAAACCCTTCCTTGCTTCCCTGAGAGATGGTCCCTTAATGGGTATCTCCAGGGTGAGACCAGGCATCCCCGGCGGTCTGGTGGGGCCGTTAGTGAAGATGAGGCAAGCTAGTGCCCAGAGTTGCCGAGTGTGATCGCTGATCAGAGTGGGCACCGAGGCAAGAGAATTATCGAGTCCGCTGACCCTGGTCCAGAAACCTGCCGCGTCGGGAATCGAACCCTGGTCCCGGGCTGTCCTCTGCTCTCGGGTCTGCCGCCTCTAACCAGTGAGCCACACTACTTCACCTTGACCCAGGCTCTACCGTTGCATCACTCCATTCACTCATGTACTACCAATGCCCTCATCCATTCACCATGGCACTACTATTGCACGCATGCATTCACTCACATACTACCCATCCACCCAGGCACTACACATGCACACCCTCAATCACTCTAGTACCTCCTTTGCCCTCGTCCATTCACCCAGGCACTGTCGAGCCTGTTGATGCGCCTTGAGTAGTGGGCGGGGGATGGCAGGGGAGGAGAATAATACTCCCCTGCTCCGGCAATAGAGAGCTTTGCATTCTTGCATTCTGGGGGTTGCTATTCTGCTTCTGAGTTACCTACAAGTTCTCTTCTGGGGCTCTTCTGTTCCCTCACAGGCTCTCAGCGTCCTTTCCTCCTTCCGTCGTGAATTCGGCGGTGTCTTTGGTATGGATGCAGCTTCCTGGTCTCTTCCTTCTTCTATCATGAGCTCGGCGGTGTCTTTGCCATGGCTCCAACTTCCTGGTCTTCTCCTTCTTCCGATGTGAGCTCGGCGGTGTCTTTGACGCGGCTCCTGCCCTCTGGACTCCACTCCGCTTCTTGTTTTGGAGACAGCTCCTGCACTAGTTTTCATACAGTTCACCTGGCTCACCTACAGAGAAAAACAAAAGAAAATCAGCCATCAGTACGTGAATTGTGCTTTTGCAACTAAAGATAATTATTTAATTTTGAGGAAAGGATCATTTATTTTAGTATGTTCTGTCGTCCACGAGGATCTGACTTTTCCTGTGTTTGAGCACCTGAATGGAAAGTTCTTGTAAATACGAATATAGAAGACTTTAATTTGTATTTCTGGCATTAAGGACAACAAGATATTATTTTAATATAATTAGTTGCTTAAGAATTTTGCTTACCTGTTCACAGAGAGGGTCTTTTAGCTTAGGTTAGGTGTGTACCATTGCACAACCTGAAGACATGTCATTGTCATTTTTCTTTTGGGGCCCAGATTTCATTGCTCTTTTGTTCTTTCACCTTAGCTGAATATAGTGATTGTTTTACAAGACGGCTTAAGTTGATACAAAAAGTAAGAGGGGATTTACTCAGGTAGGGAAGAAGCCAAACATTGTTAAAAAACACTATTGATTCCTTTTCTTTAATGTATTGTATACTCAATGCAGTTTTGTTTTTACATTTAGGAAACTCCCTGGTTGACTAACCTTAAGTTTGAGAAGAGACTTCGAGGGAGGATTGTTTTGTTTATTCCTATTTTATCCACTCTTACAGGGGTTACCAATGCCGTTATGACACTTTTGGGCACAAGGTGACAAGGGGAAGTCGGGCCTTTACATCTTGCTTGTCGTTCCTGCGGAAACACAGGTAAGAGTTTGATAGATACTACCTATGCACTCGTCTGTTCATCCAATCACTACACTTGCATACATCCAGTCATCCAGTCACTACTTTTGCACTCATCCATTCACTCAGGGTGAATCTATGCAAACTTTCATTCACTCAGGCACTACTCATGAAGTCACCCGTTGAACCAGGCTCTACTGTTGCATCCCTCCATTCACTCATGCACTACCAATGCACTCATCCTTTCACCCTGGCACTACCATTGCACCCATGCATTCACTCACATACTACCTATTCACCAAGACACTACACATGCAGACATTCAATCACTCTGGTACTACACTTGCACTCCTCCATTCACACAGGCACTGTTGAGCCTGTTGATCCCGCCTTCAGTAATGGGCGGGAATAGGCAGGGGAGGAGTATAGGACTCACCTGCTCCCCCAATAGAGAACTTTGCATTCTAGCATTTTGGGGGTTTGCTATTCTGCTTCCGGGTTACCTATGAGTTCTCTTGTGTGGCTGTTCTGTTCCCTCACAGGCTCTCAGTGCCCTCTCCTCCTTCCGTCGCGTACTCGGCATAGTCTTTGGGGTGGCTAATGCTTCCTGGTCTCCTTCTTCTTCTGACTTGATCTAGGCAGTGTCCTTGGCAGGGCTCCTGCCCTCTGGACTCCACTCCGCTTCTTGTTTTGGAGACAGCTCCTGCTCCAGTTTTCCTATAGTGCACCTAAAGAGAAAAAACAAAAGAAAATCCGCCATCAGTACGTTAACAGTGCTTTTGCACCTAAAGATAATTATTTAATTATGAGGTAAGGAGCATCTATCTTACTAATGTTCTGTCGTCTCTGAGTAACTGCCTTTCTCTGTGTTTGGAGACCTGAATGGAAAGTTCCTGTAAATATAAATATAGAAGACTTTAGTTAGTATTCCTGACATTAAGGATAACAAGATATTCTTTTAATATAATTAGTTGCTGGAGAATTTTGCTTACCTGTTCACAGAGAGTGCCTCCCAGCTAAAGTTAGTTGGGTACCATTTCGCAGCCTGAAGACTTGTCATTGTCTTTTTTCTTTTGGGCCCCAGGTTTCATTGCTCTTTCGTTCTTTCACCTTAGCAAATTACAGTAATAGTTTTACAAGATGGCCTAAGTTGCTACAGAAAGGAAGAGGGGATTCATTGAGGTAGGGAGAAATCCAAACATCTTTAAAACACAACTTATTCATTTTCTTTATTGTATCATATACTCAATGCACTTTTGTTTTTACATTTACGAAACTCTCTGATTGACTGACCTTAAGTTTGAGAAGAGACTTCGAGCGAGGATTGTTTTGTTTACCCATATTTTATCCCCTCTTCCTCAGGTCACCAATGCATGGTTTGCACTGTTGGGCACAACTGATGACAAGGGAAAGTTGTGTGTAAGCATCTTGCTTGTGGTTCTTGTGGAAACATAGGTGAGAGTTTAACAGGCACTACCTATGCAATCATCTGTTCATCCAAGCACTACCCATGCATACATCCAATCATCCAGTGACTACCTTTGCACTTGTCTATTCACTCAGGCTGTACCTATGCAAACTTCCATTTACTCAGGCACTACTCATGCAGTTATCCATTGACCTGGACACTACCATTGCACTCATCCATTAACTCATGCACTACCCATTCATCCAGGCACTGCACATGCACACATTCAATCACTCTGGTACTACCCTTGCACTCATCCATTTACCCAGGCACTGTCAAGCCTGTTGATCCCGCTTTGAATAATGAGCAGGACTTGACAGGGGAGGAGTATTAGACTCCCCTGCTCCTGCAATAGAGAGCTTCAGGTTCTAGTGTTCTGGGGGGTTGCTATTGTGCTTCCGTGTTACCTACAAGTTCTCTTTGGGGCTCTTCTGTTCCCTTGGAGGCTATCGACGTCCTATCCTCCTTCCGTCGCGAACTCATCGGTGTCTTAGGCATAGCTCCTCCTCCCTGGTCTATTCCTTATTCTTCTGATGCTAGTTCGGCTGTGTCTTTGGAGTGGCTCCTGGCCTATGAACTCCTCTCCACTTCTTGCTTTGGAGACAGCTCCTGCTCCAGTTTTCTTCTAGTTCACCGGGCTCACCTAAAGAGAAAAAACAAAACAAAATCAGCCATCAGTATGTTAAGTGTGGTTTTGCACCTAAGGATAATTATTTGATAGTAAGATTAGAAGCATTTATCTTAATAATGGTCTGTCGTCCCTGAGGATCTGCCTTTTACTTTGTTTGGGCACCTGAATGGAAAGTTCCTGTAAATACAAATATAGAAGACTTTAGTTAGTATTCCTGACAATAAGGATAACAAGATATTCTTTTAATATAATTAGTTGCTTGAAAATTTTGCTTACCTGGTCACAGAGAGTGCTTCCCAGCTTAATTTAGGTGGGTACCATTTCACAGCCTCAAGACATGTCATTGTCATTTTCTTTTGGGGCCCATATTTCATTGCTCTTTTGTTCTTTAACCTTAGCTTATTATAGTAATTGTTTTACAAGATGGCTTAATTTGCTACAGATAGGAAGAGAGGATTAATTCAGGTAGGGGTAAATCCAAACATCGTTAAAACACTACTGATTCCTTTTCTTTATAGTATAATATACTCAACGCACTTTTGTTTTTACATTTACTAAACTTCCTGAATGACTAACCTTAAGTTTGAGAAGAAACTTCGTGGGATGATTGTTTTGTTTAATCATTTTTTATCCCCTCTTCGTCGGTTCACTAATGGCATTTTGACACTGTTGGGCACAAGGTGACGAGGATAAGTTGGGCGTTTGCATCTTGCTTGTCGTTCCTGTGGAAACATAGCTAAGAGTTTGACAGGCACTACCTTTGCATTCATCTGCTTAGCCAATCACTAACCATGCATACATCCAATCATCCAGTCGCTACCTGTGCACTCATCCATTCACTCAGGGTGTATCTATGCAAACCTTTATTCACTCAGGCACTACTTATGTAGTCATCCCTTGACCCAGGCTCTACCGTTGCATCACTTCATTCACTCATGTACTACCAATGCCCTCATCCATTCACCATGGCACTACTTTTGCACGCATGCATTCACTCACATACTACCCATCCACCCAGGCACTACACATGCACACCTTCAATCACTCTAGTACCTCCTTTGCCCTCGTCCATTCACCCAGGCACTGTCGAGCCTGTTGATGCGCCTTGAGTAGTGGGCGGGTGATGGCAGGGGAGGAGTATAAGACTCCCCTGCTCCGGCAATAGAGAGCTTTGCATTGTAGCATTCTGGGGGTTGCTATTCTGCTTCTGGGTTACCTACAAGTTCTCTTCTGGGGCTCTTCTGTTCCCTCCCAGGCTCTCAGCGTCCTTTCCTCCTTCCGTCGTGAATTTGGCGGTGTCTTTGGTATGGATGCTGCTTCCTGGTCTCTTCCTTCTTCTGTCATGAGCTCGGCGGTGTCTTTGGCATGGCTCCAACTTCCTGGTCTTCTCCTTCTTCCGATGTGAGCTCGGCGGTGTCTTTGACGCGGCTCCTGCCCTCTGGACTCCACTCCGCTTCTTGTTTTGGAGACAGCTCCTGCACCAGTTTTCTTACAGTTCACCTGGCTCACCTACAGAGAAAAACAAAAGAAAATCAGCCATCAGTACGTGAACTGTGCTTTTGCAACTAAAGATAATTATTTAATTTTGAGGTAAGGATCATTTATTTTAGTATGTTCTGTTGTCCACGAGGATCTGACTTTTCCTGTGTTTGGGCACCTGAATGGAAAGTTCCTGTAAATACAAATATAGAAGACTTTAATTTGTATTCCTGGCATTAAGGACAACAAGATATTATTTTAATATAATTAGTTGCTTAAGAATTTTGCTTACCTGTTCACAGAGAGGGCCTCCCAGCTTAGGTTAGGTGTGTACCATTGCACAACCTGAAGACATGTCATTGTCATTTTTCTTTTGGGGCCCAGATTTCATTGCTCTTTTGTTCTTTCACCTTAGCTGACTATAGTGATTGTTTTACAAGACGGCTTAAGTTGATAAAAAAAGTGAGAGAGGATTTACTCAGGTAGGGAAAAAGCAAACATTGTTAAAAAACACTATTGATTCCTTTTCTTTAATGTATTGTATACTCAATGCAGTTTTGTTTTTTACATTTAGGAAACTCCCTGATTGACTAACCTTAAGTTTGAGAAGAGACTTCGAGGGAAGATTGTTTTGTTTAACCTTATTTTATCCCCTCTTCCATGGGTTACCACTGCCGTTTTGACACTTTTGGGCACAAGGTGACAAGGGGAAGTCGGGCCTTTACATCTTGCTTGTCGTTCCTGCGGAAACACAGGTAAAAGTTTGATAGATACTACCTATGCACTCATCTGTTCATCCAAGCACTACACTCGCATACATCCAGTCATCCAGTCACTACTTTTGCACTCATCCATTCACTCAGGGTGAATCTATGCAAACTTTCATTCACTCAGGCACTACTCATGAAGTCACCCGTTGAACCAGGCTCTACTGTTGCATCCCTCCATTCACTCATGCACTACCAATGCACTCATCCTTTCACCCTGGCACTACCATTGCACCCATGCATTCACTCACATACTACCTATTCACCAAGGCACTAAACATGCACACATTCAATCACTCTGGTACTACACTTGCACTCATCCATTCACCCAGGCACTGTTGAGCCTGTTGATCCCGCCTTCAGTAATGGGCAGGAATAGGCAGGGGAGGAGTGTAGGACTCACCTGCTCCCCCAATAGAGAACTTTGCATTCTAGCATTTTGGGGGTTTGCTATTCTGCTTCCGGGTTACCTATGAGTTCTCTTGTGGGGCTGTTCTGTTCCCTCACAGGCTCACAGTACCCTCTCCTCCTTCCGTTGCGTACTCAGCGTAGTCTTTGGGGTGGCTCATGCTTCCTGCTCTCCTCCTTCTTCTGTCGCGAGCTCGCCTGTGTCTTCGGCTTGGCTAATGCTTCCTGGTCTCCTTCTTCTTCTGACTTGATCTAGGCACTGTCCTTGGCAGGGCTCCTGCCCTCTGGACTCCACTCCGCTTCTTGTTTTGGAGACAGCTCCTGCTCCAGTTTTCCTATAGTGCACCTAAAGAGAAAAAACAAAAGAAAATCCGCCATCAGTACGTTAACTGTGCTTTTGCACCTAAAGATAATTATTTAATTATGAGGTAAGGAGCATCTATCTTACTAATGTTCTGTCGTCTCTGAGTAACTGCCTTTCTCTGTGTTTGGAGACCTGAATGGAAAGTTCCTGTAAATATAAATATAGAAGACTTTAGTTAGTATTCCTGACATTAAGGATAACAAGATATTCTTTTAATATAATTAGTTGCTGGAGAATTTTGCTTACCTGTTCACAGAGAGTGCCTCCCAGCTAAAGTTAGTTTGGTACCATTTCGCAGCCTGAAGACTTGTCATTGTCGTTTTTCTTTTGGGCCCCAGGTTTCATTGCTCTTTCGTTCTTTCACCTTAACTAATTGCAGTAATTGTTTTACAAGATGGCCTAAGTTGCTACAGAAAGGAAGAGGGGATTCATTGAGGTAGGGAGAAATCCAAACATCTTTAAAACACAACTGATTCATTTTGTTTATTGTATCATATACTCAATGCACTTTTGTTTTTACATTTAGGAAACTCCCTGATTGACTGACCTTAAGTTTGAGAAGAGACTTCGAGCGAGGATTGTTTTGTTTACCCATATTTTATCCCCTCTTCCTCGGGTCACCAATGCCTGGTTGGCACTGTTGGGCACAACTGATGACAAGGGAAAGTTGTGTGTTAGCATCTAGCTTGTGGTTCCTGTGGAAACATAGGTGAGAGTTTAACAGGCACTACCTATGCACTCATCTGTTCATCCAAGCACTACCCATGCATACATCCAATCATCCAGTGACTACCTTTGCACTTGTCTATTCACTCAGGCTGTACCAATGCAAACTTCCATTTACTCAGGCACTACTCATGCAGTTATCCATTGACCTGGGCAGTACCATTGCACTCATCCATTAACTCATGCACTACCCATTCATCCAGGCACTGCACATGCACACATTCAATCACTCTGGTACTACCCTTGTACTCATCCATTTACCCAGGCACTGTCAAGCCTGTTGATCCCGCTTTGAATAATGAGCAGGACTTGACAGGGGAGGAGTATAAGACTCCCCTGCTCCTGCAATAGAGAGCTTCAGGTTCCAGTGTTCTGGGGGGTTTGCTAATTTGCTTCCGTGTTACCTAAAAGGTCTCTTTGGGGCTCTTCTGTTCCCTTGGAGGCTATCGACGTCCTATCCTCCTTCCGTCGCGAACTCATCGGTGTCTTAGGCATAGCTCCTCATCCCTGGTCTATTCCTTATTCTTCTGACGCTAGTTCGGCTGTGTCTTTGGAGTGGCTCCTGGCCTATGAACTCCACTCCATTTCTTGCTTTGGAGACAGCTCCTGCTCCAGTTTTCTTCTAGTTCACCCGGCTCACCTAAAGAGAAAAAACAAAACAAAATCAGCCATCAGTATGTTAACTGTGGTTTTGCACCTAAGGAAAATTATTTAATAGTAAGATTAGAAGCATTTATCTTAATAATGGTCTGTCGTACCCGAGGATCTGCCTTTTCCTTTGTTTGGGCACCTGAATGGAAAGTTCCTGTAAATACAAATATAGAAGACATTAGTTAGTATTCCTGACAATAAGGATAACAAGATATTCTTTTAATATAATTAGTTGCTTGAAAATGTTGCTTACCTGGTCACAGAGAGTGCTTCCCAGCTTACTTTAGGTAGGTACCATTTCACAGCCTCAAGACATGTCATTGTCATTTTCTTTTGGGGCCCATATTTCATTGCTCTTTTGTTCTTTAACCTTAGCTAATTATAGTAATTGTTTTACAAGATGGCTTGATTTGCTACAGATAGGAAGAGAGGATTAATTCAGGTAGGGGTAAATCCAAACATCGTTAAAACACTACTGATTCCTTTTCTTTATAGTATAATATACTCAATGCACTTTTGTTTTTACATTTAGTAAACTTCCTGAATGACTAACCTTAAGTTTGAGAAGAGACTTCGTGGGATAATTGTTTTGTTTAATCATTTTTTATCCCCTCTTCGTCGGTTCACTAATGGCGTTTTGACACTGTTGGGCACAAGGTGACGAGAATAAATTGGGCGTTTGCATCTTGCTTGTCGTTCGTGTGGAAACATAGGTAAGAGTTTGACAGGCACTACCTTTGCATTCATCTGTTTAGCTAAGCACTAACCATGCATACATCCAATCATCCAGTCGCTACCTGTGCACTCATCCATTCACTCAGAGTGTATCTATGCAAACCTTTATTCACTCAGGCACTACTTATGCAGTCATCCCTTGACCCAGGCTCTACCGTTGCATCACTCCATTCACTCATGTACTACCAATGCCCTCATCCATTTACCCTGACACTACTATTGCACTCATGCATTCACTTACATACTACCCATCCACCCAGGCACTACACATGCACACCTTCAATCACTCTCGTACCATCTTTGCCCTCGTCCATTCACCCAGGTTCTGTCGAGCCAGTTGATGCGCCTTGAGTAGTGGGCGGGGTTGGCAGGGGAGGAGTATAAGACTCCCCTGCTCTGGCAATAGAGAGCTTTGCATTCTAGCATTCTGGGGGTTGCTATTCTGCTTCTGGGTTACCTACAAGTTCTCTTCTGGGGCTCTTCTGTTCCCTCACAGGCTCTCAGCGTCCTTTCCTCCTTCCGACGTGAATTCGGCGGTGTCATTGGTATGGATGCTGCTTCCTGGTCTCTTCCTTCTTCCGTCATGAGCTCGGCGGTGTCTTTGGCATGGCTCCAACTTCCTGGTCTTCTCCTTCTTCCAATGTGAGCTCGGCGGTGTCTTTGACGCGGCTCCTGCCCTCTGGACTCCACTCCGCTTCTTGTTTTGGAGACAGCTCCTGCACCAGTTTTCTTACAGTTCACCTGGCTCACCTACAGAGAAAAACAAAAGAAAATCAGCCATCAGTACGTGAACTGTGCTTTTGCAACTAAAGATAATTATTTAATTTTGAGGTAAGGATCATTTATTTTAGTATGTTCTGTTGTCCACGAGGATCTGACTTTTCCTGTGTTTGGGCACCTGAATGGAAAGTTCCTGTAAATACAAATATAGAAGACTTTAATTTGTATTCCTGGCATTAAGGACAACAAGATATTATTTTAATATAATTAGTTGCTTAAGAATTTTGCTTACCTGTTCACAGAGAAGGCCTCCCAGCTTAGGTTAGGTGTGTACCATTGCACAACCTGAAGACATGTCATTGTCATTTTTCTTTTGGGGCCCAGATTTCATTGCTCTTTTGTTCTTTCACCTTAGCTGAATATAGTTATTGTTTTACAAGACGGCTTAAGTTGATACAAAAAGTAAGAGGGGATTTACTCAGGTAGGGAAGAAGCCAAACATTGTGGAGGTGTGGCACAGGGGTTAGAGGCGGCAGACCTGGAGCTTGAGTTCGGCCCTGGACCAGGATTCAATTCCCCGCCTCGGCGGGTCTTGGGCTCAATAATTCGACGGACTCGTTAATTCTCGCTCCGGTGCCTTCTCGACTCACGGGTTCACACTCTGCGACTCTGGGCAATAGCTTGCTTAATCTCCACAACGGCCCCTCGCGGTGGGATGCCTGGCTTTCACCTTGTGGATACCCTGCCAGGGTTATCTCACAGGGGAATACCAGGACGGGTTCCCTAAGCAAGCGCGGAGATGCCCCAGGGTAAGTCATGCGCTATATAAGCTTCATTCATTTCATTTCACATTGTTAAAAAACACTATTGATTCCTTTTCTTTAATGTATTGTATACTCAATGCAGTTTTGTTTTTACATTTAGGAAACTCCCTGAGTTACTAACCTTAAGTTTGAGAAGAGACTTCGAGGGAGGATTGTTTTGTTTATCCTTATTTTATCCCCTCTTCCATGGGTTACCACTGCCGTTTTGACACTTTTTGGCACAAGGTGACAAGGGGAAGTCGGGCCTTTACATCTTGCTTGTCGTTCCTGCGGAAACACAGGTAAGAGTTTGAGAGATACTACCTATGCACTCGTCTGTCCATCCAAGCACTACACTTGCATACATCCAGTCATCCAGTCACTACTTTTGCACTCATCCATTCACTCAGGGTGAATCTAAGCAAACATTCATTCACTCAGGCACTACTAATGAACTCACCTGTTGAACCAGGCTCTACTGTTGCATCCCTCCATTCACTCATGCACTACCAATGCACTCATCCTTTCACCCTGGCACTACCATTGCACCCATGTATTCACTCACATACTACCTATTCACCAAGGCACTATACATGCACACATTCAATCACTCTGGTACTACACTTGCACTCATACATTCACCCAGGCACTGTTGAGCCTGTTGATCCCGCCTTCAGTAATAGGCGGGAATAGGCAGGGGAGGAGTATAGGACTCACCTGCTCCCCCAATAGAGAACTTTGCATTCTAGCATTTTGGGGGTTTGCTATTCTGCTTCCGGGTTACCTATGAGTTCTCTTGTGGGGCTGTTCTGTTCCCTCACAGGCTCTCAGTGCCCTCTCCTCCTTCCGTCGCGTACTCGGCGTAGTCTTTGGGGAGGCTCATGCTTCCTGCTCTCCTCCTTCTTCTGTCGCGAGCTCGCCTGTGTCTTCGGCTTGGCTAATGCTTCCTGGTCTCCTTCTTCTTCTGACTTGATCTAGGCAGTGTCCTTGGCAGGGCTCCTGCCCTCTGGACTCCACTCCGCTTCTTGTTTTGGAGACAGCTCCTGCTCCAGTTTTCCTATAGTGCACCTAAAGAGAAAAAACAAAAGAAAATCCGCCATCAGTGCGTTAACTGTGCTTTTGCACCTTAAGATAATTATTTAATTATGAGGTAAGGAGCATCTATCTTACTAATGTTCTGTCGTCTCTGAGGATCTGCCTTTCTCTGTGTTTGGGGACCTGAATGGAAAGTTCCTGTAAATATAAATATAGAAGACTTTAGTTAGTATTCCTGACATTAAGGATAACAAGATATTCTTTTAATATAATTAGTTGCTGGAGAATTTTGCTTACCTGTTCACAGAGAGTGCCTCCCAGCTAAAGTTAGTTGGGTACCATTTCGCAGCCTGAAGACTTGTCATTGTCTTTTTTCTTTTGGGCCCCAGGTTTCATTGCTCTTTCGTTCTTTCACCTTAGCTAATTACAGTAATTGTTTTACAAGATGGCCTAAGTTGCTACAGAAAGGAAGAGGGGATTCATTGAGGTAGGGAGAAATCCAATCATCTTTAAAACACAACTGATTCATTTTCTGTATTGTATCATATACTCAATGCACTTTTGTTTTTACATGTAGGAAACTCCCTGATTGACTGACCTTAAGTTTGAGAAGAGACTTCGAGCGAGGATTGTTTTGTTCACCCATATTTTATCCCCTCTTCCTCGGGTCACCAATGCCTGGTTGGCACTGTTGGGCACAACTGATGACAAGGGAAAGTTGTGTGTTAGCATCTTGCTTGTGGTTCCTGTGGAAACATAGGTGAGAGTTTAACAGGCACTACCTATGCACTCATCTGTTCATCCAAGCACTACCCATGCATACATCCAATCATCAAGTGTCTACTTTTGCACTTGTCATTCACTCAGGCTGTACCAATGCAAACTTCCATTTACTCAGGCACTACTCATGCAGTTATCCATTGACCTGGGCACTACCATTGCACTCATCCATTAACTCATGCACTACCCGTTCATCCAGGCACTGCACATGCACACATTCAATCACTCTGGTACTACCCTTGCACTCATCCATTTACCCCGGCACTGTCAAGCCTGTTGATCCCGCTTTGAATAATGAGCAGGACTTGACAGGGGAGGAGTATAAGACTCCCCTGCTCCTGCAATAGAGAGCTTCAGGTTCTAGTGTTCTGGGGGTTTGCCATTCTGCTTCCGTGTTACCTACAAGGTCTCTTTGGGGCTTTTCTGTTCCCTTGGAGGCTATCGACGTCCTATCCTCCTTCCGTCGCGAACTCATTGGTGTCTTAGGCATAGCTCCTCCCCCCTGGTCTATTCCTTATTCTTCTGACGCTAGTTCGGCTGTGTCTTTGGAGTGGCTCCTGGCCTATGAACTCCAATATACTTCTTGCTTTGGAGACGGCTCCTGCTCCAGTTTTCTTCTAGTTCACCCGGTTCACCTAAAGAGAAAAAACAAAACAAAATCAGCCATCAGTATGTTACCTGTGGTTTTGCACCTAAGGATAATTATTTAATAGTAAGATTAGAAGCATTTATCTTAATAATGGTCTGTTGTACCTGAGGATCTGCCTTTTCCTTTCTATGTTATGGCCACCTGAATGGAAAGTTCCTGTTAATACAAATATAGAAGACTTTAGTTAGTATTCCTGACAATAAGGATAACAAGATATTCTTTTAATATAATTAGCTGCTTGAAAATTTTGCTTACCTGGTCACAGAGAGTGCTTCGCAGCTTAATTTAGGTGGGTACCATTTCACAGCCTCAAGACATGTCATTGTCATTTTCTTTTGGGGCCCATATTTCATTGCTCTTTTGTTCTTTAACCTTAGCTAATTATAGTAATTGTTTTACAAGATGGCTTAATTTGCTGCAGATAGGAAGAGAGGATTCATTCAGGTAGGGGTAAATCCAAACATCGTTAAAACACTACTGATTCCTTTTCTTTATAGTATAATATACTCAATGCACTTTTGTTTTTACATTTAGTAAACTTCCTGAATGACTAACCGTAAGTTTGAGAAGAGACTTCGTGGGATGATTGTTTTGTTTAATCATTTTTTATCCCCTCTTCGTCGGTTCACTAATGGAGTTTTGACACTGTTGGGCACAAGGTGACAAGGATAAGTTGGGCGTTTGCATCTTGCTTGTCGTTCCTGTGGAAACATAGGTAAGAGTTTGACAGGCACTACCTTTGCATTCATCTGTTTAGCCAAGCACTAACCATGCATACATCCAATCATCCAGTCGCTACCTGTGCACTCATCCATTCACTCAGGGTGTATCTATGCAAACCTTTATTCACTCAGGCACTACTTATGCAGTCATCCCTTGACGCAGGCTCTACCGTTGCATCACTCCATTCACTCATGTACTACCAATGCCCTCATCCATTCACCATGGCACTACTATTGCACACATGCATTCACTCACATACTACCCATCCACCCAGGCACTACACATGCACACCCTCAATCACTCTAGTACCTCCTTTGCCCTCGTCCCCTCACCCAGGCACTGTCGAGCCTGTTGATGCGCCTTGAGTAGTGGGCGGGGGATGGTAGGGGAGGAGTATAATACTCCCCTGCTCCGGCAATAGAGAGCTTTGCATTCTTGCATTCTGGGGGTTGCTATTCTGCTTCAGAGTTACCTACAAGTTCTCTTCTGGGTCTCTTCTGTTCCCTCACAGGCTCTCAGCGTCCTTTCCTCCTTCCGTCGTGAATTTGGCGGTGTCTTTGGTATGGATGCTGCTTCCTGGTCTCTTCCTTCTTCCGTCATGAGCTCGGCGGTGTCTTTGTCATGGCTCCAACTTCCTGGTCTTCTCCTTGCTCGGCGGTGTCTTTGACGCGGCTCCTGCCCTCTGGACTCCACTCCGCTTCTTGTTTTGGAGACAGCTCCTGCACCAGTTTTCATACAGTTCACCTGGCTCACCTACAGAGAAAAAACAAAGGAAAATCAGCCATAAGTACGTTAACTGTGCTTTTGCCACTAAAGATAATTATTTAATTTTGAGGAAAGGATCATTTATTTTAGTATGTTCTGTTGTCCACGAGGATCTGACTTTTCCTGTGTTTGGGCACCTGAATGGAAAGTTCCTGTAAATACAAATATAGAAGACTTTAATTTGTATTCCTGGCATTAAGGACAACAAGATATTATTTTAATATAATTAGTTGTTTAAGAATTTTGCTTACCTGTTCACAGAGAGGGCCTCCCAGCTTAGGTTAGGTGTGTACCATTGCACAACCTGAAGACATGTCATTGTCATTTTTCTTTTGGGGCCCAGATTTCATTGCTCTTTTGTTCTTTCACCTTAGCTGAATATAGTGATTGTTTTACAAGACGGCTTAAGTTGATACAAAAAGTAAGAGGGGATGTACTCAGGTAGGGAAGAAGCCAAACATTGTTAAAAACACTATTGATTCCTTTTCTTTAATGTATTGTATACTCAATGCAGTTTTGTTTTTACATTTAGAAAACTCCCTGATTGACTAACCTTAAGTTTGAGAAGAGACTTCGAGGGAGGATTGTTTTGCTTATCCTTATTTTATCCCCTCTTCCATGGGTTACCAATGCCGTTTTGACACTTTTGGGCACAAGGTGACAGGGGGAAGTCGGGCCTTTACATCTTGCTTGTCGTTCCTGCGGAAACACAGGTAAGAGTTTGATAGATACTACCTATGCACGCATCTGTTCATCCAAGCACTACACTTGCATACATCCAGTCATCCAGTCACTACTTTTGCACTCATCCATTCACTCAGGGTGAATCTATGCAAACTTTCATTCACTCAGGCACTACTCATGAAGTCACCCATTGAACCAGGCTCTACTGTTGCATCCCTCCATTCACTCATGCACTACCAATGCACTCATCCTTTCACCCTGGCACTACCATTGCACCCATGCATTCACTCACATACTACCTATTCACCAAGGCACTACACATGCACACATTCAATCACTCTGGTACTACACTTGCACTCATCCATTCACCAAGGCACTGTTGAGCCTGTTGATCCCGCCTTCAGTAAGAGGCAGGAATAGGCAGGGGAGGAGTATAGGACTCACCTGCTCCCCCAATAGAGAACTTTGCATTCTAGCATTTTGGGGGTTTGCTATTCTGCTTCCGGGTTACCTATGAGTTCTCTTGTGGGGCTGTTCTGTTCCCTCACAGGCTCACAGTACCCTCTCCTCCTTCCGTTGCGTACTCAGCGTAGTCTTTGGGGAGGCTCATGCTTCCTGCTCTCCTCCTTCTTCTGTCTCGAGCTCGCCTGTGTCTTCGGATTGGCTAATGCTTCCTGGTCTCCTTCTTCTTCTGACTTGATCTAGTCAGGGTCCTTGGCAGGGCTCCTGCCCTCTGGACTCCACTCCGCTTCTTGTTTTGGAGACAGCTCCTGCTCCAGTTTTCCTATAGTGCACCTAAAGAGAAAAACAAAAGAAAATCCGCCATCAGTGCGTTAACTGTGCTTTTGCACCTAAAGATAATTATTTAATTATGAGGTAAGGAGCATCTATCTTACTAATGTTCTGTCGTCTCTGAGGATCTGCCTTTCTCTGAGTTTGGGGACCTGAATCGAAAGATCCTGTAAATATAAATATAGAAGACTTTAGTTAGTATTCCTGACATTAAGGATAACAAGATATTCTTTTAATATAATTAGTTGCTGGAGAATTTTGCTTACCTGTTCACAGAGAGTGCCTCCCAGCTAAAGTTAGTTGGGTACCATTTCGCAGCCTGAAGACTTGTCATTGTCTTTTTTCTTTTGGGCCCCAGGTTTCATTACTCTTTCGTTCTTTCACCTTAGCTAATTACAGTAATTGTTTTACAAGATGGCCTAAGTTGCTACAGAAAGGAAGAGGGGATTCATTGAGGTAGGGAGAAATCCAATCATCTTTAAAAAACAACTGATTCATTTTCTGTATTGTATCATATACTCAATGCACTTTTGTTTTTACATTTAGGAATCTCCCTGATTGACTGACCTTAAGTTTGAGAAGAGACTTCGAGCGAGGATTGTTTTGTTTAACCATATTTTATCCCCTCTTCCTCGGGTCACCAATGCCTGGTTGGCACTGTTGGGCACAACTGATGACAAGGGAAAGTTGTGTGTTAGCATCTTGCTTGTGGTTCCTGTGGAAACATAGGTGAGAGTTTAACAGGCACTACCTATGCACTCATCTGTTCATCCAAGCACTACCCATGCATACATCCAATCATCAAGTGTCTACCTTTGCACTTGTCTATTCACTCAGGCTGTACCAATGCAAACTTCCATTTACTCAGGAACTACTCATGCAGTTATCCATTGACCTGGGCACTACCATTGCACTCATCCATTAACTCATGCACTACCCATTCATCCAGGCACTGCATATGCACACATTCAATCACTCTGGTACTACCCTTGCACTCATCCATTTACCCAGGCACTGTCAAGCCTGTTGATCCCGCTTTGAATAATGAGCAGGACTTGACAGGGGAGGAGTATAAGACTCCCCTGCTCCTGCAATAGAGAGCTTCAGGTTCCAGTGTTCTGGGGGGTTTGCTAATTTGCTTCCGTGTTACCTAAAAGGTCTCTTTGGGGCTCTTCTGTTCCCTTGGAGGCTATCGACGTCCTATCCTCCTTCCGTCGCGAACTCATCGGTGTCTTAGGCATAGCTCCTCATCCCTGGTCTATTCCTTATTCTTCTGACGCTAGTTCGGCTGTGTCTTTGGAGTGGCTCCTGGCCTATGAACTCCACTCCACTTCTTGCTTTGGAGACAGCCCCTGCTCCAGTTTTCTTCTAGTTCACCCGGCTCACCTAAAGAGAAAAAACAAAACAAAATCAGCCATCAGTATGTTAACTGTGGTTTTGCACCTAAGGATAATTATTTAATAGTAAGATTAGAAGCATTTATCTTAATAATGGTCTGTCGTCCCTGAGGATCTGCCTTTTCCTTTGTTTGGGCACCTGAATGGAAAGTTCCTGTAAATACAAATATAGAAGACATTAGTTAGTATTCCTGACAATAAGGATTACAAGATATTCTTTTAATATAATTAGTTGCTTGAAAATGTTGCTTACCTAGTCACAGAGAGTGCTTCCCAGCTTACTTTAGGTGGGTACCATTTCACAGCCTCAAGACATGTCATTGTCATTTTCTTTTGGGGCCCATATTTCATTGCTCTTTTGTTCTTTAACCATAGCTAATTATAGTAATTGTTTTACAAGATGGCTTAATTTGCTACAGATGGGAAGAGAGGATTAATTCAGGTAGGGGTAAATCCAGACATCGTTAAAACACTACTGATTCCTTTTCTTTATAGTATAATATACTCAATGCACTTTTGTTTTTACATTTAGTAAACTTCCTGAATGACTAACCTTAACTTTGAGAAGAGACTTTGTGGGATGATTGTTTTGTTTAATCATTTATTATCCCCTCTTCGTCGGTTCACTAATGGCGTTTTGACACTGTTGGGCACAAGGTGACGAGGATAAGTTGGGCGTTTGCATCTTGCTTGTCGCTCCTGTGGAAACATAGGTAAGAGTTCTACAGGCACTACCTTTGCATTCATCTGTTTAGCCAAGCACTAACCATGCATACATCTAATCATCCAGTCGCTACCTGTGCACTCATCCATTCACTCAGGGTGTATCTATGCAAACCTTTATTCACTCAGGCACTACTTATGCAGTCATCCCTTGACCCAGGCTCTACCGTTGCATCACTCCATTCACTCATGTACTACCAATGCCCTCATCCATTCACCATGGCACTACTATTGCACGCATGCATTCACTCACATACTACCCATCCACCCAGGCACTACACATGCACACCCTCAATCACTCTAGTACCTCCTTTGCCTTCGTCCCTTCACCCAGGCACTGTCGAGCCTGTTGATGCGCCTTGAGTAGTGAGCGGGGGATGGCAGGGAAGGAGTATAATACTCCCCTGCTCCGGCAATAGAGAGCTTTGCATTCTTGCATTCTGGGGGTTGCTATTCTGCTTCTGAGTTACCTACAAGTTCTCTTCTGGGGCTCTTCTGTTCCCTCACAGGCTCTCAGCGTCCTTTCCTCCTTCCGTCGTGAATTCGGCGGTGTCTTTGGTATGGATGCTGCTTCCTGGTCTCTTCCTTCTTCCATTATGAGCTCGGCGGTGTCTTTGCCATGGCTCCAACTTCCTGGTCTTCTCCTCCTTCCGATGTGAGCTCGGCGGTGTCTTTGATGCGGCTCCTGCCCTCTGGACTCCACTCCGCTTCTTGTTTTGGAGACAGCTCCTGCACCAGTTTTCATACAGTTCACCTGGCTCACCTACAGAGAAAAAACAAAAGAAAATCAGCCATCAGTACATTAACTGTGCTTTTGCAACTAAAGATAATTATTTAATTTTGAGGAAAGGATCATTTATTTTAGTATGTTCTGTCGTCCACGAGGATATGACTTTTCCTATGTTTGGGCACCTGAATGGAAAGTTCCTGTAAATACGAATATAGAAGACTTTAATTTGTATTTCTGGCATTAAGGACAACAAGATATTATTTTAATATAATTAGTTGCTTAAGAATTTTGCTTACCTGTTCACAGAGAGGGTCTTCCAGCTTAGGTTAGGTGTGTACCATTGCACAACCTGAAGACATGTCATTGTCATTTTTCTTTTGGGGCCCAGATTTCATTGCTCTTTTGTTCTTTCACCTTAGCTGAATATAGTGATTGTTTTACAAGACGGCTTAAGTTGATACAAAAAGTAAGAGGGGATTTACTCAGGTAGGGAAGAAGCCAAGCATTGTTAAAAAACACTATTGATTCCTTTTCTTTAATGTATTGTATACTCAATGCAGTTTTGTTTTTACATTTAGGAAACTCCCTGATTGACTAACCTTAAGTTTGAGAAGAGACTTCGAGGGAGGATTGTTTTGTTTATCCCTATTTTATCCCCTCTTCCATGGGTTACCAATGCCGTTTTGACACTTTTGGGCACAAGGTGACAAGGGGAAGTCGGGCCTTTACATCTTGCTTGTCGTTCCTGCGGAAACACAGGTAAGAGTTTGATAGATACTACCTATGCACTCATCTGTTCATGCAAGCACTACACTTGCATACATCCAGTCATCCAGTCACTACTTTTGCACTCATCCATTCACTCAGGGTGAATCTATGCAAACTTTCATTCACTCAGGCACTACTCATGAAGTCACCCATTGAACCAGGCTCTACTGTTGCATCCCTCCATTCACTCATGCACTACCAATGCACTCATCCTTTCACCCTGGCACTACCATTGCACCCATGCATTCACTCACATACTACCTATTCACCAAGGCACTACACATGCACACATTCAATCACTCTGGTACTACACTTGCACTCATCCATTCACCAAGGCACTGTTGAGCCTGTTGATCCCGCCTTCAGTAATGGGCGGGAATAGGCAGGGGAGGAGTAAAGGACTCACCTGCTCCCCCAATAGAGAACTTTGCATTTTAGCATTTTGGGGGTTTCCTATTCTGCTTCCGGGTTACCTATGAGTTCTCTTGTGGGGCTGTTCTGTTCCCTCACAGGCTCTCAGTGCCCTCTCCTCCTTCCGTTGCGTACTCGGCGTAATCTTTGGGGAGGCTCATGCTTCCTGCTCTCCTCCTTCTTCTGTCGCGAGCTCGCCTGTGTCTTCGGATTGGCTAATGCTTCCTGGTCTCCTTCTTCTTCTGACTTGATCTAGTCAGGGTCCTTGGCAGGGCTCCTGCCCTCTGGACTCCACTCCGCTTCTTGTTTTGGAGACAGCTCCTGCTCCAGTTTTCCTATAGTGCACCTAAAGAGAAAAAACAAAAGAAAATCCGCCATCAGTGCGTTAACTGTGCTTTTGCACCTTAAGATAATTATTTAATTATGAGGTAAGGAGCATCTATCTTACTAATGTTCTGTCGTCTCTGAGGATCTGCCTTTCTCTGAGTTTGGGGACCTGAATCGAAAGTTCCTGTAAATATAAATATAGAAGACTTTAGTTAGTATTCCTGACATTAAGGATAACAAGATATTCTTTTAATATAATTAGTTGCTGGAGAATTTTGCTTACCTGTTCACAGAGAGTGCCTCCCAGCTAAAGTTAGTTGGGTACCATTTCGCAGCCTGAAGACTTGTCATTGTCTTTTTTCTTTTGGGCCCCAGGTTTCATTACTCTTTCGTTCTTTCACCTTAGCTAATTACAGTAATTGTTTTACAAGATGGCCTAAGTTGCTACAGAAAGGAAGAGGGGATTCATTGAGGTAAGGAGAAATCCAATCATCTTTAAAACACAACTGATTAATTTTCTGTATTGTATCATATACTCAATGCACTTTTGTTTTTACATTTAGGAATCTCCCTGATTGACTGACCTTAAGTTTGAGAAGAGACTTCGAGCGAGGATTGTTTTGTTTACCCATATTTTATCCCCTCTTCCTCGGGTCACCAATGCCTGGTTGGCACTGTTGGGCACAACTGATGACAAGGGAAAGTTGTGTGTTAGCATCTTGCTTGTGGTTCCTGTGGAAACATAGGTGAGAGTTTAACAGGCACTACCTATGCACTCATCTGTTCATCCAAGCACTACCCATGCATACATCCAATCATCAAGTGTCTACCTTTGCACTTGTCTATTCACTCAGGCTGTACCAATGCAAACTTCCATTTACTCAGGCACTACTCATGCAGTTATCCATTGACCTGGGCACTACCATTGCACTCATCCATTAACTCATGCACTACCCATTCATCCAGGCACTGCATATGCACACATTCAATCACTCTGGTACTACCCTTGCACTCATCCATTTACCCAGGCACTGTCAAGCCTGTTGATCCCGCTTTGAATAATGAGCAGGACTTGACAGGGGAGGAGTATAAGACTCCCCTGCTCCTGCAATAGAGAGCTTCAGGTTCCAGTGTTCTGGGGGGTTTGCTAATTTGCTTCCGTGTTACCTAAAAGGTCTCTTTGGGGCTCTTCTGTTCCCTTGGAGGCTATCGACGTCCTATCCTCCTTCCGTCGCGAACTCATCAGTGTCTTAGGCATAGCTCCTCATCCCTGGTCTATTCCTTATTCTTCTGACGCTAGTTCGGCTGTGTCTTTGGAGTGGCTCCTGGCCTATGAACTCCACTCCACTTCTTGCTTTGGAGACAGCTCCTGCCCCAGTTTTCTTCTAGTTCACCCGGCTCACCTAAAGAGAAAAAACAAAACAAAATCAGCCATCAGTATGTTAACTGTGGCTTTGCACCTGAGGATAATTATTTAATAGTAAGATTAGAAGCATTTATCTTAATAATGGTCTGTCGTCCCTGAGGATCTGCCTTTTCCTTTGTTTGGGCACCTGAATGGAAAGTTCCTGTAAATACAAATATAGAAGACATTAGTTAGTATTCCTGACAATAAGGATAACAAGATATTCTTTTAATATAATTAGTTGCTTGAAAATGTTGCTTACCTGGTCACAGAGAGTGCTTCCCAGCTTACTTTAGGTGGGTACCATTTCACAGCCTCAAGACATGTCATTGTCATTTTCTTTTGAGGCCCATATTTCATTGCTCTTTTGTTCTTTAACCATAGCTAATTATAGTAATTGTTTTACAAGATGGCTTAATTAGCTACAGATAGGAAGAGAGGATTAATTCAGGTAGGGGTAAATCCAAACATAGTTAAAACACTTATGATTCCTTTTCTTTATAGTATAATATACTCAATGCACTTTTGTTTTTACATTTAGTAAACTTCCTGAATGACTAACCTTAAGTTTGAGAAGAGACTTCGTGGGATGATTGTTTTGTTTAATCATTTATTATCCCCTCTTCGTCGGTTCACTAATGGCGTTTTGACACTGTTGGGCACAAGGTGACGAGGATAAGTTGGGCGTTTGCATCTTGCTTGTCGCTCCTGTGGAAACATAGGTAAGAGTTTGACAGGCACTACCTTTGCATTCATCTGTTTAGCCAAGCACTAACCATGCATACATCTAATCATCCAGTCGCTACCTGTGCACTCATCCATTCACTCAGGGTGTATCTATGCAAACCTTTATTCACTCAGGCACTACTTATGCAGTCATCCCTTGACCCAGGCTCTACCGTTGCATCACTCCATTCACTCATGTACTACCAATGCCCTCATCCATTCACCATGGCACTACTATTGCACGCATGCATTCACTCACATACTACCCATCCACCCAGGCACTACACATGCACACCCTCAATCACTCTAGTACCTCCTTTGCCTTCGTCCCTTCACCCAGGCACTGTCGAGCCTGTTGATGCGCCTTGAGTAGTGGGCGGGGGATGGCAGGGGAGGAGTATAATACTCCCCTGCTCCGGCAATAGAGAGCTTTGCATTCTTGCATTCTGGGGGTTGCTATTCTGCTTCTGAGTTACCTACAAGTTCTCTTCTGGGGCTCTTCTGTTCCCTCACAGGCTCTCAGCGTCCTTTCCTCCTTCCTTCGTGAATTCGGCGGTGTCTTTGGTATGGATGCTGCTTCCTGGTCTCTTCCTTCTTCCATTATGAGCTCGGCGGTGTCTTTGCCATGGCTCCAACTTCCTGGTGTTCTCCTTCTTCCGATGTGAGCTCGGCGGTGTCTTTGATGCGGCTCCTGCCCTCTGGACTCCACTCCGCTTCTTGTTTTGGAGACAGCTCCTGCACCAGTTTTCATAGAGTTCACCTGGCTCACCTACAGAGAAAAAACAAAAGAAAATCAGCCATCAGTACATTAACTGTGCTTTTGCAACTAAAGATAATTATTTAATTTTGAGGAAAGGATCATTTATTTTAGTATGTTCTGTCGTCCACGAGGATATGACTTTTCCTATGTTTGGGCACCTGAATGGAAAGTTCCTGTAAATACGAATATAGAAGACTTTAATTTGTATTTCTGGCATTAAGGACAACAAGATATTATTTTAATATAATTAGTTGCTTAAGAATTTTGCTTACCTGTTCACAGAGAGGGTCTTCCAGCTTAGGTTAGGTGTGTACCATTGCACAACCTGAAGACATGTCATTGTCATTTTTCTTTTGGGGCCCAGATTTCATTGCTCTTTTGTTGTTTCACCTTAGCTGAATATAGTGATTGTTTTACAAGACGGCTTAAGTTGATACAAAAAGTAAGAGGGGATTTACTCAGGTAGGGAAGAAGCCAAGCATTGTTAAAAAACACTATTGATTCCTTTTCTTTAATGTATTGTATACTCAATGCAGTTTTGTTTTTACATTTAGGAAACTCCCTGATTGACTAACCTTAAGTTTGAGAAGAGACTTCGAGGGAGGATTGTTTTGTTTATCCCTATTTTATCCCCTCTTCCATGGGTTACCAATGCCGTTTTGACACTTTTGGGCACAAGGTGACAAGGGGAAGTCGGGCCTTTACATCTTGCTTGTCGTTCCTGCGGAAACACAGGTAAGAGTTTGATAGATACTACCTATGCACTCATCTGTTCATGCAAGCACTACACTTGCATACATCCAGTCATCCAGTCACTACTTTTGCACTCATCCATTCACTCAGGGTGAATCTATGCAAACTTTCATTCACTCAGGCACTACTCATGAAGTCACCCATTGAACCAGGCTCTACTGTTGCATCCCTCCATTCACTCATGCACTACCAATGCACTCATCCTTTCACCCTGGCACTACCATTGCACCCATGCATTCACTCACATACTACCTATTCACCAAGGCACTACACATGCACACATTCAATCACTCTGGTACTACACTTGCACTCATCCATTCACCAAGGCACTGTTGAGCCTGTTGATCCCGCCTTCAGTAATGGGCGGGAATAGGCAGGGGAGGAGTAAAGGACTCACCTGCTCCCCCAATAGAGAACTTTGCATTTTAGCATTTTGGGGGTTTCCTATTCTGCTTCCGGGTTACCTATGAGTTCTCTTGTGGGGCTGTTCTGTTCCCTCACAGGCTCTCAGTGCCCTCTCCTCCTTCCGTTGCGTACTCGGCGTAGTCTTTGGGGAGGCTCATGCTTCCTGCTCTCCTCCTTCTTCTGTCGCGAGCTCGCCTGTGTCTTCGGATTGGCTAATGCTTCCTGGTCTCCTTCTTCTTCTGACTTGATCTAGTCAGGGTCCTTGGCAGGGCTCCTGCCCTCTGGACTCCACTCCGCTTCTTGTTTTGGAGACAGCTCCTGCTCCAGTTTTCCTATAGTGCACCTAAAGAGAAAAAACAAAAGAAAATCCGCCATCAGTGCGTTAACTGTGCTTTTGCACCTTAAGATAATAATTTAATTATGAGGTAAGGAGCATCTATCTTACTAATGTTCTGTCGTCTCTGAGGATCTGCCTTTCTCTGAGTTTGGGGACCTGAATCGAAAGTTCCTGTAAATATAAATATAGAAGACTTTAGTTAGTATTCCTGACATTAAGGATAACAAGATATTCTTTTAATATAATTAGTTGCTGGAGAATTTTGCTTACCTGTTCACAGAGAGTGCCTCCCAGCTAAAGTTTGTTGGGTACCATTTCGCAGCCTGAAGACTTGTCATTGTCTTTTTTCTTTTGGGCCCCAGGTTTCATTGCTCTTTCGTTCTTTCACCTTAGCTAATTACAGTAATTGTTTTACAAGATGGCCTAAGTTGCTACAGAAAGGAAGAGGGGATTAATTGAGGTAGGGAGAAATCCAAACATCTTTAAAACACAACTGATTCATTTTCTGTATTGTATCATATACTCAATGCACTTTTGTTTTTACATTTAGGAAACTCCCTGATTGACTGACCTTAAGTTTGAGAAGAGACTTCGAGCGAGGATTGTTTTGTTTAACCATATTTTTTCCCCTCTTCCTCGGGTCACCAATGCCTGGTTGGCACTGTTGGGCACAACTGATGACAAGGGAAAGTTGTGTGTTAGCATCTTGCTTGTGGTTCCTGTGGAAACATAGGTGAGAGTTTAACAGGCACTACCTATGCACTCATCTGTTCATCCAAGCACTACCCATGCATACATCCAATCATCAAGTGTCTACCTTTGCACTTGTCTATTCACTCAGGCTGTACCAATGCAAACTTCCATTTACTCAGGCACTACTCATGCAGTTATCCATTGACCTGGGCACTACCATTGCACTCATCCATTAACTCATGCACTACCCATTCATCCAGGCACTGCATATGCACACATTCAATCACTCTGGTACTACCCTTGCACTCATCCATTTACCCAGGCAATGTCAAGCCTGTTGATCCCTTTTTGAATATTGAGCAGGACTTGACAGGGGAGGAGTATAAGACTCCCCATCTCCTGCAATAGAGAGCTTCAGGTTCCAGTGTTCTGGGGGGTTTGCTAATTTGCTTCCGTGTTACCTAAAAGGTCTCTTTGGGGCTCTTCTGTTCCCTTGGAGGCTATCGACGTCCTATCCTCCTTCCGTCGCGAACTCATCGGTGTCTTAGGCATAGCTCCTCATCCCTGGTCTATTCCTTATTCTTCTGACGCTAGTTCGGCTGTGTCTTTGGAGTGGCTCCTGGCCTATGAACTCCACTCCACTTCTTGCTTTGGAGACAGCTCCTGCCCCAGTTTTCTTCTAGTTCACCCGGCTCACCTAAAGAGAAAAAACAAAACAAAATCAGCCATCAGTATGTTAACTGTGGTTTTGCACCTGAGGATAATTATTTAATAGTAAGATTAGAAGCATTTATCTTAATAATGGTCTGTCGTCCCTGAGGATCTGCCTTTTCCTTTGTTTGGGCACCTGAATGGAAAGTTCCTGTAAATACAAATATAGAAGACATTAGTTAGTATTCCTGACAATAAGGATAACAAGATATTCTTTTAATATAATTAGTTGCTTGAAAATGTTGCTTACCTGGTCACAGAGAGAGCTTCCCAGCTTAATTTAGGTGGGTACCATTTCACAGCCTCAAGACATGTCATTGTCATTTTCTTTTGAGGCCCATATTTCATTGCTCTTTTGTTCTTTAACCATAGCTAATTATAGTAATTGTTTTACAAGATGGCTTAATTTGCTACAGATAGGAAGAGAGGATTAATTCAGGTAGGGGTAAATCCAGACATCGTTAAAACACTTATGATTCCTTTTCTTTATAGTATAATATACTCAATGCACTTTTGTTTTTACATTTAGTAAACTTCCTGAATGACTAACCTTAAGTTTGAGAAGAGACTTCGTGGGATGATTGTTTTGTTTAATCATTTATTATCCCCTCTTCGTCGGTTCACTAATGGCGTTTTGACACTGTTGGGCACAAGGTGACGAGGATAAGTTGGGCGTTTGCATCTTGCTTGTCGCTCCTGTGGAAACATAGGTAAGAGTTTGACAGGCACTACCTTTGCATTCATCTGTTTAGCCAAGCACTAACCATGCATACATCTAATCATCCAGTCGCTACCTGTGCACTCATCCATTCACTCAGGGTGTATCTATGCAAACCTTTATTCACTCAGGCACTACTTATGCAGTCATCCCTTGACCCAGGCTCTACCGTTGCATCACTCCATTCACTCATGTACTACCAATGCCCTCATCCATTCACCATGGCACTACTATTGCACGCATGCATTCACTCACATACTACCCATCCACCCAGGCACTACACATGCACACCCTCAATCACTCTAGTACCTCCTTTGCCTTCGTCCCTTCACCCAGGCACTGTCGAGCCTGTTGATGCGCCTTGAGTAGTGGGCGGGGGATGGCAGGGGAGGAGTATAATACTCCCCTGCTCCGGCAATAGAGAGCTTTGCATTCTTGCATTCTGGGGGTTGCTATTCTGCTTCTGAGTTACCTACAAGTTCTCTTCTGGGGCTCTTCTGTTCCCTCACAGGCTCTCAGCGTCCTTTCCTCCTTCCGTCGTGAATTCGGCGGTGTCTTTGGTATAGATGCTGCTTCCTGGTCTCTTCCTTCTTCCATTATGAGCTTGGCGGTGTCTTTGCCATGGCTCCAACTTCCTGGTCTTCTCCTTCTTCCGATGTGAGCTCGGCGGTGTCTTTGATGCGGCTCCTGCCCTCTGGACTCCCCTCCGCTTCTTGTTTTGGAGACAGCTCCTGCACCAGTTTTCATACAGTTCACCTTTTCATACAGTTCACCTGGGAAAAAACAAAAGAAAACTCAGCCATCAGTACATTAACTGTGCTTTTGCAACTAAAGATAATTATTTAATTTTGAGGAAAGGATCATTTATTTTAGTATGTTCTGTCGTCCATGAGGATATGACTTTTCCTGTGTTTGGGCACCTGAATGGAAAGTTCCTGTAAATACGAATATAGAAGACTTTAATTTGTATTTCTGGCATTAAGGACAACAAGATATTATTTTAATATAATTAGTTGCTTAAGAATTTTGCTTACCTGTTCACAGAGAGGGTCTTCCAGCTTAGGTTAGGTGTGTACCATTGCACAACCTGAAGACATGTCATTGTCATTTTTCTTTTGGGGCCCAGATTTCATTGCTCTTTTGTTCTTTCACCTTAGCTGAATATAGTGATTGTTTTACAAGACGGCTTAAGTTGATACAAAAAGTAAGAGGGGATTTTCTCAGGTAGGGAAGAAGCCAAGCATTGTTAAAAAACACTATTGATTCCTTTTCTTTAATGTATTGTATACTCAATGCAGTTTTGTTTTTACATTTAGGAAACTCCCTGATTGACTAACCTTAAGTTTGAGAAGAGACTTCGAGGGAGGATTGTTTTGTTTATCCCTATTTTATCCCCTCTTCCATGGGTTACCAATGCTGTTTTTACACTTTTGGGCACAAGGTGACAAGGGGAAGTCGGGCCTTTACATCTTGCTTGTCGTTCCTGCGGAAACACAGGTAAGAGTTTGATAGATACTACCTATGCACTCATCTGTTCATGCAAGCACTACACTTGCATACATCCAGTCATCCAGTCACTACTTTTGCACTCATCCATTCACTCAGGGTGAATCTATGCAAACTTTCATTCACTCAGGCACTACTCATGAAGTCACCCATTGAACCAGGCTCTACTGTTGCATCCCTCCATTCACTCATGCACTACCAATGCACTCATCCTTTCACCCTGGCACTACCATTGCACCCATGCATTCACTCACATACTACCTATTCACCAAGGCACTACACATGCACACATTCAATCACTCTGGTACTACACTTGCACTCATCCATTCACCAAGGCACTGTTGAGCCTGTTGATCCCGCCTTCAGTAATGGGCGGGAATAGGCAGGGGAGGAGTAAAGGACTCACCTGCTCCCCCAATAGAGAACTTTGCATTTTAGCATTTTGGGGGTTTGCTATTCTGCTTCCGGGTTACCTATGAGTTCTCTTGTGGGGCTGTTCTGTTCCCTCACAGGCTCTCAGTGCCCTCTCCTCCTTCCGTTGCGTGCTCGGCGTAGTCTTTGGGGAGGCTCATGCTTCCTGCTCTCCTCCTTCTTCTGTCGCGAGTTCGCCTGTGTCTTCGGCTTCGCTAATGCTTCCTGGTCTCCTTCTTCTTCTGACTTGATCATGGCAGTGTCCTTGGCAGGGCTCCTGCCCTCTGGACTCCACTCCGCTTCTTTTTTTGGAGACAGCTCCTGCTCCAGTTTTCCTATAGTGCAACTAAAGAGAAAAAACTAAAGAAAATCCGCCATCAGTATGTTAACTGTGGTTTTGCACCTACGGATAATTATTTAATAGTAAGATTAGAAGCATTTATTTTAATAATGGTCTGTCGTCCCTGAGGATCTGCCTTAACTTTGTTTGGGCACCTGAATGGAAAGTTCCTGTAAATACAAATATAGAAAACTTTAGTTAGTATTCCTGACAATAAGGATCACAAGATATTCTTTTAATATAATTAGTTGCTTGAAAATTTTGCTTACCTGGTCACAGAGAGTGCTTCCCAGCTTAATTTAGGTGGGTACCATTTCACAGCCTCAAGACATGTCATTGTCATTTTCTTTTGGGGCCCATATATCATTGCTCTTTTGTTCTTTAACCTTAGCTAATTATAGTAATTGTTTTACAAGATAGCTTAATTTGCTACAGATAGGAAGAGAGGATTAATTTAGGTAGGGGTAAATCCAAACATCGTTAAAACACTACTGATTCCTTTTCTTTATACTATAATATACTCAATGCACTTTTGTTTTTACATTTACTAAACTTCCTGAATGACTAACCTTAAGTTTGAGAAGAGACTTCGTGGGATGATTGTTTTGTTTAATCATTTGTTATCCCCTCTTCGTCGGTTCACTAATGGCGTTTTGACACTGTTGGGCACAAGGTGACGAGGATAAGTTGGGCGTTTACATCTTGCTTGTCGTTCCTGTGGAAACATAGGTAAGAGTTTGACAGGCACTACCTTTGCATTCATCTGTTTAGCCAAGCACTAACCATGCATACATCCAATCATCCAGTCGCTACCTGTGCACTCATCCATTCACTCGGGGTGTGTCTATGCAAACCTTTATTCACTCAGGCACTACTTATGCAGTCATCCCTTGACGCATGCTCTACCGTTGCATCACTCCATTCACTCATGTACTACCAATGCCCTCATCCATTCACCATGGCACTACTATTGCACGCATGCATTCACTCACATACTACCCATCCACCCAGGCACTACACATGCACACCCTCAATCACTCTAGTACCTCCTTTGCCCTCGTCCCTTCACCCAGGCACTGTCGAGCCTGTTGATGCGCCTTGAGTAGTGGGCGGGGGATGGTAGGGGAGGAGTATAATACTCCCCTGCTCCGGCAATAGAGAGCTTTGCATTCTTGCATTCTGGGGGTTGCTATTCTGCTTCAGATGAACCTACAAGTTCTTTTCTGGGGCTCTTCTGTTCCCTCACAGGCTCTCAGCGTCCTTTCCTCCTTCCGTCGTGAATTTTGCGGTGTCTTTGGTATGGATGCTGCTTCCTGGTCTCTTCCTTCTTCCGTCATGAGCTCGGCGGTGTCTTTGGCATGGCTCCAACTTCCTGGTCTTCTCCTTGCTCGGCGGTGTCTTTGACGCGGCTCCTGCCCTCTGGACTCCACTCCGCTTCTTGTTTTGGAGACAGCTCCGGCACCAGTTTTCATACAGTTCACCTGGCTCACCTACAGAGAAAAAACAAAAGAAAATCAGCCATAAGTACGTTAACTGTGCTTTTGCAACTAAAGATAATTATTTAATTTTGAGGAAAGGATCATTTATTTTAGTATGTTCTGTTGTCCACGAGGATCTGACTTTTCCTGTGTTTGGGCACCTGAATGGAAAGTTCCTGTAAATACAAATATAGAAGACTTTAATTTGTATTCCTGGCATTAAGGACAACAAGATATTATTTTAATATAATTAGTTGCTTAATAATTTTGCTTACCTGTTCATAGAGAGGGCCTCCCAGCTTAGGTTAGGTGTGTACCATTGCACAACCTGAAGACATGTCATTGTCATTTTTCTTTTGGGGCCCAGATTTCATTGCTCTTTTGTTCTTTCACCTTAGCTGAATATAGTGATTGTTTTACAAGACGGCTTAAGTTGATACAAAAAGTAAGAGGGGATGTACTCAGGTAGGGAAGAAGCCAAGCATTGTTAAAAAACACTATTGATTCCTTTTCTTTAATGTATTGTATACTCAATGCAGTTTTGTTTTTACATTTAGGAAACTCCCTGATTGACTAACCTTAAGTTTGAGAAGAGACTTTGAGGGAGGATTGTTTTGCTTATCCTTATTTTATCCCCTCTTCCATGGGTTACCTATGCCATTTTGACACTTTTGGGCACAAAGTGACAAGGGGAAGTCGGGCCCTTACATCTTACTTGTCGTTCCTGCGGAAACACAGGTGAGAGTTTGATAGATACTACATATGCACTCATCTGTTCATCCAAGCACTACACTTGCATACATCCAGTCATCCAGTCACTACTTTTGCACTCATCCATTCACTCAGGGTGAATCTATGCAAACTTTCATTCACTCAGGCACTACTCATGAAGTCACCCGTTGAACCAGGCTCTACTTTTGCATCCCTCCATTCACTCATGCACTACCAATGCACTCATCCTTTCACCCTGGCACTACCATTGCACCCATGCATTCACTCACATACTACCTATTCACCAAGACACTACACATGCAGACATTTAATCACTCTGGTACTACACTTGCACTCCTCCATTCACCCAGGCACTGTTGAGCCTGTTGATCCCGCCTTCAGTAATGGGCGGGAATAGGCAGGGGAGGAGTATAGGACTCACCTGCTCCCCCAATAGAGAACTTTGCATTCTAGCATTTTGGGGGTTTGCTATTCTGCTTCCTGGTTACCTATGAGTTCTATTGTGGGGCTGTTCTGTTCCCTCACAGGCTCTCAGTGCCCTCTCCTCCTTCCGTCGCGTACTCGGCATAGTATTTGGGGTGGCTCATGCTTCCTGCTCTCCTCCTTCTTCTGTCGCGAGTTCGCCTGTGTCTTCGGCTTCGCTAATGCTTCCTGGTCTCCTTCTTCTTCTGACTTGATCTAGGCAGTGTCCTTGGCAGGGCTCCTGCCCTCTGGACTCCACTCCGCTTCTTGTTTTGGAGACAGCTCCTGCTCGAGTTTTCCTATAGTGCACCTAAAGAGAAAAAACAAAAGAAAATCCGCCATCAGTACGTTAACTGTGCTTTTGCACCTAAAGATAATTATTTAATTATGCGGTAAGGAGCATCTATCTTACTAATGTTCTGTCGTCTCTGAGGATCTGCCTTTCTCTGAGTTTGGGGACCTGAATGGAAAGTTCCTGTAAATATAAATATAGAAGACTTTAGTTAGTATTCCTGACATTAAGGATAACAAGATATTCTTTTAATATAATTAGTTGCTGGAGAATTTTGCTTACCTGTTCACAGAGAGTGCCTCCCAGCTAAAGTTAGTTGGGTACCATTTCGCAGCCTGAAGACTTGTCATTGTCTTTTTTCTTTTGGGCCCCAGGTTTCATTGCTCTTTCGTTCTTTCACCTTAGCAAATTACAGTAATAGTTTTACAAGATGGCCTAAGTTGCTACAGAAAGGAAGAGGGGATTCATTGAGGTAGGGAGAAATCCAAACATCTTTAAAACACAACTTATTCATTTTCTTTAATGTTTCATATACTCAATGCACTTTTGTTTTTACATTAGGAAACTCTCTGATTGACTGACCTTAAGTTTGAGAAGAGACTTCGAGCGAGGATTGTTTTGTTTACCCATATTTTATCCCCTCTTCCTCAGGTCACCAATGCCTGGTTTGCACTGTTGGGCACAACTGATGACAAGGGAAAGTTGTGTGTAAGCATCTTGCTTGTGGTTCTTGTGGAAACATAGGTGAGAGTTTAACAGGCACTACCTATGCAATCATCTGTTCATCCAAGCACTACCCATGCATACATCCAATCATCCAGTGACTACCTTTGTACTTGTCTATTCACTCAGGCTGTACCAATGCAAACTTCCATTTACTCAGGCACTACTCATGCAGTTATCCATTGACCTGGACACTACCATTGCACTCATCCATTAACTCATGCACTACCCATTCATCCAGGCACTGCACATGCACACATTCAATCACTCTGGTACTACCCTTGCACTCATCCATTTACCCAGGCACTGTCAAGCCTGTTGATCCCGCTTTGAATAATGAGCAGGACTTGACAGGGGAGGAGTATTAGACTCCCCTGCTCCTGCAATAGAGAGCTTCAGGTTCTAGTGTTCTGGGGGTTTGCTATTGTGCTTCCGTGTTACCTACAAGTTCTCTTTGGGGCTCTTCTGTTACCTTGGAGGCTATCGACGTCCTATCCTCCTTCCATCGCAAACTCATCGGTGTCTTAGGCATAGCTCCTCCTCCCTGGTCTATTCCTTATTCTTCTGACGCTAGTTCGGCTGTGTCTTTGGAGTGGCTCCTGGCCTATGAACTCCACTCCACTTCTTGCTTTGGAGACAGCTCCTGCTCCAGTTTTCTTCTAGTTCACCCGGCTCACCTAAAGAGAAAAAACAAAACAAAATCAGCCATCAGTATGTTAAGTGTGGTTTTGCACCTAAGGATAATTATTTGATAGTAAGATTAGAAGCATTTATCTTAATAATGGTCTGTCGTCCCTGAGGATCTGCCTTAACTTTGTTTGGGCACCTGAATGGAAAGTTCCTGTAAATACAAATATAGAAGACTTTAGTTAGTATTCCTGACAATAAGGATAACAAGATATTCTTTTAATATAATTAGTTGCTTGAAAATTTTGCTTACCTGGTCACAGAGAGTGCTTCCCAGCTTAATTTAGGTGAGCACCATTTCACAACCTCAAGACATGTCATTGTCATTTTCTTTTGGGGCCCATATTTCATTGCTCTTTTGTTCTTTAACCTTAGCTAATTATAGTAATTGTTTTACAAGATGGCTTAATTTGCTACAGATAGGAAGAGAGGATTAATTCAGGTAGGGGTAAATCCAAACATCGTTAAAACACTACTGATTCCTTTTCTTTATAGTATAATATACTCAATGCACTTTTGTTTTTACATTTACTAAACTTCCTGAATGACTAACCTTAAGTTTGAGAAGAAACTTCGTGGGATGATTGTTTTGTTTAATCATTTTTTATCCCTTCTTCGTCGGTTCACTAATGGCATTTTGACACTGTTGGGCACAAGGTGACGAGGATAAGTTGGGCGTTTGCATCTTGCTTGTCGTTCCTGTGGAAACATAGCTAAGAGTTTGACAGGCACTACCTTTGCATTCATCTGCTTAGCCAATCACTAACCATGCATACATCCAATCATCCAGTCGCTACCTGTGCACTCATCCATTCACTCAGGGTGTATCTATGCAAACCTTTATTCACTCAGGCACTACTTATGCAGTCATCCCTTGACCCAGGCTCTACCGTTGCATCACTCCATTCACTCATGTACTACCAATGCCCTCATCCATTCACCATGGCACTACTATTGCACGCATGCATTCACTCACATACTACCCATCCACCCAGGCACTACACATGCACACCCTCAATCACTCTAGTACCTCCTTTGCCTTCGTCCCTTCACCCAGGCACTGTCGAGCCTGTTGATGCACCTTGAGTAGTGGGCGGGGGATGGCAGGGGAGGAGTATAATACTCCCCTGCTCCGGCAATAGAGAGCTTTGCATTCTTGCATTCTGGGGGTTGCTATTCTGCTTCTGAGTTACCTACAAGTTCTCTTCTGGGGCTCTTCTGTTCCCTCACAGGCTCTCAGCGGCCTTTCCTCCTTCCGTCGTGAATTCGGCGGTGTCTTTGGTATGGATGCTGCTTCCTGGTCTCTTCCTTCTTCCATTATGAGCTCGGCGGTGTCTTTGCCATGGCTCCAACTTCCTGGTCTTCTCCTTCTTCCGATGTGAGCTCAGCGGTGTCTTTGATGCAGCTCCTGCCCTCTGGACTCTACTCCGCTTCTTGTTTTGGAGACAGCTCCTGCACCAGTTTTCATACAGTTCACCTGGCTCACCTACAGAGAAAAAACAAAAGAAAATCAGCCATCAGTACATTAACTGTGCTTTTGCAACTAAAGATAATTATTTATTTTTGAGGAAAGGATCATTTATTTTAGTATGTTCTGTCGTCCACGAGGATATGACTGTTCCTGTGTTTGGGCACCTGAATGGAAAGTTCCTGTAAATACGAATATAGAAGACTTTAATTTGTATTTCTGGCATTAAGGACAACAAGATATTATTTTAATATAATTAGTTGCTAAATAATTTTGCTTACCTGTTCACAGAGAGGGTCTTCCAGCTTAGGTTAGGTGTGTACCATTGCACAACCTGAAGACATGTCATTGTCATTTTTCTTTTGGGGCCCAGATTTCATTGCTCTTTTGTTCTTTCACCTTAGCTGAATATAGTGATTGTTTTACAAGACGGCTTAAGTTGATACAAAAAGTAAGAGGGGATTTACTCAGGTAGGGAAGAAGCCAAGCATTGTTAAAAAACACTATTGATTCCTTTTCTTTAATGTATTGTATACTCAATGCAGTTTTGTTTTTACATTTAGGAAACTCCCTGATTGACTAACCTTAAGTTTGAGAAGAGACTTCGAGGGAGGATTGTTTTGTTTAATCCTATTTTATCCCCTCTTCAATGGGTTACCAATGCCGTTTTGACACTTTTGGGCACAAGGTGACAAGGGGAAGTCGGGCCTTTACATCTTGCTTGTCGTTCCTGCGGAAACACAGGTAAGAGTTTGATAGATACTACCTATGCACTCATCTGTTCATCCAAGCACTACACTTGCATACATCCAGTCATCCAGTCACTACTTTTGCACTCATCCATTCACTCAGGGTGAATCTATGCAAACTTTCATTCACTCAGGCACTACTCATGAAGTCACCCATTGAACCAGGCTCTACTGTTGCATCCCTCCATTCACTCATGCACTACCAATGCACTCATCCTTTCACCCTGGCACTACCATTGCACCCATGCATTCACTCACATACTACCTATTCACCAAGGCACTACACATGCACACATTCAATCACTCTGGTACTACACTTGCACTCATCCATTCACCAAGGCACTGTTGAGCCTGTTGATCCCGCCTTCAGTAATGGGAGGGAATAGGCAGGGGAGGAGTAAAGGACTCACCTGCTCCCCCAATAGAGAACTTTGCATTTTAGCATTTTGGGGGTTTCCTATTCTGCTTCCGGGTTACCTATGAGTTCTCTTGTGGGGCTGTTCTGTTCCCTCACAGGCTCTCAGTGCCCTCTCCTCCTTCCGTTGCGTACTCGGCGTAGTCTTTGGGGAGGCTCATGCTTCCTGCTCTCCTCCTTCTTCTGTCGCGAGCTCGCCTGTGTCTTCGGATTGGCTAATGCTTCCTGGTCTCCTTCTTCTTCTGACTTGATCTAGTCAGGGTCCTTGGCAGGGCTCCTGCCCTCTGGACTCCACTCCGCTTCTTGTTTTGGAGACAGCTCCTGCTCCAGTTTTCCTATAGTGCACCTAAAGAGAAAAAACAAAAGAAAATCCGCCATCAGTGCGTTAACTGTGCTTTTGCACCTTAAGATAATTATTTAATTATGAGGTAAGGAGCATCTATCTTACTAATGTTCTGTCGTCTCTGAGGATCTGCCTTTCTCTGAGTTTGGGGACCTGAATCGAAAGTTCCTGTAAATATAAATATAGAAGACTTTAGTTAGTATTCCTGACATTAAGGATAACAAGATATTCTTTTAATATAATTAGTTGCTGGAGAATTTTGCTTACCTGTTCACAGAGAGTGCCTCCCAGCTAAAGTTAGTTGGGTACCATTTCGCAGCCTGAAGACTTGTCATTGTCTTTTTTCTTTTGGGCCCCAGGTTTCATTGCTCTTTCGTTCTTTCACCTTAGCTAATTACAGTAATTGTTTTACAAGATGGCCTAAGTTGCTACAGAAAGGAAGAGGGGATTAATTGAGGTAGGGAGAAATCCAATCATCTTTAAAACACAACTGATTCATTTTCTGTATTGTATCATATACTCAATGCACTTTTGTTTTTACATTTAGGAAACTCCCTGATTGACTGACCTTAAGTTTGAGAAGAGACTTCGAGCGAGGATTGTTTTGTTTACCCATATTTTATCCCCTCTTCCTCGGGTCACCAATGCCTGGTTGGCACTGTTGGGCACAACTGATGACAAGGGAAAGTTGTGTGTTAGCATCTTGCTTGTGGTTCCTGTGGAAACATAGGTGAGAGTTTAACAGGCACTACCTATGCACTCATCTGTTCATCCAAGCACTACCCATGCATACATCCAATCATCAAGTGTCTACCTTTGCACTTGTCTATTCACTCAGGCTGTACCAATGCAAACTTCCATTTACTCAGGCACTACTCATGCAGTTATCCATTGACCTGGGCACTACCATTGCACTCATCCATTAACTCATGCACTACCCATTCATCCAGGCACTGCATATGCACACATTCAATCACTCTGGTACTACCCTTGCACTCATCCATTTACCCAGGCAATGTCAAGCCTGTTGATCCCTTTTTGAATATTGAGCAGGACTTGACAGGGGAGGAGTATAAGACTCCCCATCTCCTGCAATAGAGAGCTTCAGGTTCCAGTGTTCTGGGGGGTTTGCTAATTTGCTTCCGTGTTACCTAAAAGGTCTCTTTGGGGCTCTTCTGTTCCCTTGGAGGCTATCGACGTCCTATCCTCCTTCCGTCGCGAACTCATCGGTGTCTTAGGCATAGCTCCTCATCCCTGGTCTATTCCTTATTCTTCTGACGCTAGTTCGGCTGTGTCTTTGGAGTGGCTCCTGGCCTATGAACTCCACTCCACTTCTTGCTTTGGAGACAGCTCCTGCCCCAGTTTTCTTCTAGTTCACCCGGCTCACCTAAAGAGAAAAAACAAAACAAAATCAGCCATCAGTATGTTAACTGTGGTTTTGCACCTGAGGACAATTATTTAATAGTAAGATTAGAAGCATTTATCTTAATAATGGTCTGTCGTCCCTGAGGATCTGCCTTTTCCTTTGTTTGGGCACCTGAATGGAAAGTTCCTGTAAATACAAATATAGAAGACATTAGTTAGTATTCCTGACAATAAGGATAACAAGATATTCTTTTAATATAATTAGTTGCTTGAAAATGTTGCTTACCTGGTCACAGAGAGTGCTTCCCAGCTTACTTTAGGTGGGTACCATTTCACAGCCTCAAGACATGTCATTGTCATTTTCTTTTGAGGCCCATATTTCATTGCTCTTTTGTTCTTTAACCATAGCTAATTATAGTAATTGTTTTACAAGATGGCTTAATTAGCTACAGATAGGAAGAGAGGATTAATTCAGGTAGGGGTAAATCCAAACATAGTTAAAACACTTATGATTCCTTTTCTTTATAGTATAATATACTCAATGCACTTTTGTTTTTACATTTAGTAAACTTCCTGAATGACTAACCTTAAGTTTGAGAAGAGACTTCGTGGGATGATTGTTTTGTTTAATCATTTATTATCCCCTCTTCGTCGGTTCACTAATGGCGTTTTGACACTGTTGGGCACAAGGTGACGAGGATAAGTTGGGCGTTTGCATCTTGCTTGTCGCTCCTGTGGAAACATAGGTAAGAGTTTGACAGGCACTACCTTTGCATTCATCTGTTTAGCCAAGCACTAACCATGCATACATCTAATCATCCAGTCGCTACCTGTGCACTCATCCATTCACTCAGGGTGTATCTATGCAAACCTTTATTCACTCAGGCACTACTTATGCAGTCATCCCTTGACCCAGGCTCTACCGTTGCATCACTCCATTCACTCATGTACTACCAATGCCCTCATCCATTCACCATGGCACTACTATTGCACGCATGCATTCACTCACATACTACCCATCCACCCAGGCACTACACATGCACACCCTCAATCACTCTAGTACCTCCTTTGCCTTCGTCCCTTCACCCAGGCACTGTCGAGCCTGTTGATGCGCCTTGAGTAGTGGGCGGGGGATGGCAGGGGAGGAGTATAATACTCCCCTGCTCCGGCAATAGAGAGCTTTGCATTCTTGCATTCTGGGGGTTGCTATTCTGCTTCTGAGTTACCTACAAGTTCTCTTCTGGGGCTCTTCTGTTCCCTCACAGGCTCTCAGCGTCCTTTCCTCCTTCCTTCGTGAATTCGGCGGTGTCTTTGGTATGGATGCTGCTTCCTGGTCTCTTCCTTCTTCCATTATGAGCTCGGCGGTGTCTTTGCCATGGCTCCAACTTCCTGGTGTTCTCCTTCTTCCGATGTGAGCTCGGCGGTGTCTTTGATGCGGCTCCTGCCCTCTGGACTCCACTCCGCTTCTTGTTTTGGAGACAGCTCCTGCACCAGTTTTCATAGAGTTCACCTGGCTCACCTACAGAGAAAAAACAAAAGAAAATCAGCCATCAGTACATTAACTGTGCTTTTGCAACTAAAGATAATTATTTAATTTTGAGGAAAGGATCATTTATTTTAGTATGTTCTGTCGTCCACGAGGATATGACTTTTCCTATGTTTGGGCACCTGAATGGAAAGTTCCTGTAAATACGAATATAGAAGACTTTAATTTGTATTTCTGGCATTAAGGACAACAAGATATTATTTTAATATAATTAGTTGCTTAAGAATTTTGCTTACCTGTTCACAGAGAGGGTCTTCCAGCTTAGGTTAGGTGTGTACCATTGCACAACCTGAAGACATGTCATTGTCATTTTTCTTTTGGGGCCCAGATTTCATTGCTCTTTTGTTGTTTCACCTTAGCTGAATATAGTGATTGTTTTACAAGACGGCTTAAGTTGATACAAAAAGTAAGAGGGGATTTACTCAGGTAGGGAAGAAGCCAAGCATTGTTAAAAAACACTATTGATTCCTTTTCTTTAATGTATTGTATACTCAATGCAGTTTTGTTTTTACATTTAGGAAACTCCCTGATTGACTAACCTTAAGTTTGAGAAGAGACTTCGAGGGAGGATTGTTTTGTTTATCCCTATTTTATCCCCTCTTCCATGGGTTACCAATGCCGTTTTGACACTTTTGGGCACAAGGTGACAAGGGGAAGTCGGGCCTTTACATCTTGCTTGTCGTTCCTGCGGAAACACAGGTAAGAGTTTGATAGATACTACCTATGCACTCATCTGTTCATGCAAGCACTACACTTGCATACATCCAGTCATCCAGTCACTACTTTTGCACTCATCCATTCACTCAGGGTGAATCTATGCAAACTTTCATTCACTCAGGCACTACTCATGAAGTCACCCATTGAACCAGGCTCTACTGTTGCATCCCTCCATTCACTCATGCACTACCAATGCACTCATCCTTTCACCCTGGCACTACCATTGCACCCATGCATTCACTCACATACTACCTATTCACCAAGGCACTACACATGCACACATTCAATCACTCTGGTACTACACTTGCACTCATCCATTCACCAAGGCACTGTTGAGCCTGTTGATCCCGCCTTCAGTAATGGGCGGGAATAGGCAGGGGAGGAGTAAAGGACTCACCTGCTCCCCCAATAGAGAACTTTGCATTTTAGCATTTTGGGGGTTTCCTATTCTGCTTCCGGGTTACCTATGAGTTCTCTTGTGGGGCTGTTCTGTTCCCTCACAGGCTCTCAGTGCCCTCTCCTCCTTCCGTTGCGTACTCGGCGTAGTCTTTGGGGAGGCTCATGCTTCCTGCTCTCCTCCTTCTTCTGTCGCGAGCTCGCCTGTGTCTTCGGATTGGCTAATGCTTCCTGGTCTCCTTCTTCTTCTGACTTGATCTAGTCAGGGTCCTTGGCAGGGCTCCTGCCCTCTGGACTCCACTCCGCTTCTTGTTTTGGAGACAGCTCCTGCTCCAGTTTTCCTATAGTGCACCTAAAGAGAAAAAACAAAAGAAAATCCGCCATCAGTGCGTTAACTGTGCTTTTGCACCTTAAGATAATAATTTAATTATGAGGTAAGGAGCATCTATCTTACTAATGTTCTGTCGTCTCTGAGGATCTGCCTTTCTCTGAGTTTGGGGACCTGAATCGAAAGTTCCTGTAAATATAAATATAGAAGACTTTAGTTAGTATTCCTGACATTAAGGATAACAAGATATTCTTTTAATATAATTAGTTGCTGGAGAATTTTGCTTACCTGTTCACAGAGAGTGCCTCCCAGCTAAAGTTTGTTGGGTACCATTTCGCAGCCTGAAGACTTGTCATTGTCTTTTTTCTTTTGGGCCCCAGGTTTCATTGCTCTTTCGTTCTTTCACCTTAGCTAATTACAGTAATTGTTTTACAAGATGGCCTAAGTTGCTACAGAAAGGAAGAGGGGATTAATTGAGGTAGGGAGAAATCCAATCATCTTTAAAACACAACTGATTCATTTTCTGTATTGTATCATATACTCAATGCACTTTTGTTTTTACATTTAGGAAACTCCCTGATTGACTGACCTTAAGTTTGAGAAGAGACTTCGAGCGAGGATTGTTTTGTTTACCCATATTTTTTCCCCTCTTCCTCGGGTCACCAATGCCTGGTTGGCACTGTTGGGCACAACTGATGACAAGGGAAAGTTGTGTGTTAGCATCTTGCTTGTGGTTCCTGTGGAAACATAGGTGAGAGTTTAACAGGCACTACCTATGCACTCATCTGTTCATCCAAGCACTACCCATGCATACATCCAATCATCAAGTGTCTACCTTTGCACTTGTCTATTCACTCAGGCTGTACCAATGCAAACTTCCATTTACTCAGGCACTACTCATGCAGTTATCCATTGACCTGGGCACTACCATTGCACTCATCCATTAACTCATGCACTACCCATTCATCCAGGCACTGCATATGCACACATTCAATCACTCTGGTACTACCCTTGCACTCATCCATTTACCCAGGCAATGTCAAGCCTGTTGATCCCTTTTTGAATATTGAGCAGGACTTGACAGGGGAGGAGTATAAGACTCCCCATCTCCTGCAATAGAGAGCTTCAGGTTCCAGTGTTCTGGGGGGTTTGCTAATTTGCTTCCGTGTTACCTAAAAGGTCTCTTTGGGGCTCTTCTGTTCCCTTGGAGGCTATCGACGTCCTATCCTCCTTCCGTCGCGAACTCATCGGTGTCTTAGGCATAGCTCCTCATCCCTGGTCTATTCCTTATTCTTCTGACGCTAGTTCGGCTGTGTCTTTGGAGTGGCTCCTGGCCTATGAACTCCACTCCACTTCTTGCTTTGGAGACAGCTCCTGCCCCAGTTTTCTTCTAGTTCACCCGGCTCACCTAAAGAGAAAAAACAAAACAAAATCAGCCATCAGTATGTTAACTGTGGTTTTGCACATGAGGATAATTATTTAATAGTAAGATTAGAAGCATTTATCTTAATAATGGTCTGTTGTCCCTGAGGATCTGCCTTTTCCTTTGTTTGGGCACCTGAATGGAAAGTTCCTGTAAATACAAATATAGAAGACATTAGTTAGTATTCCTGACAGTAAGGATAACAAGATATTCTTTTAATATAATTAGTTGCTTGAAAATGTTGCTTACCTGGTCACAGAGAGTGCTTCCCAGCTTACTTTAGGTGGGTACCATTTCACAGCCTCAAGACATGTCATTGTCATTTTCTTTTGAGGCCCATATTTCATTGCTCTTTTGTTCTTTAACCATAGCTAATTATAGTAATTGTTTTACAAGATGGCTTAATTTGCTACAGATAGGAAGAGAGGATTAATTCAGGTAGGGGTAAATCCAGACATCGTTAAAACACTTATGATTCCTTTTCTTTATAGTATAATATACTCAATGCACTTTTGTTTTTACATTTAGTAAACTTCCTGAATGACTAACCTTAAGTTTGAGAAGAGACTTCGTGGGATGATTGTTTTGTTTAATCATTTATTATCCCCTCTTCGTCGGTTCACTAATGGCGTTTTGACACTGTTGGGCACAAGGTGACGAGGATAAGTTGGGCGTTTGCATCTTGCTTGTCGCTCCTGTGGAAACATAGGTAAGAGTTTGACAGGCACTACCTTTGCATTCATCTGTTTAGCCAAGCACTAACCATGCATACATCTAATCATCCAGTCGCTACCTGTGCACTCATCCATTCACTCAGGGTGTATCTATGCAAACCTTTATTCACTCAGGCACTACTTATGCAGTCATCCCTTGACCCAGGCTCTACCGTTGCATCACTCCATTCACTCATGTACTACCAATGCCCTCATCCATTCACCATGGCACTACTATTGCACGCATGCATTCACTCACATACTACCCATCCACCCAGGCACTACACATGCACACCCTCAATCACTCTAGTACCTCCTTTGCCTTCGTCCCTTCACCCAGGCACTGTCGAGCCTGTTGATGCGCCTTGAGTAGTGGGCGGGGGATGGCAGGGGAGGAGTATAATACTCCCCTGCTCCGGCAATAGAGAGCTTTGCATTCTTGCATTCTGGGGGTTGCTATTCTGCTTCTGAGTTACCTACAAGTTCTCTTCTGGGGCTCTTCTGTTCCCTCACAGGCTCTCAGCGTCCTTTCCTCCTTCCGTCGTGAATTCGGCGGTGTCTTTGGTATGGATGCTGCTTCCTGGTCTCTTCCTTCTTCCATTATGAGCTCGGCGGTGTCTTTGCCATGGCTCCAACTTCCTGGTCTTCTCCTTCTTCCGATGTGAGCTCGGCGGTGTCTTTGATGCGGCTCCTGCCCTCTGGACTCCCCTCCGCTTCTTGTTTTGGAGACAGCTCCTGCACCAGTTTTCATACAGTTCACCTTTTCATACAGTTCACCTGGGAAAAAACAAAAGAAAACTCAGCCATCAGTACATTAACTGTGCTTTTGCAACTAAAGATAATTATTTAATTTTGAGGAAAGGATCATTTATTTTAGTATGTTCTGTCGTCCACGAGGATATGACTTTTCCTGTGTTTGGGCACCTGAATGGAAAGTTCCTGTAAATACGAATATAGAAGACTTTAATTTGTATTTCTGGCATTAAGGACAACAAGATATTATTTTAATATAATTAGTTGCTTAAGAATTTTGCTTACCTGTTCACAGAGAGGGTCTTCCAGCTTAGGTTAGGTGTGTACCATTGCACAACCTGAAGACATGTCATTGTCATTTTTCTTTTGGGGCCCAGATTTCATTGCTCTTTTGTTCTTTCACCTTAGCTGAATATAGTGATTGTTTTACAAGACGGCTTAAGTTGATACAAAAAGTAAGAGGGGATTTTCTCAGGTAGGGAAGAAGCCAAGCATTGTTAAAAAACACTATTGATTCCTTTTCTTTAATGTATTGTATACTCAATGCAGTTTTGTTTTTACATTTAGGAAACTCCCTGATTGACTAACCTTAAGTTTGAGAAGAGACTTCGAGGGAGGATTGTTTTGTTTATCCCTATTTTATCCCCTCTTCCATGGGTTACCAATGCCGTTTTGACACTTTTGGGCACAAGGTGACAAGGGGAAGTCGGGCCTTTACATCTTGCTTGTCGTTCCTGCGGAAACACAGGTAAGAGTTTGATAGATACTACCTATGCACTCATCTGTTCATGCAAGCACTACACTTGCATACATCCAGTCATCCAGTCACTACTTTTGCACTCATCCATTCACTCAGGGTGAATCTATGCAAACTTTCATTCACTCAGGCACTACTCATGAAGTCACCCATTGAACCAGGCTCTACTGTTGCATCCCTCCATTCACTCATGCACTACCAATGCACTCATCCTTTCACCCTGGCACTACCATTGCACCCATGCATTCACTCACATACTACCTATTCACCAAGGCACTACACATGCACACATTCAATCACTCTGGTACTACACTTGCACTCATCCATTCACCAAGGCACTGTTGAGCCTGTTGATCCCGCCTTCAGTAATGGGCGGGAATAGGCAGGGGAGGAGTAAAGGACTCACCTGCTCCCCCAATAGAGAACTTTGCATTTTAGCATTTTGGGGGTTTGCTATTCTGCTTCCGGGTTACCTATGAGTTCTCTTGTTGGGCTGTTCTGTTCCCTCACAGGCTCTCAGTGCCCTCTCCTCCTTCCGTTGCGTGCTCGGCGTAGTCTTTGGGGAGGCTCATGCTTCCTGCTCTCCTCCTTCTTCTGTCGCGAGTTCGCCTGTGTCTTCGGCTTCGCTAATGCTTCCTGGTCTCCTTCTTCTTCTGACTTGATCATGGCAGTGTCCTTGGCAGGGCTCCTGCCCTCTGGACTCCACTCCGCTTCTTGTTTTGGAGACAGCTCCTGCTCCAGTTTTCCTATAGTGCAACTAAAGAGAAAAAACTAAAGAAAATCCGCCATCAGTATGTTAACTGTGGTTTTGCACCTACGCATAATTATTTAATAGTAAGATTAGAAGCATTTATTTTAATAATGGTCTGTCGTCCCTGAGGATCTGCCTTAACTTTGTTTGGGCACCTGAATGGAAAGTTCCTGTAAATACAAATATAGAAGACTTTAGTTAGTATTCCTGACAATAAGGATCACAAGATATTCTTTTAATATAATTAGTTGCTTGAAAATGTTGCTTACCTGGTCACAGAGAGTGCTTCCCAGCTTAATTTAGGTGGGTACCATTTCACAGCCTCAAGACATGTCATTGTCATTTTCTTTTGGGGCCCATATATCATTGCTCTTTTGTTCTTTAACCTTAGCTAATTATAGTAATTGTTTTACAAGATGGCTTAATTTGCTACAGATAGGAAGAGAGGATTAATTTAGGTAGGGGTAAATCCAAACATCGTTAAAACACTACTGATTCCTTTTCTTTATAGTATAATATACTCAATGCACTTTTGTTTTTACATTTACTAAACTTCCTGAATGACTAACCTTAAGTTTGAGAAGAGACTTCGTGGGATGATTGTTTTGTTTAATCATTTTTTATCCCCTCTTCGTCGGTTCACTAATGGCGTTTTGACACTGTTGGGCACAAGGTGACGAGGATAAGTTGGGCGTTTACATCTTGCTTGTCGTTCCTGTGGAAACATAGGTAAGAGTTTGACAGGCACTACCTTTGCATTCATCTGTTTAGCCAAGCACTAACCATGCATACATCCAATCATCCAGTCGCTACCTGTGCACTCATCCATTCACTCGGGGTGTGTCTATGCAAACCTTTATTCACTCAGGCACTACTTATGCAGTCATCCCTTGACGCATGCTCTACCGTTGCATCACTCCATTCACTCATGTACTACCAATGCCCTCATCCATTCACCATGGCACTACTATTGCACGCATGCATTCACTCACATACTACCCATCCACCCAGGCACTACACATGCACACCCTCAATCACTCTAGTACCTCCTTTGCCCTCGTCCCTTCACCCAGGCACTGTCGAGCCTGTTGATGCGCCTTGAGTAGTGGGCGGGGGATGGTAGGGGAGGAGTATAATACTCCCCTGCTCCGGCAATAGAGAGCTTTGCATTCTTGCATTCTGGGGGTTGCTATTCTGCTTCAGATGAACCTACAAGTTCTTTTCTGGGGCTCTTCTGTTCCCTCACAGGCTCTCAGCGTCCTTTCCTCCTTCCGTCGTGAATTTTGCGGTGTCTTTGGTATGGATGCTGCTTCCTGGTCTCTTCCTTCTTCCGTCATGAGCTCGGCGGTGTCTTTGGCATGGCTCCAACTTCCTGGTCTTCTCCTTGCTCGGCGGTGTCTTTGACGCGGCTCCTGCCCTCTGGACTCCACTCCGCTTCTTGTTTTGGAGACAGCTCCTGTACCAGTTTTCATACAGTTCACCTGGCTCACCTACAGAGAAAAAACAAAAGAAAATCAGCCATAAGTACGTTAACTGTGCTTTTGCAACTAAAGATAATTATTTAATTTTGAGGAAAGGATCATTTATTTTAGTATGTTCTGTTGTCCACGAGGATCTGACTTTTCCTGTGTTTGGGCACCTGAATGGAAAGTTCCTGTAAATACAAATATAGAAGACTTTAATTTGTATTCCTGGCATTAAGGACAACAAGATAGTATTTTAATATAATTAGTTGCTTAAGAATTTTGCTTACCTGTTCACAGAGAGGGCCTCCCAGCTTAGGTTAGGTGTGTACCATTGCACAACCTGAAGACATGTCATTGTCATTTTTCTTTTGGGGCCCAGATTTCATTGCTCTTTTGTTCTTTCACCTTAGCTGAATATAGTGATTGTTTTACAAGACGGCTTAAGTTGATACAAAAAGTAAGAGGGGATGTACTCAGGTAGGGAAGAAGCCAAACATTGTTAAAAAACACTATTGATTCCTTTTCTTTAATGTATTGTATACTCAATGCAGTTTTGTTTTTACATTTAGGAAACTCCCTGATTGACTAACCTTAAGTTTGAGAAGAGACTTCGAGGGAGGATTGTTTTGCTTATCCTTATTTTATCCCCTCTTCCATGGGTTACCTATGCCGTTTTGACACTTTTGGGCACAAAGTGACAAGGGGAAGTCGGGCCATTACATCTTACTTGTCGTTCCTGCGGAAACACAGGTAAGAGTTTGATAGATACTACCTATGCACTCATCTGTTCATCCAAGCACTACACTTGCATACATCCAGTCATCCAGTCACTACTTTTGCACTCATCCATTCACTCAGGGTGAATCTATGCAAACTTTCATTCACTCAGGCACTACTCATGAAGTCACCCGTTAAACCAGGCTCTACTTTTGCATCCCTCCATTCACTCATGCACTACCAATGCACTCATCCTTTCACCCTGGCACTACCATTGCACCCATGCATTCACTCACATACTACCTATTCACCAAGACACTACACATGCAGACATTCAATCACTCTGGTACTACACTTGCACTCCTCCATTCACCCAGGCACTGTTGACCCTGTTGATCCCGCCTTCAGTAATGGGCGGGAATAGGCAGGGGAGGAGTATAGGACTCACCTGCTCCCCCAATAGAGAACTTTGCATTCTAGCATTTTGGGGGTTTGCTATTCTGCTTCCGGGTTACCTATGAGTTCTCTTGTGGGGCTGTTCTGTTCCCTCACAGGCTCTCAGTGCCCTCTCCTCCTTCCGTCGCGTACTCGGCATAGTCTTTGGGGTGGCTCATGCGACTGCTCTCCTCCTTCTTCTGTCGCGAGTTCGCCTGTGTCTTCGGCTTCGCTAATGCTTCCTGGTCTCCTTCTTCTTCTGACTTGATCTAGGCAGTGTCCTTGGCAGGGCTCCTGCCCTCTGGACTCCACTCCGCTTCTTGTTTTGGAGACAGCTCCTGCTCCAGTTTTCCTATAGTGCACCTAAAGAGAAAAAACAAAAGAAAATCCGCCATCAGTACGTTAACTGTGCTTTTGCACCTAAAGATAATTATTTAATTATGAGGTAAGGAGCATCTATCTTACTAATGTTCTGTCGTCTCTGAGTAACTGCCTTTCTCTGTGTTTGGAGACCTGAATGGAAAGTTCCTGTAAATATAAATATAGAAGACTTTAGTTAGTATTCCTGACATTAAGGATAACAAGATACTCTTTTAATATAATTAGTTGCTGGAGAATTTTGCTTACCTGTTCACAGAGAGTGCCTCCCAGCTAAAGTTAGTTGTGTACCATTTCGCAGCCTGAAGACTTGTCATTGTCTTTTTTCTTTTGGGCCACAGGTTTCATTGCTCTTTCGTTCTTTCACCTTAGCAAGTTACAGTAATAGTTTTACAAGATGGCCTAAGTTGCTACAGAAAGGTAGAGGGGATTCATTGAGGTAGGGAGAAATCCAAACATCTTTAAAACACAACTTATTCATTTTCTTTAATGTTTCATATACTCAATGCACTTTTGTTTTTACATTTACGAAACTCTCTGATTGACTGACCTTAAGTTTGAGAAGAGACTTCGAGCGAGGATTGTTTTGTTTACCCATATTTTATCCCCTCTTCCTCAGGTCACCAATGCCTGGTTTGCACTGTTGGGCACAACTGATGACAAGGGAAAGTTGTGTGTAAGCATCTTGCTTGTGGTTCTTGTGGAAACATAGGTGAGAGTTTAACAGGCACTACCTATGCAATCATCTGTTCATCCAAGCACTACCCATGCATACATCCAATCATCCAGTGACTACCTTTGCACTTGTCTATTCACTCAGGCTGTACCAATGCAAACTTCCATTTACTCAGGCACTACTCATGCAGTTATCCATTGACCTGGACACTACCATTGCACTCATCCATTAACTCATGCACTACCCATTCATCCAGGCACTGCACATGCACACATTCAATCACTCTGGTACTACCCTTGCACTCATCCATTTACCCAGGTACTGTCAAGCCTGTTGATCCCGCTTTGAATAATGAGCAGGACTTGACAGGGGAGGAGTATAAGACTCCCCTGCTCCTGCAATAGAGAGCTTCAGGTTCTAGTGTTCGGGGGGTTTGCTATTGTGCTTCCGTGTTACCTACAAGTTCTCTTTGGGGCTCTTCTGTTCCCTTGGAGGCTATCGACGTCCTATCCTCCTTCCGTCGCGAACTCCTCGGTGTCTTAGGCATAGCTCCTCCTCCCTGGTCTATTCCTTATTCTTCTGACGCTAGTTCGGCAGTGTCTTTGGAGTGGCTCCTGGCCTATGAACTCCACTCCACTTCTTGCTTTGGAGACAGCTCCTGCTCCAGTTTTCTTCTAGTTCACCCGGCTCACCTAAAGAGAAAAAACAAAACAAAATCAGCCATCAGTATGTTAAGTGTGGTTTTGCACCTAAGGATAATTATTTGATAGTAAGATTAGAAGCATTTATCTTAATAATGGTCTGTCGTCCCCGAGGATCTGCCTTTTCCTTTGTTTGGGCACCTGAATGGAAAGTTCCTGTAAATACAAATATAGAAGACATTAGTTAGTATTCCTGACAATAAGGATAACAAGATATTCTTTTAATATGATTAGTTGCTTGAAAATGTTGCTTACCTGGTCACAGAGAGTGCTTCCCAGCTTACTTTAGGTGGGTACCATTTCACAGCCTCAAGACATGTCATTGTCATTTTCTTTTGGGGCCCATATTTCATTTCATTGTGGAGTGGTGTGGTTCACTGGTTAGAGGTGGCAGACCTGGAAGCAGAGGATGGCCCGGGACCAGGGTTCAATTCCCGACGCGGCAGGGTCGTGGACCAGGGTCAGCGGACTCGACAATTCTCGCCTCGGTGCCTACTCTTACCAGGGATCACACTCGGCAACTCTGGGCATTAGCTTGCCTAATCTCCACAACGGCCCCATCAACGCCGGGGATGCCTGGCTCCACCTTGGGGATTCCCAGTAGGGACCATCCCACAGGGAAAGCCAGGACGGGTTCCCCAGCGGTATACAGCGCCGGGACGCCCCTTTGCTGGGGCAGCTGTGCGCTTTACAAGTATACGACATTTAACATTTAACATTGCTCTTTTGTTCTTTAACCATAGCTAATTATAGTAATTGTTTTACAAGATGGCTTAATTTGCTACAGATAGGAAGAGAGGATTAATTCAGGTAGGGGTAAATCCAAACATTGTTAAAACACTACTGATTCCTTTTCTTTATAGTATAACATACTCAATGCACTTTTGTTTTTACATTTAGTAAACTTCCTGAATGACTAACCTTAAGTTTGAGAAGAGACTTCGTGGGATAATTGTTTTGTTTAATCATTTTTTATCCCCTCTTCGTCGGTTCACTAATGGCGTTTTGACACTGTTGGGCACAAGGTGACGAGAATAAGTTGGGCGTTTGCATCTTGCTTGTCGTTCCTGTGGAAACATAGGTAAGAGTTTGACAGGCACTACCTTTGCATTCATCTGTTTAGCTAAGCACTAACCATGCATACATCCAATCATCCAGTCGCTACCTGTGCACTCATCCATTCACTCAGGGTGTATCTATGCAAACCTTTATTCACTCAGGCACTACTTATGCAGTCATCCCTTGACCCAGGGTCTACCGTTGCATCACTCCATTCACTCATGTACTACCAATGCCCTCATCCATTTACCCTGACACTACTATTGCACTCATGTATTCACTCACATACTACCCATCCACCCAGGCACTACACATGCACACCTTCAATCACTCTAGTACCTCCTTTGCCCTCGTCCATTCACCCAGGTTCTGTCGAGCCAGTTGATGCGCCTTGAGTAGTGGGCGGGGTTGGCAGGGGAGGAGTATAAGACTCCCCTGCTCCGGCAATAGAGAGCTTTGCATTCTAGCATTCTGGGGGTTGATATTCTGCTTCTGGGTTACCTACAAGTTCTCTTCTGGGGCTCTTCTGTTCCCTCACAGGCTCTCAGGGATCCTTTCCTCCTTCCGACGTGAATTCGGCGGTGTCATTGGTATGGATGCTGCTTCCTGGTCTCTTCCTTCTTCCGTCATGAGCTCGGCGGTGTCTTTGGCATGGCTCCAACTTCCTGGTCTTCTCCTTCTTCCAATGTGAGCTCGGCGGTGTCTTTGACGCGGCTCCTGCCCTCTGGACTCCACTCCGCTTCTTGTTTTGGAGACAGCTCCTGCACCAGTTTTCTTACAGTTCACCTGGCTCACCTACAGAGAAAAACAAAAGAAAATCAGCCATCAGTACGTGAACTGTGCTTTTGCAACTAAAGATAATTATTTAATTTTGAGGTAAGGATCATTTATTTTAGTATGTTCTGTTGTCCACGAGGATCTGACTTTTCCTGTGTTTGGGCACCTGAATGGAAAGTTCCTGTAAATACAAATATAGAAGACTTTAATTTGTATTCCTGGCATTAAGGACAACAAGATATTATTTTAATATAATTAGTTGCTTAAGAATTTTGCTTACCTGTTCACAGAGAGGGCCTCCCAGCTTAGGTTAGGTGTGTACCATTGCACAACCTGAAGACATGTCATTGTCATTTTTCTTTTGGGGCCCAGATTTCATTGCTCTTTTGTTCTTTCACCTTAGCTGAATATAGTTATTGTTTTACAAGACGGCTTAAGTTGATACAAAAAGGAAGAGGGGATTTACTCAGGTAGGGAAGAAGCCAAACATTGTGGAGAAGTGTGGCTCAGGGGTTAGAGGCGGCAGACCTGGAGCTTGAGTTCGGCCCTGGACCGGGATTCAATTCCCCGCCTCGGCGGGTCTTGGGCACAATAATTCCACGGACTCGTTAATTCTCGCTCCGGTGCCTTCTCGACTCACGGGTTCACACTCTGCAACTCTGGGCAATAGCTTGCTTAATCTCCACAACGGCCCCTCGCGGTGGGATGCCTGGCTTTCACCTTGTGGATACCCTGCCAGGGTTATCTCACAGGGGAATACCAGGACGGGTTCCCTAAGCAAGCGCGGAGATGCCCCAGGGTAAGTCATGCGCTATATAAGCTTCATTCATTTCATTTCACATTGTTAAAAAACACTATTGATTCCTTTTCTTTAATGTATTGTATACTCAATGCAGTTTTGTTTTTACATTTAGGAAACTCCCTGATTGACTAACCTTAAGTTTGAGAAGAGACTTCGAGGGAGGATTGTTTTGTTTATCCCTATTTTATCCCCTCTTCAATGGGTTACCAATGCCGTTTTGACACTTTTGGGCACAAGGTGACAAGGGGAAGTCGGGCCTTTACATCTTGCTTGTCGTTCCTGCGGAAACACAGGTAAGAGTTTGATAGATACTACCTATGCACTCATCTGTTCATGCAAGCACTACACTTGCATACATCCAGTCATCCAGTCACTACTTTTGCACTCATCCATTCACTCAGGGTGAATCTATGCAAACTTTCATTCACTCAGGCACTACTCATGAAGTCACCCATTGAACCAGGCTCTACTGTTGCATCCCTCCATTCACTCATGCACTACCAATGCACTCATCCTTTCACCCTGGCACTACCATTGCACCCATGCATTCACTCACATACTACCTATTCACCAAGGCACTACACATGCACACATTCAATCACTCTGGTACTACACTTGCACTCATCCATTCACCAAGGCACTGTTGAGCCTGTTGATCCCGCCTTCAGTAATGGGAGGGAATAGGCAGGGGAGGAGTAAAGGACTCACCTGCTCCCCCAATAGAGAACTTTGCATTTTAGCATTTTGGGGGTTTTCTATTCTGCTTCCGGGTTACCTATGAGTTCTCTTGTGGGGCTGTTCTGTTCCCTCACAGGCTCTCAGTGCCCTCTCCTCCTTCCGTTGCGTACTCGGCGTAGTCTTTGGGGAGGCTCATGCTTCCTGCTCTCCTCCTTCTTCTGTCGCGAGCTCGCCTGTGTCTTCGGATTGGCTAATGCTTCCTGGTCTCCTTCTTCTTCTGACTTGATCTAGTCAGGGTCCTTGGCAGGGCTCCTGCCCTCTGGACTCCACTCCGCTTCTTGTTTTGGAGACAGCTCCTGCTCCAGTTTTCCTATAGTGCACCTAAAGAGAAAAAACAAAAGAAAATCCGCCATCAGTGCGTTAACTGTGCTTTTGCACCTTAAGATAATTATTTAATTATGAGGTAAGGAGCATCTATCTTACTAATGTTCTGTCGTCTCTGAGGATCTGCCTTTCTCTGAGTTTGGGGACCTGAATCGAAAGTTCCTGTAAATATAAATATAGAAGACTTTAGTTAGTATTCCTGACATTAAGGATAACAAGATATTCTTTTAATATAATTAGTTGCTGGAGAATTTTGCTTACCTGTTCACAGAGAGTGCCTCCCAGCTAAAGTTAGTTGGGTACCATTTCGCAGCCTGAAGACTTGTCATTGTCTTTTTTCTTTTGGGCCCCAGGTTTCATTGCTCTTTCGTTCTTTCACCTTAGCTAATTACAGTAATTGTTTTACAAGATGGCCTAAGTTGCTACAGAAAGGAAGAGGGGATTAATTGAGGTAGGGAGAAATCCAATCATCTTTAAAACACAACTGATTCATTTTCTGTATTGTATCATATACTCAATGCACTTTTGTTTTTACATTTAGGAAACTCCCTGATTGACTGACCTTAAGTTTGAGAAGAGACTTCGAGCGAGGATTGTTTTGTTTACCCATATTTTATCCCCTCTTCCTCGGGTCACCAATGCCTGGTTGGCACTGTTGGGCACAACTGATGACAAGGGAAAGTTGTGTGTTAGCATCTTGCTTGTGGTTCCTGTGGAAACATAGGTGAGAGTTTAACAGGCACTACCTATGCACTCATCTGTTCATCCAAGCACTACCCATGCATACATCCAATCATCAAGTGTCTACCTTTGCACTTGTCTATTCACTCAGGCTGTACCAATGCAAACTTCCATTTACTCAGGCACTACTCATGCAGTTATCCATTGACCTGGGCACTACCATTGCACTCATCCATTAACTCATGCACTACCCATTCATCCAGGCACTGCATATGCACACATTCAATCACTCTGGTACTACCCTTGCACTCATCCATTTACCCAGGCAATGTCAAGCCTGTTGATCCCTTTTTGAATATTGAGCAGGACTTGACAGGGGAGGAGTATAAGACTCCCCATCTCCTGCAATAGAGAGCTTCAGGTTCCAGTGTTCTGGGGGGTTTGCTAATTTGCTTCCGTGTTACCTAAAAGGTCTCTTTGGGGCTCTTCTGTTCCCTTGGAGGCTATCGACGTCCTATCCTCCTTCCGTCGCGAACTCATCGGTGTCTTAGGCATAGCTCCTCATCCCTGGTCTATTCCTTATTCTTCTGACGCTAGTTCGGCTGTGTCTTTGGAGTGGCTCCTGGCCTATGAACTCCACTCCACTTCTTGCTTTGGAGACAGCTCCTGCCCCAGTTTTCTTCTAGTTCACCCGGCTCACCTAAAGAGAAAAAACAAAACAAAATCAGCCATCAGTATGTTAACTGTGGTTTTGCACCTGAGGATAATTATTTAATAGTAAGATTAGAAGCATTTATCTTAATAATGGTCTGTCGTCCCTGAGGATCTGCCTTTTCCTTTGTTTGGGCACCTGAATGGAAAGTTCCTGTAAATACAAATATAGAAGACATTAGTTAGTATTCCTGACAATAAGGATAACAAGATATTCTTTTAATATAATTAGTTGCTTGAAAATGTTGCTTACCTGGTCACAGAGAGTGCTTCCCAGCTTACTTTAGGTGGGTACCCATTTCACAGCCTCAAGACATGTCATTGTCATTTTCTTTTGAGGCCCATATTTCATTGCTCTTTTGTTCTTTAACCTTAGCTAATTATAGTAATTGTTTTACAAGATGGCTTAATTTGCTACAGATAGGAAGAGAGGATTAATTCAGGTAGGGGTAAATCCAGACATCGTTAAAACACTTATGATTCCTTTTCTTTATAGTATAATATACTCAATGCACTTTTGTTTTTACATTTAGTAAACTTCCTGAATGACTAACCTTAAGTTTGAGAAGAGACTTCGTTGGATGATTGTTTTGTTTAATCATTTATTATCCCCTCTTCGTCGGTTCACTAATGGCGTTTTGACACTGTTGGGCACAAGGTGACGAGGATAAGTTGGGCGTTTGCATCTTGCTTGTCGCTCCTGTGGAAACATAGGTAAGAGTTTGACAGGCACTACCTTTGCATTCATCTGTTTAGCCAAGCACTAACCATGCATACCTCTAATCATCCAGTCGCTACCTGTGCACTCATCCATTCACTCAGGGTGTATCTATGCAAACCTTTATTCACTCAGGCACTACTTATGCAGTCATCCCTTGACCCAGGCTCTACCGTTGCATCACTCCATTCACTCATGTACTACCAATGCCCTCATCCATTCACCATGGCACTACTATTGCACGCATGCATTCACTCACATACTACCCATCCACCCAGGCACTACACATGCACACCCTCAATCACTCTAGTACCTCCTTTGCCTTCGTCCCTTCACCCAGGCACTGTCGAGCCTGTTGATGCGCCTTGAGTAGTGGGCGGGGGATGGTAGGGGAGGAGTATAATACTCCCCTGCTCCGGCAATAGAGAGCTTTGCATTCTTGCATTCTGGGGGTTGCTATTCTGCTTCTGAGTTACCTACAAGTTCTCTTCTGGGGCTCTTCTGTTCCCTCACAGGCTCTCAGCGGCCTTTCCTCCTTCCGTCGTGAATTCGGCGGTGTCTTTGGTATGGATGCTGCTTCCTGGTCTCTTCCTTCTTCCATTATGAGCTCGGCGGTGTCTTTGCCATGGCTCCAACTTCCTGGTCTTCTCCTTCTTCCGATGTGAGCTCAGCGGTGTCTTTGATGCAGCTCCTGCCCTCTGGACTCTACTCCGCTTCTTGTTTTGGAGACAGCTCCTGCACCAGTTTTCATACAGTTCACCTGGCTCACCTACAGAGAAAAAACAAAAGAAAATCAGCCATCAGTACATTAACTGTGCTTTTGCAACTAAAGATAATTATTTATTTTTGAGGAAAGGATCATTTATTTTAGTATGTTCTGTCGTCCACGAGGATATGACTGTTCCTGTGTTTGGGCACCTGAATGGAAAGTTCCTGTAAATACGAATATAGAAGACTTTAATTTGTATTTCTGGCATTAAGGACAACAAGATATTATTTTAATATAATTAGTTGCTAAATAATTTTGCTTACCTGTTCACAGAGAGGGTCTTCCAGCTTAGGTTAGGTGTGTACCATTGCACAACCTGAAGACATGTCATTGTCATTTTTCTTTTGGGGCCCAGATTTCATTGCTCTTTTGTTCTTTCACCTTAGCTGAATATAGTGATTGTTTTACAAGACGGCTTAAGTTGATACAAAAAGTAAGAGGGGATTTACTCAGGTAGGGAAGAAGCCAAGCAATGTTAAAAAACACTATTGATTCCTTTTCTTTAATGTATTGTATACTCAATGCAGTTTTGTTTTTACATTTAGGAAACTCCCTGATTGACTAACCTTAAGTTTGAGAAGAGACTTCGAGGGAGGATTGTTTTGTTTATCCCTATTTTATCCCCTCTTCAATGGGTTACCAATGCCGTTTTGACACTTTTGGGCACAAGGTGACAAGGGGAAGTCGGGCCTTTACATCTTGCTTGTCGTTCCTGCGGAAACACAGGTAAGAGTTTGATAGATACTACCTATGCACTCATCTGTTCATGCAAGCACTACACTTGCATACATCCAGTCATCCAGTCACTACTTTTGCACTCATCCATTCACTCAGGGTGAATCTATGCAAACTTTCATTCACTCAGGCACTACTCATGAAGTCACCCATTGAACCAGGCTCTACTGTTGCATCCCTCCATTCACTCATGCACTACCAATGCACTCATCCTTTCACCCTGGCACTACCATTGCACCCATGCATTCACTCACATACTACCTATTCACCAAGGCACTACACATGCACACATTCAATCACTCTGGTACTACACTTGCACTCATCCATTCACCAAGGCACTGTTGAGCCTGTTGATCCCGCCTTCAGTAATGGGAGGGAATAGGCAGGGGAGGAGTAAAGGACTCACCTGCTCCCCCAATAGAGAACTTTGCATTTTAGCATTTTGGGGGTTTCCTATTCTGCTTCCGGGTTACCTATGAGTTCTCTTGTGGGGCTGTTCTGTTCCCTCACAGGCTCTCAGTGCCCTCTCCTCCTTCCGTTGCGTACTCGGCGTAGTCTTTGGGGAGGCTCATGCTTCCTGCTCTCCTCCTTCTTCTGTCGCGAGCTCGCCTGTGTCTTCGGATTGGCTAATGCTTCCTGGTCTCCTTCTTCTTCTGACTTGATCTAGTCAGGGTCCTTGGCAGGGCTCCTGCCCTCTGGACTCCACTCCGCTTCTTGTTTTGGAGACAGCTCCTGCTCCAGTTTTCCTATAGTGCACCTAAAGAGAAAAAACAAAAGAAAATCCGCCATCAGTGCGTTAACTGTGCTTTTGCACCTTAAGATAATTATTTAATTATGAGGTAAGGAGCATCTATCTTACTAATGTTCTGTCGTCTCTGAGGATCTGCCTTTCTCTGAGTTTGGGGACCTGAATCGAAAGTTCCTGTAAATATAAATATAGAAGACTTTAGTTAGTATTCCTGACATTAAGGATAACAAGATATTCTTTTAATATAATTAGTTGCTGGAGAATTTTGCTTACCTGTTCACAGAGAGTGCCTCCCAGCTAAAGTTAGTTGGGTACCATTTCGCAGCCTGAAGACTTGTCATTGTCTTTTTTCTTTTGGGCCCCAGGTTTCATTGCTCTTTCGTTCTTTCACCTTAGCTAATTACAGTAATTGTTTTACAAGATGGCCTAAGTTGCTACAGAAAGGAAGAGGGGATTAATTGAGGTAGGGAGAAATCCAATCATCTTTAAAACACAACTGATTCATTTTCTGTATTGTATCATATACTCAATGCACTTTTGTTTTTACATTTAGGAAACTCCCTGATTGACTGACCTTAAGTTTGAGAAGAGACTTCGAGCGAGGATTGTTTTGTTTACCCATATTTTATCCCCTCTTCCTCGGGTCACCAATGCCTGGTTGGCACTGTTGGGCACAACTGATGACAAGGGAAAGTTGTGTGTTAGCATCTTGCTTGTGGTTCCTGTGGAAACATAGGTGAGAGTTTAACAGGCACTACCTATGCACTCATCTGTTCATCCAAGCACTACCCATGCATACATCCAATCATCAAGTGTCTACCTTTGCACTTGTCTATTCACTCAGGCTGTACCAATGCAAACTTCCATTTACTCAGGCACTACTCATGCAGTTATCCATTGACCTGGGCACTACCATTGCACTCATCCATTAACTCATGCACTACCCATTCATCCAGGCACTGCATATGCACACATTCAATCACTCTGGTACTACCCTTGCACTCATCCATTTACCCAGGCAATGTCAAGCCTGTTGATCCCTTTTTGAATATTGAGCAGGACTTGACAGGGGAGGAGTATAAGACTCCCCATCTCCTGCAATAGAGAGCTTCAGGTTCCAGTGTTCTGGGGGGTTTGCTAATTTGCTTCCGTGTTACCTAAAAGGTCTCTTTGGGGCTCTTCTGTTCCCTTGGAGGCTATCGACGTCCTATCCTCCTTCCGTCGCGAACTCATCGGTGTCTTAGGCATAGCTCCTCATCCCTGGTCTATTCCTTATTCTTCTGACGCTAGTTTGGCTGTGTCTTTGGAGTGGCTCCTGGCCTATGAACTCCACTCCACTTCTTGCTTTGGAGACAGCTCCTGCCCCAGTTTTCTTCTAGTTCACCCGGCTCACCTAAAGAGAAAAAACAAAACAAAATCAGCCATCAGTATGTTAACTGTGGTTTTGCACCTGAGGATAATTATTTAATAGTAAGATTAGAAGCATTTATCCTAGTAATGGTCTGTCGTCCCTGAGGATCTGCCTTTTCCTTTGTTTGGGCACCTGAATGGAAAGTTCCTGTAAATACAAATATAGAAGACATTAGTTAGTATTCCTGACAATAAGGATAACAAGATATTCTTTTAATATAATTAGTTGCTTGAAAATGTTGCTTACCTGGTCACAGAGAGTGCTTCCCAGCTTACTTTAGGTGGGTACCCATTTCACAGCCTCAAGACATGTCATTGTCATTTTCTTTTGAGGCCCATATTTCATTGCTCTTTTGTTCTTTAACCTTAGCTAATTATAGTAATTGTTTTACAAGATGGCTTAATTTGCTACAGATAGGAAGAGAGGATTAATTCAGGTAGGGGTAAATCCAGACATCGTTAAAACACTTATGATTCCTTTTCTTTATAGTATAATATACTCAATGCACTTTTGTTTTTACATTTAGTAAACTTCCTGAATGACTAACCTTAAGTTTGAGAAGAGACTTCGTTGGATGATTGTTTTGTTTAATCATTTATTATCCCCTCTTCGTCGGTTCACTAATGGCGTTTTGACACTGTTGGGCACAAGGTGACGAGGATAAGTTGGGCGTTTGCATCTTGCTTGTCGCTCCTGTGGAAACATAGGTAAGAGTTTGACAGGCACTACCTTTGCATTCATCTGTTTAGCCAAGCACTAACCATGCATACATCTAATCATCCAGTCGCTACCTGTGCACTCATCCATTCACTCAGGGTGTATCTATGCAAACCTTTATTCACTCAGGCACTACTTATGCAGTCATCCCTTGACCCAGGCTCTACCGTTGCATCACTCCATTCACTCATGTACTACCAATGCCCTCATCCATTCACCATGGCACTACTATTGCACGCATGCATTCACTCACATACTACCCATCCACCCAGGCACTACACATGCACACCCTCAATCACTCTAGTACCTCCTTTGCCTTCGTCCCTTCACCCAGGCACTGTCGAGCCTGTTGATGCGCCTTGAGTAGTGGGCGGGGGATGGCAGGGGAGGAGTATAATACTCCCCTGCTCCGGCAATAGAGAGCTTTGCATTCTTGCATTCTGGGGGTTGCTATTCTGCTTCTGAGTTACCTACAAGTTCTCTTCTGGGGCTCTTCTGTTCCCTCACAGGCTCTCAGCGTCCTTTCCTCCTTCCTTCGTGAATTCGGCGGTGTCTTTGGTATGGATGCTCTTTCCTGGTCTCTTCCTTCTTCCATTATGAGCTCGGCGGTGTCTTTGCCATGGCTCCAACTTCCTGGTGTTCTCCTTCTTCCGATGTGAGCTCGGCGGTGTCTTTGATGCGGCTCCTGCCCTCTGGACTCCACTCCGCTTCTTGTTTTGGAGACAGCTCCTGCACCAGTTTTCATAGAGTTCACCTGGCTCACCTACAGAGAAAAAACAAAAGAAAATCAGCCATCAGTACATTAACTGTGCTTTTGCAACTAAAGATAATTATTTAATTTTGAGGAAAGGATCATTTATTTTAGTATGTTCTGTCGTCCACGAGGATATGACTTTTCCTATGTTTGGGCACCTGAATGGAAAGTTCCTGTAAATACGAATATAGAAGACTTTAATTTGTATTTCTGGCATTAAGGACAACAAGATATTATTTTAATATAATTAGTTGCTTAAGAATTTTGCTTACCTGTTCACAGAGAGGGTCTTCCAGCTTAGGTTAGGTGTGTACCATTGCACAACCTGAAGACATGTCATTGTCATTTTTCTTTTGGGGCCCAGATTTCATTGCTCTTTTGTTCTTTCACCTTAGCTGAATATAGTGATTGTTTTACAAGACGGCTTAAGTTGATACAAAAAGTAAGAGGGGATTTACTCAGGTAGGGAAGAAGCCAAGCATTGTTAAAAAACACTATTGATTCCTTTTCTTTAATGTATTGTATACTCAATGCAGTTTTGTTTTTACATTTAGGAAACTCCCTGATTGACTAACCTTAAGTTTGAGAAGAGACTTCGAGGGAGGATTGTTTTGTTTATCCCTATTTTATCCCCTCTTCCATGGGTTACCAATGCCGTTTTGACACTTTTGGGCACAAGGTGACAAGGGGAAGTCGGGCCTTTACATCTTGCTTGTCGTTCCTGCGGAAACACAGGTAAGAGTTTGATAGATACTACCTATGCACTCATCTGTTCATGCAAGCACTACACTTGCATACATCCAGTCATCCAGTCACTACTTTTGCACTCATCCATTCACTCAGGGTGAATCTATGCAAACTTTCATTCACTCAGGCACTACTCATGAAGTCACCCATTGAACCAGGCTCTACTGTTGCATCCCTCCATTCACTCATGCACTACCAATGCACTCATCCTTTCACCCTGGCACTACCATTGCACCCATGCATTCACTCACATACTACCTATTCACCAAGGCACTACACATGCACACATTCAATCACTCTGGTACTACACTTGCACTCATCCATTCACCAAGGCACTGTTGAGCCTGTTGATCCCGCCTTCAGTAATGGGCGGGAATAGGCAGGGGAGGAGTAAAGGACTCACCTGCTCCCCCAATAGAGAACTTTGCATTTTAGCATTTTGGGGGTTTCCTATTCTGCTTCCGGGTTACCTATGAGTTCTCTTGTGGGGCTGTTCTGTTCCCTCACAGGCTCTCAGTGCCCTCTCCTCCTTCCGTTGCGTACTCGGCGTAGTCTTTGGGGAGGCTCATGCTTCCTGCTCTCCTCCTTCTTCTGTCGCGAGCTCGCCTGTGTCTTCGGATTGGCTAATGCTTCCTGGTCTCCTTCTTCTTCTGACTTGATCTAGTCAGGGTCCTTGGCAGGGCTCCTGCCCTCTGGACTCCACTCCGCTTCTTGTTTTGGAGACAGCTCCTGCTCCAGTTTTCCTATAGTGCACCTAAAGAGAAAAAACAAAAGAAAATCCGCCATCAGTGCGTTAACTGTGCTTTTGCACCTTAAGATAATAATTTAATTATGAGGTAAGGAGCATCTATCTTACTAATGTTCTGTCGTCTCTGAGGATCTGCCTTTCTCTGAGTTTGGGGACCTGAATCGAAAGTTCCTGTAAATATAAATATAGAAGACTTTAGTTAGTATTCCTGACATTAAGGATAACAAGATATTCTTTTAATATAATTAGTTGCTGGAGAATTTTGCTTACCTGTTCACAGAGAGTGCCTCCCAGCTAAAGTTTGTTGGGTACCATTTCGCAGCCTGAAGACTTGTCATTGTCTTTTTTCTTTTGGGCCCCAGGTTTCATTGCTCTTTCGTTCTTTCACCTTAGCTAATTACAGTAATTGTTTTACAAGATGGCCTAAGTTGCTACAGAAAGGAAGAGGGGATTAATTGAGGTAGGGAGAAATCCAATCATCTTTAAAACACAACTGATTCATTTTCTGTATTGTATCATATACTCAATGCACTTTTGTTTTTACATTTAGGAAACTCCCTGATTGACTGACCTTAAGTTTGAGAAGAGACTTCGAGCGAGGATTGTTTTGTTTACCCATATTTTTTCCCCTCTTCCTCGGGTCACCAATGCCTGGTTGGCACTGTTGGGCACAACTGATGACAAGGGAAAGTTGTGTGTTAGCATCTTGCTTGTGGTTCCTGTGGAAACATAGGTGAGAGTTTAACAGGCACTACCTATGCACTCATCTGTTCATCCAAGCACTACCCATGCATACATCCAATCATCAAGTGTCTACCTTTGCACTTGTCTATTCACTCAGGCTGTACCAATGCAAACTTCCATTTACTCAGGCACTACTCATGCAGTTATCCATTGACCTGGGCACTACCATTGCACTCATCCATTAACTCATGCACTACCCATTCATCCAGGCACTGCATATGCACACATTCAATCACTCTGGTACTACCCTTGCACTCATCCATTTACCCAGGCAATGTCAAGCCTGTTGATCCCTTTTTGAATATTGAGCAGGACTTGACAGGGGAGGAGTATAAGACTCCCCATCTCCTGCAATAGAGAGCTTCAGGTTCCAGTGTTCTGGGGGGTTTGCTAATTTGCTTCCGTGTTACCTAAAAGGTCTCTTTGGGGCTCTTCTGTTCCCTTGGAGGCTATCGACGTCCTATCCTCCTTCCGTCGCGAACTCATCGGTGTCTTAGGCATAGCTCCTCATCCCTGGTCTATTCCTTATTCTTCTGACGCTAGTTCGGCTGTGTCTTTGGAGTGGCTCCTGGCCTATGAACTCCACTCCACTTCTTGCTTTGGAGACAGCTCCTGCCCCAGTTTTCTTCTAGTTCACCCGGCTCACCTAAAGAGAAAAAACAAAACAAAATCAGCCATCAGTATGTTAACTGTGGTTTTGCACATGAGGATAATTATTTAATAGTAAGATTAGAAGCATTTATCTTAATAATGGTCTGTTGTCCCTGAGGATCTGCCTTTTCCTTTGTTTGGGCACCTGAATGGAAAGTTCCTGTAAATACAAATATAGAAGACATTAGTTAGTATTCCTGACAATAAAGATAACAAGATATTCTTTTAATATAATTAGTTGCTTGAAAATGTTGCTTACCTGGTCACAGAGAGTGCTTCCCAGCTTACTTTAGGTGGGTACCATTTCACAGCCTCAAGACATGTCATTGTCATTTTCTTTTGAGGCCCATATTTCATTGCTCTTTTGTTCTTTAACCATAGCTAATTATAGTAATTGTTTTACAAGATGGCTTAATTTGCTACAGATAGGAAGAGAGGATTAATTCAGGTAGGGGTAAATCCAGACATCGTTAAAACACTTATGATTCCTTTTCTTTATAGTATAATATACTCAATGCACTTTTGTTTTTACATTTAGTAAACTTCCTGAATGACTAACCTTAAGTTTGAGAAGAGACTTCGTGGGATGATTGTTTTGTTTAATCATTTATTATCCCCTCTTCGTCGGTTCACTAATGGCGTTTTGACACTGTTGGGCACAAGGTGACGAGGATAAGTTGGGCGTTTGCATCTTGCTTGTCGCTCCTGTGGAAACATAGGTAAGAGTTTGACAGGCACTACCTTTGCATTCATCTGTTTAGCCAAGCACTAACCATGCATACATCTAATCATCCAGTCGCTACCTGTGCACTCATCCATTCACTCAGGGTGTATCTATGCAAACCTTTATTCACTCAGGCACTACTTATGCAGTCATCCCTTGACCCAGGCTCTACCGTTGCATCACTCCATTCACTCATGTACTACCAATGCCCTCATCCATTCACCATGGCACTACTATTGCACGCATGCATTCACTCACATACTACCCATCCACCCAGGCACTACACATGCACACCCTCAATCACTCTAGTACCTCCTTTGCCTTCGTCCCTTCACCCAGGCACTGTCGAGCCTGTTGATGCGCCTTGAGTAGTGGGCGGGGGATGGCAGGGGAGGAGTATAATACTCCCCTGCTCCGGCAATAGAGAGCTTTGCATTCTTGCATTCTGGGGGTTGCTATTCTGCTTCTGAGTTACCTACAAGTTCTCTTCTGGGGCTCTTCTGTTCCCTCACAGGCTCTCAGCGTCCTTTCCTCCTTCCGTCGTGAATTCGGCGGTGTCTTTGGTATGGATGCTGCTTCCTGGTCTCTTCCTTCTTCCATTATGAGCTCGGCGGTGTCTTTGCCATGGCTCCAACTTCCTGGTCTTCTCCTTCTTCCGATGTGAGCTCGGCGGTGTCTTTGATGCGGCTCCTGCCCTCTGGACTCCCCTCCGCTTCTTGTTTTGGAGACAGCTCCTGCACCAGTTTTCATACAGTTCACCTTTTCATACAGTTCACCTGGGAAAAAACAAAAGAAAACTCAGCCATCAGTACATTAACTGTGCTTTTGCAACTAAAGATAATTATTTAATTTTGAGGAAAGGATCATTTATTTTAGTATGTTCTGTCGTCCACGAGGATATGACTTTTCCTGTGTTTGGGCACCTGAATGGAAAGTTCCTGTAAATACGAATATAGAAGACTTTAATTTGTATTTCTGGCATTAAGGACAACAAGATATTATTTTAATATAATTAGTTGCTTAAGAATTTTGCTTACCTGTTCACAGAGAGGGTCTTCCAGCTTAGGTTAGGTGTGTACCATTGCACAACCTGAAGACATGTCATTGTCATTTTTCTTTTGGGGCCCAGATTTCATTGCTCTTTTGTTCTTTCACCTTAGCTGAATATAGTGATTGTTTTACAAGACGGCTTAAGTTGATACAAAAAGTAAGAGGGGATTTTCTCAGGTAGGGAAGAAGCCAAGCATTGTTAAAAAACACTATTGATTCCTTTTCTTTAATGTATTGTATACTCAATGCAGTTTTGTTTTTACATTTAGGAAACTCCCTGATTGACTAACCTTAAGTTTGAGAAGAGACTTCGAGGGAGGATTGTTTTGTTTATCCCTATTTTATCCCCTCTTCCATGGGTTACCAATGCCGTTTTGACACTTTTGGGCACAAGGTGACAAGGGGAAGTCGGGCCTTTACATCTTGCTTGTCGTTCCTGCGGAAACACAGGTAAGAGTTTGATAGATACTACCTATGCACTCATCTGTTCATGCAAGCACTACACTTGCATACATCCAGTCATCCAGTCACTACTTTTGCACTCATCCATTCACTCAGGGTGAATCTATGCAAACTTTCATTCACTCAGGCACTACTCATGAAGTCACCCATTGAACCAGGCTCTACTGTTGCATCCCTCCATTCACTCATGCACTACCAATGCACTCATCCTTTCACCCTGGCACTACCATTGCACCCATGCATTCACTCACATACTACCTATTCACCAAGGCACTACACATGCACACATTCAATCACTCTGGTACTACACTTGCACTCATCCATTCACCAAGGCACTGTTGAGCCTGTTGATCCCGCCTTCAGTAATGGGCGGGAATAGGCAGGGGAGGAGTAAAGGACTCACCTGCTCCCCCAATAGAGAACTTTGCATTTTAGCATTTTGGGGGTTTGCTATTCTGCTTCCGGGTTACCTATGAGTTCTCTTGTTGGGCTGTTCTGTTCCCTCACAGGCTCTCAGTGCCCTCTCCTCCTTCCGTTGCGTGCTCGGCGTAGTCTTTGGGGAGGCTCATGCTTCCTGCTCTCCTCCTTCTTCTGTCGCGAGTTCGCCTGTGTCTTCGGCTTCGCTAATGCTTCCTGGTCTCCTTCTTCTTCTGACTTGATCATGGCAGTGTCCTTGGCAGGGCTCCTGCCCTCTGGACTCCACTCCGCTTCTTGTTTTGGAGACAGCTCCTGCTCCAGTTTTCCTATAGTGCAACTAAAGAGAAAAAACTAAAGAAAATCCGCCATCAGTATGTTAACTGTGGTTTTGCACCTACGCATAATTATTTAATAGTAAGATTAGAAGCATTTATTTTAATAATGGTCTGTCGTCCCTGAGGATCTGCCTTAACTTTGTTTGGGCACCTGAATGGAAAGTTCCTGTAAATACAAATATAGAAGACTTTAGTTAGTATTCCTGACAATAAGGATCACAAGATATTCTTTTAATATAATTAGTTGCTTGAAAATGTTGCTTACCTGGTCACAGAGAGTGCTTCCCAGCTTAATTTAGGTGGGTACCATTTCACAGCCTCAAGACATGTCATTGTCATTTTCTTTTGGGGCCCATATATCATTGCTCTTTTGTTCTTTAACCTTAGCTAATTATAGTAATTGTTTTACAAGATAGCTTAATTTGCTACAGATAGGAAGAGAGGATTAATTTAGGTAGGGGTAAATCCAAACATCGTTAAAACACTACTGATTCCTTTTCTTTATAGTATAATATACTCAATGCACTTTTGTTTTTACATTTACTAAACTTCCTGAATGACTAACCTTAAGTTTGAGAAGAGACTTCGTGGGATGATTGTTTTGTTTAATCATTTTTTATCCCCTCTTCGTCGGTTCACTAATGGCGTTTTGACACTGTTGGGCACAAGGTGACGAGGATAAGTTGGGCGTTTACATCTTGCTTGTCGTTCCTGTGGAAACATAGGTAAGAGTTTGACAGGCACTACCTTTGCATTCATCTGTTTAGCCAAGCACTAACCATGCATACATCCAATCATCCAGTCGCTACCTGTGCACTCATCCATTCACTCGGGGTGTGTCTATGCAAACCTTTATTCACTCAGGCACTACTTATGCAGTCATCCCTTGACGCATGCTCTACCGTTGCATCACTCCATTCACTCATGTACTACCAATGCCCTCATCCATTCACCATGGCACTACTATTGCACGCATGCATTCACTCACATACTACCCATCCACCCAGGCACTACACATGCACACCCTCAATCACTCTAGTACCTCCTTTGCCCTCGTCCCTTCACCCAGGCACTGTCGAGCCTGTTGATGCGCCTTGAGTAGTGGGCGGGGGATGGTAGGGGAGGAGTATAATACTCCCCTGCTCCGGCAATAGAGAGCTTTGCATTCTTGCATTCTGGGGGTTGCTATTCTGCTTCAGATGAACCTACAAGTTCTTTTCTGGGGCTCTTCTGTTCCCTCACAGGCTCTCAGCGTCCTTTCCTCCTTCCGTCGTGAATTTTGCGGTGTCTTTGGTATGGATGCTGCTTCCTGGTCTCTTCCTTCTTCCGTCATGAGCTCGGCGGTGTCTTTGGCATGGCTCCAACTTCCTGGTCTTCTCCTTGCTCGGCGGTGTCTTTGACGCGGCTCCTGCCCTCTGGACTCCACTCCGCTTCTTGTTTTGGAGACAGCTCCTGTACCAGTTTTCATACAGTTCACCTGGCTCACCTACAGAGAAAAAACAAAAGAAAATCAGCCATAAGTACGTTAACTGTGCTTTTGCAACTAAAGATAATTATTTAATTTTGAGGAAAGGATCATTTATTTTAGTATGTTCTGTTGTCCACGAGGATCTGACTTTTCCTGTGTTTGGGCACCTGAATGGAAAGTTCCTGTAAATACAAATATAGAAGACTTTAATTTGTATTCCTGGCATTAAGGACAACAAGATAGTATTTTAATATAATTAGTTGCTTAAGAATTTTGCTTACCTGTTCACAGAGAGGGCCTCCCAGCTTAGGTTAGGTGTGTACCATTGCACAACCTGAAGACATGTCATTGTCATTTTTCTTTTGGGGCCCAGATTTCATTGCTCTTTTGTTCTTTCACCTTAGCTGAATATAGTGATTGTTTTACAAGACGGCTTAAGTTGATACAAAAAGTAAGAGGGGATGTACTCAGGTAGGGAAGAAGCCAAACATTGTTAAAAAACACTATTGATTCCTTTTCTTTAATGTATTGTATACTCAATGCAGTTTTGTTTTTACATTTAGGAAACTCCCTGATTGACTAACCTTAAGTTTGAGAAGAGACTTCGAGGGAGGATTGTTTTCCTTATCCTTATTTTATCCCCTCTTCCATGGGTTACCTATGCCGTTTTGACACTTTTGGGCACAAAGTGACAAGGGGAAGTCGGGCCATTACATCTTACTTGTTGTTCCTGCGGAAACACAGGTAAGAGTTTGATAGATACTACCTATGCACTCATCTGTTCATCCAAGCACTACACTTGCATACATCCAGTCATCCAGTCACTACTTTTGCACTCATCCATTCACTCAGGGTGAATCTATGCAAACTTTCATTCACTCAGGCACTACTCATGAAGTCACCCGTTAAACCAGGCTCTACTTTTGCATCCCTCCATTCACTCATGCACTACCAATGCACTCATCCTTTCACCCTGGCACTACCATTGCACCCATGCATTCACTCACATACTACCTATTCACCAAGACACTACACATGCAGACATTCAATCACTCTGGTACTACACTTGCACTCCTCCATTCACCCAGGCACTGTTGAGCCTGTTGATCCCGCCTTCAGTAATGGGCGGGAATAGGCAGGGGAGGAGTATAGGACTCACCTGCTCCCCCAATAGAGAACTTTGCATTCTAGCATTTTGGGGGTTTGCTATTCTGCTTCCGGGTTACCTATGAGTTCTCTTGTGGGGCTGTTCTGTTCCCTCACAGGCTCTCAGTGCCCTCTCCTCCTTCCGTCGCGTACTCGGCATAGTCTTTGGGGTGGCTCATGCTTCCTGCTCTCCTCCTTCTTCTGTCGCGAGTTCGCCTGTGTCTTCGGCTTCGCTAATGCTTCCTGGTCTCCTTCTTCTTCTGACTTGATCTAGGCAGTGTCCTTGGCAGGGCTCCTGCCCTCTGGACTCCACTCCGCTTCTTGTTTTGGAGACAGCTCCTGCTCCAGTTTTCCTATAGTGCACCTAAAGAGAAAAAACAAAAGAAAATCCGCCATCAGTACGTTAACTGTGCTTTTGCACCTAAAGATAATTATTTAATTATGAGGTAAGGAGCATCTATCTTACTAATGTTCTGTCGTCTCTGAGTAACTGCCTTTCTCTGTGTTTGGAGACCTGAATGGAAAGTTCCTGTAAATATAAATATAGAAGACTTTAGTTAGTATTCCTGACATTAAGGATAACAAGATATTCTTTTAATATAATTAGTTGCTGGAGAATTTTGCTTACCTGTTCACAGAGAGTGCCTCCCAGCTAAAGTTAGTTGGGTACCATTTTGCAGCCTGAAGACTTGTCATTGTCTTTTTTCTTTTGGGCCCCAGGTTTCATTGCTCTTTCGTTCTTTCACCTTAGCAAGTTACAGTAATAGTTTTACAAGATGGCCTAAGTTGCTACAGAAAGGTAGAGGGGATTCATTGAGGTAGGGAGAAATCCAAACATCTTTAAAACACAACTTATTCATTTTCTTTAATGTTTCATATACTCAATGCACTTTTGTTTTTACATTTACGAAACTCTCTGATTGACTGACCTTAAGTTTGAGAAGAGACTTCGAGCGAGGATTGTTTTGTTTACCCATATTTTATCCCCTCTTCCTCAGGTCACCAATGCCTGGTTTGCACTGTTGGGCACAACTGATGACAAGGGAAAGTTGTGTGTAAGCATCTTGCTTGTGGTTCTTGTGGAAACATAGGTGAGAGTTTAACAGGCACTACCTATGCAATCATCTGTTCATCCAAGCACTACCCATGCATACATCCAATCATCCAGTGACTACCTTTGCACTTGTCTATTCACTCAGGCTGTACCAATGCAAACTTCCATTTACTCAGGCACTACTCATGCAGTTATCCATTGACCTGGACACTACCATTGCACTCATCCATTAACTCATGCACTACCCATTCATCCAGGCACTGCACATGCACACATTCAATCACTCTGGTACTACCCTTGCACTCATCCATTTACCCAGGTACTGTCAAGCCTGTTGATCCCGCTTTGAATAATGAGCAGGACTTGACAGGGGAGGAGTATAAGACTCCCCTGCTCCTGCAATAGAGAGCTTCAGGTTCTAGTGTTCGGGGGGTTTGCTATTGTGCTTCCGTGTTACCTACAAGTTCTCTTTGGGGCTCTTCTGTTCCCTTGGAGGCTATCGACGTCCTATCCTTCTTCCGTCGCGAACTCCTCGGTGTCTTAGGCATAGCTCCTCCTCCCTGGTCTATTCCTTATTCTTCTGACGCTAGTTCGGCAGTGTCTTTGGAGTGGCTCCTGGCCTATGAACTCCACTCCACTTCTTGCTTTGGAGACAGCTCCTGCTCCAGTTTTCTTCTAGTTCACCCGGCTCACCTAAAGAGAAAAAACAAAACAAAATCAGCCATCAGTATGTTAAGTGTGGTTTTGCACCTAAGGATAATTATTTGATAGTAAGATTAGAAGCATTTATCTTAATAATGGTCTGTCGTCCCTGAGGATCTGCCTTAACTTTGTTTGGGCACCTGAATGGAAAGTTCCGTTAAATACAAATATAGAAGACTTTAGTTAGTATTCCTGACAATAAGGATAACAAGATATTCTTTTAATATAATTAGTTGCTTGAAAATTTTGCTTACCTGGTCACAGAGAGTGCTTCCCAGCTTAATTTAGGTGGGTACCATTTCACAACCTCAAGACATGTCATTGTCATTTTCTTTTGGGGCCCATATTTCATTGCTCTTTTGTTCTTTAACCTTAGCTAATTATAGTAATTGTTTTACAAGATGGCTTAATTTGCTACAGATAGGAAGAGAGGATTAATTCAGGTAGGGGTAAATCCAAACATCGTTAAAACACTACTGATTCCTTTTCTTTATAGTATAATATACTCAATGCACTTTTGTTTTTACATTTACTAAACTTCCTGAATGACTAACCTTAAGTTTGAGAAGAAACTTCGTGGGATGATTGTTTTGTTTAATAATTTTTTATCCCTTCTTCGTCGGTTCACTAATGGCATTTTGACACTGTTGGGCACAAGGTGACGAGGATAAGTTGGGCGTTTGCATCTTGCTTGTCGTTCCTGTGGAAACATAGCTAAGAGTTTGACAGGCACTACCTTTGCATTCATCTGTTTAGCCAAGCACTAACCATGCATACATCCAATCATCCAGACGCTACCTGTGCACTCATCCATTCACTCAGGGTGTATCTATGCAAACCTTTATTAACTCAGGCACTACTTATGCAGTCATCCCTTGACCCAGGCTCTACCGTTGCATCACTCTATTCACTCATGTACTACCAATGCCCTCATCCATTCACCATGGCACTACTATTGCACGCATGCATTCACTCACATACTACCCATCCACCCAGGCACTACACATGCACACCCTCAATCACTCTAGTACCTCCTTTGCCTTCGTCCCTTCACCCAGGCACTGTCGAGCCTGTTGATGCGCCTTGAGTAGTGGGCGGGGGATGGCAGGGGAGGAGTATAATACTCCCCTGCTCCTGCAATAGAGAGCTTTGCATTTTTGCATTCTGGGGGTTGCTATTCTGCTTCTGAGTTACCTACAAGTTCTCTTCTGGGGCTCTTCTGTTCCCTCACAGGCTCTCAGCGTCCTTTCCTCCTTCCGTCGTGAATTCGGCAGTGTCTTTGGTATGGATGCTGCTTCCTGGTCTCTTCCTTCTTCCATTATGAGCTCCGCGGTGTCTTTGCCATGGCTCCAACTTCCTGGTCTTCTTCTTCTTCCGATGTGAGCTCAGCGGTGTCTTTGATGCGGCTCCTGCCCTCTGGACTCTACTCGGCTTCTTGTTTTGGAGACAGCTCCTGCACCAGTTTTCATACAGTTCACCTGGCTCACCTACAGAGAAAAAACAAAAGAAAATCAGCCATCAGTACATTAACTGTGCTTTTGCAACTAAAGATAATTATTTAATTTTGAAGAAAGGATCATTTATTTTAGTATGTTCTGTCGTCCACGAGGATCTGACTTTTCCTGTGTTTGGGCACCTGAATGGAAAGTTCCTGTAAATACGAATATAGAAGACTTTAATTTGTATTTCTGGCATTAAGGACAACAAGATATTATTTTAATATAATTAGTTGCTTAAGAATTTTGCTTACCTGTTCACAGAGAGGGTCTTCCAGCTTAGGTTAGGTGTGTACCATTGCACAACCTGAAGACATGTCATTGTCATTTTTCTTTTGGGGCCCAGATTTCATTGCTCTTTTGTTCTTTCACTTTAGCTGAATATAGTGATTGTTTTACAAGACGGCTTAAGTTGATACAAAAAGTAAGAGGGGATTTACTCAGGTAGGGAAG